>NC_090934.1:100524173-101135173 GCF_040938575.1 Ambystoma mexicanum
TGCCCGCAGGGGAGGGGAGGACTGGAGAAGAACAGATCGCGGGAATAGGACATGATGAGTGGGTAGCTGCGCAGGTACTATTAAAATTACGAGGTTCATTAACAGGAGAAGAGAAGGAGGTAGTAAGGAAAATGGACGAGGATAATACCAGAAAGAGTGAAATGAAAGGGGAAGAGGGGAAAAGAAAGGAGGAAGAGATTTTGGAGGAACGATTAGCAGAATTAAGAGATGAGCAGAATGCACTGATCAAGCAGCTCGAGAGAGAGGAAAGAGAGAGAGCACGGGAAAGGAAAGAAAGTAAGAATGAGTTGGAAAAAATGAGGGAACGAACTGAGGAGCAAAAGAGAGAAGCCGAAAGGGTAAAGGCAGTAGCAGAAAGGGTATCAAGAGCAGCACTGCGTGACAAGAAAAGAGAGGAAGAAGAGAAAGAAAAGGAAATGGAAATATGGAAGAGGAGATTACTATCAGAAACGACAAGGAAATACGAAGAAGGGAGGATGATAGAGGGTATATTAGAGCGGGAAAGAGAGAGATGGGAAAGGAAGAGAGAAGAAGAAAGGATATTGGAAAAGATGAGTAGTGAAGTAATGAAGGAATTGAAAAAGAAAAGAGAGGAAATTGGTAGAGAAATAGCGGAGAAAAATGAAGGGGAAAGAGAAGATAGGAGAGGGGAGAGTGAAGTAAGGAGGTACGTACACAGAGACACAGAAGTAGCAACAACATCAGCACAAAGGGGAGCAATTGGTAAAGAAGAAACGGGAAGAACGGATGTAATAGACTTAAAAACAGTAACGATTAGGGGGAAAAAGACAGATTGGGGGTTGCCATTCCTGGATGACTTTTGTAGTGAGGAAGAAGAAGGAATGGAAAAGGAAGGAAGAAATAGTGAAAGGGAAAGCCTAGATAAATTATACATCACCCGGACAAATAGAGAATCACCATGGGCCTGCAGGAGAAAGGAAGAACTGGAGGGAAGTGAGGGGGAAGAGCAAGGAATGGCGGGAAGGCAGACACGTGCAGCTACACCCTCATCACCCCGTCCAACATGCTCCACCACCCCACACTCATTACGAGCAACATGCCAACCTAAACTCGCACCCTTCCCCCACAAACTGACACCCTATACAGGCAGGCTTAGAGACCTCCCTGGACACAGGCAGGGAGAACGAATACACACGCCCACATTAAATAAAAGAAATGATAAAAGAAGGGGAAGAGATGGAGGAGAAACAGTTACGAGCAGGGGAAATATGGACGCAATTGACAATGTAGAAGACACGGAAGAAGAGGAGGGGTGTACGGACTCTATTTTGTGGAACCCAGGGGGTCAAACAGGACACAACTTAATGCCACTTCTGGAGAGGGGAGGGGTTAGACCACAATACGTCCCTTGGAAGCATGCCGACAAGGAAAATATAAAGTGCAGGCTCCCATCATTAAGTGGAGGTGCGGGAAAGTGGATATATGAAATGGAAAAACACACCGCAGGACAGAAACTGGCAGTGGGGGATGTAAAGGGCCTTCTAATATCAATATTGGGGGGTGCAGCAGATGACATCTGGAAGAGAGCAGGCTTCCCCGGGGTCACAATAACAAACACATCACACGATGGGGCACCATTCGCAAACTGCAGACATGCATTGTGGCAAGCGCTGAGGGTACAGTACCCAGACACATCAGACATAGGAGCAATTACCTCACGCAAGATGCGTGAGAACGAAGATCCTGTTGATTATATCCAGGAAATTCAAGAAAAGTGGCGTATGGAAACTAGGGAACAATGGGACAAAACACCAGCAATATTCTATCATATACTAATACAAGGGCTCCCAGAAGCAGTTCAGAAACAACTGAGGAAGGTAGTGGGGATGGAAGCAAAAGCATGGCCAGAAATACAACTAACGATAGTACATCATTGTAGGACATGACAAGAAAAGATGAAACAAAAGGAAGAGGATAGAAAAGCGGAAGAGGCTAAATTGGTACAGAAAAAACTTACTAAATACACGATGGAAGGTGCACTAATAACCACACCTGCAACAATGACTCAAAACCCCACACAAGTAGTGGCTGCACAAGATCCCTCCCAAAAACAACCATCACAGATTGTAGCACAACAGCTGCCACCACCCCAACCATACACGACTAACATGGGAGGAGGATACTCAATGCCAGGAGCTGGATATTATAATTACAACAGGGGAAGGGGAGGAATGATGAGGGGGAGGGGATACGGCTATAACACACAACAGCAAGGGGGAGGATCCAGAAATTTCTACCCCACCGGGCAACCAGTATATCAGGACAATTCAGGGAGCTTCCCATGGCAGAACTGGGAACCACCGGTATGTTGGATTTGTGGATTACTAGGGCACATGTCACGCGCATGTAGGATGAGACCAAGCACACCATCATGGGGAGAACAGGGACAACAAAGGCCTACAAGGGAACAGCAGGACACCCAACAACAGCAGGCACTTCAACCGGGAAATGTGCAGCAACAACTAGTAACACAACAACAGCCACAGACATATTCACTACCACAACAACAGGTAGCGATAGCACAACAACATCAAGTGCAGCAAGTACAGCAACCTGCCCAAATTCAAGACCATAAAATAACCTCTACCAATACACAACTACAGCAAACACAACTGGGAAGGGTGACGGTCCTGGGACACAACCCTTACACAGGAAGTGGTCAATCATTATACCCACAATAGGACAGCCCACAGACGGCCTTGGTGTGTCCCATCCTGTCGGTAACACCTAATAGTGCGGAGGAACCACGCATAGAGGTAACGATAGGTGACAAAAAATTATCATTCCTTGTTGACACCGGGGCGACCCGGTCTTGCATAAGGGAAGGGAAATTTAAGATGTCAGGTGAGGCCATGAACACCCAAGGATTCTCTGGGGCTAGGGGGTTGGTTCCCTTTACTGATAACATTCCCTTATCAATAGGGGATTATGACATGTCCGTCCCGCTTTTATATTCTAGGGCCTCACCAGTAAACATACTCGGGAGAGACATAATGAGCAGGTTGAATATGACGTTCTCCTTTACGGAGGACGGCATAATTTGCTCCACTCCAGGAATAAACATGCTCACTGCACGACAAATTATGCAAGCATACTGTGGACAGATAGTGATTAAGGCTGAGCCAATAGATGGCGAACTATTCCAGTACGGAACAGACATGGCATTCGCATGGATGCCAGGAATAGAAGGAAAGATCTGGAGGAGGCCAACAGCCTATTTGTTTAGACCAGAAACACCAGCCAATGAACCAGACGGAAAGGTGATTTCAGTGAGCATGGAGAGCATTATAGCAACTGCTGATTATATCGCAGTACATGCCCAAGACAGGGAAGGAAGAGCATGGAGGGCAGTGATAGCCCTAGCTGAGGGATGCAGGCTCACCCAGGTGTCAGACGAGGAGCTCTTTTCAGAAGAAAAGGAAGAAGGTGAAATGGTATTTATGATGAGTGTAGAAATATGGCTAAGAGTGACATACAAACAAGTGGCACAGAAAATTGCAATGGCACTTGAAACACCCACATCCACCCCAGTTCCCTTCTTTGAGGAGGATATGGCAAAAGTCCCAACATCATTATGGACTACTAGCCCCTATGACGTGGGGTGCATAAAGAGTATAGGGGGAGTAAGAATAAAATTGAAAAAAGGTGCAATACTCCCTAGAGTGAAGCAATACCCACTATCAAAAGAGGCAGATGAGGGCATATATGAAACAATAACGGCCCTTATAAATAATGGCATATTGGTACCATCAGAATCACCATGTAACACAGCTGTATATCCAGTGCGCAAAGCTAAAGGAGGGTCTTGGCGTTTCATGCAGGACCTCAGGCCCTTGAACAACATAGTGGAAGCAGAATACCCCATAGCAGCAAACCCGGCCACAATATTGTTTGGCATTCCAGCAGAGGCGTCACGATTTACAGTGATTGACCTCAATAATGCCTTTTTCTCAATACCCCTGCATCCAGACTCACAAGATCTAACAAGCTTCACGTACAGAAACACAAAATGGAAACACACCAGATTGCCACAAGGGTACTGCGAGTCACCCTCAATTTTCAACAGAGTAATACAGATGGACTTGGGAAACATTGAATTGGAAAGCACAGTGTTGCAGTATGTTGACGATATAATAATTTGCAGCACAAGCGAAAAAAATGCAGAGAGGACTCATTGAAGATGCTGACAATATTGGCTGAAAAGGGTTACAAGGTAGACAAAGAAAAGTTACAGTACTGTCAGGAACAAGTACTATACATTGGTCAGCTCATATCCCAATACGGAAGAAAGATTGCACCACAAAGAGCACAGGCCATATCGAAACCCCCATTGCCACAAACAGTGAGGGAACTGCAGCAGTTCCTGGGACTGTGCAACTACTGTAGAGCATGGGTATTTGATTACAACTCATACATTGGACCCCTACTTGAGGCATTAAGAGAAGCTAACAAAGGGGAGAAAAAATTGGGGTGGACAATGGAAATGAAAGAGGCCTTTGATGAACTGAAAGATGCTATATCAACTGCTCCGGTACTGGCCACCCCAGATTATGAACGACAATTCTTTATATTTTCACATTGCGACTCAGCAGTAATGAAAGCAGTGTTGGCTCAAAAAACAAGCATGGGTTACAAACCAGTAGCATTTTACAGCGGTCACTTGGATCCTGTAATGTTAGGACATTTCCCTTGCGAACAAGGTCTCGCTGCAGCTGCCTTCGCGGTAGAGAAAGCATCATCAATTACAATGGGGTGCCCAACCACACTATTTGTGGAACATGCACTAGTTGCAATATTGAACAAGCCTAAGTCCACACTAACCACGCAGAGGGTGTCAGGTTATGAGATCATCTTATCTAGACCAGAATTATCAATTGTTAGATGCAGCACAGTTAATCCTGCAAGGTTTATAGCAGAAGTCATTGAGGAAGGCGACTATGCACATGATTGTACGCAGACTGCCGAAATGTACTCATGCACTAGAAAAGTTGAAGAGGATGCGCTGAATGGAGGAGAACTCTTGTTCATTGATGGGTCATCAACAATAGACCAAAGTGATGGCATAAGGAGAACTGGGGCAGCAGTGGTAAAAATGAAAGAGGAATTGGTGTGTGTGGCGGTGAAATGCGTACAATTACCACAACATTACTCTGCTCAAGCAGCAGAATTAGTTGCACTGATCTTGGCATTGAAGGAAAGTTTTGACAAAAAAGTGACTATATATTCCGACAGCGCATATGTCACGTCTACTGTCCACTCAGGATTGTCCAAATGGAGGAGAAGAGGGTTTATAAGAGCTGACGGCACCCCAGTGCAACATGCTCTCCTATTAGCTGAATTATTTGAAGTAATAAATGACCCCCAAGAATTAGCTTTGGTTAAATGTACCGCACACACTAATGGAGAAGATCATATCTCAAAAGGAAATGCAGCAGCAGACGCACATGCGAAGTATGCTGCATATTTTGGTGAGATATGGAACCCCCCAGAGTCAGAGAGAGGGAGAGGGAGGGGGATAGCTAAAGAGATGTTGATAAGAGAAGGGTACACTCATCTCCCAGCCACACAGATAATGGAGTTACAAGCGGCTGCACCAATGGCAGAAAAGGAAATATGGGTAAAAAGAGGATGTACAATGTCGCCAACTGACGCACTATGGCGTCAGGGTAACACTGGAAAGATGGTAATGCCATTGGCACTATTGAACACCGCCCTGAGCCAACTCCACCACCCAGCCCACACAGGCAAGGAAGTTATTGCAGCACGAATTAGGGAAGATTGGTTCGGTCCCGAGTTAAATTCCCATGTGACAAATTTTATCAGCAATTGTCTCACATGTCAACAGTTTACGGCCGGTCACACACTGAAAGTGATAAAAGGTACTATACCCCGGCCAGAGGGACCCTTCCTGCACATCCATATTGATTACGTTGATATGATCAACGTATGTCAAGGAAATAGGTACATGATTGTAGTTGTATGCCCATTCTCCAGGTGGATTGAGGCAGGACCCTGCTCACATCCATATGCATTTAGAGCAGCTAAATTTCTGGTGAGGGAGGTTTTCCCCAGGTGGGGAGTGTGCGAGGTACTGCGGTCGGATAACGGCCCGCATTTCTCTAATGAAATGTTCCAGCACATCACATCCTTAATGAACATCAAGCATAAATTTGCATGTGCATATCACCCGCAGGCCAACGGTATATGCGAACGCCTGAATGGCCTACTGAAGGAGGCAATTGCAAAGATACAGCAAACAACAAAGAAGAGTTGGTTGTATTGCCTTCCGTTAGCCCTATTTGAGCTGAGGAATAGACCAGGCTCCGACCACCACCTCACTCCTCACGAGGTGGTGACCGGACGTCAAATGCGCCTTCCTCTAACGCCAACATCAAGAGCATTCACAGACTATGAAAACACTGCAACTGTTCTTGGTGATGAAATGTACCAATATGTGTCTTCTTTGATTACTAGTGTAGTGTTTGTGTCTCAACAGCTCGAGCGCACGCGGGGCGGGTCTAAGAGTGATCAACAAGAAGACGCGGACAAAGGATCGGAAAAGGAAAAACTGTGCCAAATTGCTAAAGGTGACCACGTACTACTTCGCAATTTCAATAGAAAGTGGAACAGACCACGCTTCACTGGACCCCACCTTGTAGAGGAGGTATCTACGAGAGCAGTAAAGTTGCAGGATAAGCGTGCTTGGAATCACCTACACGATGTAAAGTTCTGCAAACTCCAGACCCGCCCTAGCGTCACTGACAGGGCCATTGGAAGAACAGCGACAGCGTCACCCACGGAGGAAGAGACTTCTACCACAACTGACGACCTAAGTGTCTCCATACCCTGCCACCCCCCAGATTCCCCAGAGACAACTACTGAAATAGAAACTGGTAATTCCCATACCGCCCACCTCATGGTCACACGATCAAAGAGTAAAGAGACTTCCGCCAGTTGAACCCCAAACCCCCTGCCCATCGACCTCCTACCCACTACAGTAACCACCCAATTGAAGGACATTGTCTTGCACATATACACATGTAAACACTTGAATGTTCTCTTTTTTCTTTCTCGCACATGCAGGTACCGCGTATTATTGTATTGCTAAGAAAATAGATAACTAACAAAGTTCATTGCCCAGGAGTAGATGCTACCCTCAGACGATAACTACCCTGAAGCCCTATCACACCAATTTGTCTATCACATAAAAAGGCCAAAGTACCTAAAAAGAAGGAGGGTACGTGTCTACTATACAGCATTTATCTTGGTCATAGAACAATCAATGCCCCATCTTCACCAACACTTGCCTGCCCTAAGAGACAGATCGCTTAAATTGGCGTGGGAACAGCTCTTCGCCTGGGCACTGAATGACTACTTGATAGGGAGAGCTTGAAAACAACAACTAACACTAATAACAAGCCTATTGAGAATTTTCAGGCGGGCAACTTTAACGTCACAAGAATAAGCTGCCGGACTGCAGCAAGGTAAGAGCAAAATGCCGGTGAGACTAGCTTCTGTAATAAAAAATAATAGGGATTTTGATGGTCACCGGGTTTTTGGCTGCCTCTGTATGGCAGAAAGGTTAGGCTATCAATATTTTGGCTGTACCCAAACCTAATGTACCCCCACCCACGGCTGCAACAGGTTTTACGTCAGGTGGTACTAGCAAGATTCCACATAGGGGAAATAGAGTTAAACGCAGCACATACTCAGATAATAAAGGTATTGATAATTACATAACAGATTCAGCACACGTCTCGAACAACATGTGGTACCAGCACATGACTCAAATAGGTAAGCAGACAACAGAAGACAGCTGCTACGTCTGCTCATTGATCCCATACGCCATGAGCGCTTCTAGAACATTTGTTGCCACAGAAATAGATGAAAAGACAGCACGATGCATAATATACCTGGCACTGTTCCAAATGAAAGGGAGATTTCAAGGGACGGTGGTGAAACTGGTGTGGAAAATGCGAGACACGTATCCATACGAAAACAACTTCCTCAAGACTTATTTGAGTTACCACAAAAGCAGTTTGCATGCTGAAGCATTCAGATACATGACAAGTGGTCCTGAAAAGGGAGAAACGAAGAAAGTAACACTACAATACCTACCATGTGACTGGTACGCCACTGAAGTTCCTGGTAAACAAGGATGTTGGGAAAGACCACTGGTAACAATAACAGGGAAGGTGTACATGGACAACAAATGGGACATAGGAGTGATTGGCAGCAACATGGTAACAAGAGAAAATATTACAACTATTGATGAACACAATAACAGATGTTGGACGATTTGGGGCAAGTACGTACCCATGCTGACATGGATGGAGAAGGATGAAGACCCAATAAGCATACTGCCGCTGTCTGCACCTAAGATATGCTACCAACATAGAGGAGAAGTGAACGTGGGATACAACACCAACTGTGCAAGCGTGATGGAGTTACCTGAGGGGGGAGCAGGAACAGCAGTATTAATGGACCATTACTGGGCCTGCGGAAACAAGGCATACCACACACTGCCCCCTCTGTGGAATGGTATATGCACAATGGTACACGTTAATGTACCATCACTAGTGGTGCCCCAGAAACATGTGAACATGGCGAACTTCCCTAAAATGGATGAAGGAAACAAGAGGAAGAAGAGATCTGTAGAACCTCAGAAGGGGTCAGAGAACGAAACCAACAACAACAACAATGTCCTGAATAGAAAGAAGAGACAAGGAGAACCTCTGACAGGAAATTACCTATGGGGAAGGTCGGAAACAGCACTCACTTCAATCCCACCAGAATACAGACTATTCAGCAGAGCAGCAATGTTCTTCTCATCAATAATACACCCGGGACTACAAGCTTCCGCAAACGCAAAATGGCTCCAGATAACTCGATGGGAGCTGATGATGACAATTAATTCTACAGTAAATGGATTCAACGCAATAAAAGAGGAACTGCGAGCAGTGAGGATGGTAGCATTACAGAACAGATATATATTAGATCTCCTTACAGCAATGGAAGGAGGAGTTTGTGCAAAGATAGGACAATCATGCTGCACATTCATTCCTGCTAACAATGCTGACAATGGTACACTGACAGAAGCAGTATCACACCTGGCCCAGATGCACTCCAAAATGATGGATGAAAGTAAAGGAGTGAAGAAGGATGACAGCTGGTTTTCAATGTTATGGTCATGGATGCCATCTTGGCTGTCGGACGGACTGAAGATTATAGTTGGGTGCATAATACTGGCTGGAGCTGCACTGATCATAATAAGATTTTGGAAGGCCCGAAAGGCACGCACTACAGATGAAATGATCGAAATGGTTGGTATGCACCCCTTGATGCCGGCAGATGATGGCCAGCACACGGACACAATAATAAAAGAAAGAGAAAAACTGTGCAAACAGATCATCACCAACCACCTGGACCCACCATCTGTGAAGCTCGAAAACCCAAGAAACCCAAGGAGCTACATAGGGAAATGGGTATACTGCACACCTGGAGGAACCTGTGTATATATGTATTGGTCATTTGAAGACCATGTCAACTACCATGGACACTTGGGAGGAGTAACGAAAATATGGAGAGTAAGAGGAGATAAAGAAAAAGATGTTTGTGGTCGACAAGTCGACCAGAGGGGGGACTGAAGTGGGAGAATGGAACAAAAGACTCCCACCAATCCCCTCACGCCCCTGGCCTAGAGGATCGCGGCCCAGACACCCGCCACGAGAGGAGTTTGCCTATCTACCAGACGACCAAATACCCTGGTACAGGAACATACGGATGTGCCCACCAGCCTGCCCACCAGCCTGCCCTGCCCATGCCGACACCTGCAGCATGGATGAACTCGACTGAACCATTCAACAGTAAATAAACACATCGTTAGAGATGCCATGACGACCTAGCCAACGGTCAGCACACCCGTGCAAACATGCACACTGGACACTCCCACACCAATCCACACGAAGAACATATTCATTGCTATGATGTAGGTGACGGACACACCCACTGACGCGCATCTTTATTATTTTTCACATAGGTTTTTCAAAATGCAGAAACGCAAGACGCACAACGAACTCATCTAAAATGCTTGCTGACGCTTCTCCTAACCCATGCATTGCAATGAGAAATATAACAAAGAAACGATACTGGAGATAAGGCAAAATGATACCATAACCTAAAGCGCCGTGCATCAAACATCCCCACCTATGCACCAGGCCCAAGTAGGCCGCAAGCAAGAGCCTCCATGAACATTGAACGAGCAAGAGTACAATTGATGACACTGCAGAATGAGCCCGGCGAGAACAGACAGTCAAGGGCACAATGTTGCAAACTCGCATGCCACAAGCCGAAGCCAAGGTCACACCTGCAAACTAAGCCAGACACACAGTGGAAAATGCAATATTAAATGTGCAGAATTCTGCCTCAACCACGGTCTCTCCTCACGTGACCAAGCCGAACCTGACAGGGTGCCAGACCCAGGAGGAAGGAGGCGCCTGGATCCCACGTTTTGAGACACAAGCAGCAACAATGAAGCGACTCAATGGACATCTGCGGCGGTGGGAGTAGTCTGCCCTTCAGCATATGAACAAATCCCTGCATTGTCTGCACATACCCATAGTTATACATTGTTGCAAATGACAGGTGCACCGCGAGCTGGGAACAGCGATGGTCCCAGACTGGGGGGGCTCGCGAGTGGACCAATCAGAACATGGGGCACTTATCACTGATGCCATTAACATTAGCCAATCCTCAGGGGTCTTCATGTAACAATTTTCATGTATCTAATTGAAGGGACAACCCAAGTATACCACCTGACTGACCCTCAACCACTAACAGCGCTCTCTATACGTATGCTATACTAACCCTACCACTCGATGAACCAATCCAGAGTGACGATAGGTTTTTTTGCTAACTTTCCCAGGTGACGCAAGTAGCGCGTCATACTAAGGTAAAAAAGGGCCTGTGAGCCCCACGAAGGGAGAGTCAGGACGGACGCGTACGATCCTTGACCCATCCCTGCCGTTGTTTAATAAACAGCAGAACCACCTTGCTTCTTGCGTGTGCCTCATACTCATTTTTGGGATACGCGGGAGGAGTTGGGGCCTCCCTGCCCGGAGGTTCGCGGACGGTCCAGCTGACCCCGGGAGAATTTCCCCCCGACACACCGAACACGGGTTACAAAGCAACATACAAAGTACTTTATTTTATACTGAATCCAGTTACAAAAACAGAGCAAAAACAGATAGCTATTGGCCCTCGGTACAGCACAACAAACTCCAGCGTGGTTCAGTGTGTTCAGTGAGAGACGTTGTACATTAGAATGCGTTCGCTTTTTATACATTTGGTGGGCGAGATGTCCAGCCCCACTTCGGGTTAATATTCCTTTTAATACATCACCGATCTAGGGTTTGTGCCAAGTCTCAAACAACCGCATATAACTGGTTTGCCTTTAATACATGTATCAACAAGACTATGCAATAACTATGTATTCTAAGGTTTTCCATGCAGGCCTTCTTAAACATTAAATACAATGTAGTTAAACAGATGTTCTTAGGTCAGTATTTGAATACATTGTCTCAACATATGCTCGTAGATTAGTTTCATTGCACAAGTAATCCTTCTACACATAGGTCAATGAAGGACAAGGTCTCAGTTCACGACCTCAGCAAGTGGCCTGCAGGCAAGTTACACATTAGCTGTGTATAGAGGTCAAGATGGCCATGTTGCATTCTGGAACGACATCGTCCACCATTTTAACTCACAGGGTGACTTTTACACAACAAATCCTAAAATGGCGGTTTGACCTAAAATGGCGGCCTACATGGATTTAAGGTCAGGACCTTTCGCAAGCGACTTTCGAGCAGCTTGGCGTAGGCCAATATTAATATATTTATTACAATAGGAGGCACGATATACTTTCTCTTTCGACACAGTTGGAAACCCGAGTGAAGCCAGAGCTTTAATGATAGCCCTGGGAATGCCCCGCCATGCAAGGGTTTTATTGCTATTAGTATCCCGGCACGTTGTACCAGGATACTAATAGTGTTTGCCGTTTCTCAACTTTAAAAATAAATGACAAAAAAGATGCCCACCATGGACAAGGGAGAAGCAAACTGCACGTAGTCCATTCTCCCTTTACATAGAGGCCATTGCCGCGTCGGGGATGCACAAGGAACACTAATGCTCCCGGTGCAGGCTCCGGGCAGAGCAAGGTAAGTGGGGTAGGGGTGGGGAGATTGGACATGAGGAAAAGGTGGAAGGGGGTGGAGGGACAGGGATGCGGAGGAGTGCGCACTTACCTGATTCCCGGCGATGCAAAATGGCAGCCTCCAGCTCTGAGGAGGCTCGGAACAAGGGGTTTACTGCGTGATAAAGCCCCAGTTCTGAGCCTCCTGATTGTCTGGGAGGCCACCCTTCTCCCTACCCCCTGGCAGGGGTACTTAAAGGTCTTCTCACATTTCTTCTCTCTGATCCTAAACGTCTCCTAATTTGCATATGTATTCACACCATAGAAGCAGAATTGCAAAGCGCATCATCAGTCCTTGATAGTTAGAGGCACCATGGGAAGTGACATTACAAGAAGCTGTCATGAGTAAGCAGAGAGATAAATAACCTTGTGGTGTGAAATACATGAATGGTCATTATTACTATACGTCAAGCAAACCATGAGAGAAGCCTATTTTATAATAGCATACAATAATATAATAACATAAGCTACGATCTGAATCCCTTACAGGGACTACAAACAAAGCACCATAAGATTAAACGATTTGCCCAGGATCACACACCTTGGTTAAGTGATGAAACATGGATGTGGTCAATTAAAGCAATTGACCACATATTTTCCCATGTCTAGTTGATATAAATTATTATTGAGGTTTCGGTTTCATGTGCTTTAATAATTTTTATTAACCTTCCACTATATAAATTGCCAAAGAAACATGTTGATCACAATGAGTGTGACTTTAACTCTGTTTGCCTCTCCCTGCAGGCAATTTCACTGTGGCAATATGCACAGTAATGTCAGCCAAAGCAAATCTTGCTTGGCTTTTGAAACAGTGGACATTTATGCACCATTATGCACCTTCCCTTCTCATTTCTCATCCCCCACCATTCGCAATTCTTAAGGGAGCAAATTTACTGCTAATATTTGCCCTTCCTCCCATCAATGTTTAATTTCCCCCATTATAATGCTCTGTTGACTCAGAGCAAAGCGTTAAGAGGTTTCACAGGCCTCTGAGAGAGACGCTCAGGCTTGTCCTGTGCTCTGACTTTTACACGAGAGCGTGAACGGCTTTAACCGGGCCCAAAGCAAAGTTTGGAATTTGGCGTGTGCAGGACACAACATCTATTCAGATCAGTACCGCGCGATACGGGACGGTTGGCCAACCTACGTCCACCCCTATCTTGTACCGTGGCCAACAGTCCCGCATTTTGTGGGATCGTTCCGTATTTAGGTACTCTGTCCCGCAGTTTGCAGAGAGTCTGTGCGGGACGCAGGTTGTCCCAACTTGCTTTGTTCTCTGGAGTGTGACTCTCGGTAGACAGCAAGTCGGAACAACGTGCGTCCAGCACAGCCACTCTGCAAAGCGAAGTGGTCGTCTACACACCACGGCGCTGCCAACTGCTGCTGCCTGCAGTTTTCTTTCTCTGGGTGGCTCCGCGGACCCGGCTCGTTTTGTCTTGCTGCTTAACGCTCCGACACCTGTTTTCATTCCAATGCTAAAGCTTTGTTCCTGGGGCCGCGATGGTGATGTTTGCAGTTAACAAACGTGACCATCACCTCCCAAGGACAGACCATTTGCATTGCAATTAAGCCAGGTGTGAAGAGCCATTAATAAATTGATTAAATTGCAAATGGGGCGGGCCAAACGTGAATGACACTGTGACGTCATCACCGCCTTGTGGGCAAGTGTCCCGCAAAAGGATCTCAGAAAGTTGGCCACTCTACTATCTTGACATTGTATTTCCTATTTTATAATGGCTGCCACTCACCTTCCAAATGGCGCCATGTTCTTAGCCTTTTTCCAATCAGACACAAAGGAGTCCTTCTAGAATCCATTGTAGTCTCCTTGCACCAGGCGTGCGCGTTCTGAAGCGCAGGATATCCTTCCCATCTTCTGATAGTTGGCCAGGAACATCACGAATATACATTAGGTGTATTTCACAAAAAAATGTGTCTCTTTGTGCACGTATGAAAAATAGAAGTCCATTCATAACTGGAACATTTTTAAAATTAGTTATTGCAATATTGATTTACACAGGCCGACAGCTGCAGATGAAGCTTCAGAAAAGACCACCAAAATTTGCATTATTTGCACTTCGTGGATTTTCCAGAAGAAGGGAGCAGCTTCTAGAGAACCCTAGGAGATTTGCGGGAGGGGAGGAAGGTTATGAGCACCCTGGAGAAAACTTTCCCCAACCCCAAGTCAGCTATGAGGAGCAACATAGGAGGAGGATAAGTCAGTTCCAAGCATGGTACTAAGAGAGGGGAGTTCAGGGGCAGCCTCTCTCTTGTGGTGCACGGTGACGCCGACTACGGGGGGGCTGGAAGTATACCACACCCACCAGCGAAATCCAGGAGGGGCTGAGCCCTTCCGGAGGCTGCACCGGCCAGGGTTGTCCAACTCTAGGCCTCCAGGTCCAGGAGTCTGACGGTTTTCATGACATCCCTCATTTATATTTGTGAGGACACATTTGCACACATTTACAATCGTATGCAAATGCTTCTCATGAATATTAATGTTAAGAGGGCTAACATGAAAATCCGACAAGTATCTGGCCCTCGAGGCCTGGAGTTGAACAACCGCTACACCATTGATTTCAGGGCTGAGGTGGTGCTAGCCGGGAATACTTAAATTAACATTTCCTTTATTTGCTCTGATCCATCAGCTGAAAGCAAACAGTAACAGAGTCATCCGCTGTTAGATGGAGAGCCATTAACACGTCAGTGTGACATTTCCACCTGCAGTGTCGCAAACCTACCTCGAGTGGAGCAAGTGTAAAATTAACTCTAAAGCGGCTTTTGTGCATAAAATACGGTATTTCAATTCTCCCAGGACGTCGATGCTTCCTGCGGCCGTTCTTGCTTTAATGGGATTTCCTTAAAGGTTTGTCAGTGTGAATTATTGCCATGAGCGGTGCTCCAGATAAGATTTGCAATTGGGAGTGTTTTACTCGCTATTTTTTAAAGTTGGGAGTAAAATTATTTTTTAGGGAGTAAATATGTAAGTTCAATTCCCAATTGGAGTAAAAATATATTTTAACTGGAAAACGGAAATGTTTTTGTGACATGTTTTTCTTTGCACCTAGTTACTCATCAGGTAGAAATAATAGTAATGTCTTCCAGTGGTAGTGTATGCATTACTGGTCCAAACCTATCCATACAGCTGTGAAGAGGAAGTGCCAGGCATCATCTGCACCCCAGCCACCCCCACCAAAGTGCCAGGAACGTTCACGCCAAAATGTGTGACATATGGAGAACAGATAAACCAGCAGAGAGCCGCAGTTGGGCTCTGCCCAGTGCCTATCGGAATAACAGCACCTATTGAAGTACCGACACCTAAGCAAACCTGGACAGTAAGGTGCCCACAAGACAAAAGGACGTTTGTCAGAATGGAATACCCGTAGAAGCCAAGAAGATACTAAAATAAGACGCCTGGTGACGTCATGAGAAATCGGACTGACGCACATATAGAACATATAATGGCCTAAGAATGCTGATAAAGAGACAAAATACCATGGATAAGTGACATCTTGAGCCTAAGGTGAAACAGTTGATTTCAAGATGAAGAAACTTATGCCATATGCCCGATGAAGACATTAAGTCAGTTAAACGTGTACATACGCAAGAAACCGCAAGAAGCAAAGAAATCGTGAAGCTTGCTTACGCTTAGTAGTGAAAGAGATTGCGGCAAGTGCCAACTATATATCTACCTCAAAAGCACTTTATAGATGAGTGAAAATCCACTACGCACATGAGCAGAATTGAATAAAGGTTACTAAAGGTCTCAAGAGGAGAGGGCCGCAGCAAACAAATCAAGAATTAAGACAGAAAGAAACACAGCTGAAGGTAACCATGCAAAGAAGCCAAGGTCGTATCAGGCTGGAATAGGCGAGCAATTCCTACAATTAAAGAGAAAAATAACAGAGTCTCCTGTTCAGCAAGGTCAAGATAAGCCGCAGATGGTAGACGGCTGGCAGAATGAAATCAGATACATGAAATTGCATGAAGAAGAGGCCGATTTCATGGTGTCCTAATCACGTAGCACGGCGGCAGAAAGGGATGAGACTTTCACACCTACGCATGGAGCCTTGTCGTACCCACACTCCTTAACTTTCTCAGATGATGAAGCAGACTCAAGGCCAAACTACAGAGCAGTAATTGACACACGGCCACTGAGGTGAAGAATGGTTGTAACAGAAATTGGAGGGAAGCTGGGGTGCAGACTTACTCCCTGCACCTAGCTAATTATTCTGCATGCTGCTTAGCGCAAGTGGAACAATATGTGTGGAATTGATGCCAACCCAATCATAGTGGAGCATGTAATCTAGGGTCCTACATAGAGTAGAGCCAATGGGACGTCGTACATTTAGTGACGTTTACAGTGGTTAGTTTGAAGGGAGGGCTTAGTTGCCCCACCTGACTTTATTATCCAATCCCCTCTCCCCGTTACCATTTACAGATATAGTCCCTATGTTAAAGTTACCTCCCTATAACCAATCAAGTTGCATGTTAGGTTTTTAAGGTTACACATCAATGATGATGGGTTTTTGGTATAAATGTTGTGGTTTTCCTGAAATTAATTGGAGTTTAAGCGAGAAGGAAGATCGAGCGGTTGCTGATGTTCATTGAACTCCCTGTTTCTTCACTTGTCATTAAACGGACTCCCTTTGCCAAACTATTGTGTTGTCAGTATTATTTGATGCAAGAGTACCAATCTGCATCCCCATCTATTTCGAGGGTGCTGCTGCTCATCTTAAAGGGCTGTTTGGAGACCCCCAGTCTCATGGGCCAGCTGGGATCCATCCAGTTCAGCTGTGTGAGTGAAACCAGTGGCACAATGTCCTGCGTGTCTGCTTCCTATTTTTTGTGGGAATATTTTTACTCTGTGGTTTACATTTTTGGGAGTATTTGCCTATTTTTAGTGAGTAAAAGTAGCAGTTACACCCCTTACCTGTAGGGCTGGCCATGAGCGCAGTCGGAAGCCTGCTAGTTTAAATGGCAGAATGGTCACCTGCACCTTCAGTGCATCACAAGGCATTAAGAGTCTTCACACGATTGCAAGTTTTCATGGATTGAAATTACATTTGTATTGGCACCCTTCTGAGCAAACTCACTGTCCATCTTTGGTGTTTTTAGGGATAAGGGGTCCTATTTGGAAACAGATTCATAGTTAAATTACAACAGCATTACCCATTTGTTCGGTGGGTCGGACAAGCACAGAATACAAATGCCTGTATGCAACTTCTCTAAAGAAACAGAGACATTTATAAAGTGAAATCACTTTCTAAAACTGAAAAAAACAAGAGTTGGTGTAATTTACTGTACATTTAGATTATTTTTGTGGGAATGCTACTTGTATTCACATTGCCCGTATCAACAAGACCTACTGCTTGACCAATGTGCAATAGCTCCTTAGCTTGCTCATTGCTCATGGTACCATCACTTGTGAGCCATGGTATCCTAACAGAAACGTTCCATTACATGCTTGGTTAGCTCACAGGGCTTTTCTGGAACCTTGCTGTGTAAAGAGTTGATGTGAGGGTCCCAAGAATACCCCCCTCTCTCCCAGAAATATGATGGGACGACGAACCAGGAGCGATCGCAGCCAACCATCTTATTTCGGACGAAACCCAAGTGCACCGTTTGCTGACACGTACATGGAAAGATATCCCCTCAATCAACCATACAGACCCAATCCAGTGCACATTCTTGCAGATATTGGGGAGACAACAGAGATCGTGGGTGGAAACTCCTTAATGGACAGTCTCGATTAAACACGTAATAACCATTGTGCTGACGTCACTAGTGACGCCACGACATAGCTGTGTTAGTCATGAAGCACACTCACAGTCCTGCATTGCATTACACAGACACACACTCGCATACACGAAGAACATGCTTACCCAGTTCTATAGCTAGAGGACAAATACATATACATACCGTCAAAGATTTTATTATTTTTCTCATTAGCCAAATGCAGTAATGCAGAAATGCAAGGCAACAAGAGATCCTGAGCGAACTTGCAGATGCTTAAGGCAATTAACACTTTGGAACTACAGGAGTATAAATGGAGCCTGTTAGGACCATGTGACTAAATTATAGGTTACCTTGCAGAACAAGAGCATGTAGAAATCACATAAGTCTACGAAAATTACAGAAGGCCTCAAGCCACAGAGTCTGAGATGAGAATAGCAGAGCAGATTCAGGCCGCACAAAGAGCAAAGCAGGCACACAGCCAAGGTCAGAGATACACAGCCGCATTCCAAACTATTAGGCAACAGGGGACCAGCTGCAGAGAAATGTATTACATTCTTATAAACGCAAGCTCAAGAGCTCTATTATGGGGTCTCCAAGCAGGTGATACAGCCAAGCTAGACAATGGGCATTCACCTGGGGTGGGAAAGCGGAGCTGATCCCAGCAGCCAGACAAAGAAGGCAACAAGTGTTGCAATGCAGGAGCACACTCTCATAGGCAAAGGTGTTACACTTCCAGTTACAATACAGACACATAATCGTTCACATCTCCTTGAGGAGGGCCACAGAGGGCTGAGAACCGAATCGAGGCCTAGGCCTGAGGAGATCAACTCTAACCAATCACAGCATAGAAAATCAGGGGTGGATGGCAAGGGGCAAGAACCAATAATAAGCCCAGGCCCATTACTCTGCAACAATGTAATAGATAGTTTCTTGGGGATGGGAAAGGCCAGCCACCTGACATGTGAGGATCAGTAGAATAACCTCTATAGGGTACTTCCATATGTATTAACACTCTCGGTACCCAATCATGTGTGGTGATAGGTTTTTTGGAGAAGGGCCCAGAGATGATGCAAATTGCAGACAAAAATGCAATGCACACCATGGAATACTAAGTACTGGAGAGGCTTGATTGCCTTGTATGATCCCTATCGGTTTTTGCAATAAACCGCAGCTCTAACTTGCCGTTGGCTGAGTCCTCTGTTTATTCTGGGGAAGGAAGTTGGGCCCTTGGGGGCAGACCCCCAAATGACCTCTAGTATACCTAGAAGAACTACCCCAACAAGTTGGTAGCAGAGGATGGTTGTGCACAAGCCGATTCTCCCGCCGCCGAGCCTGGAGGGCTGCAGGAACCCTTGTGTGTTTCAAGGACGCGGAAAGGCCGCCAGGAGCCAGCCTGGGAAATATCCTGCCCGAAGTCTGGAAGGCGTCCAGCAGACCAGAAGGGCGAAGTGGCAGCTTTGGGGGATGCGACAGCTGAACAGTGTCAGCAGACGGCAGACTGTAAGTATTGACCCGGCCATACAGCAACTGAGGTGTGAGGTGGGTATCGAGTATTGTGGAGTATTGTTGAGTATTGTTTAGCATCGTCGAGTATTGTCAAGTATTATCCAGAATTTTAGTAGGGACAGGAGCAGAGGCAGATGTCATTATCTGTGGTTAGGGCACATTCGAGTTTGAGGTAAAAGGTTCTGGTGAACAACCTAGACTATTGACTCGAGGGCACGAATGACAGAAGCTATGTAAATAGTGGATTTCCTGTGTGGATTGGCATTTTAGCTAGGGTCATAGATGATGGTATTCCTGTAAGGTTTAGCAAGGGAGCTGACCTAGATTGCAGAAGTTGATTTGTCTTGTTAAGTCTTGAGGAGTCGTAGTACTTGTATGGCGATGTATTACAGTTTGTCTTCTGCAGCGTTGTGGACTAAAGATTTCTTCTTCAGCTAATGTGACAACGGTTTCAGCAGACACGATCACACCTCACACACACCTGAACCTGATCACACAGTTACACAACCCATTCCTAGCCCTGAAGAGCTATTTAAGCTGAAGCAAGCAGAGGGGTGGTGTAGGTGTTAGGAGGCGGAGTGAAGATGTGCAGGAGCAGAGGAGCGAGACGGTGCAGTAAGGAGGTGAAGAGTACAGAAGAGTCAGAGAGCAGCAGGAGTAAGAGCGGGAAGGAGTTGGGATGGAGAAAGTGAGAGAGGGAGATTAGGTGGCAAGGAGGCGTGAGAAGGCCAGTGAAAGGGGGTCATATGAGGCCTACGAGTGGAGTAGGAGAGGTGAAAGGAGAGGTGACACTGTGACAAAGTCCCCTGACCTGCTCTGCAGACAGAGAGGAGAGTGGCCTTGGGGCTCGGGTGTCCTCCCCATACCAGTGGATGCCGGTCCTGAGGGTGGAATGGGGAGAACGCTCATGGTATACTATAGCCCCTCCCCAACACAGGACAACTAATACCAAGCCTCTCCCTGAAAAAATAAAAATTCAAACGTTCAGCCACACTAGGGATACCACAACCCCCAGCAAGATGAGGCAACCAATACCTGGCCCCTCTTCCAAAACAGAACCCCTGAAAAACCCAGAACCAGTCCTTGCGAGTAGCTTCACCCCAAAGTCAATGGGTCTCCCCAGTTGAACTCGCGGGAAAAACTGATGGGAGCTGGTGCGACTGAATTGACTTTCACAAAAGTAAATGAGATTTTATGCTTCAATGCCTATCCTATGCCACGGATCGAAGAGATGACCGAGAATAGGCATCTCCACATATCTGAGCCATAGCCCCAACCTAAGCGCTCGCTCCGATATCTGTGCGCAGCAGTGCAGTGGCAATTTCGAATCTTGACAGGGTCAACCCAGCCTTTCATCCTTCGGAGGTCGATACATTGAGTACCAATCTATGGGATGATCATGTCTTCTGTTGTTACAGCGCTGTGAGACCTCTGGGTGTGTATGGCTATATAGGAAACTAGTGGTACCACCCAGCGTTGAACGGGTCTGTAGCTGACATGGACGTGTCAGTCTGCTAAAGCCTTTGTGTATGTTTTATTGTGTCATAACTTCCCTTTTTGAAATCACCTATACTAATAGCACAGGGCCGGACCCTGCTCCACCCCTGTGCAATGCAAATGGGTGGGATTGGTCAAATATCACTATCGCCATTACACCTGTTGGGAAGGAGAGAGGGTCTTCCCACTGCCCTAGGAAATTCCAAATGAGAAACTAACTGTAAACCGCACACCAAGGGAGCAGGGGTGAGATGGGTGTATACACAAGAGAGTAAATGATTGCGTAGCGCATGCATTAGGAGCTATATAGTAGAGGCAAGGGTAGACGCCATCTTGGTTATTTGTAGTCATGTTGTGTTAGTAGGCCCAAGCGCGGCGGAAGGCACCAAATGTGTTAGTGAAGAATTTGCATGGCCCACACAGACATAACCCCCACCACGAGTAAGCTTTGGCGAGTTACAAGCCAGCCATTGCCTCAGAGGCTGTAGGCCTTCATGCCCCAGAAAAATGTGCTCGTCAATGCCACGAGGAGGGGGCAAATCACATCCTGGCAGTTACCATTCCACGATACAGATAGCATGACCCCTTAGTGCCAAAGCCCCACACGTTATAGTTACAGTCCTCCCTATCTTGCCTTCACAATCGGGTCACATGATTTGTGCTGCGAGGTGCCAGGGAGGGATGAAATTATGGCTCAAAAGTGAGGGTGGAGAATCTTGAAGGCTGCTGGAACATCTGGGAGTGAGTGAAGTATGCAAGTTGGTATGACCTTGGCTCTCCTCCAGGGCTCATCTCGGTGTCTGCCATGTGCACCATTACATTGATAGAGTAGCATTGTTTGTGAAATAAGTAATTGTTTGTTAGGGCTTTTTTTATCGCGGATGACGTGCCCAGCAGCACCCACGTTGACAGAGATGGACAAGAAGGCTGGGACCAATGGCGCAGTATCCGCTATGGAGTGGGCTATTCATGTATAAGAATCACTCCAACCAGACTTCTGGGTTTTTACTGTATATGATGACAGTGATGACGCTGGCTGTCCTTTTTAAGTTGTTGCACATCCCCAAATTGGCAGAACGTTCGGCGGCAGCAGAGTTCTTTGCTCATGTATTTGTATTTTGTAAAAATAAATGCTTGTTATCCTTGCAAGCAGTGACTTGGGCCTTTTTTCCTAGCGGGTTGTATTTTTTCTGAAGTGAGCATGCAGGGGCGTACATTCATTTGGTGACCCTGATGTGATCCCACAGAAGGGGCCGCGCCCACCTCCTGTGACCAGTCCCAGACGCGTCAGTCCCATAGGTGTGCCTGGAGCCATTGTTAGAGAATTCTTGTCTGCTCTTTGAAGCGGGGCGTGGCTCCTAAGAGAGTGCAGGCCATTGTTAGAACCCTGTGACGGTGGGAGTTCGAGTGAACACTCATATATGAGTATACCTTGCAAGTGATAACTAGTAGGGGAAGGGTGCACGTGCATGAGAGATGTGGATTGTGCAAATGAGGGAAGGGGGTGTGTGACTGTGTGGAAAAAAAGATTTGGGTGTTTTTATTAGTTATACGGAACGAAAATAAAGGTGTGTAGGAATCCTTCCCGAGTGAGGGGAGATGATGGCACTATGAGGCAGACATGGTATCACAAGTAAGGACACAGACACAAGAGGTACATGTTGCAACATCTTTATTAAGTTTGACTGGTGTTGGAGACTTCCTAACTGTCCCTAATACTATAATGGGAGTAGTCTCGATCATCAAAGTAAAACAAAATGGTCCAAGTCAGTCAGTCAAACAAAGGAAAGAGTCTGTGTCATACACCCATTCTTGCACGCACGTTTCACAATAACTAAGAGTGGGAAAAGGTATGAAAATAAAGGGTGTGTCTAAAGAATGTCAGAATGGCAATGAGAGTGGTTCACTACTTCCTTCCCCAAGTTCAGTTCAATGTAGTTCTTACAAAGTTGCTTCAAGGTGGGTAGTATGCACAGTTTAAAGATTTCCCAAGAATCTGTTAGGCTTCCCTCGCCTAGTTAAATGTCAGTTCAATGTACATCACAGTTCCCTTCAATGGATTCGTTCAGGCATGCCTCACTGGGCTTCACACTTGTCAAATAAACTAATGTTCTCAAAGTTCTTTCTTGGTTACTTTTACAGACTGCCCTGTCTTCCAACCCTTAAACACGGCTGAAACACTTTCCAGCTAAGCGGCTGCGCTTCACAGAGCTCAGGGAGAAATCCCTTCCCCAACCTTTGTACTTTTCTTTCAAAGAGTTCACCTGTTAGAGACCTTCACAATGATTTGCAGTGATCCGACCGCGGCTGAATTTACTGTGGCCAGAACGTTCGCATGAGAAAGGTGCGAACTACCAAAAGTTTGCATCTTTCTCAAATACACATGCATACTCACACCCACACACACAACACACCCATAACACCCCCCACCCACACCCTCAGCACCCCCCCACCCACACCCCCAACATAAACAAACCCCACTTACCTTCATCTTCACGCTGGGTTCCTGCAGCACCAGTTCCCTTACACTTCTGTGATCGGGAACCGGCGCCACAGGGTCCTTTTCTTTTCTTTTGTTTTTTTTTAACGGAAGGCTGCGGAGGTGTCCCCCGCAGCCCCTGCTCACTATACCATAAAGTATAGTGGGCAGGGCGATGCGGGGGACATCCATGCAGCCCCCATTTTATTTTATTTATTTATTTTTATAAACGGAAGGCTGCGGGGGTGTCCCCCGCAACCTCTGATCACTATACCATGAAGTATAGTGAGCGGGGTGATGCGGGGGACACCCCCGCAGCCCCTGTTTTTTTTTTACAATGCTACCACCAAAGGTTCGAACTTTTGGTGTTCGAACCTTTGGTGGTATCATTTCTAGAACATTTGGTCATTGCGACCATTTTTTCTTGGTAAAATAGTCCTATACCCTTCACAATTGCATGGTATTATCACCCCCATGCGTGACCACTCCGCCAGCAGGGTCCTTATTATTATCGCCTTGCCGGAGACCTTCGCAAAGGCACACTATTCTCACCCCTATGTGTGACCACTCTGACAATAGGGTTGGTTTTTAACATCCATGCCTCTTGCACTCCGTGCCTCTTGCACTTTGTTTTGGGAACAGGAACTCGGTCACTCTGTTCCTTAATTCACAAAAGCATAAAGTTCATTAGGACAGGCCCACGGCCCCTCTGTTCCTCGTTTCACCAAAAATATCCATTTACCTTTAGCTAAGCCTTTCGGGATATCTGCATGCTCTCTTTCCCTCATGCCCTTCCCTTCAGTGTCTTTCAACACATTTCGCTTGCATTCTTTACTGTTTTGTTATCCTTTATGAAGCATTTAACAACGTGCCTTCTCACATGGCACTGCTCCATTACTTTGTTTCACCTCGGTTCCCTCACTGGTCAAATACAATCAATCTTTCAGTTCAATGTCTTTATCCTTCAACGCGTAGCCTAGCGTGTAACACTGTAGCTTTCCACAATCACACGTATCACAAACCAGGCTCTTCCTTTCACTGGCTGTGATTGCTTTTGCGCGTCCTTCTGGTTTCAGTTTGTCGAGGTTAGGGTCTTGCCCACCTGCCCCTCAGACACTGCCTGGTGGCCTCACAGACAAAGGGAGGAAACGAGAAGTCTGCTGGTGCATGGAGGAAAGGGACTAGACGCCCCCTCGGCATCCTTGTCTGATCTCTTTTGGTTTCTTAGAGACACGGCTCCCTCACTACGCTTTCTGCTGCCTCCACTAGCAGCCTGTCAGCATTTCGTTCTCCCTGGCCTAGTTCTCTGCAGCTCTCTCTCAGCTGCTTCTCCGTCTCACCATCCAGCTTGCCTGCCTTCTTGGCCCCTGCCTTCGTCCCTGTGTCTTTCTGTGCTCCACCTTTTATAGCTTGAAAAACAGTCCATGAATTTCAGGTGTGTGTGATTGTGACTGAGTGCCTGACCTTGCCTGGACTTATTAGTGGGACAAGGCCAGTACAGGTTACTAGTGGTAATCTTCATAGTCTCAGGCTTTTCTTCCTCGTCTCAGTAGTTGGGCTGATTAGAAAAGAAGGGGGAATTGTGGTAGTTGTAGTATCCCATAAAGATAGAGGGAATATGGGGGCAAATAATGGACAGGAAATGGGGAATACCATGTCTCACCTCCAGTGTCTCCTCCCTGCTCCCCAAGGACCCCTGACCCAGGTGATCCTACCTGGCTTGTCCGCCCCCAGGGTCAGGAACCAATAGCGATGGCCTTTCCCTAGCCTCCTGAATAAGGGA
The DNA here is from genome assembly GCF_040938575.1 of Ambystoma mexicanum. Lineage (NCBI taxonomy): Eukaryota > Metazoa > Chordata > Amphibia > Caudata > Ambystomatidae > Ambystoma > Ambystoma mexicanum. The sequence continues at coordinate 100,549,467 of NC_090934.1, forward strand.
TCCCTGAGGACTGAGTTGTGAAACACCTTTGGTTTTTTACATACCCTTCTCCTATGCGATATGGACCAGACTGCTTCACAGGGGAACCTCGAAAGGAAATCCACATTACCCTGGTGATTTCCCTTTCTACGCTCTACTGTGAAGCAATAGGGTTGCAAGCCCAGAAACCATTGCATAACCCCTGGATGTGATTTTTTGCACCGGCTTATCCATACAAGGGGACAGTGGTCAGTGATTCATTCAAACTTTCTTCCAAATAAATAGTACTTGAGATATAGGATACCCCATTTTATAGCAAGAGCTTCTAACTCCAAAACTGAATAATTTTTTTCCTGGCCAAGTGTTTTCTACTGGCAAATAGTATAGGGTGTTCTAAGCCGTCATGACTCTGGGATAGGACGGCACCTAATACAGTAAGGGAAGCATCAGTTTGAAGAATGAAATCTATGGCAAGTTGTGCTACTTTTAAAATGGGATTTCGGCATAGGGTTTGCTTTAAGATGTTATAACAAACTTCATCCTCATCTTTCCAGTGAAGTCTTCGTGGTTCTGCATTTTTTAGCTTATCAGCCAGTCTGGAGGTTTCATCAGAGAATTTTGGGATGAACCTACGAAAGTACCCTAATCAATCCCAAGAAGGCTCTTAGATCTCTTTTGGTTTTAGGGGTTGGTGCTTCAAGGACGGCTTTTACTTTCTCCATTTGGGGTTGTACACTACCGTTCCCTACGAAGAAACCTAGGTAATTTGTGGCTGACTGGGCTAATTTACACTTTTGTGTTGGCTGCCAGCCCAGCTTTACGCAAGCCCTCATGATGATATATAGGTGATGGAGATGTTCTTCCCCTGTCTTGCTATATACAACAATTCCATCAACATATGCCACGTCGAAACTAGAACAAGGTTGCACAATTTTATCCAGTAATTGTCACGATCCATGCCCCTGACCCCCTCAGGTATAAAAGCCCCCTGGCAGCAGTGGGGCTGAAGCCCTTCACACTAGCCCCAAGGGCCTTACAACTACATCAGAAACATACATGGAGTCAGTACTGGCGCCTTTGGCGCCAGGCTCATTATCAGGAATAAAGCAATACCAGTTTTGGACCTTAATCCAACATGGAGGCATATTACACAGCTCAGTTCTTTAGAACCAAGCCATGCGGTCTAGTGTTTTGGGTGTGGCTGGGCCTGGAACTACTTGGTGTGGAACTACTTTACCTGGGCTATTTAAACCACACCCAAACAGCAGAACACGCTTCGCGTTATTCTGCACTCCTGCAGCATAACGCTCACTGTGTCCAGCTCCTGCTCATCTGCTTCTCCGGTGGCCCGATCCTGAAGCCCTAGATCCATTAATAACCTGGAAGAACAAGCAAAGCATTAGCGAGCAAGAACACTTACCTGTGAAGTAACCAGTCTTGAATCCATCCTGCGCTTCGATTACCTTGCCCATCTACGGAGTTTGCCGCAACCTGCAAAGGTAAAGAAACAAGGACAGCATTAATAACAATTCTTACCTGGGCCAGCAGCGAGTCCTGGCAGCACCCTGCGCTTCTCTTACCTCACCCATCTCCGGGTTTCACCGCAACCTGTAAGGGAGAAGGAACAAGGTCAGCATTAACAAAGCACTTACCTGGGCAAGCAGCACTTTGATCGCTCATCACTCTGGAACATCACCACAACCTGTACAAAGAAGGGAAGAGAACACAGGTTAGCAATTAACACCAATAAACAGTGCAGCGCTCCGTGCATCAATAACTCACCGTGGTCTTCGCCATCAGCGCAATAACTCTGAGATTGCAACCATCCCTGTGAAAACAAAAAGAGACATTGTTAGGGAACAGCATAGTGGAGCAAGACGCCGAGAAGACAGAGAAAACAGAGGGAAAGAAAGAGACAGAATAAAGACGGAAAAGACATTATAACTCACCTGGAAGGCAGCAAGCAGAGTCGGAGTCACAGCCGGTCTGGACCTGACATAAGGGCACACGGACCAGTGACACAACTAGGTCCACGGAACGCCCGCACCAACCATGCGCCCCTCCACAGAGATGCAGGACGGAGAGTTCAACGCACAAAAACCTAAGGCACTACCCAACGTCTGGCACATAACCAAGTAGAGAGGGGTCCGGGATAGAGCTTAGACCTCCATCCAGTATCGTGTGGCGCCCCCGTGGATATCAGGTGAGCGTAACAGTAATGTTTGGAACATCGCAAGGGCACCATGGAGTCCAAAGGGCAAGACTTTGAATTGAAACAGTCCTGTTGGAGTTGAAAAGGTAATTTTTTCTCTGTCAGATACGTATAGCGGGATCTAGTAGTACTGTTTTGTAAGGTCTAAGGTCGACTAATAGACTGCTACTCACAATTTGTCTATTAAGTCATCAATATAGAGCCTGGGATAGGCATCAAAGGAGGAAATTTAATTTACACTTCTGAAGTCTATGCGGAATCTCCAGCTCTGTTCAGGTTTTGTCACCAGTACTATGGGAGAGAACCAGGGACTGGAAGAGGGTTCAATGATGTTGGCTTTTAACATATTTTCCACCTCTTCGATGACAATCTTTTTGCGGGTTTCTGGTAGTCGGTAGGGTTTCAAATGCACCACTTTACCTACAGGAATAGGTATGTAATGGTAGGTTGTGTTCACTCTTCCTGGTTTCTCACTAAAGACTTCAGGAAACTGTACAATAAGATTGGTTACATCTTCCTTCTTATTGTTTGTAAGTTCCTGGGAGATTAGAGTTAGGTTATCCATTTCTTGTGGTACTGAACAGGATAAGACAGTAGAGTGAGAGGCTGAGAGGTTTTCTTTTCACTCGTTTAAGAGAATGGTGTGGTAAATATGAATTTCCTGGCGTCTATCAGGTTGTGATACTCTGTATTTACATGTCCCTGTCTGTTCAATTATTTCATAGGGTCCTTGCCTTTTTGAAACCAACTTATTTTCTGAAGTAGGCAGGAGGACTAGAACTTTCTGTCCCACAAAGAAAGATCTCAGATTGACCTTTTCATCATCAGAAAGCTTTTCTGGCATTGGGATTTCTCCATATGGGTATGGACTACATTTCCGACTAACACCATATGATCTCGCAATCGGATGGTGGTTTGAGAGAGTGGTATTGGGGCCTCTTCTCGTTCCTCCCACATTTCCCGGGTCATGTCCAGGACACCCCTAGGCTCTCGACCATACAATAGCTTGACAGGGCAAAAACCGGTGGAAGCTTGTGTGGTTTTTCTTACAGCGAACATGGCCCAAGGAATCTTATAGTCCCAATCTTTTCCATCTTTATCAACCAGTTTTCTTAATAATAATAATAATAATAATTTGGCATTTATATAGCGCTACGAACCCTCAGGTATCTGAGCGCTGCTTATTATTACCCACGGTGTGTGGTGCTCATTTATCAACCTCGGAAGGATGAAAGGCTGAGTTTGGCCCCGCCGGGATTCGAACCTGCATTAGCAGGCTCTGCACAGATGTCAAAGCGAGCGCTCTACTCGCTGTGCCACTTGACCGGCTTAGAATTGTTTTGAGGATCTGATTAAATTGTTGGACATGACCATTTGTTTGAGGGTGATAAAGGGAGGTTTTCAAGGTGGCAATATGTAATAACTCTTTTACGTCTCCCATAAGCTTACTCATAAAGTTTGTACCTAGCTCTGTTAGGATTTCCTTTTGGAATCTGACCCGAGGATAAAAATTGAAGCAGATGTTTACCTCACCCAATGGGTGCATTCCAACAACTTCATGTCGACTATGTGGACATGCTCCAAGTATGCCAGGGTTACCGCTACATGATAGCAGTTGTATGTCCATTTTCCCCGATGGATCAAAGCCAGTCCCTGTTCCCATCCTGATGCCATTAGAGCACCAGAATTCCTGGTTCATGAAATGTTCCCACAATCGGGCATGTCAAGGTCCTGCGGCCTGACAACGGTCCTCACTTCGCCAATTAGATGTTTCACCACAACACAAATTCACTTGTGCCTATCACCCGCAAGCAAGCAGGATGTGTGAGCGCCTCAACGAGCTGCTGAAGGAAGGCATTGCCAAAATAAAAAAAGACGCTAACAATGATTGCATTGTCTACCTTTAGCATTATTCACATTGCGCAGTAAACCAGGGTCCAACCACCATTTAACCTCACATGACGTGGTAACTGGGCCGCACGTGAGATTTCCCCTGGCTCCTCCCACTATGGAGTTGTTAGAATCAGAAAAAATGTATGATGTATTGGATAGGAAATGTACGAATACTGCACTTAATTTATGGCTTGTGCCTATTTTATTTCTCGCCAAATGCAGGGACAACGGGAGAGGGCCGAAGCAAACAACGAAAACAACAACCCAGAAGCAAACAAAGAACGTTTGAAAGCACCACAACTTTATCCAGGGGACCAAGTGCTTTTAAGGGACTTCATATGCCGGTGGTAGAAACCCCGGTTTACGGGACCATAGACAGTGGAGCAAGTCACAGATAGGGCAGTGAAATTGCAAGATAAGAAAGCCTGGAATTACCTTGGAGACGCCAAGCCCTGTCAAGCTGTGGCCTCTCCTAGCACCAACAATGAAAGGGCCAACGATCCACAAGCAGAAGAACAAAACAATCATCTCAGAGCATCTCAGCACAGCAGAGGCCAACCTATGATTACTAGCTCCAGAGCAAGAGAGATAGGAAAAGGACTCCCTACAAATCCAAAGTGAGGGCACAGTATCTATTATTTTTCTTTCCGCACACTGACAGCATTCATCGTGAAAGTTACGACTGTTACTGCATTGTCCGATGCTTTCCCATGATCCTCATCCCATGACCTTCCAAGGCCAATTCGTCCACTTTGTTAGGCGATCCAATAGTACTAGAAGATGCCATCTTAGTGTATTTTTCAGTGTTTTCCTGGCCTATTTGTCCCAAGCATACCCACAACTGAATAGAGGAAACCCTTCGGTGCTTGCAGTACTTCATGGTCCGAGGATACACACAGTACGGGAACAATTGTTTTTCCTTTCAATGACCCAACATCACATTCTTGGGGCTTGAATTAATAAAATACGAAAAATTAACACATTTCTGGCACCTTGCAGATTCTCAACAAAAATCTGCAAAGCTGCACAAGATTCTGAAGAGGAGTAAGTAATGGGGTCCCTTATTAAAAGCGTGCTAATTGCATCTTGTGTCTTCTTTTCTTTTGGTATTTTTGCTCTTATTGTTAGGCAAATGTCCTTTGTTATAAAGAATAAAGCTGTAACCCCTACTAACACAACCCCAATTTCGGCAGGGGAAACGACCATGTCAGGTGGAGAAGTAAGCACTGCTGGACCAGCAAGGAGAGGTAGACGCAGTGCTGATGTAGATTTAGGAGGAGTTGATCTTTATCGCACTGATACGGCTTGAGTATCCAATAACATGTGGTACAAGCACATGACTAAAGTAGGTAAACAAGCCACTGGAGAGAGCTGCTATGTTTGTTCTCTTATCCCCTACGCCAGGAGTGTCTCCAGAATGTGTGTGGCAACTGAAATACCAGCAGCAAGAGCACAATCCCTTATGTACCTGTCAAAGTGTACCACCCGAGGAAGGTTCCAGGGGAGGACGGCAACATTGAGGTGGATATCCAAGACAACATTCCCATACGAAGATAGCTATATAAAAATGCTTGACATGAAGGACAATTATTGGAAGAAAGACCGGGCTATACAATACATAACTGATGGCCCACAAAAAGGAGAGACAAAAATGCTAACACTAACGGAATGGCCACGTCCCATTAAGGGCCCTAAGGAAATAGGAGGCACACCAAGATGTTGGGAATGACCACAGATGCATGTGTACGGCCAAATATACACATTTGAAGGATAGAAAGAAGGTGTAGTGAGGAACAAAGCACACCCACTCCTAACAGTTCCAGTGAACACAGTACAGGCAGAGAATGACAAATGCCCAAAAGAATGGGACGGAAGTGCGAAATGACTGACCTGGGTGGAGAATGAAGCTGGACCAATGCCCATAATACCACTGAAGAAAGCAGAATTATGTTTCCAGAATGATGGAGCAGTAAAGGCTGGTGAAAACTGCAAGCAGACTGTGAGGCACCCAGGCATGAAGCTTGGGACGGCAATTTTAATGGATTATTATTGGGTGGGCGTATCTAAGGCATGTGAAAAGTTGCCACTCAACTGGGGAGGAGTATGCTCACTAGTGCACATCAATACACCAGCACTAGTGGTTCCACTAAAAGACATGAACACAGAAGACTTCCCTAAAATGGATGATGTCAGAAGAAAGAAGAGGTCCGTAGAATGGAGTAGGGTAAAAAGGCAGAAATACATGTCGTCATTATCGGAAGCTTCTCTGGACGACATACCACCTGAACGCTGATTGTCAGTATATTGTGGAGTACTTAACATGATCAGTGTTTTTAGCAGCTCCTAATTTTGGCAGACAATTAACTAAAGGCACTGGAAAAAATGAAAGATTTGTTCAGGGCCATACCATTTTGTCTAGCAGAGAGGATGGGCTTAAACTTCGATTCTATTGTTTGAAAAGCAGACACTGCAGCCAACAGTCCGTGATTTATTAAGTCAGGAGGTACAAATGAGGGTTCACCTCTAGAGATTCATTGCAAATGAAATCAATTGTGAGCAAAACAGGAGGTTACTCACAGAAAGAATTTGCCTAGGAGGCCACATTTCATGAAAGCCATCTTAGAGGCAAGCATGATCTAATTAAGAGATTTTCATTTCAGGAACCCGTCATGGTAGCATATACAGTAGGAAAAATATATGCTTCTATTATTAAACTTTTGAGAGATTTTTAGTTGGAAGGATGTTGGGTACCTATTTGTGACGAATTGACTCCTACCCTGCAGGAGTACTAAAACGACCCATCAGCACTTGCACTTCTATAAACCAAGAGTCAACACAATCATGAAGGGAAAACACGCACAGTCAAGAGATATACCTCCTTTGCCTTTTCTGGTAATGTGGGCAGAGGGAAGGCTATGCTCTTAAGAAGGGTGTGAATGTGGTTCAGTAGCAACACAAACAGCTAAGTATAACAGTCAAAAACAGAGGAATGTCCAATATGGGTTCTATAGAAATGTATACACTTTAATTAAACACACCATGTACAATAAAAACAAACTAGAAAAAACACTATGCAAAACCCACCCCTGAGGAAAGAACACAGAATAAGCAAGGATAGTATATGCAGCACTCTTGGTGATGAATCAGGGGTGAAAGGCAAGCAAAGGCAACAATGTTCTTGAAGAAAAATATGTGCTTGTGAGCAAAAAGGGTTCAAAGTGCCTTAACCAGTCTCTATGGGCCAAACATAGACCAAGGGGGCAGTTAGCAGTCAATAGTACCTTCTTTGCAGTTCCTGGTGGTTTGGTAGTGCCGAACCAGACTTCATGGTGCTGTGTGCGGTGTCAGCTTGGGTCGAGGATGCAGCAGTCGCAATGACCCAACGGCAAGGGGTCAAATGGATGGTGGCTGCGGTCTCCAATCGCCTACTCGCACTGGATGCTCAGATGAGTGGATTCTATGCAGGGTCCGGAGGTCGCTGTTTCTGGAACACTGGGGGTCGGGTCGATCCACTTCCAGGAGAGGTGATGAGAAGCTGGTGTTTTAGACTGCAGTTTGAGCAAGGCAGCGGCTTGAGCTGCGGCAACAATGCGATTTTGCTGGCAAACAGAGAACGGTGGTTCAGAAAACAACATGCACCAATAGGCAGAATCCTACCAGTTTGCTCGGAGTTGAACATGCTTATGTCACAGCTCGGAGTGGGTCGTCATCAACACGGCCCTTGGCTGTTCTGGCTTCCAGGTGCTGCAAGTCCCACTCCAGGGTCTCAAGGGCCAATGTCAGTCCTTTCCTCTGGCTCTCAAACACAGGAGAGGCTGGCACACAACTGCAGGGCTCCTCCAAAACATGAGGTCCTGGGTACCGCTGTGACTGGCAGAAAGGCAGACTTATCATCCAGCAGTAGAGTTCACCACTGATGGTCACAGGGGATGTTCAGGGTGCAAATCGTGCTACTGGCATTGGAACACCTGCTTGTGCTGTGGTCTCTACCGGCATATATGACGACTAATTTGTAGCCATGGGCAGGCCAGGCATTTACAGACAAATGCACAAATGAGTGCATTTTCGTTTTTTTCTACAGACTGAATGGCTCTTCGTAATTTCTCAGAACACACAGTGTTCTCTCCTCTTCCCATTGGACGGAACTCGCCAACTAGCGCAGATGCCTCCTAAAACACTGCCTGGGGTAAGTTACACCTCTTGCTTTATTCTGGCATATGTGCCGACTTAATTGGCACTTTTGGGCTGACCAAGCATCCGCTAAGCTGTCCTTTTTTGTTCAGATAGATCACACCAGTATCAGCGCCCAACCCCACTAGGGGCACACCATCCCCCTCCCTGGGGCTACGGGCCAGACTGAGATTCAGGTGTCATCCACCCCATTTCAGTGCCCTCTCTCATCAGGTTGGACCCCCATCTGTCACTCACTAGTCCTGTCCCAGAGGCCATGCACACTACATTGGTGCATCAGCCACAGCGACCACTACTATGTAATTTGCAAGTCCCACTCCAGGGTCTCAAGGGTCAATGTCAGTCCTTTTCCCTGGCTGTCAAACACGGGAGAGGCTGGTACACAACTACAGGGTTCCTCCAACATATGAGGTCCTGTGTACCGCTGTGACTGGCAGAAAGGCAGACTTATCATCCAGCAGCCGAGTTCACCACTAATGGTCACAGGGGATGTTCAGGGTGCAAATCTTGCTACTGCTGTTGGAACACCTGCTTTCAACTCACAACTAGAGGACGTTAGAAAGGACTGCTCTCACAGCAGAGTCCAATGACATTTTCAGGATGGTTCAAGAGGATTCCAGATGATTCAAAGAAGTGGTGGGAGACTCCCCCTTTTATGGGCAAAAGTCCCCAGGTGATTGGACTGAAGCCAGTATGCTTTAGTGATCCCAACCCTGCCCTTAAAAAGCAGTGGCTTTGCCCTTCTGATGTCACACCAAATGTTCTTTGCTCCAGAGGAAGTGGAGCGGACAAGAAAGGGGCAGAGAGCATCAAGATGGCAGGACCCTCAAAAAACTGTGCAGACCGCCCTCTTTCAATCCCTCACTCTGCCCCTACCCTTTCAATAGTTTTAAAGGCCTTTAGAAATGCATCCCCCTGGTATGAGGCCTGGCTCTCTGTGAATGGGTGTTCCTCTTGGTTTCTATTCCCATGTCAGCATCCTGTGGAGTGGCTGTCCTGGGGGAAGGGGTGTTACCTATCCTTTCAAAGGATCAAAGATAAGCAATCCACCAAGGCTAATTCTGTCAGTGGACAGGGGTGGGTCTTGTTTGGGAGGAATACACATAATCCTGTCACAGCTGAACTAGGCCCACAGGGCTGGCACGTGTGAAATCAATGTAATGTGGCTGGGTTAACTCTGAAAGATGCTGGCCACCATACCGTAAAACAGGTATGTCTTATATTTACAGCTGTATGTGATACCAGGCCAGCATATTCAGACCAATGCAGTTTTTGGAGCAGGGATGCATATTTTAGATGCAGTCGCTGCGTTGCAAAGACTTGGGTGTCACTGCAGCTGTCAGAAGGGCACCTGTGACCTCTGAACCTGCTCTGTGCCACTGGTAGAACAGGTGCTGCAGGTAAGGATACTGATGCAGCAAGGTACAAATACATACGAAAGGCACAAGTGCGCACAATGCTTTTGCCACTGAGTTTATAAAAGGGGAATCTGATTAGCACATTTCTCATTCAGAGATGGAACTATCCACATAATTTCATTATTTAATACAAATCAAAAAACCCAGGGCTTTCAAAATCCTTGCACAACTCACAACATTATTATTATGAAACCTTGCAATCATCAGACAAAATTAACAAAGTGCCTGAAGTTAATTTCTAAAATCATTTGTTTATTTTCAATGCATCATGTTGTCAATTGCATCAAAGATTTCTCAATATACTCTTATGCTCTGGTATATGTGACTGGTTTCTCTGAGAAGGAACGTCGATTGTGTTTTGCTAGGCCAGGTTTATAGAAGGGGCCAGTCCTGTGTTCAAAACCGTTGCCCTCCCATAAGCAGCACTCAGAGCAACAACGGACCTGGAGAAAGTAAAATGCTTCCAAAGTGGAAATATGGGACACTTCGCTAAATCTAACTCGTGCAAAACCATTGGACAGAAATGCAGGGCTTGTGGAATGAGGGGACATTTTTCTTCAATTTACCAGAGGCAGAAAAGTGTTGTAAAAGGAAAATGATGAGAATCAGCAGTCATAAGCAGCATTGGAGGCAGAGATGGAAGCATGCCTAGATACACCATAAGGATGGATGGCCCAAACATCAAAAGGACTCAAGTTCACCATATTTTTTACTTTTATTTATTTATTTCTATAGCGCAAAAAACCTGCAGGCATGGGGGCGCTGACATAAACACAAAGGGACAAACATAGTAACAGGACACATAAAATAACAAAAGATTTACAGGGATATTTGTGCAAAGAAAGTTTAGAAAGCCAGTTAAGACATACATATTAAAAATCAAAGAAGGTTTGTTGGAGTATTAGGAAAGATTTCTCTTTAGGCAACTTCACCTCCATATTCTATGGAGCACCAAACATTTTGTTTTTGAACCTGTACTGACTTTTGGAGGGTAAGTGAAGCCGTCCGCTTTACTTCACTGGCCTCCTGCTCATTTCCCATGGGGAAACTGATTAGTCCTTCAGACTATCAGTACTGGGGAAAGTATGTGTTCCTTTTTGTCTTTTTACCTTTTAGGTAACCTTTCGACAGTGCACGCAGCATCTCACAAAGCAGTGCAGTGGGGATGCTTCCTTATCACCCTAGTCTTTTACACTTGGCATTTGTGGTTACTTTTATATGTGCTTAAAGACAAGCTGGTGGCCGCAGATACATTTTTACAATGTTTGCATTATTTTTAGCATGCGCATTTGAGTTTTCCACGTCTGGCTACTATAAGCGGGTAGTGCCCTAAAGCCACCATGCCATGAGATTGTTTGCTTGTTCCTTGGCCACAAAATGACGGATACATTTATTGAGAAGCATAAAGGTAGTCTTAAATCCAAGACATCTTACATCATGGGAAGGGTAAAAAGGACCACAATATTATATAAATTGTGGACACACCACGCAGGAATGGACTTAGTAAAAAAAACATATAAGGGTAAAAAAGGAAAAAGGTGGAGCACTTGAGGCACATTTGTAAGCAGACAAGATTATAGGCCTAAAGTGATCTAGTTAACAGCAATAAGACAAGCCCAATTCCTCTGCAACAAAGTGGTACAGTCATTCTTAGGCTTAGGAGAATTTTATAGTAAATGTAGAAGGTTTATAACCTAACCACTGAGATGTTGGATGAAAAAGAACACCGTATTCAAGTGGATTAATCATGTGATGTCTCAGCTCACAGAATACAAGTGTATGCCAGGCTCCAATATTAAGAGGGCTAGAAGGTTCACCAACCATTCCTATGAGAAGTAAATTCCAGGACCAAGGGGTAGTGGGCTGTATGGTCTCCATTCAAGGGCTAACAGGAAAGAGTAATAGGTTATGCATTCAGCACATTAACCGAAACTGAAAACAGAGTTACCTGCATGTTTTATGGTGAGAGGGGAACTTTGGAAACAATATATGGGTTAAGAAACTATTAAAACATATCACAAGATGCTAATATTGTAATTGTAATGGGCTATTTATAACACGCTTTATAACCAGAGGTTTCTAAGCGTGGACCCGGGAATCAAACCTGTGTTGCTCAGCGATGTCTTGAAGATGAGCGCATTGCCACTAAGCTATCCTCCAGAGGTGCCAACCGTGAGAGGAATGTTAAGGATTACTCATAGAATACCCTGATTACGTTTACAGTTACAAGAATAGGATTCTGAAATAATAATGGCATAGCAGAGATCCTGTCAAGTGTGCAGTCGACAGAAGATAGGGAGGAAGGGGGAAAAAAACATGGTGACCAGCTTGAGGGAGGAGAGGTAGCAAAAGACAGAGAAAAAAGCTTAATTGACAAAGGAATGGTTGCAGCCATGGGAGAAGATAAAAGGGTTCATGCAGTTATATTATGGATGAAAGAGGGCTGGCTAGAGAAGAAACATGTACTGGGTATTCTGGGAGGTCAAGGATGAATTACCCATGGAGGGTGGTATGATGGGAGGAATCACAAACTCATTTCTGCATAATGATTAAGGGATACAATCTAATAGAATTCATATGAGGGACAACCCTATGTAAAAGTAATAGAAACTGTGATTTACCTCATGGTAATGTTCTTCATGATGAATTGGTACTTTCTCCCGAAGATCCATCACTTTGCTACATCTTTTCCAACACCAGGTGACTGCAGAAATGATTCAGCCACCTGAGGTTTCAGAGCAGCTCTGCGTCGGCTTCACCTGACACCATAGTGTGCCCACAAGCTGGGCGTGATGTTGAGCTAATATATATGAATTTGTCACCATGACCTAGTTCTGCCTTTTTCCCTAGCACTCCGTAGCAAAGAGACCTCAGAACAGCAGGAGGTATAAACGCTATACAAGAGAAGCAGGTGGGGAGGGAGATGATATATGTGGGATGAAGGACTAATCTCTAATCTGAAAGACCCCAGGAAAATCATGAGCCTCCTACCTATTCTGGAGTACAATCATAAATTACGTGGGTAGGACACCTCAAAAAATATACCCTCCCTTTTCTTATTCACAAAATCTTGTATTCACCCTCAGTTGGTTTGATAACAATTTGACTTGAACATTAATTCCTTATGCCATTATATGCAATTCTATAAAAGGTCTATAACCCTACATTTCCACATGTATACACATGCACTTTGAATCTGGTTACAACTTTTTTCTAATTCATATTCCACAATTCCTGAATGTAACTATGAAACTAAGAGCTGCATCTGAAAAGAAATGTCACATTGCAATAATCAAGAATTATATCCCTGAGGAATGTACACATTGATTGTACTTTGACAGAAACATGAAACAAAAAACCTTCATGGTGATTCAGGTTCTCTTAGTCCTTGCTCTCCCTCCTTCAGAACTTGTTGGGAACGCCTGCCGACTCAAAAAGACAGACGCCCCTTTAAGAACTTTTAAGTGATGGGACAATCTCACCCGCGTTCATCCCTCCACGCGCCAGCCCCACCCTTCACCCCTATGTCACCAGCCGTCCACACCCAGTACCTGATTTCGCCTGCTGGAGGTTGTGATCAAGTATATCTGTTTACCGCGGATGGATGGGTGGGTGTTGTGAAGGCGGGAGAGCAAGGACCAAGAGAACCTGAATCACCATGAAAGTCATTTTTTCATTTGTCTTCCTGCACTCTCTCCTTCCCAACCGGTTGGGACCAGACTATAAAGCCTGAGACGTAGTCAGGGTCGAGGAGACAGCATATATGTGATTCAAGCAAATAAATTGCAAAGCACCTCTTGGCAGAACCTGCCATCTCTCCTGGAAGATGCATCCAAAGCGTAATGCTTGCAAAATGCAAGAGTAGCAGAAGTAGCAGCCCTGCACTTTCCAGCCATAGTGACATGCCTAATGAGGGCTATTGATGCTGCATTGGCTCTTGTGGAGTAACCCCAAAGTCTCTGCAGAGCTGAAAGCCCCCTCAATTCGTAAGCTTTTGTAATACACGAGGCAACCCAACTGGCACTTGAAGCTTTAGCAGCTTTGTTACCAGCGAAAAGACCACCACAAGTGACAAAGAGTTGGTCTGATTTTCTGAACGATTAGCTTCTTTCCAAAAATATTTGTAGAGTTCGTGACACGTCCAGATTATGCAAGGCCCCCGCAGATGGTGAAGAATGTGGTCTGGGATGGAAGATTGGAAGGAAAATCTCTTGGTTCAGATGAAGATCTGATACCACCTTAAGTAAGGAGGGCACTGTACTAAGCACTACCTTATGCCTATGAACAATCAGATGAACTTCCTTTAATGAGAGCCTGAAGGTCTCCTAGCCTATGTAATGGCTACCAAAAAAGCTGTCTTCCAAGAGATCAATATCACAAGAGACCATAGGTTCAAATTGTTTATGCATGAACGCCGATAAAAATAAATGTATATCCCACTGACGTAGAGGATCCCGAGTAGGTAGATGTAAGCAAAGGAGACCTTCAAAGTGCCTCTGAATTGCCTCATTTGATAAGGAAAAAGATTTCTGTTCTCTATTCAAATAAGTACCTATCGCCGTCAAATAATGTTTGCAAGTGTCAACATTTACTCCTGTTAATAGCAGAGAGGACATAAAAAGACATCAAGTAGTCGACTGAAGCTTACAAGGGATTCAATCTACTATCCAAAGCCCAAAGGCAAATCCGCAAACCATTTGCTTCAATATTGCTTCCTTGTGGAAGTCTTTTTGGAAGCAGTCATGATCTTTAGATTCTGTTCAGACAGATGTAAATGCGCGAAGGTCAGCTCTTCAGAAACCAAGCCTTCAAGTTCCGTAATTGAGGGGAGGGGTGAAGCACCTGCCCCTTCTGTCAAGTCAGAAGATCTTCCGTCACCGGTATATCTACACTTGCTGTTCCTTCTAATCCAGCAGATCTGCAAAATAAATCTGACATTACCAGAATGGGACACCGAGGAACATTGTAGAATTCAGAGTTAGTTTGAACCTCATCAACGTCTTGTTTATCAGGGGAAGCGGAGGAGATGCATACAGCGTCTTGTTTGACCAGTTCAACTGAAGGGCTTATCCCAAGGAATGACATCCCTGATCCTCCCTCGATACAAATAGGGGGAAGAAGGCATTATACTGGGTTGCAAAAAGGCCCACTGTCGGGCGACCCTACTTCTGGAATAGCATCATCACAACAAATGCTTTTAGTTGACATTTGTGTGGAGCGGATTCTAGTCTGCTCAATTTGTCCGCCAAACCGTTCTTTTTTCCCTCGAGATGGGACGCCATCAGAAAAACGTGGTTTTCCCTGGCCCAAAACCATGATTCTCCTGCGAGAATACACAGAATGGGATCGGGTCCATATGCTTGTCCACATAAAACATTGCGGTAGTATGGTCTGTAAAAATGTGTACCACCTTTCCGTGAACTGAGGAAATAAACGACTTTAGAGCATAACAAATTGCGTTCAGCTCCAAAACATGCATGTGGTCTTTCCTCTCCTGCATTGACCAATGACTGAGCTGTCAAGTCTTCACAATGAGCCCGCACCTGAACTCTGAGGAGTCCGTTACTCCAAATTGATGTAGGGGGAGGGTTGAAAAGGAAATCTGACAAACAGATTTTCTGAATTGTGCCACCAAATTAGGGATTCTCAAATATGATTCGGCACTGAAATCTCCATGCTCTGAGGATCCAACAGCTGATTGCAGTTGCTGGCAAAGTGCCATTGAATAGTTCCCACCTGAAGTCTTGCATGGGGGAACTAGCTGGATGTAAGATGACATCAACCTGGGGTGGCGGTCTTCACCTGGATACCGAGGGTAGTTGCCAAAACACGTACCTTCGCTCCTTCCTGGTCCTTAGGAAGTCCTTGGTCACCTTCAATACCAGTCACAGCCGTGACATGAAAAGAAGATGTCTCTGCAGAGAGCTGGGCTGAATTCCACGACTGTAAACTCACCGGGTGATGTAACACCAGGCATCGAACACAGGTATGATGAGGATCGGCCGCCGAGAACTGCTTCTTACATCGGACGCACTGTTTGAATCCCGTGGTAAACAGCATGCATCAGAGGGGGGCACAGCGTAAAAGAAAATAGAAAAAAAGCATCCAATTGAATGAAAAAACGGGGAGTGAACAGCAAAATGTAATGTCCCAAAAAAGTGGGTTGGCACAGAGCGCAGCAATTCTGCCCTACCCAATACACATTAAAAAACAGGAAGTAAGGATGTTTAATAGACAAAATCTAGAGGACACTCCCCAGTCTTGCAGAAGTGACGACCACCACAAAAACAAAACAAAAAATCAAATTAAGGTTGACTAGTCTTAGAGAAGAATGGAAAGGATCAAACAGAGCCACCATAAAGAATGTCAACACCAAATTCTGATCCCACACAGTATCAGTAAACTGGTTTGGGGGAAACGGATTATAGAATTATAAAATTTGCTCAATTGTGGCGATGGTGAAAAAAAAGGTCTCATGGGACCTCTTAAATACCAAAACTGTGGCCAGCCACTCTCTTCACAATGCAAATCTGCAAACCCTCCCAAGCCAAAGAAAGCAGGAAATTCAGCAGAGATGACGTAGAACAGAATGAAGGGTGCAGACCATGCCCCTCTCCTCCCAACAAACCAAAAATATCTGTCATATGCAGGTGTAGATGAACTTAGTGACGGGCCTCCCGGTTGAAAGAAGCACATCCAGGGCAGCATCTGATAAGTCCACACTCCTTAAACCTCAGCCTTTCAGTAGCCAAGCATGAAGGTTTGAGCTGCTGAGGTTTGGATGAGAGATCCAGACTCCTGAATTGGTGAGCAGGTGCACACTTGATGCAAGGTGCCAGGGAGATGGACATGGACCGAGGGGCCACATCCTCTGGGCCCAGTCCAGAGTTATCAAGTGGCCACAAATGTTTGCAGTCTCCAGAGAACCATCAGAATTTCTGAAATCAATGGGAACACAGATGAGTTAAAAATTCCATTCAATTAACAATCAATGCGGCTCCCAGAGACTCATGTGGAGGAAATTCCCTGAGCAGATCAATTCATAATTCCGGTTTACAATAGAAGCAAATCGGAGTCCCCTAAAGGGCTAAGATATTCCCCAAAATGTCCTGGAAGAGCTCCCACTTGCTGGAGGCCGAAGCCTGTCTGCTCAGACTATCCGCTACAACATGCTCTGTACAAGCAAGATGCACTACCATGAGAGACCAGAACCACAGTCACATTGCTTTCCTGCACAGCAGCAGCAAGCGCACACCACCTCCTTGTAGAGATAATGCATCACCACTGTGATGTCTATCAGCTCTAGAACAGACTTGCCTCACAGCCCAATATCCCATAGCTCCAGCAAACTGATGTCTTCTCGAGCTTCGGTCAGAAATCAAAGGCCGCACACATTAAGATCTAGTATGTGAGCAAACCAACCTTTCAAAGGCACATCCATGAATACCAGACAAGGGTTGTCAAAGCATCTCCAAAGAGCAGGTTGTCTTGAAGGGCACACCATACCAGATCCTCAGATAGTGTCCAAGACTTGCTCAAGGTCTGACATAACACCCAGAACATTGGATCATGGACTTCAAAATAGCCACTGGCACAATCTTGTTGCAACGGTTGAGGTTCAACGCTGCCATGGGAGGGATGGGGGTGGCACACAGACCAGTTGCGCAAGTAATGTGGTGATGTCAAGAGTGACGTGGAGGGTGACATTTGGGGTGGGGATGTCATTGAACGCGGCGCTCCTTTTATAAGGGGACACAGAAATCCCACCCCCCCACCCCCACCCTGTGTCCATGACTGCATCAATGAACCAGAAGGAATGGAATTGTGAAATGTGGGACTTCTTGAACTTCAGGATGAGGCCCAAGTTGTGCAACAGGTTGGGGGTTCAGTACAAACATGCCAATATCAGGTTACGCAAGAGAGCCCGAATGAGCCAGTAGTCCATGTAGTGGGAAGACCTGAATCCTCTACTGACTCAGACAAGCCACAACAACTGCCAACAGCTTGATGAAGACCCTGGATTCAGAAGAAAGGCTGAATGGCAGTGGGTGTTCCCAACTGGTAGGGGTTGCTCTCAACTGTGAACAGCAGGTACATCCATGTTTGAGATGGAAGAGCACATGGAATTTGGAGTCCTGGAGGGGCAGTGGTGCAGTTCAAAGGCCTGCAGGATCTGTTGTTAAGATTTGTCATTGCAAAAGTAGAAACTCAAGGAGCCGAAGATCCATGATGGGAAGCAGGACACTAGCTCTATGCTATACTTTTTCAGAAGATGACAGATGAACTCCAGCAGCAGTGTGTCCATAAGGGAAGCAAGGAGGAAAGTAGGGTGCTTGGGTGGGCCTTGGAGAAAGGCCAGGCAGTAACCCTGAGCTATGACCTGCAAGACCACAGCATCTGAGGTGGTGCGTTGCTGTGAAATGTACAAAGGACGGACACAGCGGCTTGGGAGTGGAGGGCGGCCGCTGCGACAGAGGATGCAGTAAATCCCCTCATCTGCCTCTCCCTTGACAGGGGCAGGTATTGATGCTGTAACCGTTTGCCGACGGGTGCCTGACCCCTGCTATGAAAGGGGGGAACTGAACAACCCTTCAAAACAGAAGCAGATTGGTGATTGATGGCGGGAAACCAAGAAATTGATTGTGACCTTTGAGTTTTGAAATTCTAGCCAACCCCAAATAGGTTGTTCCTTTTGAACAGCATGAGCACATGACGAGAAGCTTAGATTGGACAGTGGGGGGGACCCACAGTACCTCATCCAGGAGTGCTTCCAGAGGATAGACCAAGGGCCCATTGCACATGCCATACAGTAAGCTATATCAAGCTGAGTCTAAGATCTGATGTGCTGCTTCCCTGCCATCTGCCACCAAAGTGGAAGCACCTCATGTCCTTGATCAGCAAAGTTTTCAGACACCTTGAGATCGGCCAGAGTGTAGGTAGTATTACCAGCCCCTAATGCTTGGCAGTCTGGTTCAAATACCTTGTGGCCCATTGCATCCAGCTTCTTGTGATCCCTGTAAGTGGGGAAAGTTGACAAATTCAGACCCACAGTGGTGGACTGCACCACCAAGGTCTCCAGGAATGAACGTGTGGATAGAAACACTGGATCAAACAGAGCTGAACAACGGTTTTTGGCAAGACTATGGTCCACTGAAATAACCCGAGCAGATTTCTCCCAAACGGCCAAAAACTACATTTACAGCAGAAGGGTCTAGCATCCAAGAACTTTCTGGCTTAGTGGGGGCAGATAACCCTACCTTGGCAACAGTCATCTGAAAGGAGACGTGAGATTGGTCCAAGATTGGAGCCAGAACAATATCCAGCAAAGGCGAGCTGTCCAAGCCGCTGCCTTTTTCCTCAGACTCGGAAGCAGCTGATCATTGGCATACAGTCATACAGCTGTTAGAGCAAATGCTGAGGTGTGCATCTTCAGTGCATTACAGCTTGAGCCTTTGGTCTGATACAGACTATAAACATTTTCCACACAAAGATACTGAATTTTATAAAAATGGTCCTACCTCAATCAACTAATATTCTCAATGAAATTAAGATCTAATAAGGATAGCTGATTTATATCAAGATTGGTATATTTACCATATCCCTTTAAGAGTTATCCAGAGAAGGTTCTGAATGATCAAAATCATACAAGAAATCTCTTAGATGAGCCTATTCTGGGCTCCCATTTAATACCTCTGAAAGGTTACACCATCTGTTGCTTATTTAATTGGTACATCAGGTTTTATCATCCACCTTATGCTTATTGGGAAAACCAATAAAGAATCACGAATTTCAAAATAATATGTTGACAATTAACAAAAGTTATTATTGCATGACTCTACAATATTTCCTAATAGAGCAAATAAAGTGCAAATAATAACAGCTGAACCAGTATTGCAGATTGTGCTTGTTCCCAAAGTTATTGCTCTCCAACGGTTGGTACTTCTCAAAAAGCACTATAGTTTGCAATAATTTAGAGACAGGGCCAAGGTTAGAAACATCTATCAGTGCCTTAACTAAAGAAGATGAACAGGAAGAAAGATCTTCCTGAAAGGAAAAGGTAAGATTGCGTAAAGGATTAATAAAGCATTAGAAGATGCAGTTAGTAAAATGAAAGCAGTAAATAATTGTGTTCTAAATTCAAGTGAAGAGATGAGGACGAGTGAAAGGTGCTCTTGTAAGAGTGATGAACACTAATATTCAAAATACTCATACTTGCATATGAGCAGATTGTTACCAGATTTCTAGAATTAACTTATCAGATAAGATGGTGCCCTTCTTTACTTCTTTTTAATGTCTATTCATTACCAGAGAATTTAAATTTTAATAGATTAGGAAAAGAATAGGACGAGATTATGAAACAATTCTCCATGGATGTAATGATGCTGTTGGGTGACCGAAATACCCAAATTAATCAGACAAGGTTAGGCGAGAAACATATTTTATGATATGATGACACTTGTGATATTCCCCCTCCAGTTTGGCCCGTCATGAGATTTAATTTGAGGGGTCATATTTTTAGAGATTGCTGTAATGCTTGGAATGTATGCTTCCTAAATGATTTTAACGAAGACATACCTGCTAATAATACTCAGAGGAAGGTCTTCCATTTTAGACTATATCATCTCTACTGAACATTATGGGGTTATCTTCTGTTTTAAAGTTTCAAACACTATGGAAAGTGATAATTTTATGGTGGGTCGTAAAGAGGGCTTACATGAAAAGTAAAATAAGTATTTTAAAAGATCATATTCCTGCATCTAATAAGGGGAATAAAAGATGGTCAGAATTTCATACACCGGATTATTCAGAATAGTGGTATATTTAATAACTGGATTCCTGGTTTTAATGAAGGTATCAAAAAGAATAACCACTTTACTTCTTATAAAAGAAAAGATTACTCAGATGGTCCAATTCATTAAAATCATCAGTCATTAGGAACAAAGAAAATAAATAGTGGCAATAATACTTCATAAGGAATCGTACCAAAATGTTGCCACGATTGTGGCAACATTTGCTAACACTGCGCCTGAGCGTGGTACAAAAACCCTGACCCCCATTACTGCACCCAAGTGCAGCAGGGCTTGCTGGGGTGACCCCGCTCTCCTTGGACGCAGTAATGGAGGTGAGGGGTTGCGGGGGTGACCCCTGCTTAAAATTACGGTAAGCAGGGGAGAAGGTTTTTTTTTTATTTTTAATTTATTTACGAGTTTATAATCACCAAAGTGATTTTTACAAGTTAGACACAAAATCTCCGTAGATCAGAGAAAGAAGAAAAGAAAAAGAAAAATTGTTGAAACAGCAAGTCAATGGTATCAGCCCAGTAAACTGTGCAGCAGACAAGGAGGGCCTAGCTTAGTAGAGCAAACAGAGTAGAACTAAACAGAACTGACCAGCCTCTCTGAAGGATTTCTGCTGATTTTAGCAAACCTACTCAGACTCCGGTGCTTTGACTTCAAAGATCAGCTCTAAGATTTTGGTAGCTGCTATCGTCCATGAAGGTCTAAGCCCCCCTATGAGTCTGTCCCACCAGAGATCAGCGTCTGTTAAGTATGCTTGCTCCAAATGATAAAGCAGATAAGGAGATCTGTGAGAAGAAGTTCCTGGTCATAATAAGAGGAGATGCCGAAGCGTTTCGATGGTTTGATTATCTTTGCAGAAACGGCAAGTGTTAGTCGCAGAAAGGCCTCTTATATGCAGAATCTCGTTTGTAGGCAGCAGGTTCAGCCCAGCCCGAAGAAGTATTGCTCGCGTTTTCCTGTTCGGGTGTCTTATGAGAAATGGTTGGATTTCATTTGGTTTCCTGTGAGCTGGAGGCAGATGCTGGGTCAATTTGTACGTAACTGCCTTTTCCAACGTATTTATCCAGTCCATTTCATCTAAGCGTTTCTTCGTTTTTGTTGGGTTACCCAACAGTTCTTCCATAGAGCTGCCACAGGCTTCTAGCTGTAGTTTAGAGTTTGACTCCCAGGAGGTCAGTAGTTTACATTTACCAGCGAACATCTCCTCTTGTACCATGGAGAAAATCGTGGCAGAAGATGGATCCTTGATTTTTCGGTATAACATAATCAAAACTCTCATAACTAATGACTCCAAGGACAAGCATGAGAGTTCCCGTATGATCAAAGCCAAAGGTGTTGAAGTTGGAAGGTTCAGGACAGAACGCCAAAAAAGACTCTCCAGTCTCGACCACAAGGCTTTAGGTAACGATGGCATAGCCTCAGTTCCATAGGTGATTGTAGGAACCACTTATCCCTGATAGAATTTAAGTAGGGGCATCAGAGAGAATCGGCCATATTTTCTATCTAGGACTTTGGTCTGCGAGATAAGATTACTCATTTTAGCTAGCAGATGTGATTGCATTGCCAGGTCTTTAGGTGTCGAATTGATTAGTACCCCAAGATATTTAAATTCTGACACCTGTTCTACTTTTTCTCTGGCCAAAAACCATGAGTAGTTGTGCGTTTTTGTTTTGTTTTTAAGCCCTTTTTCAAAGACCATGATTTTCGTTTTTTGCTTGTGCTTGTTAACTTCCAGGTCGTTGGCTTTCGTATATTTAGTTAATGAAACCAGCTGGCGTTGAAGGCCGATTGGGGGCTGATCAAGTTGAATAAGATCATCTGCATACAGGAGTCTTGGCACTTTCATGTTACCCACTTCTGGGGGAAAACACAGTGTCACAGTGATGGTTTCTTTATAATCTCCAAAGTATGCCAAGAATAGGGCCGGAGCGAGGGGGCAGCCCTGTTTGACCCCTCGGGTAGTGGGTAGACAACCTGAATTAAGCCAGACCTTGACAGTAGTGGTAGCATGTAAAGCTTGTAGCGGGCACAAAATCTCCGGAGGGCACTCCCAGGTGATTAGCTTTCTTCTATTCACTAAATCAAAAGCCTGGGTGAGGTCTATGAATGCCAGGTATAATTTCTGCTTGGCTTCCAGGACTTTTGATTTAAGTATACTTAACAAGAAGATATTGATGCTGGTTCCTATGCCCTTTTTGAACCCAGATTGAAGAGGGTCTTTGCAGGGAGCTTTTTTTTACCCATGAGTTGAAATGTTCAAGGAGTAGTGATCTATAAACCTTCCCTATGACATTGAGTAAAGCCACCGGCCGAAAATTCCTAGGGTCGTCTTTTCTTCCTTTTTTGTATATTGGAATAATCACCACTGATGTCCAGCAAGGCGGGATTCTTCTGTGAGTCGAGCATTTTTTTAAATCAAGCTTAGAAGATTAGCATAGTACTCTGGCGCCGATTTTAGATTTTCGTTGGAAAGGCCGTCTGGTCCTGGCACCCTTGAGTTCTTAAGCTTAGTTATTAAGCGTAGGATGTCTGATTTCTCTTGAAGGTCGATCCAGCGATCAGATGTCGAATGAAGGGCAGCTAAAGGTAGCTTGTCTGGAGAGGCAAACAATATTGAATAAAAATGTATCCATGTTGCCTCCGAGATGCTGTTTGACATTGATGATTCTGTGGCTTTAGCCCATGGATTAATCAACCTCCAAAACTCTCTGGAGTTACTGTTCTTGATTTGTTCCAGTATGGCCTCGGAATCTTTTTGATAAAGGACGAGTCGATGTGATCTTAACCAATTTTTGTAAGATCTTATTGCTTCCCTCATGCAGATTCTGTTAGCAGCCGTATTGTGACCTGCCACAGATCTTTTAGCTCTACGGAGCGTGTTACGCCTCGCTACCACCAGGGCGTCAAAGTTGTGTATATGACAAAGGGGTTCCGAGTTAGAGTCATTTACTCCTTTAATGGTCAATCTATAGGGTTCAAGAAGTGGTCTATAATCCACCTCGAGGTAGTTCGCACCGTGACCATAAGAGACTGTAATCTCTCAGATATTTGCCCGGGTGACCCGTACCCGGTTGCCTTTGCCTTCTGGTTCGACTACTCCCAGGTAGTGAGTACTTAATGGTTTCGTTGATGTCCATTTTATCTTCAAGAGATTGTGGTCACTTTGCGTTGACTGTTGGATGTTAAATTCAATTAAGCAAGCCAGAAGAAATTCAGAGGCAAAGATGTAATCGATAGTTGAGTAAGCCAGATGTTTGCCCGGGTGACCCGTACCCGGTTGCCTTTGCCTTCTGGTTCGACTACTCCCAGGTAGTAAGTACTTAATGGTTTCGTTGATGTCCATTTTATCTTCAAGAGATTGTGGTCACTTTGCGTTGACTGTTGGATGTTAAATTCAATTAAGCAAGCCAGAAGAAATTCAGAGGCAAAGATGTAATCGATAGTTGAGTAAGCCAGATCACGCTTCCACGTTGGTAAGATAGCAGTGTTGGGTAGCATAGTTGCTGTATTAAAGAGATGTCTTGATTTCATAAAATGTTTTTTAAAAAAGGTCCTGTGGCGTCAGCACCGCCCCACCTAAGTGGGAGGCACTCATGTCACAAGGGCACAAGCCCACCGGCGGCACACTCAGAAGTGCGCCGCAGTAAAAGGTAAGTGGGAGGTAAGGGGGGTGCAAAGGATTGCGGCAGTGGCAGGCGGGCAACAGTGATCACGGCACCGCACCCTAATTGGAGTCGACATTTTTGTTGCCGGAATTACGGGCGGCACAGTGATTCCCTTCACAAATGGATGAACTGGATTATCTGAGATCTTTAAAAACAATCCAATGGATAAGGACTTACAAATAAAACTACTGGACTTGGCCTCACATCTGGGCTCGCAACATCACCAGGCAGAGCTGACGCAACACTGTGCTATACCCCGGTCGCTGAAAAAAAGTGCCCGAAGACAGCTGGCACTGAAGAAGATATATCTACGATGAGGGCATTCTTGAAGTGTTAAGATCGGGGAACAACCCTTGTGATCCATATTGGCACTGGAAGGCCAATGAAATAGCACGGGGAAGATGTTCCTGTGCTGAATAGTACAAGAGGTTTATAATAGCAAAGACTGAAAAATAATATTAAATAAAGCCACAGGCCGATAGAGTGGAGGAAGACTAATGAGACAATTCCATTTTTTGTAGGAATCATAAAATGAAAAGAAACTAGATGCAAAGTGGCTACGGAGCACAGTCCACAGGGAGGCAAAGTGAGACGCTATTGTGGGACAACAGGCATCAAGAGGGAATAAACACTCATATACGGGTCTCCAGGTAAGATTTTGAAGTAAGTGCAAGTATTCTAATCTGCAGTGGAGAGTGAATATAAAGTTTAACTCCAAAATAAATATTTGCAATACATACATCTTTTCAAATAAAACTATACATTTGTAACTCTTGAGATCAAGAAGTAATAATTGTGGAGGTCCTTTCTATGGCATTGCCTGCTAACCAGTCTGTGGCATTTGTGAGCAAAAGACACACAGCAAGCTACTGTGAGAGTTTTTTTTTTTTTTTTTGGTAGTATTTTTATTACCCATTTGTTTCAGTGGGTTTGGAGGGACGTATTTGCCCATCTGTGACAGAGTACTACGTGGCTGGTTTGCTGCTGATCTGTAAATCATCTTGAAAGTAATGCAATGATGGAGCGTCTCAATAGGGGGAAGGAATAGGAAATGGTACAGATGATACTGGCACTGAAGAGGAGCTTGATGGTTGCTCAAAAATCTGAATGCAAGGGTGTGGCTGGTCCCCACTGTTCTGTCTACCGCGGTACAGCTGATGATAGTGTCATGACGCATTGGGGGGGGGGGGGGGGAACAGTACACAGACTTCACAGAATCTCATCTTCTGAGACCTGCAAACCACAAAAGTGAGCAGTCAGTAGGTTTGCCAGTTCCTTTCCCTTCTTTTCTACAATTGATCAATTTCTGAATCTTACAGGTTTACCTGATAAGCCTCCCAATCTGCCTGGAGGTTTTCCCACTTCTCTGGGTTAATGGCAGCCCAATTATAATTCACTTAGTTCTATTTTCTGGAGTATCTTTATGTTTGTACATAGCTTTATTCGGTGTAAAAATTATAAAAGCATCTTATCACAATCAAAATATTGTACATAAAAAAATCAACAATTCATATTAGCAATACACATTACAATTTTAAAAGATTCTGGCACGCACTATCATTTTTCGCCTTATATCCAGGATCTATCTGTGTACACATTTTGCAATAAAATAAATGTAATTCACATCTCAGGTATTCTTAAAAAAGGTCACAGCCAGGTCGGTTGTTCTAATATGCTTTAGCTGGAATACTGGCAATGGATAGCACTTTCTCAGCCGTGTGTACCCTGGACAAAACAATAAGAAGTGCTTGACTGACTCCTCAGGGTTGCCACAAACTTTACAAGGAACTTGACCATCGTGCCGTGAATTTAGCTACCTTAAGGGGTTACACAGTCTAAGTACAGTTCAAATCCATCTACCTGTTTCCACATTATATAAGGTGCGCCCGTCTCCAGCACAGTAAAAGCACTTTTCATCTGGCTTTTTATAGCTTTGTGCCACTTATTTCTAACTTGGGCCTTTCAGCTCCGAGTTAGGCCCTCTGGATTTTCCCAGAAAGTCGGCATATCATGAGCCCCCATCATCCGATACCCCGGCCTTTATGCCATCTCTACGTGATTGTCTTTGTGTGTTCTACGTGCGCATGCACGCCTAATAAAAGTTCAAATAAATATCTAGAGCCTCAAAGCCTCTACATACAAATCGAAGCCATGCCAAAAAAACGCATCCTGGTATTTTTTGCAAACAAGTCAGCGATTCTCGGTATTTGATAAGCTCAGGCGTGATGATAGTCTAATCCAGTACAGCCAGGTCTTTCTGGCAATCACTTCCTCAATGGGCTTAAAGCGACAGTCCCATCGCAAACTTGCTATTGGGGCTCCCTTAGATTGTATTAGTATGCTCTGGAATAAAAGGTATTATCTGCCACACTTAGCTCAGATGAGGGGCAGTGACGCCACAGTTCCGCCCCATACATTGCGGCTGCCCTGCCTTGTTCAGTTTTATGGCTGGGAATCAGCAAACTCTGCCGCATTATTTCCCCGAAGTCACTGTAGCCTTGATCCCTAAATAGCCATGATGGCACAACTGTGCTAACACACAATCACCTAACAACACATTTAACTTGATTTTCTTCTGGTTCTTTCAACCAAATACCAGCACCGTTGGTTTCTCTAGATTTCGTGACGCAGAACTCTTGACATTTCTCTATAAAATTGTTCAGTTATGTCTCAGCCCCACCGGGGTTGTGGGTGGCAGTACAGCATTGTCAGCATAGAAGAGTGCTGGGAACCTGTCCTACCCAGGTTTGGGAGGTTGGAGATAGTCAATCAGCAATTCCTCTATGAAAACGGTTATATACACAGAATAAGAGGGGGGGGGGGCAGCACACACCCCTGGCAGACCCCCTTCTACGCTGCAAAATAATCAGTAAACTCCCCACCCAGCCTCCACCTTACAGATGTCCTATTATAACAGTAGAGGGATTGGATAATAGTCTGAAGGGTGTCTGGAATACCCTTTTCTCTCAGCAGACACCAGAGTTTACTGCGGGATACACTGTAAAATGCGGTACGAAGGTCCTCGAAAACTGCGTAAAGCCTGGTGTGCTGGACTGAGACATATTTGTCTAAAATCGCATTCAGTCTGATCCATGATCCACGGTGCTGATAAAGGAAGAAACCCCGCTTGGAGGTGATTTAATATATGGCTCTCAGTAGCCTGCATTTGTAGGCGAGCTCTTAACACTTTGGCATAGACCTTTCCTGGAGTGTCCATGAGCGAAAACCCCAGCTTCCAATGGTCCCCTTTTTTAAAAATTACTATTATTAAAGCACTTTGCAAGGATTGTGGCTCATTCCCCGTCTTGGCAAAGAAATCAAACAACCATTTGAGCAATGGGGGCCATACACAAAGTTCATCTTGGAATAATCAATCGCAATTAATTCCCGCCCTGGTGCTCCCCTCCCACTCCCCCAATCCTTGAATGGCCTCTTTCACTTCAGTTACAGGAAAGGACACGTGAATACCTCCATCCCCCTCGATTTCACAACATTCGATAGCTACTGGTGGCATTTCCTGGCCTTTTTTATAAAGTGTGCTAAAAAAAATGATACCAATCACTCGGGAAGATATGACATAGTTGATTTTCTCATTTCTTTCATTACCCGCAATAGACTTCCAAAAGTTGACCTGGTCACCTTCCTTACAATACTTCCTTTAATAAGTCATGCCATTTTTTCTCATTGAACTATGGCTTTTTTTGTGACTCCAGTCATCTTGGACGTGTCCCTTAGTTTACTCAAGTGTGGCTGTTCTCTTGCGGACATTCACTATCAAACCAACCCTTATTCCCCAATGCCTGCTTCCTTATCTTCCCAACCAGCCTAGTAAAGAAAGGGAGCAGTATCTTCTTCATGTCTATGTACAGATCTCCAACACTCAGAGGTATCCCCATTTAAACAGATGCCATCAATGTAAGATTCAATACTGTGGCAAGAAGATCCGAGGCGGCGGGCCAATACCTCCCCAGGTAATGCCCCCGGGGCCATAGTTAAAACCCCAAGGGCATTACCATGGGTGGTATTGGCCCGCCGCCGTGGGTCTTATAGCCATTAGTATCCCGGCCCGTTAAACCGGGGTACTAATGGCATTTTTTTCTGTTTCAAAACGCTCGAAACAGAAAAAAAAGAAATTGTGAATAAAATGGCCGCCAGGGAAGGGAAAACGTAGTCCGTGACACTTCTGGTCCCAGCGCTTCCACTCCCAATGGCGGCCATCGGGAGTGGATGCGCTGGGAACAGAAGTGTTTCCAGTGCGTTCACTCCCAAGAAAAGAAAAAAAGAAGGTAAGCGGGGTTGGGAGGGCGGGGAGGGGATAGTTTGTGGGGGAGGAGGGTGGAGGAAAAACAAAACCTTACCTGAGTCCCTAGCAGTGGACAAAGGCAGCCTCCAGCCATGGGGAGGCTCGGAGCAGGGATTGCCCCGTTTCGAGCCTCCTCATTGGCTAAGGGGCTGCCACGCCCCTCACCAGGAACAGAGTACCTGGCATGCGCGGGACACAGTGGCGTACACGGGAATACTGTGTGTTATGGTCCGGAAAAGAGCCAATCCACACATTGCATTCCCGGTGCGCAGCGCGTGGCAGATGACGTGTATATATCCTGTTTAGACACAGGTCTAGCGAGAACCATTTTAAAACCCTTTTAGAGTGCCCTGTAACCATAATAAAGCTCACATCCCTCATTCCTTAGATAACTTCCGCCATGTTTCCCCATACAGTACAACTCAAGGGGTAATGTATACTGTTGCTACGTGCAATCACTTCCATGCTAATGCACTTAGCCTAATCTGTCATGCTTATTGTTGCATGATCAATCTGTGAACTACCCTGGTAGCCGGCATAATTAAAACCTGCAGGCTTATCTTGGAGATCTCTACCATTGCATGCTCTCAAACCTTACTCATTTTGGATTTGTATTTTATTTGTCTTTTTTAAAGCCCCTTAAAGAAAAGCGCAGAACATAAAAATTAAAACATGGTACAATAACATTGAGTAAGCAGTTAAATACAGGGGGCGATCACTCAGGGGTGTTGAAGTAGATGCGTTTTTAGAGACTCTCAGAAAACAGAAAGTGAAAATTAAGTTTTAGGAATATGTCCAAAACCACAGTAGATTTGTTGCACAGGGACCTGGCGTTCCAAAGACCGAGGTCAATAGCAGCAGTGTTTATGGAGACTGGGGGATAAATGAGATTGTTCTTGATACAGGTACTTGTTGACCTAGCAACAGAGTGAAAGCTTTCTGGAGGAATTGGACTAGGTATAGTCATGAATAATAACGCCAGTACTTTGATGGAAACGAACCTGATACCAGGAGAGGAACTGCCTGGAGGCACTGGGGGAGTTCTATGCATTACTCTTGCCACGTCTATGGCAGCAGGATGACTTCTAACAGGTTAGCTGTCTCTTATACAGGGATCCCAAACGCTGCGTCTTGGTCATCCCATAAGCCTTCTAATACTTCTAGAGGTTCATATTGAAGTCCCCCATTGCCAGAATTATTGGGGGGTTATTAGTCGATGACTAACTTCTTAGATAATAAGCTCATGGCCTTCAAACTTTCTAAACTGGTCTTACCGGCAACTTTGCTGTAAATATTGAATATCAGCAGGCGATTCCCTTTCCGGCTGGTCATATCAAGGCACGTAAGATCTTCAAAGCCTGCCAGGATCAGCTTGGCAGACACGTCTATGGCAGGGCAAATAAGTAAGGCCAGCCCTCCCTTCGGTCTGCCTCTCTGGCCTTTAAGTACTAAACCCCAGCAACTCAAAGGAATCCAATGCCCATGTTTCTTGTAGGCAGACTAAATCAGAACAATGAAGTAAGCTGACCAACTCAGTCTCTGGCAGCAATCTATACAGGTAATTTGGTAATCCTGAGTAAGTGACACTCACTGTTAAGAGTACTACAAATAACATGAGATAAATCCACTCACTCTAGTTTCTTTTGTTTTGTCTGTTAGGGTTTGGACAATACAACACACCGAACAAAGTAATCAACAAAACTAGCACAGTAGTACGCTAGTTTCACATCCAGGCTCCCACTCCTGAAGAATGTTCTGGATTGATCACCCATAAGAACAGAAACATGTTGAGAATGGACACTGTATAATTGTAATACAGACAATAAGGGATGCAAATAACCACCAAATGTATTGCATTAACTCTAGGTTTTGTTAAGTCACACAAGAACCAGAGGCCGAAAAATGTTGCAATGGAATGTTGTTTGAAATATCTTGGCCATGGATGTGGCGTTTTGTAAAGGTGTATTTTATCCATTTCCACATTTTAGGTGTTTTATAAGTGTTTAAGGAAATATAATGTTCTGATGTTACAATTTATTATGATTAAAATTGTTTTTGAGTGCTGAAAGT
Source organism: Ambystoma mexicanum (assembly GCF_040938575.1). Classification (NCBI taxonomy): domain Eukaryota; kingdom Metazoa; phylum Chordata; class Amphibia; order Caudata; family Ambystomatidae; genus Ambystoma; species Ambystoma mexicanum. The sequence goes on from NC_090934.1 coordinate 100,579,997, forward strand.
TACCCCACTTTTCAGAAGTCCACCCTAGTAGACTTTGCCTCCACCTCCTTTGTTTTTCATGATTAAGCCCCACCCAGGACTAGATGGAGGCAGCACTCTCACATGTTTAAAAGAGTGCACACCCAGTGTTTCTTCTTTATCTAAAAGCAATCTATTAACCCCAGCCACATTCCAGCAAAGAACCTTGATGTTTAGATTCCCAGAATCCCGCCTCAGGTTGTTGATCACCATGCGCCAAAAGGGACGTAAGCGCAGTCAACGCTAGCAAGACAGTCAACCCCGTCCAACCCTTCTTCAGTAATAATTTAATAACAGTAAATCACTTACATCCGTAGCAGTTGATACACAAGTCCTATTGATTAAACATTCTGCACTGCAGTTTTGCAAGGGAGCTCTGGGGCGGATAGAAACTAATGCACTTACAGGGGGGTAGGTTCCAAACTCTATAGACAGAAGACCCTCAGCAAGGTCTATATCTTTCAATGTAATTTGAACAAAGTCCTTGTCCCCCTTAAGCATCCTGCCCCGTGCATGGTACAATACATCTTCACGAATTACAGATTTGCCTCCCTTCACAAATCGCAGCCATTGTATGCATTTATTTACCAATGAGGATTGCACTTCAAATGTACCTTCCCACAATCTTGGGACGTCATACAAATAGGCATCCCATCCTTTCCTCCTTGGTCGCAGCCCCCCAAATACTGTGGAATTCTCTGCCACACCTTGTACCTGGCAATGGTATTTATGTCGGTCATTGGAACTATTCAGGGGAAGATCCATATTTGTATTCCTATGAATAAGGTCTCTGGAGATCGTCGATACAGCTAATATGGATCCAGCAACTCGTTCACCTTGAGTGGCATCTAAAGTTTTACAATGGGCAGAGCGAGGGCCCCAGATCTGCTTCTTCCTTCGATCAAGGGATCTCCAAGTACATTCCCATTTTGATGGAGGTTCTGAGAAAACATTATTCCCCAGCTCACTATTCGAAAAACAGGCAAAGCCTCTTTACTGCATGCAGCCGCAGGTACAGCCCTTTGCATCCCCCCCCCCCAGCCTCGATGATTGAAAATCTGTCTACCACACTTGTTAAGGAGTTTACTTCTTGGGTAATGTTAGGCAAAGCAGCCACTATATCATGTTGGCAATTACAGTCACTTACTACAGGCTCATCACTATGTGCTATACCCCGCGGCTTCTGCCTGTTCGTGGCTATGCACCTTCTAATAACTGGGCTAGTAGACCATGTCTTTGATTTGGGTATCTTTTTTCCCCCCCGCCCTGCTTTCCCGCCATGCTTTTTCCCTCCCTTTAACGTGGTAGAATTATCCTGTGGATCTTCTCCCTTGCCCAAGCCGTCAAAGCGGTTTGATAGAGGAATCAGTCACCTGGGATGTATAGTGAATAGCTATAGGCTGCACCAGCTTGCTTAGCGCATCGGGTCGATTTAGACAAGCCGCCTGATCGTCAGCTACTGAGCTCGGGCATTATGTGGGATGTACGTGGTCCCTGGCCATGGAATGGGGAGTATCCATTTGCTTCCCCCTCAGCCTCCGACTCCTGCTATTTTTGTACAGAGACAATATCCCCAGTTGGAACAGCGCTCAGATCTGCCCTAATTACAGGTAATTGCTGGAGTAACGGGGAGAGATGGTATTCACTGGGATTACATATTTCCTACACTCTAGTTGGGACAGGAGGGGTGGGGGTTCAAAACCTTAAACACCAGTAGATCTGTTTTTCTCTGTTAGACCGCTTTAGTCAATCCACACAAAGACGCCCTAGAGGCAAATGTAGAACCCGAACCAGTCAACGGGGAATCAACCTGAATGGCTGAATTGCATAGCATTGGAATTGACACTACAATTAGTAGTCGGTCGGAGGACGCCTAATAGGTGATCCAGATATATTGGCAATAGCGCCTTTTCTTGTTTCATTTTTTGGAGCTAACGGGGGGTCATACTTACCAGCACGCAAGCTAGTCCAAATAAAATCCAATGTGCCCCAACCAGTTGGTATTTTCAGCTAGGTGGTGACTTCTCAGTTGTGGACTGTCGCGGACAGCGCAAATAGCAACACCTTTTCCTCAGCTGGTTTGTGCCGCAGGGGCGAGTCTGTTCCGTTTTTTGAAGGTGCCGCTTCCTCCTGCCTCCCCAGATGGGGGCATGGCCAACTCCTCCCGCAGGCAACGGTCCTAGCACATGGCACACAGTGGGTGCCTTTCCCGTATCTTTATGACCGGTTGGTGTTTCAAAATACTACACGGTTGTGCTATTTTAATGTGCTTACTGCCATAACTCGCCATAACCTTTCCACATCCAAAATCTATTTACATTAACTGTTGCAGCTTTAAATCAATTTTCCCTCTAGTCAATTCTTTCCTTGGACTCATTCCGATCGTCTTTCGCCAGACATTTTTCTCCGCTTTGGGGAAGCTGTCCGGCACCCATGTATACTCTCCTCTGAAGCGTTAAAACTATTAACACCTTTCTTTAGCAGGTCAATCTGGTGAGACACAACGCTCTGGGAATTAAGGCAGTGTCTCAGATGTTCATCTGCACCAGCAATCGCCTCATGCACACACTCTGGGGTACTAACGCTGCTTTGCTTATGTGCACGCAAGAAACTAAGACCGCCACAGAAAGTCTGAGCTCACACCATGTGCGGGGCAGAGACACGGGAGAGCTGGAATTTGTGGGCATCAGGAAACGTTTTTTGCTTCAATTAATCCGTTTCCTTTTAGAAACACTGTGCAATCAGTCTTCTGAAAACAATCTCAAGGTAAAGGCACGTCAATACATGCAGATGCACAACATTTGAGATATTCCATTGCAAATTAACGCTGCACCCCACAGTGATTTGTAGAACCTCTTCCTCAACGGGTACTACTCAATTCAATACTCGCTGATCTAGCCTGGCCTATTAATTTGATTTGTTTGCATTTGTAGCGCGCTCCAAACGAAATGAACCGTATATTGGCGCAGAGGACACAGCTGGGTAGACGAGAAAGATCGAAACAGACTCCCAGAAAACAGGGGTGGTCTATCTAAAAAGGGAGGTCTTCAGTGCCTGGAGAAATTGGAGAAGTGAGCTCATTGTTCAGACCTCTTGGCCAGTCAGGAACGAAAGGCATCAAGTGAAGTTCTGTGAGAATTGAAATCAGCTGTACAGCATCACATTTACTCATTTGGTTCCAGGCTCCCCACCCTCAACGCTGGATTGGGATAGGCCTACTTACCTGAATGAGAACAACATTAAGGAATTATTGTGAAGCTCCTCTCCCCCCCCTCCAACTACAAACCTTCAGCACTAATGATTAAAACAGCTACCCACTTTGAGTGTCCACTCCCATAGAGTCTTCTGTGTGCACCGACATCGCTAGAGTATGAAGTTGGCTGCTAATGGTACGACATTAAAGTCTCGTAAACTAAAAGTTGAACTCTGCACGTGTCACCAAGAGTTGTGAGAAGACAGAAGGCTTGGCATGGATGAGACAACAAATTCAGGTAGACACCAGTAAATACAAGATGAGCTAAAAAGAGGGTGAGGAACAATCCCGCCTTTGTAGACACAGTGAATATGCTGTAGGGTGAGGTGGATAGAAGAAACGAGGGTGGCAAAAAGAAGAGTTCATGATAAAGAGTGAAATGAGGAGCAACATAAACCAGCGAGAAAGAAGCTTTTAACTACCACTGAAAGAGAAACTCCCAGAAGGGGGAAAAGGGACAGTTAACTAATCCGGAGGTAGAGGAGACCAGCCAACTTACTGAAGTTGGTGGAAAGGTAAAAATGCAAAGCAAGGTAAATAGTAACAATAGACACGGATATTGATGATGGAGGTAGAAAAACGAAACAGAATTGACAACATATGAGGCAGCTCAATGTTTAGGGGGATTCCTAACAAAGATTACAAACTGTACTCATTTGATCCAAGAAAAGGATCGTGTAGCATGCAGGAAGAACGGTGTTAGATCATAGGGTGTAGAATGAGAGAGGAAGGACCCCTAAGAATGCAGTTGGTGGCAGAGACTGGAGTCCACATACTTAGAATGGAGTTCTTTGCTCCCGAATAAAATCCCATTCATGGGCCACACCTACCATAGGTTACTTCAATATTAATTTGCTGGCCCACCTCCCATTGATTCACAAATGGGAAAATACTGCACTTAGCGACATGCGGTTTCAATGTTAATGTTAATAGAACTTATTTAGTTTGGTAATAGTAATCATTACATGGGGGTACGCAGGATTTCTAATGCAGGAATAGGAGGAATTGTATTGACTGTCTGGGGAGACATTTATCATTAAATGCCCATCTTTATACTAAGCTATAGATGGTTCTGGTACGTGTTCTTCACATTTAATCATGCTGTTTTTAGAAGAACTCATTAACCGACGCTTCATTTGTTCAGTTTAATAAGAAAGACATTTTTGACTCAGTTGGTCTGAAAAAAGGTGTACAAAACATGCCCATTGAAAGAAGCCCTTAAACAAGCAAGTGGGGAAGTAACAACTAGCAATACCACAACTTAACCACACATCCTCCGCCATCATACAAAGTTCAGACACTGCACAAGTAGGAGACACTAATAAACGTTAGAGAATTTCTCTTTCCGGTACATCACAGTACTGATCTCCACAGACACAAAGATTGTATGCTTTCTTTTCTGCTTGTCATCTTTAGTCTGTTCCATATGCAGACCTTTGACCACTATGTATTGTAGCATATAACAATGTCACAGCTTTCGGTGTAGGAGTCGCCGCAATGAAAATGCATCAAAAAGTATGTGGATCACTGAGAAGACAAGGCACCTTGGTATGAGCAAATAACAGACATTATTTTTTATATTTGTTTGGCTGAAATTCTTTCCTCCCCTTTCCACCAAAGTTGCGGACTCTGTGTATTGTCTGCAATTGGTTCTCGATCGTTTCAATGATGTCCACCTCGTCAGGAATATGAACGTAGCGGACATTCCGGCCAGTTACAAACAAGTCTTCCAGTTCGTAGGCACGCTCCTTCCTGTCCGTGTAGGTCACGTCAACGAGGCGAATGTTCATAAAGGCATCCACATTGATGACGCGGCCTTTTGCCTTGCTCTCATCCCGGAGTTCCACAGTGGTGACATACCCATGAAGACCTTGCAGCAGAATAATCAGGCTATTCTCAGCAATAGTCCGCTCTTTGATGGAGTGGGTGATCTCCATGATGGGTTTCTAAGAGCAGCAAAACTGCATGGTGAAAAAAGAACAGAAAAGCAAGTGTTCATAATCAGTCTGTCAGTAATGCTTTATTCAGCAAATTTAACTTTAGCACACACAATCAAGTACAACATTATCAAATGCATAAGTTTTATATATGAATAGGTAGTTCATATTAAAAATAGAATAAAATTTACAATTCATACAGGTACACCACTAAAAAACTACTCAAAGTTTAGAGGGATGAGGAACTTATCAAATAACCAGTGGTAACTTCCTATGAAGCCATGCACGAGAGATCAAATAACTAGTGGTAACTTCCTACGGAGCCATGCACGAGAGATTCCTACGAGCCATGCGCGAGAGATCAAATAACTAGTGGTAACTTCCTACGGAGCCATGCACGAGAGATCAAATAACCAGTGGTAACTTCCTACGAAGCGATGCACGAGAGATCAAATAACTAGTGGTAACTTCCTACGAAGCCATGCACGAGAGATCAAAGAACTAGTGGTAACTTCCTACGGAGCCATGCACGAGAGATCGAATAACCAGTGGTAACTTCCTACGAGCCATGCGCGAGAGATCAAATAACTAGTGTTAACGTCCTACGAAGCCATGCACGAGAGATCAAATAACCAGTGGTAACTTCCTACGAAGCCATGCACGAGAGATCAATTTAGCAACAAAGCATACATCGTTCACTGCTACAGTAGATTTGCATACATTCTGATTTGACACACGCTTTCCTAAACAGTGTAATAATCTCTACTGAAAAAAAAAGAAAAATACTAAAAGTCGGGCACCATCTATTAACGTATTAGTGGTCACTAGCAGGCAGATCGTATCATTGGTCATTCCAGGTTAGGAGTGCAACGCCAGTGGGATCCACCCCCTTAGCCCCCCCCCACCATTTTGGCCCATTTCCAATGGGACCTGCTGACCTTCATAGCTGTCATGAGTAGGACAAAATGCAGATGATAAATACAATCCATGTCCGGGCAATTACTTTCACTTTGTCGTCACAAATGCCTTCCTTAGGTGTAGCTATTTAGGCAATTGGCACTGCAATGGGAACTTTCCAACTGAAATACCCCATACAACTCTGGACTCACTCACAACTCCGGACCCACACAAACTTACAGAGAACCATTATTATGCCGACATCCATAGTGAACCACCCACATAGCCCAATACCATCTAAAATGCAACAACACACTAAAATGCCGGAGTACATTACAGCTATGATCACCTGTGACTCTGAATCCCTTATGGACACAATCTAATGAGTGCACAGGACCAACCCATCATAACCACACACCACCAAACACTATCACACGCCCGAGGCATGGAATCTTCCCCATACAGTTACAACGCACACAAGGCCACTCACAAGTGACCACATGCAAAACAACACTCACAGACGCCAGTTCCTCCTGCTTCTAAACCTATCCTCTCACCCTTTACCACACTAAACCCCCACCCCACTTTAGGCAGAGCCACACATGCGCCTGGAAACTGCCCACGGCGCGGTACAAATCAACTTAACATAACACCAGTAATAATACTATAAGAAAACATGCCCACCATGGCTCTGCCACACGCTCCTATTGACTTAACCTTTAAAAAGGTCTTGTCACAACAAGAAAACATGTCCAAACCGGTTGCATGCTTATCAAGTTTGCTTTACCCTCGATACCCCAGTGACAAAAACCATGCCACAGTAAGAAATGGCTTAATAGGCTGTCCTAAATGCCAGTCCAGACACTTAACATTCACCATGCTTGTTTTGCCATAGAATCCCAGAAAAAAGAAAATAAATGCCACGGCAAAGAATGGCTAGACTGGACGCCCCAAAATGCCATGCAGCCATATAAAAGCACATATCCTTTCTAAAAGCATTTTGTACTGGCATCTATAAAGGTTACCCATTAGAAAGTGCATTGTGATTTGGGATTTCAAAATGACGGCAGAGGGGAGAGCAGCGTGTTTGTGAAGCGCTCACCCCCGTCGACAAAGACAATAAAGATAAGAGTCTTCCCCAGGCAGGGATTTATCGATGTAGGCTGCAGTGATGGAGTGCAGCAGCCTGGATTGCTGGGGTACTTGGCAGAGGCGTGTGTGCACCCTTCGTCTCGCTGTGTCTGAGGTGCGGGGGCAATGCAACCGCGAGCAAGAAGAACCACTCGGGGAGACCCAGGGTGGCCGAGGGTCAAGTGCAGCTACCATCCGGGGTGGCAGAAAGCAGCCGCTGTCGGACAGCGGAGGAGCCCGTCAGGAAGGAGCTGCCTGCGATATGGAGGCCGACTGGGGCTGAATTAGTGGAGCATGGGCTCCCCATTGGCGAGCACCGGCGGGAAGATAGAGCCACCCCCGTGCCAGAGAAAGGAGAGATCAGGAGGATCCGGAGGGGCCATACCCGTAGCCCACTGGTGACAGCTGCAGAGCGAAGAGCACCAGGAGCAGCCGATTGGCCCGGGAGGGACCATACAGTGAAAGTCAAGAGGCGGGAAGTGGAGACCCTGGAGGGGGCTCAACTCCACCTTTCCCCCTTGGGAAGAACCACCACAGGTCAGCATGCACCCTGCCCAAGGAAAGAGTCTAAGCTGGCAGAGGCTGGTCAGTGCAGGCAGTGATCACCAGCTTTGAGCCGAGTGACGGTGAGGAGGGGGAGCGCGGCAGGAGGGCCAATGCTCAAGCTATGAAGCCAGTACTTTGCAGAGGTGTTATAGCCGGGGCGGCTGGAGGCCCATTTTAGATACATTTTTGATTTTGGAGCTGCATATAGTGCCTCAGCCAGCGCACCCCATCCAGAAGCACAGCAAGGGAGACAAGGGAGCAAGAGGCGCACCACGCATAGGAGACAGTGACTGGTGGGGCCCTGGCCTCCTCAGGCCAATCCAGAGGCCGAATAGAGGGCTAAAGAGTCAATCTACATCTGTGGTGGGCAAGGAAGAATAAGGGAGAGGTGATTTGTTTGGACTCAGGGTAGAGTGATCCTGGCACCAAGGCCAGGAGGAGGGTAATTTGAAACTCAAGGAGGAGGACAAAACAGTGGCTCACAATTAGAGGAGAATCCCAACTCCCCTGCACAGGCAGAGTGAGGAGGTTCCTACGCCCTGAATTATAGTCGAGAAGAGGTCCGAAGGATGCAACACAATATCAGGGAGAAGAGGAGGGGGTAGGGCACCCTCCTGTCCCCCCTCCCTCCATCCCCCATCAGACCTGCCTACACACTATGCCCAGAAACAAGGGGAAGGACATGCAACCTGCCCCCAAATATGTGAAGAAACCACAGGAGGACAATCTGCAGAGACTCTGGCGCAGAGACAGCGAGGTACCTGCTGGGGGGAGATCATGGGCAGGACAGGATTTAGGGTTGTTGGCAGGCACTGCAAAAGATTAAGTGGTCACCCAGGAGGTCCAATGCTTTCAGGATTTTGAGGACAAGATAGCAAACACCATTCATTCGCAGTTGAGCAAAGGGGAAATAGGAGCGAACCAATGCGGCGGAGAGTGCCATACAAGAGGTCGCAGAGGACAAAAGGAAGATCGACGAGCTGGTAGAGCAATTAGCAAGGGTCACACAGAACCTTGAGACCCAGAGCGAAGACCTTGAAAACCCCTTAAGAAGGATCTATGCACAATGACGCAGCAAGTGTTCGCAGGCCTGCTGGAGGTGGAAGACTGGTCGGGGATAGAGCTGGACAGCACACACAGAGTGGCGCCAAAGATGGAAGAGCCAGACCCAGAGATGTAGTGGTGGCTTTACAGAAGTATTGGCAGAAGGAGAATGTGCTGGCGGCTGCCAGGAGGGCCAGAGCAATCAGTTACAATGGCTCGGTACTTCAGCAATTCCAGGACCCATTCCAGACCACCCTGATGAAGTGTAGGATGATGGGCCCGGTGGTGAATGCCCTAATGGGAGCGGACATACACTATAACGTGACTTTTCCCTTTAAACTACTGTTTTAATGGGAAGGGAAACAGCATCGGGTCACCACCTGCGAGGAAGGTACAAGGGTACTAAGGATTGAGGACGAAGGGTCACCAAGGCAAGAACAAAGACTGGCAAGAGAACCACTCAAGAGGCAAATGTCAGAGTGGACGACTTTCAACAAGGAGACAAAATAAACAGGGCCTAAGGGGCCTGGTTTAACTCCCCCCTCCCCCGATGAGGGACCAGGAGTGGAAGGTGCCCACAAGCCCATCGACAATGGAGCACCACGCTGAGAGAAAAGGGGGGGGGTTACAGAGAGGAATGTTGTAGGAAATGGCGCACTGGTACCCCTTGCGAATAAAAGTGGGAAGGCAGTTGAAGCCAATTTGGCCACATTAGACCAGTTACAAGGTGTATACAGTGAGCCAGCTCAGCCACAGGTGGGATCTGGAGGGCAAATTAATGCACAGGTGCGGCAATTCCTCTCTATTCTCAAAACGGTACCGAGTCACAGGTAGGGATAAAACAGACCTCTTGCTCTGTGAGTATACACTTCTATAAACAAAAAGACAGTCCGATATTTCAGGTGTCACTAAACACTCTTCCCACAAAACATGGTATCAATTATCACAAAATTTTATTAAGATTCTAAATTTCATAAAACAATCATAAAAATGATCATCGTACATAAAACATATACATTATGCTTAAAAACCACACAAGTAGCAATACCATAAGTGAGTAAAGTTTGCAGATGTTTTTTTAAGGATCTTCGAATGTGTGTACAACTCACACTCTGATTCCTATGTCACATTACTAATGGCCTATTTCCTATTGGTATAACACAAACAACCCGACTTGTACAAGTTTCTGTCCTTTAGATACAGCGATGTAGGACATTCTTCAGGGGAAATTGACTTGTGCCGAAATTTAAAAATTCTTCTTTCCTAGGGGAGAACTCTGTTGGTCAAAAAAATGAACACCCTATTAGTATCTGGTGACCAAGCATTAATCTCTATTTTACATAAAACATGTGTCCCCTCATCCCTTAGAGGGTAAAGAATATGTCAAAAATCACATACCTCTCTTCCCAATAGTGAATCTTGGGCTTTTACAGTTATATGTTGCAGATTCCCGATTTCTTCAGGTATTCTAGCGTTTCCTTATCTCTCCCTTCTCTATAGTAGTGTGCAAATAGGGCAGAAAGTAATAGGGGTTTAACAAAACCTCCCATATTAATTAACTTCCCAGGTAAAAAAAATAGGTGAAAAAATCTTACCTATATCCATTCAATATCCATTCAGGGTTACACTAAGATATGGCTCAACATCTTGAGTGTTCTAGAATGATTCCCCCTATGTGCTGGTAAGTACCAGCCTCCACTCCCCTTATAGGGTCAAATGCCTGCAAGATAATAGAATCCCCATTCAAATTATTATAATCCCAATTGTTCAACCAAAAGTAATTCAAAAAAAAATGTTGCAAAAAATTCTTTAGCAAAAAATTCAACAAATAATTCCACCTCCACCATGGAGTTTCTCATCAAATACTGCCCTCACTTACTTGTGAATCCTTTCTCTTAGCTTCCAGAACCGTAATGACTCAAATCCTGTGTCCCTGCTCGAATCTAACGACCCGCGGAATTCGCGGGTAAAAGCGGCTTGGCTACGCGACGTCATGGCGCACCGAACGGCACGCGATGACGTCATTACGCCACGCGCACGTCCGAAGCCGTGTCTCGCGGCCACACGAGCATCCTGTGCAGTTCTGGGACTGCAGTCCCCCCGAGACTGCCATACCACACAATGCCATGTCCTCCTGGGATTAAAGAACATGCTCATGTGAGTTTGGGATATGTGGAAGTGGTTATCTGGGAAATAAACCCAGATTCAAAACATCAGGCAAAAATGCCCATCCTCTCTCTACTGCTAGCATGACTCAGGGCACCACCAGACCTCGCCCTGCGGGATACCTCCCCAAATTCCATTTCAAATCTCCTGTATCTATAGAAGCAGAAGTCAAAAAAAGGGGGCGTTTCTTGGTGGAAATAGAACACGGGCTGTTTTTTAGTGGAAGTAAAAACAGGGGTATGGAGAGGCGCCTACATCATTTGCCTGATGTTTTGAATCTGGGTTTATTTCCAAGATAACCACTTCCACATATCCCAAACTCACATGAGCATGTTCTTTAATCCCAGGAGGACATGGCATTGTGTGGTATGGCAGTCTCGGGGGGACTGCAGTCCCAGAACTGCACAGGATGCTCGTGTGGCCGCGAGACACGGCTTCGGACGTGCGCGTGGCGTAATGACGTCATTGCGTGCCGTTCGGTGCGCGATGACGTCATGACGTTGCGTAGCCAAGCCGCTTTTACCCGCGAATTCCGTGGGTCGTTAGATTCGAGCAGGGACACAGGATTCGAGTCATTACGGTTCTGGAAGCTAAGAGAAAGGATTCACAAGTAAGTGAGGGCAGTATTTGATGAGAAACTCCATGGTGGAGGTGGAATTTTTTGTTGAATTTTTTGCAAAAGAATTTTTTGCAAAATTCTTTTTAATTACTTTTGGTTGAACAATTGGGATTATAAGAATTTGAATGGGGATTCTATTATCTTGCAGGCATTTGACCCTATAAGGGGAGTGGAGGCTGGTACTTACCAGCACATAGGAGGAATCATTATAGAACACTCAAGATGTTGAGCCATATCTTAGTGTAACCCTGAATGGATATAGGTAAGATTTTTTCACCTATTTTTTAACCTGGGAAGTTAATTAATATGGGAGGTTTTGTTAAACCCCTATTACTTTCTGCCCTATTTGCACACTACTATAGAGAAGGGAGAGATAAGGAAACGCTAGAATACCTGAAGAAATCGGGAATCTGCAACATATAACTGAAAAAGCCCAAGATTCACTATTGGGAAGAGAGGTATGTGATTTTTGACATATTCTTTACCCTCTAAGGGATGAGGGGACACATGTTTTATGTAAAATAGAGATTAATGCTTGGTCACCAGATACTAATAGGGTGTTCATTTTTTTGACCAACAGAGTTCTCCCCTAGGAAAGAAGAATTTTTAAATTTCGGCACAAGTCAATTTCCCCTGAAGAATGTCCTACATCGCTGTATCTAAAGGACAGAAACTTGTACAAGTCGGGTTGTTTGTATTATACCAATAGGAAATAGGCCATTAGTAATGTGACATAGGAATCAGAGTGTGAGTTGTACACACATTGGAAGATCCTTAAAAAACATCTGCAAACTTTACTCACTTATGGTATTGCTACTTGTGTGGTTTTTAAGCATAATGTATATGTTTTATGTACGATGATCATTTTTATGATTGTTTTATGAAATTTAGAATCTTAATAAAATTTTGTGATAATTGATACCATGTTTTGTGGGAAGAGTGTTTAGTGACACCTAAGAAAATATCGGACTGTCTTTTTGTTTATAGAAGCGGCAATTCCTCTGCCATACCACTGAGGTATGGGATTCGGTTTTAAATTCCTTTCAATGGTAAGAGCTAACTACCAAACTCCCTCCTCGCGCCTGGCAGAATGGTATGGCTGGGGTCTCCCTTCCCCATGTTTTTCAGTACGGGACAAGGCGGGACGCTTGAGCACAACACACTCCTGGGCCGCAATAGCACAAGGTTATAGTTCCTTGCAACAATACCAGGATCTTCTGGAGCCAAGTGTCTTTTCTACAAAGTCTCTTGCCTTAAAAGGCCTGAAGGACCATAAACAAACAAAAGTTATCTTCACGTTGGGCGAATTCTCTCCACCCTTGGATCCCCCTCACCAGGGCTCCGAGGTTCCTTGCAACGTGGGCCTCCCTCAGTCGGGTTCACTATGGCCAACCACTCACTGTGGACATCCTTCGGTCTGGTTCATATCTGTTACCATAATATTCATGGGTGCGTTATTTGTTTATCCTAATTCGCAGGCATCCCTCAGTCGGGTTCACATTTTCCAAACAATACAGTTCACTTGGGTTTTATCACAAGGTGGGGTTCACTTCCATTAGCCTTCTCTTGGCTTTATCACAGTATGGGATTCACCTCACTTAGCTTTCTTCTTGGCGCCCCTCAGTCGGGCTTCGATCTGTCAGGTTCACTACAGCCTTTTACGCAGAATATTCCACTTGTTTTTACGAGTCGCAATGTCTTTTTAAACAATTTTTCACTGTGGACATCCCTCAGCCGGGTTCACTAGTCAACACAATGTTCACAGGGTTATCGTACTTCACCCAGTTTTACAGGCATCCCTCAGCCAGGTTCTCACTTGCCAGTTACTCAGTTCAGTTTCGTTTACATAATGCAGGATTTACTTCACTTTGCTTTCCCAGGTCAGGGTTTTACGCGACCCTTGAATGACCACTTTGACCTCTTGCGCCGGCTCTCCTAGGGCCTCCTGGAATCTGAAGTTTTAACAAACGGGGAAAAATGAGCACCCACGTGGCGACAGACCACTCTGCAGCTGGTCTCTCCCTGGGTTGTTTCAACAGTTCTGAAACACACAAAGTCTTCGATTCACATTATGTTGCCATTTGCAACCTTCGCTCAACACAGTTCTGTTTACTATCAGTCCTCCCTCTGACTCATTGGCTGTGATGAACCGCTTGGTATTTCTAGTCTCTGGAGGCAAGGGTGGTACCTCGGTAGCAAGCGTCTCTCCCCGACTTGGTTTGTCAGTGTAGGTGGGCTCCGTGCACCGGTGACATCTGTTACACCACACGCTAGCAGCTGTTTCTGGCCTTATGATTCCTTTTACAGAGGTTTTGAGGGTCTGGGTCAAAAAGGGCAAGGGCACTTCCCTCCTTGTAGTCCTTTTGGTTATCGCCACCTTTCTCCTCCTCTTAAACTTACGTCCTGGAATAGCTGGGAAATAATAAATCAGAGGGACTTGGAGAAGAATGAGGGAGTATTTGGATATACAACTGGAAAACAGGGATTCTGGGAGATGTATTTTCCTAGTGCAGCAGGGTTTGAGTTCCTATTGAATTTACCAGATGCGGAGGGGTTTCTGTATTCGGGCAAGGGAGATTCTTTGGGTGGAAAGGAGGTTACGTTGGAACAGCCTATAAAGGCCTCAATGACTTTGTCCTCTTCCCTTATGGAATACCACGTCTCACCTGGGGTTCCCCCCGCTCACCCGAGCACAACCCGGGCTCCCCTACCCAAGTGATCCTCCTTCGCTCGTCCGTCCCCAGGATTGGGATCTGAGAAGGCCAGCTTTTCCCCAACCACCTGAATAAAGGATTCACGAGGTCTACTTGGGAGAATATCCTCCAGTTTGTCCCATGGCACTAAGCGGGGTTGCCCGCTCACATACCCCATCCACCTGGAGCCGCTCTTGGCCAGCATTAGGGCCTCCACGGATATTCGGGGGATTTCCTTTGGGGGTGAGGAGCAGAGTCATAGCGTTTGCTGATGACATGATCTTCTTGATCACAGAACCATAAACCTCATTTCCAGGGATCTCATGGGAATGGTACGATGTGCTTTCATCGTCAGGCATTTCAAAGCTTGAAGTTTAAACGCGTTTCACAGTTCATCAAATTTTTTGGGGGGTGGGTGGTAAAGGAAAGGGCAGATAAGTGGTTTGGTATGGGTAAAAGTAGGTGCAGGACGGAGGATTGGGGGGGGGACCACCCGCCCCAATTCAGTGAACTGTCAAACACGTTTAAATTGCAGGCTTTGAAATGCCAGATGATGAAATTACATGGAACCATGGGAACATCTTCTTGTTGAGGAAATGGCAGGGTTAAATATAAATGCCCACAAGTCAGTTATTAAACATGACGTCCCATCAGAAAAGGTTCAGAAATTGTGGTATATAGTACCTTATAGATGGGTAGAAACCGGCATTAGATATTTGGGGGGTCCAGATTACTGGTTCTCTGGGTGCACTTTTTTGTGCCAACTACCGGGCTTTAGCAGAAAAGCTGCACCGGCGGTGCCCTTATCAATATCCTGGATGAGGAGGATAAATGGTGATTTTAATCCTGTACTTTTTCACGGCCCTGCCAGTCGGGGTTCCACAAGGTTTCTTCAGGACCCTTCAAACACATGTGCAGCCATTTATTTGGAACCACAAGAGAACCAGGGTTGCTATGTAGATGATATCTCCCAGAAGCAAGGGAGGCAGTGGGCGCCAAACATCCGCCTCCATTTCCTTGCGGCTCAAATCAGAGTGATCCAAGAATGGTTCAGGGGTCATCGAGAAGGTCTTGTGTCGAATGAACAAAATCGGTGATGGGCTTGCCACTAGACGAGGTGTTGTGGCGACGCAACCCAAGTGGGATAGACCTGCAAACATGTACTGTAGCAGGATAGGGGCCCTAGTGGGGACTCATGGTATGAGCTGTTGCGGAGGGTAAACTTCATCACTGAAGTCGCTGTTTAGGAATCCCCAGTACACACCAGGTATGGAAAGGAGTGCCTTCAATGGGTGTAGGCAGCAGGGTGCCGCAAACTATGTGGCATGCTCTCGGGTCAGGACATTAAATCCTTGGCACAGTGCAAGAAGGACTTAGGGCTAGGTGAGGGGGAGTGGTGCGCTACTCTCCACTGAGGCACTGGCTTACGGACCCAATGGTCAGGTCAGCGGCCACCAGGGATCTCACGCCCTTGAATAGTCACAGGGACAGGCATTTGGCAGGAGCGTTATATGGGATTAGAGCAGAATGGGCAAGGAGCCAGACATGGTACTATATGGAGCAGTGGGAAACTGCACTGGGGCAGCCGCTGGAGGGGGAACTTTGGACTCAGTCATGGGCAGATATTCCCAAGCTCACGCAGGGCATCCAGATTCCGGAGATGTGGGTTAAGATAATGGCCCAAAGGCATCTCACCCCAGAAAAACAACAAATTCTAACCAACTGCGTCAGCTCTCTGCTGGAGCGGATCTGGGGAACTGGGATTGTGGAAGCACGTCTGGTGCGAATGACCAGTCATACAGCCATATTGGGACATGGCATGTGCAGCAATGAATAGTATTTTTTGGAGTCAGATGCCGGACAACACAGGGATGGCCATCCTGGGAATGGGCCGGGTTCTGGAAAATCTACCCTTGAAAGCTCAAAGAAAGACATACATGATAGTGGCAGCAACGCTTGTGGTGGCACACAATGGAAACAAAGAGCTGCCCCCACAGAACACAAATGGGTTAGTAAAAATCTGGAACTTTGAGGCACTGGAGTGGGAGACCTTCAAGGGGATCACCAAAAGGTTTCTTTCAGAGTGGGACATTGTCCTGCATCACATGCAGCGGGACACGCGCGCTGCATGGTGCCCGAGAAAAAAATGTGATTTCTGGGGCTGGTGTGAGTACTTGCTCCACTTATGGCCGGCGCCTTCACAGGAAGCTTGGATGAAGTTTCTAGGGAAGATGAGGACTATTGGGGGGGGGGGGGTCTCAGACGGTGCAAGGGCCCGTACAACGTCTGGCTAGACAGCTGGCCCCTCTCAGGAACTTGGGACCAGGAGCCATCTACCTTGTTTATGGACTCGGGGGTCAGGGAGGGAACAGGACTGGGTGCGTTGTTGGTTACATGTGTGGGATCAAGGGGGGCAGAGGGGAGATCGTGGAGGGGGGCGAGAAGGGAGGGTTACATGTGTTCTTACTGTTGAAAATGCTAAGAAAATACATTTTTTTTAAATGCAATTGTTACTGTGCTGCCCTCAACAGCCAAAATCAGCTCCCTGGCCCAGCACAAACATTATTTGACTCACATTCACTTGCTTATTCACACACTAATTGCATCAAAGGATCATAAGTGACATTCCCACACATTTTATATCCCCCTGCACCTGTTCCAAATAGGCACCGGGAAATGTTTTTTTCCTTGTGCTTTGAAAAGTGGAACTCGGATTTACTTGAAAATGCCCAGAAGCCCCTTTCCAACCTCTGCCTTGCGCAGTTGTGCAATTAAAGGGAAAACAGCACTTCAATGTGTACAACTGTGATGCACACATGTCCTTTGTGCACGGTTCACCACCTTTTGGCGCAAGTGAAGCGAATGAGCATCCCATCTGTTGCACCAAACACGTTCTGAAAATCGTGGCACAATGGTTTATTAATTTATTGTTTTCTTTATTAGATGCTTATACAATAAGAATATACTGTTTCAAAGCGCCCACAGGGCAGGGAGGGAGAGAAATACATTGCTACAAAATAATGAGAGAAGGTGAAGAGGGACGAACCTACTATGCCTTGTGAGTATTCAGAATGGAAGAGGGAAAGGGAGAAAGTGCTGGGGAGTCCGAGCTCATGGAGCCCTAGACGAAGTGCTAGGAATGTTGAGTGCTACACGGCCTGGGCCGCGGGAGGTGCAAGTGCGAATTTTCCAGAGCGGAGGGTGTGCAGATGCAAGTGCTATGGAAGACAGGAGCTGGGAAGAATTGGTGTGTGAGGCCAAGGCCCCGAAGATGCAGAAGGGCCAAGGACACCGATTCAGCAACTGTGGGATTAGCAGAGCAGAGAAGGAGGGAAGGAGAAGGAAAAGAAGAAAGTCTTAAGGAGCTTCCGGAATTGGAGAATATCCTGCTCAAGGCGAAGAGGGAGTGGGATTCTATTCCAAAGGAGGGAGCATGCAGAGGAAAGTGAGCACCCCACTGCCTTCTGTTGAGCAAAACGCTTTACATACAAAGAGTTGATGCCACAGGAACAAAGTGGTCTAGAGGAAGAGTATGTGGTGAGAAAGGAGAAGATAGTGTGACCCCAGGCCTAGACAGCCTTGTGGATGATGCAGAGGGATTTGAATTTAATCTATGCAGCAACCGGGAGCCAGTGAAGAGTTTTTAGTGCCGGAGAGATGCGGTCCCTGGACTTAAGGCCAAGGATAAGTCTTGCTGCCCTATTCTGGATAAGCCAGAGGGGTCGCAGAGTGGAAAAAGGAAGATTCAGGAGGAGGCTTTACAGTAGTGAAGTCTAGAGAATCAGGGCTTGAGTCACATTGAGCTTCTGACGGAAAGGGAGAAAGGGTAGAATTTCTTTCAGAAGGCAGAGCTGATAGTTGGACTTCTTGGCAATGTCCCGAGTGTGAGGGAGGAAGGAAGGAGAGGAGCTGAAGATGACTCCAAGGTTTCTGGCTTCATTTGAAGGTGCAGGAGGATAGCCCAATGAAGAAGGCCAGAGTGAAGGGAAGGAGGGAGGAGCAGGTGTCCCAATGGAAAGGATCGCAGTTTTACAGGCGTTGAGGCAGAGATCATTGGTGGCGCACCAGGACTGGGTGGCAGATAGGCAGTCAGGGATGATGGTGGGTGCAAGAGGGTCAGCGGGGAGTCTGAAGAATAGCTATGTGTCGTCTGCATAACACTGGAAGTTGGAGGAGAAAGAGGAGATGAGGCATGCAAGGAGAGCAAGGTAGATGTTCAAGAAGCAGGGGGACAATATAGAGCCATGAGGGACACCACAGGTGGAGATGGAAGGAGAGGAGAAGGGGCCCAGGACGACTTGAGAATACCGGCTAGTGAGGAAAGAGGACAGCCAATCCAGTGCCCATTCCGAGATACCAAGTGTATCGTGGTGCCTTTGTATGAGGATGGAATGGTTAACTGTCAAATACAGAGGCACGATCGAGGAGGATAAGGACAGGTGGGGAGTTGGAATCCAGGGATGCAAGCAGCTCTTAACGGGTGTTCAGAAGAGCAGTTTCTGTGCCTCTGGATGCTTGGAATCCAGATTGATGGTCGTGGAGGCCTCCAACAAGCTCAGTATGAGAGTTAAGTTGGGGCAAGGCCAGCTTCTCAAGTAGCTTCCACGGGAAGAGGGTGATGGAGAAGGGCAGTAGCTGGCAGGGCAGTTAGGGTCAGAGGATGTTTTTTTCAGGAGTGGGTGCAGAAGGGACTACTTGAGGGGGGAGGGGAAGATCCAGTGATACAGTAGTGATCGCAGAAATCAGTGAGAGCAGGGGAAAGAGAGCAAATGTTATCCTTGATGGTCCTGGACGAGCAGGGGAGACCCGTTTAGAAGAGGCCTTCATGGTGCGGACAACTGTGGTAACTTCTTCATGTGTGACGGGAGAGAAGGAAAAGGCGGAAGGGGGAGTTAGGTGTTGTGAGGGAGAGTAGAAAGGGTGGTCAGAATGTCCTGATTATTTGTGACAAAATGAGGCCAGTGGATTGCAGAGGGCCTGGGAAGGGCCTGCACATTTTGAAAAGTTCAGCCGTGTTATTGGACGCGCCAGAGATCCGTGCCTGAATGTGGGCTCTTTTCTTTGCACGGATGGCTAGTATGTATTGTCCTTACTGATCACTTCTTTACGCTGTATGTTAATTTCAGAGAGTGTTGTTCGAGGCGTCAGATGTGAATTAGGAATTGGAAAGGACACATGAGAAGGAAAGGGTGCATGGGGTTTTTACTGATTCAGCAGTCATTAACCCCAGATTTGCTCATGAACAGGTATTATGTTAAATACCATTAGCTCCAGAGCAGATACTGTTACTGGAATCGTAAACCCCAGAGTATGTACTGTGCAGAGCAGGTATTGTGTCTGCAGTTATAAGCCCCAGGGCAGGTATTGTCAGAAGTGGCTGATGAGCAGGTCCAACACACTGTATCGGAAGTCATTAGCTCCAGAGGAGGTATTGTTTCTGCACTCATTCGTTCCAGCAGAGGATGTGATGGGCCTTTACAATTAGTGCTAGAGAAGGTAGTGTCTGCCGATATATTAGCCATGGGGAATCATTACTTTCAGAGTAGGCACTGAAACTATAGACAGTACACGTCCGCAATCATTAGCGGATGCAGGTATTATTATATATGTAGTCACTTACACCAGAGAGTGGCTGTGTAGTGTTAAGGGGTGCCAGGGTCTCCGGCCCATGTCATGATGGTTGTGTCCCTCAGTGTGGGGAGGCCCAGTCAGCCAATAGCGCACGCGGGACGCAGCGCCCGAGTGACCACACAGACACAGCTGATTAGTGCGGGCCATGTGTCTGCACACGTGGGCCCAGTATGTGTCCGTCACATTACAACATCCCATGCCAAAGGTAAAGACAAAAAAAGGCATGTGTTGCAGCAACTGCTAACGCTCACGCTGAGCATGTGTCATCTCAGAACACAGATATACACATTCTGTTAAGCATGCTACTGTACACACTAGCTACATGGGTGTACTACCAGGAATTGGGTGGTTAAGTTCATAGTCTCATGAAAGGTGATGCCAACTCCCTTTTCTGCTTGCAGTTCTGGCTAGGATTGATGTCAAGCTGCTCTACAAGGACTACTTAACACACATTACTTTTGCGCTGTCACTGCATTACCAACATACCTCCTTGGTCTGGTGTAAACTTGGGTATCTATGTACATTGGGGTGTAACACGCCTATGTGCTTGGTTACTACAAACTTATTAGTCCAATATGGAAGTGGAGATGGCCCCACTGACCGGAAAAGCTGCACTGGGGATACCCCGGCGACATCGGCAGGTCGTCATAGGGCAGTCCTTCTGTGTCAGCTTGCTCAAGATTGAAAGCGCTCCACTAGCCAGCAAAGCCGCACCCGGGGATCCTCTGGTGTATGACCACTGTGGCCGAGGAGCTTGCTGCACCACTGTTGGGTGTTGGTGGTGGCAGGGACGTACCCCGCTGCGTGATCCGCTCCGGCCCCGTTGGCCGCAAGGATAGGCAGTCACTGTAGTGGCTTGCGTGAAGCCGTGGGGTCGCCAGTTGTTGCTGCGATCTTCTCTCCCGGCAGGGGCTGATGGCAGCCTTCTTCGTCCAGGCTCGGCTACGCGCTTACCTGCTGCCTGACCACACGAGCAAACTCCCCTCGGGGAGAGCCGCTGTCATGCCAGCGACATGGCAGGGATTCATGATGCAGGATGGGCAGCGGTCCATTTCATGCCATCTACGGGCTCCCTTCCAGGCGGGAGGGTTCACTTACTGTCCTGGGCTCTGGGGTACATCCACTGCATTAACGGTTTGTGCCGCCCTACTTCCGTTGCGTGTTGGGGACGTGCCCCAATACATGACCTGCTCCTGACCTGTTGGCCGCAAGGATAGCCAGAGACACGTTGGAGGCTTCCTGCAAAAGCCGCTCCGGCGTCGGGTCTTGCCTGGCTGCAGTTCCTCTTCGAAATTCTCCCTCAGTCAGGAGTTGCTTTAGGCAGCGCTCCTCTCCTCCAGACAGTGCCTTGTTTGAGGCAGTGCACCTCTCCCCCAGACGGGAGTGGCTCATTTGGGGCAGTGTACCTCTCCACCAGACGAGAGTGCCTTGTTTCAGGTACTGCACCTCTCCCTCTGGCAGGAGCGCCTGCTTCCCATATCCAGTGGGCCAGGGTGCTCCTCTGGCTGTTGCACAAGGCAAGGATCTTTAGCGCTGTCGCAGCGAGGGCTGCCTGTTCTCCCCCAGGAAGGAGTATCAGCAGTCATTGGAGCTAGCGTTGGCTACTTGCTCTCCCCCAGGCAGAGAACATAATATCCTTCTAGCAGCAAGAGCCACCTGCTCTTCCCCAGGAAGGCGTATGTCCTTTTGGTGAAGCAGCGAGGGCTGCTCCTCCCTTGACTGGATTTGTCAGAGTCCCTGCGGCAGTTTCCTTCAGGCAGGAGTACTCACAATGATGGAGCAGCAGGCCCTGGCCAGTCTACCCTCTCCCTCAGGCAGGAGTTCATTATTGCATAAGGGGGCAGGCACACCACATTCTCTCTCCCCAGCAGGAAGACGTATTTTCTTTATGGCGACACCGGCTGCACCACTTGCCCTCCCCCAACGAGGAGTTACACTTACTGATGCGGCGGGTGCACCTTGCCACCATTCTCCCTCCAGGCAGGAAGAGCTGCTTATCTTTTCCTCCCTGCAGCGCAGCGGGAGATTATCTCCATGTGTGGCAATCCCCGCTGCTCCACCCCACCCAGGCGGGAGTCAGGTTTATTAGTGCGGGCTACGTGTCTGTACATGTGGCCCCTACATGTGACAGTGCACGTTTGTTTGTTTGTTTTATTTATTTGTAGAGCGCTCCGGACCCGTGGGTAGAAGGGCGCTTAGGAAGGTTACAGGCATAACATATACATTACATTTACAAAGTACAATAATTACAAAGCAAGGGTTTACATACAACAATTTACATATAATACAAGTATGGTTGCGGCTGCTAGCTTATTAGAGGTGGGGGTAAATGCTCACTTTACAACTAGCTGCACAGCAGTTACTACCTGCGAGCATTCCAGAGCCTGAACTGTACCTTAAACGAGCTTCGGGACAGCTACTGTGTCTACCATACCAACAACAAGAGGCTGCCCTGTGTAATTCCAAACCAGATGTTTAGAAAGTCACCCACTTGCAATGTTTAATTTCAACATGTGAAAAGTACAATGCAACGAATTACAGCTTCACTGTGCATTTCCCGAGGCTGCAAAAGGGCTCCTCTTAAAAATATAACAAAGGGGCGAGAACATCTAAGTGAATGGATGCTAAAAGAAATGCACATAAAATTCACTGCAGGAGCGGGATCGCGTGCACTCACCTGACGCTGCCTGGGCTCAGGACATGAGCGTTTCCTAAAGGGAGGCCTTATGCTGCTTTCATTATCAATCAGACATTTAAAGTCCCTATGAGACCCGATAGCATTGTCCGTCTGTTTAAAAGTTTGCCGACACTTTCTAAAATGCCTTTAGGCGTGAAGACGTTTTTCACGTTTTCTGTTACGTCGCGTGACGTTATCCCGTCGGACGTTTACGTGCTTCGGGAGAGAATCATGGAGGAAGGAGCGCTCCGTGCTGTGCTCGCACCGCTTTCGCCAGTTCCGCTTATTATAAGCGACGTTGGGCTTCATTTCGCCCAAAACCGCTTATCATTTTCCCAGGTCGCTTGTTTCGGTTTTTGCATGAAGCAGAATACCTTCACTGCCCCGGCCCATCAGTTTTTTCACCTCAATCACAGCTGTGGTGCCATGAACCCTTGGTGCTAAGTTTCAAAAGCAGCAAGTGCCAGTGTTGGCAGCTGGAGTAAGGAAGTGCAGCAATTGGCCGCCGGGAAGTAGGAGTAAACTTCCCCGTGGCTTATTGTTGGCTTCTTCGTTTCCCCAGCGCTGCGGCGCCAAGCTCTGCTGCTAGTTTAATTTCGAAGGAAACTTGGTAGAAGGGACATTGCGGCTGCTGATAGGTCTATCTAGTATCTAAGAGTATCTAGTCTAGAGTCACTTGTGTGAAAAGGGACATGTCATGCACATTTTCAATGAATCTATGCGTTTATATATGTTCCATTTGGAAGCTCTGAGAATTAACTGATTCTGGGGAGGGCATCCACAATTATTAGCAATGAGGTGATAATCGGTGCTTTAAATGGAAACTCAGAAGTGCAAGTACTCATTTAAAGCCTTGGCTCCCTGCTGAGAAGTGCCGGTACTATGCCTTGCAAATAAAAGAAGTGCAGGTGCTCGGGGCCGGCAAGTACCTGCCCATTTAAAGCACTGGTGATGCATACAATGCCAGCCGCATGCAGAAGTCAGTCAGGCATGCATACTACTATTGGGCAATGGAACAAATCTGTGAAGCATTCCATGGCAGTAGTGAGAAGTCTACGTAAAGTCATACTACATGCAGAAGGATATCGAACATGCTGTTGGAGTAGTGCAGAAGGCTGCCTGGCATAGTACAGAGTTGGTACGATGTCTGTTTCCACGTGGAAGTGTCCACCATTCAGGAGAGGTTGCATGGGTCAGTATGTGCTTCGTGCCATTTCTACTGCAAAATGTAATTTGTTAAGTACGATTTTTAGAAATTTTTTATTGTGTTTTAGTAAAAAATAAATCAACTTTTAACAAAACTAAATCTGTATATCATTCATCAAATAAATACGATAATACAATAAAACACACAAAACCATCAGTTGTAGTCTAAAACGAAGAAATATAAAAAGAAATTGAATTAAGGGAAAAAGAAGAAGAAAAAAGAGAAGCAGATAACACATTTAAACCAACATTCACAATTCCTCCTTATCAATTACTGCACTGTCTCAAATCCAGTCGAATCACTGAAGACCTCAATGCAGACAACAAGAAAACAATATAAAATTATGGACCTTCACGTTAAAATCTTGTAGGCAATTTAGATCTCTGTCAAGGATGTAATCCAGCCAAATTCAGCTCTTTCAACAGTTTTACAATTTCGATTGACAATAGGATTTCGTTGCCTGAGGCTAACCTTTCCCAGAAGCAAACTGTATCCAACCACCAATCGTGGCAGACAAATGTAGACCACATTTGCAGGCTCATTTTAAAAGTCCCAGGACAGCAAATACCTCAGGAATTGGGAACTAGCATCCTCCCATAAGTCACAGATGTCATTCCCAATTTAATCTCTTGGTCTAATATAGCGGATTTCGAGTGTAGTTAAAAGATTTAAGCGAAATCTCAAAAACAAATCTGGCAGTGGGATCAGGGAACTTCCTCAAATACGTAGGTATTATGTCGCCTTGTTGTGGAACGAACAAAGAAGGCGTAGAGGCATAGCCTTTGGCAGGCTTTTCAAATATACTGTTGCAGCAATTGCCAGATGGACTTTCAGGTCATGTTTTGTAATGGAGAGGAAGGACTATGCTGTTGTTTTGACTTTAACTATGTCTTTTCTGAGGAGTTGTAGATCGAAACAAGTGGCAAATGGATGGTATACTAGAGGAATAACAAGACGATATCAATGTAGTTCAGCAGTGTTAAACTAGTTATAGAGGGATTATTATAAGTTATGGAGGGAAATTATTGGTTATTGGCTACAGAGGCCCCGTGAATGTGGGAAAGAAGTTATGGGTGTGTTGCACAGTGTGTATTGTTGATCGGGCATCCATCACTGATGTGTGCTTGCCAGATGTTATGAATGTATACCGTATTGTTTATTGGGCACCACTGATATCTGCTAGATGTTATTGATGTATAGCACATTATTTATTAGCCACCACTGATATGTGCCAGATGTTAGGGATGCATAACATATTGTTTATTGAGAATGGGTTTTGAGCAGGGTGGGGCAGGAACTGGGTGGGAATGGCCATTGGGATTAGCATGGCAATGGGAGATCAGTGCGTGGGCTATTAACCAAATAACACCTACAGCACTGTGTCCCTCATATGCCATTTCTCCAAATCTGTACTCTAATGCAATAGCATTGGCTTATAATAACCTAAACTAAAAAGGGCAGTCCCCTGTTAAGCCGAGGAAGCTAAAGGGTTGTGAGACGGAGTACAGCTTTACATAGACATATGAGGACTGTAGCTACATTATGACAGTACCTAGGCATATGAAGCTTTCACTGGCATGTGAACCAGTACCAGGCACATGATGGCAAATCCTGAGCATGTGACGCTGTAACAGGGAATGTGGCAGTAGTGCCTGTGCTTACTTATGTAACCATGGACTACACTTGGACATTTGATGGGAACATCTGACCATGTAAGAGCTTATAATAGCTGTACCACTTTGCGTAACGGCTATGGCTGGACATTTGACAGTGTGCTGGTGTAAGATGCCAGTACATGGTTCAAAAAGGCAATATCTGTCATAGTAGGCTCTCCATGCATACAAGTCTACATAAGGCAAATTATAAAAACGGGACTATTGCATTTGACAATTTTTATTCTACTGGTTGGGTATGATTCCGTCTTCTCCTGTGTGCTTTTGTTCATATGTTATTTTTCCTCCAGGTTCAATTTTCCTTCAGTACTTTGACAGTCCAACTCTAGCATAAACCGGAGTCCTTTCGCCAGTACTGCCATAGCTAGTTCACTTGGAATGTGACAGCCCCAGGCAAATCAAAGCATCTCAAGCAGGTGGAAGGCACACCTTCCTCGAGCATGGGCAGCCTAATCTAAATATCAAAACGCCCCATGGATCTGATTTCCTTTGTCATGCGTCTGATGGCAGTGCATACTGAGAGATAATTGAAGCAAGCCTGAATGGGCTTGCTTGCCGGAATAGACAAAAGGAAAGGCAGGGCTAACACACCTTTGGTATGCAATGTGTGAACTTGAAGCTAGTTCCCACCCCTCTGTATGAAAGGCAGTGAAATGCATGTCTGGGTCCCCTATTTAATGTCGGCAACCTCCTGCAGAGCTGACCCCATTCAGAGGGGAGAAGTATGTGGTTTGGGGGAGACAGGATGTCTTCTCCCAGCGCAAACTTCAAGGGAACCCTGCGCTTTAATCGAGAGTCACAGAGCGCTCAGTTAACCAGAGATATACTTTGATCTACAACAGACAGGGAGATGGGTGGGACTTAGGTATATGTTGTCACCCCTTGTCTGTCCTGTTGCAGAGCACTCTGATCCTGACCTCATGCATATCAGAATATTGTTTGCAGGGTCCAATATTGGTTCATTAAGGTGGGCTTAGCATGCACCAATCACTGGAGCCCTTTTGGCTTTAAAGAGGGCTGAACCCCTCACTTAGCAGATCATCTGAAGACTTTCGAAAGGAGTAAGAAGAAGGACGCATTTGGACCTGAGCTGAAGGTACAGTCTACCTTACATCTTCTGCCAGTGAAGGAAGACCAGGAGTTCCAAAAGAGAAGCAATATACCTCTCAACAGAGGGGGATACCGGACTCAGAGGACCCATCCAGCCGCTCCAGAACCAGTACTCAGCCAGCACACAGCGTGCTCTGCTAGGTTATTCTAGCAAGCTTCCTAGGTGGCAAGTGCTGGAGAGTATCTATACTAAAGACAAGGCCGTTGTCTGCAAACACTCTCCTGAGCTTTGGCCCGTCGCCTCTAAAGGGCACGAGCCCTGCGAAGAAGCTAGGAGGAATGCCACACAAGCATCAGCCAGCATCCATTTTTTAAGGACATTTTCCTGATTTATCCAAACTAGTCTTTGATAAATCAGATATAGTCCTAAAAATTAAAGCGTTGAGCGCGTCTAGAGCTACTGGTCCGGATAATCTCTCAAACAGGATCCTAAAAACACATCCAGAAGAGTGGGCTGACATCCTTGAAATAATTTTAAAAAAGATTATCAAAACCGGACAAATCCCCCTGACATGGCATGAATCTATTATAATTCCCATTTTTAAAAATGGCAATAGTGCATCTCCCTAAAACTATAGACCAATAGTCCGTTTAGTCGCACCTGGAAACATTTTTGCACACCTAATTCTTAAAGATTTAATGCTATGGCTAAATACAAATAAACTATTGGACATAAATCAATCTGGTTTTATCAAGGGCAATGGCACTTTGTTAAATCTATTTATTTTATCTACCTTAAAAAATCAGCACATTTTTAATAAGCAACCAATATTTTTAGCCCTAATTGATTTTAACCAGGCCTTCGATTCTGTCTCGCGCAAAAATGTATGGTTAAAACTTTTAACAGCTAATTGCCCATCTCATTTATTTTATCTCATAATATTAAACTCACTGGCCATGGCTTACTCTCGAAGGCGATCAATACCTCAGTAGAACTAAAACAAGGATGTTTATTTGCCTCCATACTTTTTAACATTTACATACATGATCTAGGTGAAGCTTTTAATTCCGTTTGTGCAGTCCCACCCAAGCTAGGTTCACACGAAATAAGGTGGCTATTATATGCTAATGATTTGGTCATTTTAGGTCGATCACCAATCGGCCTCCAGAGAAAGCTAAAAGCCTTACACACCTATGCCAAAAATAACCATCGTATTATTAACACGACCAAAACAGACACTTTAGTCTTTCATCATGGACTACCAAAGACAGGATTTAAATTTAATTGGACTCTATCAGATACAGCTCTCACACAAGTCTCTGAATATAAATATCTAGGAGTGAATCTAAACACTCATATTTTAGACATACCGTATAAAACTGAAATCAAAACACAAATGCAACTGTTGATGACACAAGCTAAAGCAATCCAACACAAATATGGCACCTTTACTATAAAACCAGCCATATTATTCTATATTCAAAAAGTTGTTCCAATTATAATTTTCGGAGCCCACACCACAATTACCAGATAACACCGCAGACTGGAATCTTCTTGAAGGTAAATATTGGAAACCTTCTATCTCTACCACCTAACATTCCAATCTCCATTATACGATTTGAATTAGGCCTTACATCTCTAGAAGCACATATTTCATGGCAATGCCTGAATGCTTATAGAAAATGCCTGCTTACTCCTGCGACTACTCATTTACTAATACCTGCTACGTATAATTGCCTTGAAACAACGACTAATGGTTCTTTATACCTTTGGAAAACAAGTTGTGTTCAGTTATTACTTGAAGCATATATTTCGCCAGATTTACTTCTTAACTTTCCAGAGGAAGCCTAACAAAAACTCTGGTTACGAGATTGGATGTTAACGTGGGAAAAATCAACTACCTATATATTGTTTCGAGAAGGGGCCTTCGTTCCTAAATCATTACATGACCTACCGACTTACCTCGCCCATTTTCCAGATATAAAATATGCGCTATCTATCCTCCGATTGAGACTAAACTTATGGCCAACTAAGATACAACTTGCCCTATATAGCGCTAATACTTTATTAGACACGGATTGAGGATTTTGTAACGTCCCCAATTGCCAAGAATCAGTATATAATTTAGTTGTAACACACCCTGGCTTGCTAGTTCGAAGAAAAGAAGTATTTTATACATAAAAAAAAAACACAATATGCCCACACCTGACAGAATGTGGTCTCTCATATTTGATGCATCAATACTTTCTCTAAATAGAGCTACAGTAAATTATCTCAATTCACTGGATCTTGCCAATGTGTAACTGCATAGAAATAATTAATAACTCTAACAGCTGCAGCACTTATCCCTAGCACACCTTGAATGAATTATCCTATTTGTTGTATTGTGCCTGTCTGAGGTGAGGTAGCTTGAGATGTCATGTGGAATGTATGTGTGCGGATGATGGAATATTCTGAGTGAGTGTTCTGTGTAGAGGCGGTTACAGCTGGCTGGCCCTGGGTGATGGGAGCCGGTGTTGACACAGCTTATGTCCTTTATGTCTTCATGTGGATATGTAACTAAGAACCTGGAAATAAACTTACCTGAAGAAATCTTAAAGAGCCTGGAACCTGCTTTTTAACACTACTGCTTAGAGAAATGTAGAATTATTGCATTAATCAAACTTGTTAAATCCGTTTATGAACTACAATGCACTATATAATCATGCAAGAAAATGTACTGTTGAAAAGGTTGCATTACAACCAAAACAATAAAGAAAAGAAATAAGGACAGTTTCAAGACAGTCGATTCCTCGAACCGCATCCAGCTGCACCTCTGACTGTTTTCACGCCGCAGTCACCAGAGCCGTCAGAGACATCTCGACCAGCATTCCAGAGCTGCCAACCAGCACAGAGACAGCGATTCTTAGCCCAGAGCCACCGCGCCGGACAGCCAGCAGACATCCGTCCAACCTTGCTTGCCAAACTGCCTTCCGCCTAGTACCCACAGCTGTGTCCCACCAATAACTCTGTCTAAAGGGTTGCAAAGCACCCTGGAACCGACGCAACGCAGTTGAGCACCAATAACATTTTCAGCACCAGGTACATTGTGTTTCTGCCCCCTCCCACCGGTTCTTCTCCAAAGGCCCTTAGAGACTGTTACGACCGTTTGCCCCCTTGGTGCTGCAACCAAATGTTCTTGAACAGTAAGACTATTTACTTTACCAACTACCCTCCTGTTAGCATCCAGAGTGCATCCCTTTCCTTCGTGAAACTGTCTGTCCTGTGTGTTCCTTTACAAGGTGGGTTGTATTTCGTAGTGTGCTAGAACTGTCTGTTGTAGTAATAATAAAGTCAATATTTTTATACAACCTTTACTGGACAGTCCCTTTTTATCATTGGGTAATAATTTTATTTTTGCTGTGTTGCAACTAACCAGCGATCCACGACCTTGCACAGATAAGCCTGCCGTTCCGTCCACATTTCCAAAAATTGGACAAGGATGTCTTATAATTCACTTGTATTGCAATCTGTTTGGATCCCTTCTGGGGTACTAGAGGTGTAGGATTGATTGATGGTTTAGATATTCATCCCTGGACCACTGGTGCCCCGGAAGTTGATTAGTCACATTGGTGGCAAGCAGTCGGATCAGTTGGAGCCTTGCACACATCTTAGTCACCCAACGATAAAAGTACTCTTGTAGGCAACGTTTAGTCACTGCTAGGTAATAGTAATAGTCATGGAGCTTGACATGGAGACTAAAAGGCATGACCAAGTATGTCCTTTGCGTTTTATGTCAGGAGATGGGACTTCCCCACAGCACTTAGACAATCATGCTTCCGCCGCAAACATGCCACAGAAACTGCCCTCTTAGACCTCAAAAACCAACTCGATGTGGTTATCAACAAGGGCTCCCTCTCACTTCTCTTATTACTCGACCTCCCTGCGGCCTTTGACCTCATCGATCACGATATCCTGTGCCAAGCACTGTCTACCTTTGCACACTCCTTACCAGAGGCTACCAAATGGATCACATCCTTCCTAGCCAACAGATCAACCCATGTCTTCGCAGGAGAGGCCACTGCCCTCCCCAATCACACATCCTGTGGGTCCCTCAAGGCTCTTGTGTATCGCCCACTCTGTATAATGTGTATACAAAACCCCTCTTTGACAAACTAGATGGTCTCCTTATCTCATACACCAACTATGCGGTGATACACAAATCCTCATACCCATCTCTGGAGACTACCCACGCAGACACCCGTTGCATCAACGCCATCTACAAAACCATCAAGTCCTCGATGGCAGCACACAGCCTATGCCTCAACAATGATAAGATTGAGCTCCTTATAATTGGCCTAGCATCACGCCTGTCCAAATTACACAAGGACTACAAAACCTTTATTATTGATGGCCACAAGATTACTGTAGCAACGTCCGTCAAAACCCTTGGCGTCTTCCTTGACTCCTCTCAAACCATGACCTGCCAGGTCAACCACATTGCCGCCTCCTCAGGGTAAGCAATCAAACTAATCAATGCTAGCAAGCCGTTCCTCTCGTCCCAGAATCGACTTGAAATTGCACAAGCCCTCATAGGATCCAAACTGGACTATTGCAATGCCTTACTGTGTGGAACTTTAGAAAATAAAACTGCACAAACTCCAAACTATGCAAAACAATGCCCTACGGGCAGCACTAGACATTGAAAGATATGCCCACATCTCAGAAGCCAGAAAATCAGCCCACTGGCCCCCAGTGTAGGACAGAATTAAGTTCAAAGCACTTTCTATCACCTACAAATGCATAGCCAACAAGGCTCCCCAATACCTCACGGACACGATAAAAAAACACTAGTCTACCAGACCCACCAGGTCCACCTACAAACACCGCCTCCTCACTCCTCGCTACAATATGGAAAGAGCAGGGGGCACCATATTCCTTGCCCGTGCCTCAGCGCTCTGGAACAAACGATCTGCTTACCTACGAATGAACCATTGTACCATGTCTTCAGGAAACACCTCAAAACATTGCTCTTCAACTAAGATGTGACTCTCATGTAGCTTGTTTCCATGTTAACCTGATATCGCCCGCCACCCTCCTTCGCAACTAGTGCCTAGATACCTGTGGGTTTTGTGCACTCCTACAAATGTACAAAAATAAAAAATAAATAAACTGAGGGACTTTTCTCCACTAGCCTCTGCAGATCCTGCCCAGGTCCCGTGCGGAGTCCCTCAAGGATTTTGCGTATCTCCCACATTCTACAATGTGTTCACCAAGCCTCTCTTCGACATACTTGACTATCTGGGTGTCTCATACACCAACTACGCTGACGACACCAAGATACGCATCCCCATCTCTGGTGACTTTGCTCTTAACGACGTATACTCTATCATCCAGGCTTGGATAGCTCATCACGGGCTCTGCCTTAATGATGAGAAAACAGAGTTACTTATCCTCGGTTCGCAATCCAAATTGGCCAAAGTAAATCAAGCCAAAAAACTTTCACCATAGATGGTAACATCATCAACGTGTCGAACACAGCAAGAACCTTGGGCATCTACTTGGACGCAACTCTCTCCCTAACTAGACAAACCAACGCCGTAGCGTCGGCATCTGCATAAACCTGCAAACTTCTCACAGCTTGCAGACCCTTCTTGAATTCAGAAAACTGCTTAATCCTAGCTAGAACATTAATATTGGCTAAAATAGACTACTGCAACGCTCTCTACCTAGGGATCAGTCAAAAAAACATTGACAAGTTACAAGTTGCGCAAAACAACGCCATAAGGGCAGCCCTCAACATCCCCAGAAGATCTCACATCTCAGACATCAGACGTAGCCTCCACTGGCTCCCCGTCAGACAGCGAATTTCCCTCAAAACCTTAGCCTTAACCTACAAGGCTCAGAACAACCTGCGCCAGCTTACATGACTAGCCGCTTCTCGCAGCATGTCTCAAGCAGACCGCTGAGAGCACCCTATGTTAACACTCTCACTATACCCAGATTTAAGCTGCAGTCTGCTGGGGGTTCAAGTTTCCCAGTTCTTGTATCTAAACTCTGGAACACTACACCTGCGTCACTCAGAACAGAAGCTACGTTTGTCTCCTTCAAAAACAAAAACAAACTCTGGTTCCACAAGCTTGATGAGCCCACTACACTTTCTATATAGGCACTGTACCCAACTACTTGAACCCCAACCACTCTTGTATCCTGTACGGTGTTTTAAGCTATGCTCAATTTCCTGTATCCTGTACTGTGTTTTCTAAGCTTCGCTTTATGCCTCTTGTATTATCCTGACTATGACTACGCCAATGTTGTAACTTGCTATGCCTGCTTGTAAAGACTTTCTTGTAACCACGCGCCCAGATGCCTCTGGGCAAAGCTGCGCACTATAAATAAATAAATAAATAAACTCCTGAGGAATGGCCCTTTTATGAGAGCATGAAGGCAGCCCTCCTCAGGAAGTTCTGTAAAACCCCAGAACAGTATCTAAATAGCTTCAGAGAGCTCGGAAAGAAAAGTGGCAGACATTTGAAGTGTTCACACATTTTACATTGAAATATCTGAGTGTGTGGGTGACTGGCAGTAAAGTTGGCACATTTAAAGGGATGTACAATTTGATTGTGTGTGGGCATGTGTTGAAAAATTGTGATGTTGACCTACACCATCATCTTGTGGACAAGACCATCACAGACCCTAAGGAGCTTGCAAAGGCTGCCAACAGTTTTGTGAGTACTCGAGTCCAGAAAAGGCTCAGGCGAGCACGCCCAAGCCGGAAGAGAAATTGGCGGACAAAAAAGTAAACAAGGCTGGGAAGGACAAATGTCCAACCCAATCCTCTTCAAAGTCAGGTCCCAAAAGAACGAAGGAAAACCCCCAAGCTCTAGTTCAGCCGTGCACACAGAAAAGAAGAGCTCAGCCACCCCTAACCTGGGACACCTGCGTTCTCAACACCCAAAGGTTGTTTTGTGTGTAAGGAGCTGGGCCATAGGAAAGGGGAACATGCTTGCAAGGGTTTAACCAAGCAAGCCATAGTGAATGTTGGACTTGTGGAAGAGGCCATCATTAGTGTGGGCCTCTCAGAGGAGGATTTCCCACTGGGCCAGGGAGGAGCCGAATGTGGATTTGTTACACTGAGTGGGAACGGTACCGGATCTCCAGAAGAGACCCCAGCTCCCGATAATACTCAACTCAATCTAGAGCAGGTGTACATCAATGGACACAAAACTCCTGCGGTCCAAGACACTGCAGCTTGCGTTACCACTGTCACCTGGCAGTGGGTACAGCCAAGCCAGTATATTGCTGGGCCTGATTTGTGTGTAAGCCGATTTGATGGTAAGAGTAAGTGCCCCTTGGCAATAGTAGAGTTCAGCTGGCAAGGTGAAACGACTCAGCACTGTGTTGCGGTGAAAGACTCCTGGCCACTCTCTTACCATGGCTACTATCTATCGGCCACCTGGTCAGATCACCTCCTTCCTCTCTGATTGGGCAGACCTCTCCTCCTGCCTCTTGGCCTCGAGCACTCAACTCCTCCTTCTTGGAGACTTTAACATCCACCTGGATGCTTCCTGTCCCTCCTCTGTCCGGCCTCCCTTAACTCTCTTCCTGCTCCCACCTGTGAGGCTAAGAACTTCAGGGTCATCTTCGACTCCACACTCTCCTTTTCCCCTCACATCTCTGACGTCTCTAAGAAGTCAAACTACCAACTGCACCTCCTCAGAGGTATTCTTTCTTTCCTCTCCTTTCCCCAGAAGCTCACTGTCTCTAGAGCTCTGGTTCTCTCTAGGCTGGACTACTGCAACAGCCTCTTTCTAAATCTACCTGATTCTACTCCCCTCCTTCTGCAACTCATCCAGAAAATGACTGCGAGACATGTCCTTGGCCTCAAGCCCAGGGATTGTATCCCTCCAGTACTGAAATCTCTGCATTGTCTTCCAGTGGGTGCAAGGATTAAGTTCAAGACCCTCTGCATTGTTCACAAAGCCTTCTGGGGCCTCGGGCCTCAATACCTGCAACTTTCTCTTCCTAACTTCCTAAATGCTTTCCTTCTCGAGCACTTCACTCCTCCATCTCCAACTACCTCAGGGTCAGTCGCTTCTCCAAGCAACAACTTGGTGGTAGATCTCTTTCTTCAGCTGTGGCCTCTCTCTGGAAAAACCTCCCTGCCTCTCTGAAACTTGAGAACCATTTCCAGTTCCAGAAGCACCTTAAGAATTTCCTCTCTGCTTCTGCCTTCTCCCTTACACTCCCCTGCTGATTTTCTGTCTGATACTGCACTGATCAACTGGCTACCCTCTTATTTCGGGCCCAGGTCACTGCCCGCCCAGTTGCACATCCGCACTGCCTCCCGGCAACCCTTGCACTTGGGTCTGTATCTGTAACCCTACAATCCCCCTACCTGAACTTTTGGACACCTGCTGTCTGCACTTACCCTTGTACCTGCTGGCTGCACTTCTTGTTATTGTTTTGATCCCATGTACAGCAGTGCCCCCACCCTTTTCCCCTGGCACTTTCCCCTCTCTCCTCCCCTGCACTTGCGCGATCTCAATATCACATGGCCTAGTAAGATCGTTGTCTCTGTCCTCCCTCTGTTCCCCCATCCTTGCATCATCGCGCCTTCAAACACTTGTGTATAGGTGCGTTACAAATGCCACATCATATCACAAATCTTACGTCTCTTATGTTGTTGCGTTTGTTGCCCCATTTGTAGCGGGAATTTTGATCTAACAAATTCCCTTATCTATGTTGTCTGGTCTTACACTGTCGGCATCTGAGTCTGAGCTGACAGGAGATGTGACTGGTCAGCTCTCTTGTGAGCAAGGTGCACTTGTGGTATTGTCATATTTTGCTTGAAATGTGTCGACCTCCTTGTCTAGTCTTTTTCATCCCTGAAAAAAGTGCGTTTTTTTCACATTTTGATTTAATCTTGGTGTTGTTTGACGGTAGCATTAAGTGTTCTATAGCTTTTGTCTTTAGTTGCATCCGGTGCTGGCATCTCTGCTATTTCTTGTTTCATGTTGGAAATCAGTATTTCGGGTAGTTTATGCTCCCTCGCTGCCTGCTCCATTAGTAGCTCGATCATGTTAGTGGAGCTAGATTCTAAGTTTTCTTCCCATTTTTCGCCAATATCTTTGTCCTCACTATTTGTAAAATCCGGCATGATGCAAATCCTTAAACCTTGCAGCATCTTTTTGTGTTCCTGGATTTTACGCATGGTTCCGCGTTCCCAGTATTTGTTGATCTCCTTTATTGATAACCCCTCTAGCTTGACACATTTGTCCCTAAGTGTTTCCTTGTAGTTGGAAGTTCTGAAAGCATGTGTGGTGCTACCTCATGGAGTGAACAGGGCTTCAAAATCCTCATCCCAATTGTTTCTGTAATCATCCATGTTTGGATGATTGTCAAAATGATCAAGGCTGAATCTGATGGAAGTAAGATTTAAGAGAAAACTGTGGTCGTTTAGTTGTGTTGGTGGCGCTACGAAGACGCTATTAATTGTAGTGAATTAATGTTACCTTTCGGTGAATACAAAGAGCTGTTCACCCGAAGAAAGGTCCACAACCTAGACCCTATTAAACATTGTAAGAGCTAGATCCCCCATTGTAAGTGCTTCTCACATGTATCATTAGTAAAACAAGTCAGACAATTATGTTTTTCATTTTCTGTATTAAACAGAAATTGTTTTTACAAGCTTGTCTCATAATCACATGGAACCATTTACATTCAATGTCACACAAATTGTGGTGTGTTCATAGTTCAGTGATTTGTTTGTTATCCAATTGAGCCTATTGTGCCATCTAATTTAGCCTAATATGCCAGCAATATGCTAGGCAAAAAGTGTACAATTGTGCCATTATTGGCCCCACCTTGAATTGGAAGACTACAACTACCAGAATACAATTCAGCAGAAGAAAAAAAATGGCCTATGGATTTTTATAAATGTACTGTCAAGACATAGGGGGTCATTACCAGTTTGGAGTTAATTGAAAAACGATGCCGGTAAAGGATTACCGGCACCTCATACCGCTCCGGGCTATTCCGACCCAAGAACCCGGTATCAGTGGCGCCGCTAACAGGAGAACATCACAAGTCAGGCAAACATGCAAATACAGGTATCATGAAGGCGCTAATACGGGATACTGGCATGCCAGCAATACCGGCATCGCGAACCACCCGTAAACTGCAATGTGCAGTGTTCCCAACTGCCACAGGTGCACACAATCAGCACAGGTGGAGGCAATGGAGTCTGGGCCAGCACAAAAGGAGCACACCCACACACCACACCCCTTCCCACACCAAAATGATTCCACTAGTAGTAGCAATACTGGAGCTGGAGGACATGCTTGCATTGCTACACCAGCAACAAAAACAACAACAGCAGGCAAAACAGAGGAGACGCAGGAGGAGAAGGAGAGTGAGACAGGCCCAGCAAGCCCCACCAGTGCAGCCAATGGCACCACACAGGCAGCCCCCAATCCCTTGCATCAGAGCCAGTCCAATCAACCTAACCCCTGAGCAGGTCCACACCATGTACCGTCTGGACCGGGACACCATCACCACCATTGTGGACATGATACACAACGACATTGTCAGCCTCATAGAAATACGCACCGCCGTCCCCCCTCTACTGAAGGTAGTATCGGTGCTCCACTTCCTGGCCACAGGCACCTACCAGCACACAGTGGGGCAAATGCATGGCATATCACAACCCTTATTTTCTCGCATGCTCAACTAAGTGCTGGATGCCCTCCTGAAGCACACACGGGACTACATATCCCTACCACGGACTCCCCAGGAGATCTTTAATACCAAAGTTGGATTCCATGCACTGGCAGGCATGCCAAATTTCATTGGTGCCCTCGACTGCACCCACATGGAGTTGGTGGTCCCGCATGCCATGGAGGTGGTGTACCGCAATCGCAAGCTATACCACTCCATCAATGTGCAGATGGTATGTGACGCCAGCAAGATCATCACACATTGTTGTGCCCGATTTCCCGGATCAACTCATGACTCAGTGGTCCTGCATAACTCCACGCTACCATGCTACATAGAGCAAAATGAAGGACGACGTGCCTGGCTGCTTGGTAAATTGCATGACAGGCACATGGCAGTGAAATGGGGGGAGGGATGCACACACCACCATGGTGTCATAGGTGTGGTGACAGCACGATGTGCACATCCCAAAACACTGTGCCCCAAAGCATCCCAAACAGAACATGACAACCAATTACCATAGCAATGAAGTAAGCTGCACACCTATCACAACCTGCCAAACTTAAAACCACCCCACATCCCACAACACGTGCACCACCCATCATCGGACCTCACCCTCCGTAAAACAATCCAGCAACATGCTGTGAGTATTCACTATGTAAATCTCTGCAGCAAATCACTACACAGGACAAGCATCCATGAGAGTGCACTGAAGTAAACCACCAAGGGAATCCACTGCTTGTCTAAGGGCCACCACCACAGAAGTGCAGCATGTCACCATGTGAATAATCCGCGCTGAAAGCCAAATAATGCAGAGACTAATGCCAACGCTGCCAGTTAGAAAATCATACAGAACACTACACATTGCATATATATCACAAACACAGCGGTATGCCTCTACTATCCATGAGCAACATCAAGGCAGTGGGCACCATGTATCATCTTGAAGTTGCAATCCACCCCATAAGAGCATGGCACAGCACACATTGAGGGAATGAAATATGAGTGCTTACAACCAGGGACATGTGCATGTGGCCAACAAATATCTGCAGGCATGTGTGATGAGTACAGCTGTCCATCAAGACGCGACTAACACATACCTTTTTGTACACACAAGCAGAGGATAGTGCTATCCCTTGAAGCCGTGGCTCCTCACCCCTGTCCGAAACCCGCAGAACAGGCATGAGGAGGACTACAATCATTCCCATACCTGTACCTGTGTGGTCATCGAGCAAACCTTTGGCCTTTTGAAGGCACGTTTTCGCTCCCTTAGCCGGTCGGGTGGGGCACTCCTCTACAGGCATGCGAAGGTGGCCAAGATCATCATGGCAAGTGTCTTGCTTCACAACATGTGTATCCGACGGAACGTGCCCCTGCCCCCTGACATTGAACTGCAACCACCAGGTGATGATGAAGGGGAAGAAGATGATGTGGGCGCACAGCATCGCGGCGCCGATGCACAGGAGGGACGTGCTGTGCGCCAGTCTGTGATTGGACAATATTTCTAAGACACCTGGGTGCAGAGGGTGACATGAAAGTGGGACAGAGGGCACTGGGTGTGGGAGTACATGTACACCATGCACTGTATAGCAATAAATGACACATATGCAATAAGGAATGTCCACTCAAGAATTTATTTTTACACAACAGGTGTATTAAACTGTCCAATAGTATTAAGTGCTCAAACCCTCCACCTCACACACCCTCGCCCCCCTCCCCCCAAAACTCCCCCACACACCCTTCCCCCCTCCCCCTTCCCACAACTCCCCCACACACCCTCTCCCCCTCCACCTCCCCCCACATCTCCCCCACACACCCTTTCCCCCCTACTTCTCCCCCCACAACTCCCCCACACACCCTCTTCCCCCTCCCCCCACAACTCCCCCACACACCCTCTCTCCCCTCCCCCACACCCTCCCCCACAGCTTCCCCACACATGGTGTCCAAGCAAATGCTTCATGTATCTGCGTCTATTGCCTTAATCAGGCTTCCCCGTCTACATCCGTCCACTTCCTGCACCCTGTGGCGGCATGTCAGATCGCTGCAAGGTGCGCGCTGCCCTGTGAAGGGGGCTGGTTAGAGTGGAGCTAGATGATGAAGGGGTGGTCGCTTCCTCCAGTCTGGGCTCAGCCTCCATGGAATCCGCTATGCGGGAGAGGACCTGCCTGAGAGCAGACACCTCCTCGCATATTCTTGTAGTGCTTGCCTCAATGGCCTGCCTCAGGGATGCAGTGTTGTCGCGCCCCTCCTGCCTTGCCTGGGCACCGTCTGCAACAAACTGCCTCCCTAGGGCTGTGAGCTCCTCCTGGCGCTGCACTGTATTATCTATCGGCTGCACCCCTGCCTGTACACCAGTGGAGGGAGAGGGTGCATGTGTAACATCCCCAAATCCATGTGGCTCCTCTCTGGGACTCATGCTCCCTTGAACTGCCTCCCCTCCAGACTGCTCCGGTGTGGTGTCATGGTAGCTGTACAAAGGTGTGACCTGGGGTGATGGTGCGGGACTGGGTGTTGCAGGGAAGTCCGAGGAGTCATCCTCCACTGGAACACACTCCTGGCCCTGCGCATCATTGTCAGTCTGGGGTGCCATAGCTGCCGCCTCCCTAACAGTGCTGTTCACTGCTGAATGGGCCCCATCGGCCACTGTCTACTGTGTAGGTGACACAGGTGTTGTGGGGACTGTAGCAATGGGCCTTAGAGGCACCAGTGCCGTGGCATCCTGTGCTGTTTGGCCCTTCTGTGCCTGTCGTGGCTTGGCTGGGCATTTCAACGTGGAAGGCCTGTTGCCTTCTTCCCTGGCCCTCTTCGGGGAGTTGTTGCCTGTGGGGGTGAGTCCCGGGCCTCGCTGTCAGGATCTGAGCCTGTGGGGGACCAAGAGAGGGAGGGCATCAGTGATGGTTCGACAAGCATCATGCATACATTAGTATTATTGCTCTTCTTAGGCAGTGGAGTTTTCCTGATCACGTTGCTTGCTATATGGGTGGAGCATGCAGGCATCCATCAGGGTCACTCATGTTGGTGCTGGTGTATGCTGTGTGACATGCATTTCTGTTGTGGACTGTGTGCAGTTTGGCTTATGCCATTTTCATATTTGTGTGGTGTGTGTCAGGTATGGCATTGCATGTGCATGTGTCTGTGCTGCAGACGGCTTCTAGGCAGGGATTTGTCAATGTGTATGTGTTGGAATATGCATTTCCTCTTTGGACGGACAAATTGGTGGACTATCATCATGCTTTGCATTACAATGTTTTATTAGGACACTCACCTCCATCCGCCGATGAGGTGGCACCACGTTCCATCTTGCCCACACCTTCTATAGCCTCGATCCAAATAGTGCTGGTGCAGATTTCCTCCCACCGACTTAGCTTGATGGGTACGCTAGGACCACCGCCAGTAGCCATGGCCTGGCTTCGGTTTGCCGACAGAATGTTCCTGACTCTCAGGCGCTGGTCATCCCATCGCTTGCGAACATCCTTGATTGTGCGGGGGGTGTTCCCTACGGCACTGATATTTTGGGCAACAAGTTTCCAGATCTCTTTCTTCTTGACCTGTGCCTCTCTCTTGAGGCTGTTGGCAAAAACTACCTCTGCATTGTCTGCCAGTGTCTCCGCCAGCATAGTCAGTTCGTCCTCATTGAAGCTCTCTTTGCGCTGCCGGGATGTGCCTATCTTTACAGTCTTAGGCATGATGCTGGTGTTGAAGGATGACATCTGCAGTCGGAAATGGGCTCCAGGTCTTGTGTGGCGAGGATGGCAATGGATTGTGTTTTTCAAGATGGCCGCCGTGCTCTTTCCTGTTCCTGTGTGATAACGCTACTTCCGGTTCCGCTTATTAATGGACACTGCTATTAGCGGTCACAGCTGATAGCGGTGCCCGCTAATGACGTATCCATTGATGCCGGTCATGTTATTTAGAGGAGGACGCTGGCGGTTGTGCTGTCTGCGCTTTCCATGATGCCGCTAAGGGCAATTTTTTGGACTTTAGCGGCATGCCACTAAGCTTGCGCATGCAAATTCGTAATAGCCCACTATTAGCAGGCTCTTTACTACACGGACACGGTATTTGCTCCATGCTGGTAAGGACTGTTTCTTACCTCCAACCTCGTAATGATCCCCATAGACTCGTAACAAAACGTAATGTGTGAAAAGGTTACCTGTTTGTGTTTCAATGTTTGACAAAGGCACGTTTCATATATAATGTGACTACATTGTTACATTATACCTCAAATAAACAAACACTTGTGGTGTGTTAAATATGAACATGTGATAAAAAGGCAGATAGTTTTAAACTATTTTGTGTGATAGATGTAAAGGTCAGGAGGAGGGCATAGATTTAGGCAGCTGACTGTTGCTTTGTGTGTGCTTTCAAAATAAAAATGCCCACTTGCATTAAAGACGTCTTGTCCAAAACAATGGTAGCTTAGATGGGGCATTACTTGTAAATCTCTCCCACTTTAAATGCTCTGCTAGAAGAAAGAAGGTGATAAGCAGTCCTTATGGGGCTCGCAGTGTCTGATGGGATATTCACATGTTGCCTCACTAGGACAAACAAAAAAGAGAGCCTCTTCCATGGAACCAGCACAGCCCCTTTTGAAATCAATATTACTTCATATACTGGAGGCTGGCAGCTGGTGC
Source organism: Ambystoma mexicanum (assembly GCF_040938575.1). NCBI lineage: Eukaryota > Metazoa > Chordata > Amphibia > Caudata > Ambystomatidae > Ambystoma > Ambystoma mexicanum. Next base: position 100,621,869 of record NC_090934.1, read on the forward strand.
CTGCTGGACCCCACTCACCACGGGGCCCTAGGCAGCTGCACAGACTGGCCATGTCTTCGGATGACTCTGAGGCCGATAGTTATTTTGGTGGTTTTCACATGCAGAGGGGTAATTTGGCCTGCCCGGGCAGGGGTTTTTTTGTGGATCTGTTATGAACAGCAGAGGGGGGGGGGAGATGTGTTTTGTGCAATGGGGCATATTTGAGTATTGCAGCGCCCTTCAGTTTAGCGCCTTGTCAGCATTGCACAAGCAGGAAGGCAGGCGTTTGGGACAGAACCGTGGTTGAGAGCTGATGAACACGTTCATACTTGAGCATTTATCCTGTGCAGAGGGACACATTTGGGTAGTGCAGAGTGGCGGACTACGGTATAAAGGAACAGGGTGTCCTGTGCACTGGGTGTATTTGCCCCTTTGTAATGTATAGCAGAGAGGGCTATTATTTCTTTGTAGAGGAGAGCTAGGTATTTGTCCTGTACAGAGAGTACAAACAGGTATTTGTCATGTGCAGGGAATGGGGGAGGAAGGAAGGGGGATTATGGGATTTGTTATCTTGCACAGTGGGGTGTATTTGAACAGGGGGAGAGGTGTACTTTCAGAGTAGGAGATTTGCTCGATGCATAGCGTGGGATTAGATTTCCCTGCCCAAGGGGGTATTTGGAGATTTGCCATGTGCAGCAGAAAGGTGGGATGGTATTTGCCCTGTGTGGAGGGGCAGATTTCGTATGGTTTTGTGCAGAGGCGAATTGCAGTAAATCAGATTACATTTCACCACTGGACTCGGAACAAAATGAAATGTGAAAAAATAGTATGAGGATCTGGAAGGGGTCACATGATGTTTGTAAGGATCGAAATTAAGGTAAGCGCTAAAAGCAGCTCCTGGGTATGCACCATTAATCAGTGACCAGGAGATACCACTGGGGAACATGGAGCACTAACACAGCGTTCCGCAAATCTAACTCCACATAAGATTCAAACCTATTATTTTAGTCCATTGTCTATACCCCTTATGCTTTATTTGACATGTTGATGTGTCGTAAAGCTTATTTATAGATTGTCCGAAACAGAGTTACATTCAAATAGGTGTGTTTGTTCAGCATCAGTTGGACTGGGGAGCCAAACACACCAGGTTCTTATAGGCTACAAGCAGGAGCTAAATAACTCCCAGCTCTCTTCACTTTTGAACCCTCTTTTTTGTTTTTGTATATAAAGGAGGGCCAGGATGATGCTTGTAAGTGAGCATTTTTATTACCTCAAACAAAGGGGCATTTGGCTTTGTAGGGATAGTTTTGGGTGGTGGCAGAGTGCAGGGGCCAGTCAGATCTGCAGAAGGGTAGCCCTTGTTATGCAGGGTGCAATGTAAGGGGGGGACAGTATTGGATCTTGTCAATGCTTTTCATTGGAGCTTTCCAGAGAATACATCAGGAGTGGACTTTGTTAGAGGTGGTTTGGATGGAGCATATAGAGAAGGCATCAACTTTTGGATCTTTGCAGAACCGTTTCATATGGTGCTTTGTAGAGAGGGAACCACAAGTGGACCGGGTCATAGTGCTTTAGGCTTTTTAGAGTTGGTGGCAGGATTGGAAAGTTGTATATGTGTTCTGGGTGGGCTTTGTAGAAGACATCAAGATTGGAACTTTTCAGAGTTTTTTTGTGGGGTGCTTTGTAGAGGATTGAACTATGCTGGATAGGTTTTGAATGGGGTTTTATATGTGTGACAGGTTTGGACCTTGACAAAGGGGTTTTGATTGGGGCTTAGCAGAGGGGTACCGTGACCCTGCAAAGCAACTAGCTTGGGATTTTTAGACTAAGGGAGCTGTATGTGCCCTGGTCAAGCTGGGGTCTGTTGGATGATTTTCTGGGTGTGTCTGGATTCGGGTGTTAAACAGGACATTGATAGGGTCTTCTAGAGGGTTCCAAACTTTTGTTGAGGTGGCCTGGGTGGGCCTTTTTGTAGTGATGCCTTCATGAACCTTTTTAAAATCAATGTACTTGCATTTTTCCGAAGAACGACATTAAAACAATCAAAATGAACATAATCATTCATCCCATTAAACTCTTATTGTTTCTCTGCATTTGATCAGTTGTGTACCTTAGGAGCTAGGTGGATTCCCTCTAGTAGGTTAAAGGCCTCTCGTTGTTCTTCAGGGTGTGATCCATCCAGTTTGTATGGATTTCATGGTGAATATCAGTGTTCTCATTGGGGAGTCCTCCCATTCCTACCATCATAGGAGCATAGAAGGCAGTATCCCCTATCCCAGCCAACAAAGCATAGATATTTTTAAACCTAAGGTACAGATCAGGGACAGTGCGTGCATCCTCTAGACATAGGCATCGCCTCCTGGGCTTATTGAGTAAAGAAGATTCAACCCCTCAATTCAGTAAAGAAGTTCCTCGAGCTTTGGGGATTATGGGGATAGGGGTTTGTGATTTTGTTATTCTTTAGAGCGATATAATAATTGATCATATATGCGCTCAAACTTATTTGTAAGCAATCTTTTTAATAGGCCTCTTTTTTCGTCTATCACAATATCCTGTAATTGCTTGGGCCATTTCCGGACAGAAGGCCCACCAATCCCCTTCCAGTCCCATACAAATGCTCTAATAGCCGATATCCTGATGTGTGGAGTGCTCTCTTTCCATTGATTAAATATTCAAAAGGGTTATACCGTCTCGTAGAAGCCAGAGAGCGGCCGAGTCTGGAGGGTCTCTGCAACACATTCTACGGTGCATATTTCTTGCCATTGGACTATAATACATTGAGGTTAGGGCAATAAAAGAGCTCACCACTTGGGCCAATCACACAAGAGTGCGACTTGAGTTGCCAAGGTAACTCAGTCCAGGGTGCCTAAACCCCCTCCCACACCACCTGTGGTACCCAGACAGAGTGGCACCACTTTTGGAGGCTTCTGTGGAGAAGCCCGCCAAAAAGTGGAACAAAGGGCTCGACTTGGGTTGGAGTCACAGAAGAGAACACAAACGCCATTTTAGAATAGAGTCCTGGCAAAAAATACCAACCAGCGAATTAATATTAAATAAATAAACCGGCGGTATGTTCGAGGCTATGAGAATTAAATAATTAAAGTTTGTAGCCTCGAACAATGGGAAAATCCCATAGGGATATATTCGCGGTCGAATATAAAAAGTAGTATCCACTGCCACCAGCCAAAACTCGATCAGGGGGGACGGAGACGTGCCCCCTCGACTAACAGACCCCGGGGCAATCGAATTGCCCCGACCAGTACGTCCACAATAGGATGGTTTGTACCGGTTTCTGTTAATAATTTGGGACTAGTAAAGCCAATGGTGACTTTACATGCCCTGGGAAACAGTAGTCAGTCCCAGGGTATGGAGTCTATGGTGGGGTGTCACTATGACACCCCTGTGTTACGGCACGGAGGGTGCTGTGTAACACACATAGTAAAAACACATGAGACCCTATGGAGTAAAGGACCCCATAACCCATAAAACACATTAACAGTCAAAGGAACACCATAAATCATGTCCAAGAGTGGGAGAAAAAGAGTCTCACTCTTGGCAGGAGAAAAAAACAAACTCCAGAAATCCAGCAAAGCTGCTGGGGGACTCACTAGGTTAGGAAATTCAGCGTAAAGAGAGAATTCTCCCTAACACTCGCTCCCCCCCCCCCCAAACTAAGGGACAGGAGGATTTAATCCACTCCTGGATGAATCTCATACCTCTAGTCGATGACATACATCCTCCAAGAGACCATCAGCATTTTGGTGGTGATACCCTGACCTGTGTTCTATTGTCAAATCAAAGGTTTTCCTTTGTAAACTATATGACCTACAAACCCTTTGAGGAACATCAGTCTTTTTAACGTTATAGGGGATCTGGTTGACCAGTCCCTCAGAAGTTAGTACAACTTCTGAACCTGTGTTAGGCTTTTTTAAGGGGTCCTTATAAAGGATTCCCTTAGATCTAGAGGGGCCTCCAGAGGTCCTCACCACCTCTCTGTTGGGAGAAGGTTGGGTTTTAGGCCTCTTGGTTGGAGGGGATGGAGATAAGCAAGGTACATGCTTCTCCTTCCTCTTAGATCTACCTTTACCTACTTTAGGAGTTAACCCCTTAAGTCTAGGAATTGGGTTGGAGTTTTCTGTGGAAGGTCCAACAGTTTGAAGGTTTTTGGCCTTAGACTTTTCTTTTCTGGTTTTCCACCAGCACTGAGAATTACCAGTTCTCTTAGGCCTAGTTAGGGTTCCAGTAGGTCTATCCACCTCTTCCTCAGAAGCAGGGGGAGTCACAGACTCTATAACTGGGGGAACAATGATGGAGCTCGGTTGGGGCTCCAATTTCCCTAACATGTTAGCCTGAAATTTGCCTGGGTTAGAGGTCAACTTACCAACACCAGGGCTTGTAGTGGGGTTCTCAGTAGAGGTTCCCACAGGCTTAGAGTGGCTCCTTAAGGTGGCCTCTCTAGCCAATTTGGTTTGGTTCTGGGTCTCCATACTGGGAGGCCTGGGGGTACTGGATACTATTTATTATTTTATTATTTATTTATTCGCATTTGTTTAGCGCACAGGCAGCCCAGTGGGCATCGTGGCGCTTGTTACAGTAAAAATGAAAATGACTTGTTTTTTTTTACCTACATTACAGTCATAAATTAGTTGCAAGAGTAGAAAACAGAGGATATGCAGATGACTAGTTGTACATACATAGAAAAGAATTCCTTTGTTGCAAGAGAAGAGAGATATCTACAGGGGAGGAAGAGGAGGAGGAGGAGGGAGGGAAGGAGGAGAGAGTAAACACATGAGGAGAGGGAGTTAGTTAAACAAGATGGTTTTCAGCTTTTTTCGGAAGACAGAGAGAGAGGTTTCAGATCTCAGTGTGCTAGGTAGAGAGTTCCATAGCTTAGGGGCAATGTAGGGAAAACTAATTCCACCTGCTCTAGCTCGATTGATGCGTGGGACCTTGAGTTGGTTGGAGTGGCATTGCCTCGTTGGTCTGGAGGAGAGAGACTTAGTTAGTGTGTCAGACAGGTATGATGGTGCGGACAGGTTGATACATTTGTGTGCGGTGGTAAGTATTTTGAATGTAATGCGCTCTTTGACCGGAAGCCAGTGTGCTGCCTTTCTGGCTAGCGCGATGTGGTCCCTTTTAGGTATATTGAGGGCTGCTCTTAGAGCATTATTCTGTGTGGTTTGGAGTTTATTGAGATTGGAGTTGGAGGTGCCAGCCAGAAGCGCATTACAATAATCTAGTTTGGCTCCTATGGTGGCTCTGGCGATAGAGAGGCAATTATCTTTGGTTAGGAATGGTTTGATGGCATTAATGAGTTTGGTGCTCAGGGCGGAGGCTGAGACAATGGAGTTGACTTGTTTGTCCATAGAAAGAGAGGCGTCGATGTGGACTCCTAATGTTTTTACAGAAGGTAGAACTGTGATGACACAATGATACTACTCCTAGAGTTCTTAGATCATTCCCCAACAGGACTCTCCCAGGCACCTCAGTCTGAACACTGACAGGAATCAACACTGTCATGTCATTACACTGAATGAGGGCTGGTAGAATTGGAACCATTTGGACAGGGCCTCCAGACATCTTAGTGGGACCTTTGGGTGCCTAACAACATCCCAAGGACTGAAAAAGCTTTCATCCACTACTGTTCTGCTGGCCCCAGAGTCTCGCCTGGCAGGGGTATCCTGACCATTGACAAGAACACTGTCCATATAATAAACTTTAGAGTTTTCTGGTATGGAGTTATAAACACTCCTATTCTGATCACGAACCAGACCCATGGACTCTACTGTTACACTTGCTTGAAGACACAAGGGTTCTTCAGCAAAGACTTCAAAGTGAGCACTAGCCATTTGGACTTACTCCTCAGGAGTGAAGGCTAAGGAGACTGTGCTGATCCCTGTAGGTTTACCCTTACATCTGGGATCTCCTTTGATGTGGTCAGTTGCCCCACAGAGATAGCATGTTCCAAATGCTCTCTGGAAGGGTGGCTTGGCCTGACCTCCTTCTGGTTTGTGACCAGAAGGCACACTAGCCTGTTGTGGTTTACCCTGGGGCTTACCCTGGTTATTTTGTTGTTTGGGGCCCTCTTTGGGTTGGGAGGTATTAGAAATCTCTTGGTCCCCTTTTGGTGGCTGCTTTCCCTCATCCTTCTTCTGAGTGACCCCTGAATCCTTGTGAGTGGCCCTGTTGGCAACCCACAAGTCAGCAGCCTTAGCTAGCTTCCTGGAATCTAATTCCCTTGAATCAGCCAAGTGCTGTCTGAGCTCAGGAGAGCAGGCATCATAAATTGAATCCAACATAACAAGATTTCTCATTCCCTCATAAGTGTTCACCTTGTAACCCTTAATCCATCCCTCTAAGTTTTTCAAACACTCACTCACCCAGGTAGCCCAAGGGTTACCATCATTCTTTTTGAGGGTCCTAAACCTCCTAAGGTACAAGGAAGGGGTCTTCCCAAATCTAGCTATCAAAGCTAGTTTCACACATTCATAATCCTTCTTATCCACCTCCCCCAACTCCATTACCACATCAGTTGCAACAGGGGGAAGCCTAGAGAACAACCAGGGAAGTATCTCATTCCCTGTGATGTCCTGGAGCCCATGATTATACTCAAACATTTTTAACCAATCCAACACATCCAACTTAGGCTCATACATACCCACTAATTCCTTAGGCATCCGGGGTCCTTTGGGACTGCAACTCCTAGAGGAACCAGAGGAGAGAGAAGCATTTTCCACAGACAACTTTTTCATTTCTAGTTCATGATTAAGCTCTATTTCTCTGAGTCTTAACTCAGCTTGCTTCTGCTCAGACTGGGCATTCATTCTTCTGAACTCTAGCTCTTGGTTTCTTTCAGATTGTGCAATAAAACGTTTGTACTCTAATTCAAGCTTCATTTTTTCAAGTTCAAAATAAGCAGGGTTACATGTAGGACCTGGTATAGGCCCAGTAGGTACAGTAGGTAAGGCAGACAGAGGCTCAGAGTGGCTAACTTCGTTAGGTTAATTTTCCTCTTCTGACTCATTATCAAGACTTTGATTCAGATCAATACCATCACTGTTTTCTACATTTGCTGGGGGGGGGGGGGTAGATTCCTCTGTACCACCCAGACTTTGGTTTTCTAACAATCTTTCTATAAGTTCCATTTTCTTGCCCTTCTCAGAGAGATTCTTATGTCTACACAATACTTTTAAGCATTCAGCAGTTTTGGCAGACAATGATTCTAGGGCATAACTCTCCATAGCAGACATAGTTAGAAAATCAGCTTCTTAGTGCTAAGCTCTGTGGTTAGTTGTCCTAAAGTGTTCAACAAGCACTCTAAAGTGTATACTCAATACAAATCCCACCGCTGTACACCAGTGTTAGGCAGAAACCTGTGCAGTTCCCTCTGGGACCACTGCAAAAGATTTAAGACTACATGTGTTTGGCAGTAAACCCACTTGGTAGCAGTCTGTACCACACAGATTCACTTGGTAGCTGTGGCTGAGCAGTCAGACTTCCCTCAAGAAGAGTTAGGCAGTATACAGAGTATTCACAATAGGTCAAGAGAACACAATAGAACAAGTAAACACTGACCAGGGCTTGGTGTAAAAGATATATAATTACTTATTTAAAACCACATTTAGAAAAACACACAGGCACTAATAGTAAGCAATTAAAAAACACGGTCACTAAAAGATATACACTCCCTTAAAAGAATATTAGACAAGTCTTTTTTTTTTTATTTAAAACTCTGTTTATTGAATTTTTAACAACATAACATAGAGAAACGTACATGAATAAGACATGAATCAGCAGTGTACACGTTGAAGGCAGTTATCCATAGCAACAGGGCCCGTAGGGTCGAGGACCGCAAGACATCAATAGGACAAGGCAGGCAAACAATGCTAGCAGCGTTACCGGTGTACCCCCACCGCGGGGCTCAATGAGCGTCTAACCATTTACCCCATATTTTTTCGAATTTGCGGGGACAGCCCCTTGCATTATAGATCCGGCGCTCTAAGGTTGCGCACCTGTCCAACTCATTACTCCAACGTTCAGGCTCAATGGTTCGGCAGATCCCCAATTGGCTGCAATAAGTCTCTTGCCTGCCCCCAATGCAATTGCCAAGAACATTTTTTCATATTTGGACAGGTCTACTTCACCCCCAATGCCCAAGAGTATCATCTTGGGGTCCCTAGGGATTGGTGTCGCCAGAGCGGCTGAGATTGTGTTGACACAGGCCACCCAGAAGGCCTGTATCGCCTGACAGTCCCATATCATATGGTAGAAGGTGGCGGGTTCAGTTTTGCAGCGGACACATGTCCCGTCTTCTATTCCCCCCCATCTGGCCATTGCAGTGCGTGAGTGGTATGAACGATGGAGAATCCTCAGCTGTATTAGTCTGAGCTTGGATTCTATTCCAATTTCTCTGGGGGACATTAACGCCTCCACCCAATCTTCAGGTTCCAGGGCGCCCAGATGCCTTTCCCACTTTGCCCTTAGCCCGTCGAGTTGTGTAGCCCCAAATGAGTTAAGGGCCTGATAGAGAGTGGAAGTGACCCTAGAGGAGATGTGCTGTGGAAGGATATTGGTCTCGACGGGAGAACAGGGAGGTACGACCGTAGTGTCGGGGAATTGGGTGCGGATGGCGTGGGACAGTTGCGCATGCCGAAACCGGTCCATGGGTGCCAGGTCGAATTGTTCGCGCATGGTCTCGAAGCTCAGGAGGCGGCCCTCTTGTATCACGTGTGCTAATGTGTGTATTCCTTTTGCCAGCCAGTGACCGAAGGAGCCCATTTTCACTAGCTCCGGGAGGAGCGCATTGTGCCATATGGGTTGCGACAGTGTTGGCTGTTCTTCCCAGCCGATTAGTTCGTGTGCGGCCCGCCATGCGCGCCGGATGTGGTGGGTCATTTTGGGCAGCATCGGGAGTTGATCGTGGGTGGCGTAGAGGATTTGGAGTGGTGTTAGCGGGGACATGGTCTCCAGTTCTATTCTGGTGTGTGGAAGTGTGGGATCCGCGTGGATCCAGTCATTCACCACCCCTATCTGTGTGGCCAGGTAATAGGTGCGTATGCAGGGTAAACCGATGCCTCCCTCCCACACCGATCTCTGGAGCGTAACAAGGGCTATCCTGGATTGTTTCCCGCCCCATAGCCGCGTGCAGAGGTTCTTGTCAATGAGTGCGAATGTTTCTCGGGGGATGGGGAATGGGGCGTTTTGGAGGACATACAATAGTCTGGGAAGGGTCATCATTTTGAATAATGCGGCCCGGCCCATTAGCGATAGGGGAAGAGATTGCCAATGGGGGGTGTCTCTGTTGAACCGCTCTATGACTGGTTGTATATTAAGCCGGGGGAACCCATCAAGCGTCGGGTCAAGCCGTATACCCAGGTATTTGAGTTCCCTGATAGAGACGTGATATGGGCAGGTCTCCGGGATCGCCGATTCGTCACCCTGGATCGGGAAGAAGATGGTTTTGGCCTCATTAACCTTCAGGCCTGCAAAGTACTGATATTCCCTGAGTATGCGGGAGACCACCGGGCATGAGATATTCGAGTTACTGAGGTATAAGAGCAGGTCATCCGCATAGAGCGAAAGACGGTCTTCTCCTCCTCCCGGCCAGGCGAAACCAGTCCAGTTGGTGTTAGCTCTGAGCTCAATCGCTAGCGGCTCGATGGCAAGGAGGAAGAGGAGTGGAGACAGCGGGCATCCCTGTCTCGTGCCCCGACCCAGGGGGAAAGGTTTGGAGGACCTGCCGTTCACCCTCACCGTGGCTCCCGGGGATGCATATAAATATTTACCCAGGATATAAATGCCTGCCCCAGATTCATCCTAGCCATGACCTCCCACAAAGCATCCCACCCCACAGAGTCAAAAGCTTTTTCGAAGTCCACCGCCAGGAGGGCGTGTGGGGCTGGTATTTCCTTTGCCCTTGGACTTTGCGTAGGTTCATCCGAGTTGATTTATTGGGCATAAAACCACATTGGTCCGGGTGGACGAGGGTCTCGATCACTTGCAGCAGTCTGTTAGCGAGTGTTTTGGCAAGGACCTTCGCTTTGCCATTGATCAAGGATATCAGACGATAGGAGGCGCATTCCTCCGGGGGTTTCCCAGGCTTATGTATGACAACTATGCATGCCTTCCTGAGGTCTGGGGGAAGGGCTCCTAGTTCCTTGCTGCGTAGAAACATGCGGTGCATATGGACAGGTAGCATGCCTCCGAGGCACTTCCACGTTTCAGTTGGGAACCCATTAGGGCCCAGAGTTTTCCCGGGTTGGAGTTGCGCCAGTGCATCTTGTACCTCGGTGTCAGTGATGTCCGCATTCAGGAGATCAGATTGGTGCTGCGGTAGTATCGGAATCTCGATGTGGTCGAGGTATTGAGAGGGTTCAACTGATGGATTCCCAATAGGTGGGTTATAGAGATTTTTATAATAGGTGGCGAATGCCTCGACGATATCCGAGTCTTCTGTCAACAATGTCCCGTCCGGCGATCTGATTGCCCTTACGTGTCCCCTGCTTTGCTCGCGTTTCTCCAACCAGGCCAGAGTCTTGTTAGCTTTGTCGACCCCTTCGTATATTTGGCTCCAGACTAATTGGTGGGCAGTTCGAGCATTGTCTAGGGATAGGTTACTGAGGGCGTCTTGCGCCGTGAGCATTGCTTCCTTTGTTTCTTGGGTGTTTTATATAAGGATTTGTCGCTCACTTTTCCAGCTCCTCCGCAATTTCAGGAAGACGGAGATGGTATGTATTTAGGCGCCAATTACGATCCGGGCGACAGGAGGATTTCTTTAGAGTTAAAAGAAGCGGGGAGTGGTCCAAAATTCCTCTTGCGAGGAATGCAGCGTTGAGAAGCCTGTGGGTCATGTTGCGGGGGACGAAGGCGTAGTCGATCCTGGAGAATGATTTGTGGACACCTGAGTAGAAGGAGAACCCTGCCTCTTCTCCATGAAGTGTGCGCCACGCGGCCAACATTCCTGAGGCCTCGGCGAACATGGCGAGCGGCGTGGAGGTGGGACCTGTTCCAGCTCGCCTATAGGTTCTGTCGACTGTGATGTCCATTACTTCGTTAAAGTCCCCTCCGAGCACCCACACATCAGCCTCCTCCTCCAAGAGCAAGTTCTGAAGCTCGGTGAGCAGTTCTTTCGTCAGCGTGGGGGGGGCATAGATTGCTGCCAGGCCCCATTTCTCGCTCCAGATGTCTGCTAGCATCAATACATAGCGACCCCCGGGGGTCCGCCCTGATCTTCCTAACCTGGAGAGGGACTCTCTTGTGAACGAGAATCATTGTGCCCCTGGCTCGTTTCGTGAATCCGGCATGGTAGACATTCGAGTAGTTGGACCTTTTGAAAAAGTTGGTGTTTGTGCCTATCAAGTGCGTTTCGTTTAAGAGTGCAATGTCCGGGGAGTGTCGGTTTAGGTACTGGAGCACCAGTCTCCGCTTTATGCTAGAGCCGAGGCCATTGACGTTCCAGGACAGTATTGTCAGCTTGTTGGAGTTCATGCTGTCTGCGTGAGTCTATTTGGTGTGGTAGCAGGGAAGATTAGTGGCTGTTGCATTTTTCCCCTCGGGGACGTGTGTCGTTTTCCTCTCGGGGGGGACATCCGGGGGCCGCTTCGCACTGGAGCGCCTGAAGGCTGGTAGACACTTGTGTCTCTGGTCCTGGCCCGGAACAGTATTTGTTTGCCTTGTCTGTTCTCGTTGGTTTCCATCTTTCTTTTCTCGTGATTCTGTTTCCTCGGTTCCCCAAAACTCCCCCCACCCTGTACTTCCCCCCCAACTGGGAGCACCTGTCGCCCAAACATTGAACTTATAACTTGGTGAACTTAAACTGCATCGGGATGACCCGACCTAGGGTGGTAGCTCTTGTGGAGACTGCGGTACCTGAACGGTGGCGGCCGCAATGATGCAGTTTCCGTGTTGTCACGTAGCCAGTTCGGTTCTGTGGTGCCCAGACCTCATCCATTCTCAGTGGTGTTTTGGGTGGGATGCGGTTTCCGGGTCTGTCCGGGTGAAGGGTGGCGAGCGCTGCCCGGGCCCGGGTTTGCGCGCAGGCGGTCCGGAGGGCGAGCGTCGGGCCCTGGGCCCATTGAGGATCTGTGTTTCAAGCCAGTCCCATGCTTCTTTGGGATTGTGGAATAAATGGGTCGTGCCCTCGTGGTGGACCTTGAGTATCGCCGGGAAGAAGAGAGCAAACTTAATTGACAAGGAGTGAAGTTTCTTCTTGACAGAGTCGTATGACTGGCGGGCCTTCTGGACCTCTTTGGTATAGTCCGGGAAAAACCCGACTCTATAGCCGTTGTATGTGATTAGGCCGGAGGCCCGTGCCATCTGCAGGATAGCGTCTCGGTCCCGGTAGTTGAGGAGGCGTGCTATTATTATTCTAGGCGGGGATCCTGGGGTGGGTCTCCCAGTGGGTACCCTATGTGCTCTCTCGATAGAGAAGAATTTCGACAATTTCTTGGGGGCAAAGACATGAGGTAGCCAGTCCTCTAGGAAAAGTTCAACACTAGGGCCTTCCTCTTTTTCTGGGATCCCGAGAATCCTGAGGTTGTTGCGGCGTGCTCTGCCCTCACTGTCTTCGGCCCGGTATTCAAGTTGGTTAACTTTCTGGGCGATTATGGCTAGTTGTTGTTCCAGCTGGCAGACATTATCTTCTGTATCCGACACCCTTTGTTCCGCTTCTCCGACCCTGGACGACAGGTTGCGGAGATCCTGGCGAAGGAGAGATACTTTCGTGGAGACACCTCCTATTTTATGTTCCAGCGAGGTTCTCAAGTCCCCAATTGCCTTCATTAAGTCGTTAAGGGAGAGTTGGAGGTCCTGAGTTCCTTCCATGTTGCCTGCTTCCGCCGGGTTTTGTGTCTCCTGGCGGGCGGGGGTCTCCACTGTGTAAAGGTCCATTTTACTCTGCAGGGTTTGTCGCTTGACCTTGTCTTTGCCCATGGCCGAGCCGGTGTTTTATGTGAGGATTTAGGCCGAGGTGGGTCGTGCGGATGCCCCGCGGGGATCGCCGAGGGCACCAAGTCGGGGTGGGCTCGTCGGTCGTCTATCTTTTCCCACTCTGTCTCGAAACACTGGTAGGGGCATACACGTGAGTACCGTGCCCACCGTCTCGAATGTGTACTGTTCCTGAGTGGATTGAAGCACAGAGGGGCGCTGTCTCCGGCGCCAGTCACGCACACCCCACCGCGTGCACTTCTGTAGGAGTATTATCCTCCCAGGGGCCTGGTTGTAGAGTGACGGCCCGGTCTCCCAGCGGTAATGGTGCCCGAAGCCCTTGATCTGCGGCGTGGGGGGGGGTTGCCCCAATGCTCGTCTCCACCGGGAGTTGTTCTCCCTTGTGGGGTGTGTGTCCAGAAACTTTTGCCCAGTGGGGCTATGGGTCCTGCAACAGAGGCTTTCGTGCCCCCAACAATCGTGCCCCAAGGTTGCCGCTTTGTGGCCAGTCCTTCGGGCTTTTGAAGCCCTTTCGCAGTGTGGGGGTGAGGTTATGTGCCCAGTCACCCGTACAGGGTGCTCCTAGAGGTGGGGGCGGAGAGCGCCTTCAATCCCCTTCCCTCATCTTCGTTGTTGTCGTGGGAGGGGGGGTGTACCCCTTCCTTCGTGCGGGACGCCGTCCCTCGGTTCGTTCGGGGGGGGGGAAGAGGTTCCACGTACCTTGTCGGTATTGTTGGGGGGAGCGCGACACCGTGTTGCCCGTGTCGGCGTCGCGGTTCAACCCCGGTGGTGGGGGGGAGGGGCAGAGAGATTTCAGCTCCGTGTCCCGTCCCCCGTCCTCTTCCTCTCCTATGCCGTCCGGTCCGGCCCGGCAGCGTGGGCAGGCATCTGGCTGTCTTGCGTGGCTCGGAGTGAGAGGGGTTCCGGGCTGCAACTGTAGGTTCGGGGCCGTCTTCTGCCTTCTATGAAGTGCCCGCATCTCGATGGCTCAGGGGGGGAGGGGCGGAGTGGCCGCTCTGCAGCCGCGCGGAAATGGCGGTAAGTCTCACACCAGCGACTCCGGGGTCGCGTTCTTCGCCTTTCCGGGACCGATTTCGCCCCAGGCCACAGTTATTGTAGCCTGGGGACGTCCGCTACCGGGGTGCTGTGTCTTGGGGTCGGGTGGTTCCGATGTACGGAATAATTACAGGATATATTCCGCGGCCGCCGGGAGCCCGAGACGATTAGCTCTTCATGCGCGGCTCGCGCATGCGCAGTCATTAGACAAGTCTTAAGTAAAGCCCCACTTATTTTCAGACCGCGGTGAGCGCTTAACGTAGATGGCACTCTAATAATTCGTTTTTAAAAAAGGGAGAGAAAAGCAGAGAATAAATTGAAACAGATCCCAACACTTTTTCACGAACACAACAAGAGAGGAAGGCAAAGTAACACCGTGAATTCAGAGTCAGTAGGCCGGATCCGCTTTAAGAGGATCAAAACGAAATGTGTCCAAGGTCACACGGTTGCAGTGCACAAAAGTCTTGTAACGGTTCAAAAAGGAGTTGGACCAAAGAAAGGGACCAGTTAGTGTCAGGCTTTCTTAAATCTGATGTTGTCCCCGGAAGCTGCTGAACCCCCGCAGTCCCCTTTGGATGCTAACCTCTTAACTGGTATCAAACAGTTCAGTTGAGAGCACCCCCAAGGGAAAGGGGGAAAATGGGACAAAATAATAAACTTCAGGTTTTGCTCAGCTTCTTTATCTGTCAACCTGTAGGTGAAAATAACAACAAATTCACTTTAGTCACTAACCTTTGAATTCCTTGGCTCTGACTTCTCTTTATCAATTTAAGTAAATAAACACGCCACCATACCTGATTATCCTCTGTGAATAACGTAGAGGACGTGTGTGATTTCTACTGAAGAAAACAGAAAAATAGAGTCTCAGATGCTCTTACTAATTTCTTCAATTCGGTATTGAAAAACTGCTAATCTCTCTCAGTTTAATGAGTTAATCTTCTGGCAGATCAGATGTCATTTACCCTCACAACCCGCTGGAAATATTATACCTGTTGTTCGTATTGATTTCTAGCTTCAACACAAATTCCAAAAATGACACTCTGGCTATTCAATTTAAAATTGTTTGTTTCCTGAATATATAAGAGCGTTCATTAATTGGATCTTTTGCTTGCAAAGAAGATCGCTCATAAAGAAGCGTTCTTTTAACCAGAGTATGCGCATGCGTGAAGATATTGTTTTCTCCTTCTAAAATGGATGCGCACATGAACAAAGAATAGAGTTCAAAAATGAAACTGGCATGGGCACATGCGTAATGGAATAGTATTCCACTCTTCTGAATTGTTCAAACAGGAAAGAAGAAATTTCTCAGTTCCGGACACTAATCCTTGAAGAGGCAGCCCAGTGATGATCACGCGCCAGGTTAGAATGTTAGTAAATAAAACATAACGCCTCGGAGTCGCGTGGCTACCACACTGTCACTTGCGCAGACAGTGTAAGATTTCTAACCCTAGTCCGACGTTATGGAAAGCACTGTTACCGTCAAATGGAACAATACTCAATAATCTTTTATACGGCCGAAAAAACACACAACGCTAAAATGATAAACAGACCTCCACACTCCAACTTGCCAGGTGCAAAAAATGTGACACAGTTCAATAAATTAAAATACAGTTCTAGAAATCCAAAAATAAATTCTTGAAAGAACGAAATGAACTACTATTTAAAACAAAAACTAAGAAAACAGGAACAAGTTAATAAATGGTATTGATATTTAACTCCTGCTTGAATATCACAAAGTTCCGTAAAAGATAATGAATTCACTTAACTTGCTTCATTCTTTCACTGGAACGTTTTCTAAGTTTCTTCTTAATTCTCCAACACTTTCCTGATCCAAATAACTAATTTTAGGCACAAGGGCCTAACTAAAGTTTTCTAAATCTTAAGAGCTTCAAACATTAGACCTTCCAGCTGGGCTTCTGACAATGAAAGGCGGTTTAGAATGTTCCAACAATGCCTTCCTTTTACTTCTGACCAATCACTGATCCTTTTGGAAGTCTCCATTTTTGCTTGGGAAGCTCTCCACACTCTGCACAGAAAGTTAATACTTTATGTTAATCATATCCTCATTCCACCACATTCAACCAAATCCCACGAAACCTGACAGTTAGAGGGTCAAGGCGTCCAGCCCAGTCCAGAAGGTTAAGGGGTTATTATTTTTTTTTTTTTAACTTTGTTTATTTTAAATCAAGGCAGGATGGCAAATATACAAATCATGACATATCACAAGCAATGCTTATTCAGGTTCTTCGATCCCCTGTCCTCATTTCCCCCATCATGCTTCCTCCCTCCCACCTCCCTTCGGCCTCTTCCCCCCTCAGGTTTGGAGGTGGAATTTTCCCTTCTGGGTTGTCCAGTTCGCTCCTTAGCATCTATGTGTCTTCTCCAGGGTCCTCTTGGTGTTTCAAGATCCATCGGGCCCTGGTCGTTTTGTAGGTCTGGGCGGGGAAGCGCTGGTCGTATTCCAGCACCGGGCTCCAAACATTCTGAAAGCGGTGGAGCGTTCCCACCTGTGCTGCCGTGACCTTCTCTGCGATCAGGTTGTCCCAGAGTTTAGACCACCATTGGGCTATATGAGGTCCTTCTGGGGATTTCCAGGCCCTGGCCAACACCGTTTTCCCCGCCAGAAGGCAGTGTGTCAATATTTTAGACTTGGTCCCGGAGCGCGGGTAGATCGCGGGGATCGGGGCTCCCAGCAAGACTGGTTCAGGTTCCAGAGGAATCGTCGTTCCCGTAATTTGTGCGATGGTCTCTAGGCATGTCCTCCAGAACTGTCGTATCTTTGGGCAGGCCCACCACATATGGAAGAAAGAGCCTGGGTGACCACATCCTCTCCAGCAGGCAAGATCCACATGAGGGTTCATGTGGTGAAGTCGGAGGGGCGGGTAATACCACCGGAGGAGCACCTTGTACGCACATTCCCTATTAGTAACGCAGGTGGAGGAGGTATGTGTTCTGGTCCAGATGTCCACCCAGGTTTGGTCCTCGACCGGATGGCCTAGGTCCGCCTCCCATTGAGCCATCCAGCAGGTCTTTGTGGACAGGAAGTCCCTTAAGAAGCGCCTATATAGGGTGGATACCCTGCCCCGGGTTGGAAGGTCCCCCAGTGTCAGCTCCAGGGCGGTGGGGGCGGGCGAGTTGCTGCCTGCAGAGTCTGGGGGTGCGAGCACCAGTGGCGTAGCTGGATATAGGTGAATCTGTCCCTTTCCTGGAGTTGGAACTTCTCCTTGCATTGGGCGAAGGTGAGGGGTGTCCCTCCCATATATAGCTGGTCTATGGTCTCCAGCCCGCCCTTTATCCAGTTCTGGAAGTTGCGGGGGTCTGCTCCGGGTGAGAAGGATGGGTCATGGAAGACCGGGGAGCGTGGGCTCAGTCCTCTGGGCACTCCCTTCTGCATTAGAGCCCAGTCCCAGGAGCTAAGGGTGTGTTTAGTTGATAGGAGGAGGTCTCCCCAGTGTGTTCTAAGGGGGGGCGGAATGTGTGGCAGAAATCGCAAGGGTAAAGGTGTTTGTGATTGTTCCAGCTCTACCCACCTGGGGCGGTTTGTTATGCTTTGCCATGCCTGAAACTGTGCTAGTTGTGCTGCCACACTATAGGCCCTCAAGTCCGGGACCCCCAGACCTCCTAGCTTGGAGCCCCCCAGCATCATTTTGAGAGGGATTCTCGCTCTCTTACCTTTCCAGATGAATTTCAGCATTTTCCTTTGGATGTCCTTGAGGGTTGGTGTGGGATCGCTACTGGGAGGGAGGCGCAGGCATATAAGAACCTCGGCAGTAGGTTCATCTTGCATGCTGTGATGCGCCCCAGCAGTGAGATCTCTTGGGTCTCCCATCGTTTCAAATCGCCTTCCAGTTCTTTCAGTAGCCGGGGGAAGTTGGCTTTGTATGTGTCTCTTGGGTTAGCCGGGATGTGGACCCCTAGGTAGGGGATGGCCTTCTTCACCCTTGTCATCGGGCACATCGTCGTCAGTGGCTCCCGTTCTGCTGGGGTGAGCCCGATGCCCATGGCCGAGGATTTGTCAAAGTTTATAGTGAAGCCTGAGACCTCACCATAGGTGGTAAGTTCTCGTATTGCCTGTTTCAATGATGATTGGGCTTCTGAGATCGTGAGTAGGACATTGTCCGGGTATAGGGCGATTTTATGTTGGTTGGGGCCGTCCTGCAGCCCTTTTAATTTGATCGTTTCCCCTAATCCTTTGGACCAAAGGCTCCATGGTGAGAGCGAAGAGTAAGGGCGATAGCGGGCATCCCTGCCGGGTTCCGCATGATAGGGGTATCGGAGCTGAGCTGTGTCTATTAATTCTTAGACTCGTACTTGGGCTCTTATAATTGGCCAGCACCATTGTCTGAAAAGTTGACCCGAAGCCGAAGGCCTCTATGGTAAGTTTCATAAAGGGCCAATCTACTCGATCAAATGCCTTGGCTGCGTCCAGAGCCACTAAGACCAGTTTTTGGGAGTTCCGGGAGGCGAGGTCCACCAGGTTCAGAGTTCTCCGTATGTTGTCTCCCGCTGATCGATGGAGGATGAAGCCTGCTTGGTCGGGATGAATGATCTTCGGGAGAACGCGATTCAGGCGGTTTGCCAGGATTTTTGAATATATATTTGCATCAATGTTTAAGAGTGCTATCGGTCTGTAGGAGGCTAGACTCCTTGGGTCCTTTCCTGGTTTGGGCAGGAGGATGGTGGTTGATTCCTGCATCGATGGGGTGACCGCGCCTGTGTCTCTGAAGGAGTTGAACAGGGTCACCAGATGGGGGGTCAGTTGTGGCCTGAATAGATTATAGAAACTGGTCGAAAAGCCGTCCGGGCCTGGGGCTCGTGTTTTAAGCGACTTGATGGCCTCCTCGACCTCGTCCCCCGTGATGGGATCCTCCAATTCGTCTCTCGTTGTGTTGGCGAGACGGGGAACCGCTGCCCTCTGTAGATATTCCACCTGTTGCGGTCGGTTCCGAGGGGTTGCTTTCATCATTTGGGTCAGGTAGTCTGTCGCGAGCTGTTGTTTTTCGGGCTCCGAGTATCGGGTGACCCCCTCAGGATCACGCAGGCCTGCAATCGTGTTGACGCGTCTCTGTTTGGCTAGTTTGGCCACCAGGAACCTGTTCGCCTTGTTGCCCTTCGCGTAATATGATTGTTTGGCTTTTGCCATCATTAGGGCGGTTTGTTCCGCGTAGTGGGCTTCAAGCTTTTTCCTCGCTGTTCGCATGATCCGTTGCGTCTTAGGGGACCAGCCTTTTTCTTTGTGGATAGCCTCAGCCTCTCTTAGCTTGTCCTCTAAAGCTATTCGGGTCTGGCGTCTGTTCCGGTGGTAGGCCGCTCCCTGAGCGATGAGGGAGCCCCTGATTACTGCCTTCATGGCGTCCCAGTTATTTGCCAGTGAGGTGTCCGAGGGTGGGTTTTCGTCAAAGAAGTTTTTAATTCCTGTCGCGATCTTGTCTCTCGTAGCCATGTCATTGAGAATCGGGTCATATAGGGACCATTTGCGTGGGTTATTGAGATTGGGGTCC
Organism: Ambystoma mexicanum; assembly: GCF_040938575.1. Lineage (NCBI taxonomy): Eukaryota > Metazoa > Chordata > Amphibia > Caudata > Ambystomatidae > Ambystoma > Ambystoma mexicanum. The sequence continues at coordinate 100,641,329 of NC_090934.1, forward strand.
TGAACCTGGAGTTCCAGGAACACTGGAGCATGGTCGGACATGGCTCTCGTGCCGATGGAGACCTCTGTGACTGAGGGGAAGGTGTGCGGGGAGATCAGGAATAAGTCGATCCTTGAGAAAGTGCGGTGTACAAACGAGTAGAAGGAGTAGTCTCTTTCGTCGGGGTGAAACACCCGCCACGAGTCTATTATCTCCAGAGACCTGAACAGCCGGAGGAGGCTGAGTGCTTGGGCGAAATCGCTTGGAGTCGGGGGGTGTGACCGGTCTTTAGTGGGGTCGGGAACCCCATTGAAGTCCCCTCCGACAATTGTTTGGCCCTCCACAAAACTAGCGAGAGTCGTGCCCAAGGAGTCGTAGAAGAGTGATTGTCCCGTGTTAGGGGCATATACCGAGATGAGGATGTAAAGGTCTCCCAACAGGAGGCATTTGACTGCTGTGTATCGGCCTTCCGGGCATGTTTTTGTTTCCAGGATTTGTGGGTTCAAGTCTTTTCTAAAGAGAATCGCTGTGCCCCCCTTTTTGCTTGGGCCGGAGGCAAAAAATTGAAGCGGGAATGATCGAGAACGAAGCCGGGTCACGTCCGCCGGCAGCAAGTGGGTCTCTTGGAGCATAGCTATCGCAGCGTTTTCGTCCTGGAGCTTTAATAAAATTGCCTTTCGTTTGTTAGGGGAGTTCAGTCCGTTAACATTTAGGGAGAGGATTCGCAGAACTTGGTGGTCCAGAGGTGTCCTATTCTCTATCTCTTGAGTTGGGGCGGGAGTTTGGGTCGATGGTTCAGCTGCCATGTTTGTCATGAGATCTTGTAGTACCATCCTGCACTTGAGGTTTTAACGCAGGACCCCAACGGGGGGCCGCAACTTTAACTGGTGGGTAGACCGACATTGTAGGTGCGGGCATACCCTTGGCCAACGGGGCCGGTTGTCCCATCGTGTATCAAGTACTGTGGGTTTCCAAGGAACGAAAGTTGGAAAGTGTCCTTGGAGTGGGTATGAACCGCGGGTATGGTCCGCCGTCTCCGCCCTCGAGGCTCGTCAGACTAGGCGTTATGTGGCGGATCCGAATTCAGGCCGGGTCAGAGGAGACCAGGGAGAGATGCAATTGGAACCGGGAGGTGCGGGGGGCGCCCTTGTTCATCTCTTTTTGTTGATCCGCTGGGTTGATGACCATGGCGTACATTTAGGTTTCGGGTAGGAAAGCGGCCCGGAGTCCTCAGCTCCTTCCGGGGTCGGTGTGGAGAGTTCCTGGGGCGAAGTTGGATGCATGATCCTCTCCGCATCCTCCAAGTGACTGATCCGGCGTAGGGTGCCTTTATATGTGAATTGTAGAGCCGCTGGAAACAGCCATCTGTAGCGGATTTGCTGCTCCTGAAGGAACAGTGCCAGGGGTCGGAGTGCTCTTCTTTTCTGGAGGGTGAGTGGTGAGAGGTCCTGATATATTTGGAGTGGCGTGCTCTGAAAAGTAATTTCCTCCCCTTGGCGGCTGATCGCCGAAATCGCTTCCTTGGTTGTAAAGAAGTGGACCCTCGTAATGACATCTGGGGGGAGGTCAGAGACTGCCCCACGGCGCGGGCGAAGTCTGTGGGTGCGATCTAGCAAGAGCTGAGATTTATCCAGGTCTGGGAGGAGGGCCTCAAAGAAGCGTCCCACGTAGTCCGCTAGCTTGTTGTCGGGGACAGAGGTTGGGACCCCCCGAATGCGGAGATTATTGCGGCGCGCCCTATTTTCAAGGTCCTCATGTTTAAACTCCAGGATCTTGCATTTCTGATGCAGGGAGTCAATGGCTCTTCGCATTTCCCCTAGAGTGGTGGCGTGGTCCTGCGAGTGGTCTTCGATTTCTCCGAGCCTCTGTTCGGCCTCCATAACCCTTTGGTCTGTCTGTTCGATTTTGGTGGTGAGCTCTGATAGGCATGAGCGGAACTCCGACTTGATGTCCGCCATGAAGGCTATCAGGTCCCCTTTGGTAGCGAGGGCTCCCCTGTCCTCTTGTTGTTTCTGTGGAGTGAGTTTGGGAGGCTCTTGCTTCTTGCTTTTATCTAGCGTAGTGAGCATGGTGGAGATATCTGCGCCCTTGCCAACCTTCGTTTGCCTAGACATGATGATCGTGTTTGGCGGTCTTGGCTGGAAGAGTTGCGGCGGGGCCAAAGCTGGGGAGTGCGAGTGAGACGTCGGGGTAGCTGTGGTTCCACAGTAGACTGGGTCGCTAGCTGGATGGGTGGGCCGGGGCGCCCCAGGAAGCACTGAGTGGTGCGTGAAGGGAGGGGCCGCGAGGTTGAGCTTCTCTGGGTGGCTCTCGGGGCTTATCTCGTGGCCTCCGTGTTTCCCCTGTCGACCTGGCCAAGTGCAGCCCCTGATGAAGTTCTCACATGTTCTCCGGGCAACCCCGGCACGATCTGGCTGGATCCGTGTTGGCGGGTCCGTCTGCTACTCCTCTTCGGTCCCCCTGAAGCCCGTCACCATCAGATTCGCAGTATGTTGTTGAGATCCGGCGCGGCCGCCATCTTGGTTTCTTCGAATGGCGACGGAGGAGCGGTTCGGTCGCTAAGTTCTAGGAGAACGCTCCAGCATTCGGAGGTCATTGTAAGCCAGGTTGTGCCTCATCGGTTCCGATCGGCGTGGATGGCATTGGCGACTTGGATACTCGGTCAGAACCGCTTGAATTTGTCGGCGGCGGCGGACATCCCCCGGCCGGCCTCAAGGGAGCGACCACATCGATGGCGCTCCAAGCCACGCCCCCAGGTTAAGGGGTTATTATTTCCTTGTAGCAATCTTTAGAAAGGGAGGCCTGGCGGACACGGTACCTTAAAGTGGTGAGAACACTCCAGCGGGGGCAGTTGTTCCTGGCAGCGGATGCAAGTCGGTGTTTCGTCCGGGGGAAGAGAGGATCTCGTCGGGGAGGAAGACAGGAGTCCGTTGCACTGCCAGGGAAGAAACCAGCCGCGGAGTTTCTCCGGTACAAGGAGCGGTCCGTTGATTCGTGGTTCAGTGGTAAGTGACTATCCGGCTGCCGGGGTGCTTGGCACGGGCAGCTCGACCAAAAACCGGTCTGGGGTGCGAAGAAAAGAAGGTAAACTGGTTGTGCCCACCAGTCAGGGGAAGAAGCCTCTCCAGCCGGGAGATCTTCTCTGTCGTCGGGCAGTGGTGCGACGGTTCTGCAGGGCTCCACCGGTGGTGTCGTCGTGGTAGGTCGGCTCAGCTTCTCCCTCGTCGGATTCTCAGGTCCTGTGGTGACTTCTGAAGATCCAGTCCCCAAAGCCCTGCTTTTATGCAGCATACCCCCATTCATTCAGCCTAGCTGTCAATCAAACATGCTAAGTGGTGAGCCGGCCGGCTCACCACTTGGGCCAATCACACAAGAGTGCGACTTGAGTTACGAAGGTAACTCAGTCCAGGGTGCCTAAACCCCCTCCCACACCCCCTGTGGTACGCAGACAGAGTGGCACCACTTTTGGAGGCTTCTGTGGAGAAGCCTGCCAAAAAGTGGATCAAAGGGCTCGACTTGGGTTGGAGTCACAGAAGAGAACACAAACGCCATTTTAAAATCGAGTCCTGGCAAAAAATACCAACCGGCGAATTAATATTAAATAAATAAACCGGCGGTATGTTCGAGGCTATGAGAATTAAATAATTAAAGTTGGTAGCCTCGAACAATGGGAAAGTCCCATAGGGATATATTCGCGGTCGAATATAAAAAAGTATTATCCACTGCCACCAGCCAAAACTCGATCAGGGGGGACGGAGACGTGCCCCCTCGACTAACAGACCCCGGGGCAATCGAATTGCCCCGACCAGTACGTCCACAATAGGATGGTTTGTACCGGTTTCTGTTAATAATTTGGGACTAGTAAAGCCAATGGTGACTTTACATGCCCTGGGAAACAGTAGTCAGTCCCAGGGTATGGAGTCTATGGTGGGGTGTCACTATGACACCCCTGTGTTAGGGCACGGAGGGTTCTGTGTAACACACATAGTAAAAACACATGAGACCCTATGGAGCAAAGGACCCCATAGCCCATAAAACACATTAACAGTCAAAGGAACACCATAAATCATGTCCAAGAGTGGGAGAAAAAGAGTCTCACTCTTGGCAGGAGAAAAAAACAAACTCCGGAAATCCAGCAAAGCTGCTGGGGGACTCACTATGTTAGGAAATTCAGCCTAAAGAGAGAATTCTCCCTAACAGCAGCCATACGGGCACTATTATCAGGTATCAGATTTATGTATATTGGTTAATCCAAGGGACAATGGTAGTATAGCTCAGTGGCAACGCACTCATCTTGGAAGCAAGACGACGCAGAGCAACACAGGTTTGTTTCCTGGGCCCGCACTTAGAAATTAAGCGTGTTATAAAAACCCAATTATAATTATATTCATATTTAATTATATCCCATTCCGTCAGTCCCCGATCCATAACCTTTGGTAGTATTTTGTCCCTCATTAACTGTCACAGTCCCTTATAAAAAATAAAGCCAGTCCGAGTCCCCCGACGTCCCCTTAGCTTTCAGTGTTTCAAATCCCACTGTCAGGGCCATGGCAAAGGTCTTCACGTGTTAGTTCAGTGAGAGTTCTTGGAAAAGCCTGTGATCCCGACCCTGTTTTGTGTATCGCCTGAGGTCAGGTAGAGGTTGATAGAACGGTATTCCTTGCTCCCGTATAGATTCCCTCCAAGCCATAAGTGTGAAACCTATGGGTGGTATGGTGTGAGGTAAAGCACTTGGGAACCCCATTCCATTGGAGATTCAAAATGTGAGAGAAGCCCCATGGTTGAACCTCAAGAGCCTCTAAGATCTTCCATTCGGGGCTGCCTTGGGGTTTGGCCCATCATTTTACATGAATCAGTTGAGCTGCTCTAAGATACGATCTCCAGTCTGGAAGAGCAAGACCACAATTGGGTTTCATTGCTTTTAGAACTGCAGTTTTTAATCTGTTTTTTTCCCTTCAGATAAATTTGGTGGAACTGGCGTCTAGGTCACAAAATGTCTTTTAGTCTACCACACCCCTCTTCTTTACTGCTCCCACCAATCTTCTGTCCCACCAATGTTTCACTCATCCTAGTTCTTGCCTCCACACTTTGATGTTATGGCTACTCCTATTCACTACTACTCCCCTCCTCCATGCTATCAATCTCCTCCTCCTATTCTGTTGTGGGCTGAGTCGTGACCTCCGGTGTATTTAAAAAAAAAGAAATAATAGAAAGGAACTTATAAGTATCTCTTTTACTAGGTAAGGCTGGAGATAAGGGTCTGCAAGCAAACATGCTGGCAAGGGGTTTGGGGGGCAGCAGCACCCGGAGACCTCTTTGCAGCCACCATCCGCCTTGGGCTTGAGTGACTCTGGATCTCTCCATGATAGGCCTCCTACTCACACTGTTGTTTGAGGATGTTTGCCTACATAATGACATCCTAGTAGGCAGTGGGACTTGGGGACATTTCTATTTTAAGGCGATAAGAGGGAGATCTATCCAGGGTTGTATGGGTCGTCAGGGATTACGATAGATCTAATTGCAGAGATGACTCAATGTCTGTCCTGCTGATGTTGATTTTGCTGATGATTAAGTCATTGATGGCCTCGCATATTTATCTTGTAAATCTGGTACCACTGAGTCTGGTGTGAGGTTAGAGCATTGCTTGACAGCTGCCAAGAGGGTTTTACTCTTGTTAGAGGCTGTTGCAGTGGTGTTTGTGTAACAGGTATCTTTGACTGCAGTTATGAGGGTTCGACCGTAAGGCCTTTTATGACTAGGAAGTATTCCGGTTTGTTTGCATTGCATCGCTGTTGCTTTAATTACCTTAATGTGCGTTTGTTACTGTGGAGTTCTTCGGTGTACCAAGAGACAGAGGATTATTTTGCTGGCCCGGCTTAGTTTCACTAGCACGTTGGTGTTGGATAACTACTTTCAGGTTTGGCAAAAGTATTCCAAAAGGGAGGAAACCTTCTCCAAGCAAGGGAAGTTAGAGACTATTTCTTCCACGGTCTGTACCGGGAATGTTTTGAATGATCGTTATGCAAGCATAAGGCATTTACCTTGTCCCTTATAGGCTGCTTCCTGAGTTAGGGACAATGGGATTGCCGCGTGAACCGACAAGTCCAGGATGATGGGATCATCAGAATTAAGTGGTAGAGGAGAGGATTAGGTCTACTGCATTGTCGTTAATGTAAGTGGATAAGTGCACATGTTGAGGTAGGCCTACCAATTCACCGATGGATAAAAGGGCTTCACTCTTGGTTGGGTGGATCCCAGGTCGATTGTTGCGGCAAGGTTGAGGCTGTCAAGATTAAGTCTGTGATCTCCTCTCGGAAGGTACTACACCTGTTAGGTGGTGTGTAGATGAAGTGGAAGGTGGATGAGTTTATATGAGAGATTGGTAATTTGTACATAATGGTTTCCATTGTGTTAAAGGAAGAGTATGTTCGTCCTATCTACATAGACATGCATAATAGCCCAGCAGTTAAGGGATCAAAGGATGGCCAGCTTTGAACCAAACATGGCCAGTCATTTTTGTATATAACTGCTACCCCCCTGTTTTCCCAGATCGGACCGCATGTTGAATACTATAACCGGGTGGTGCGAGGACATTGAAGTTTTGGGAGGAAGTTGGAGTCAACCGGGTTTTGGTGATGAAGATTGCGGCGACTTTGTGGTAGTTGATGTGATGCGAGATGTCAGGCGCATCTGCAACAGCTGGTTGGGCGTTGATCGGCATGACGGCGCGTGTGCTTAGAGAGTGTGTGGGCTTTGGTGTGACATGCAGTATTTTCGAGTCATGTTTACCAACAGTTATTATAAAAATAAGCATTCTATAAACAAAACACAAACCAAATGTTGGTGCATTCATTTAAGTATAGCCAAACCCACTTCCCTCTGTCTGATGTGCAGGTCTGCCTGCATTGTTACAGGATACAGTAGAATTTGGGTTTACTTATACTTTTAGACATCTTTTGAATGTTTTTTTAATCCATAGAACAAGCTTTATGGAAATGGAACCCACTGAAAATGCTAGCATGTCCCAGATTCCAATTAGATCTCTAATGCAACATAAAGAAATAGAGGATTTATCTTTGCAGATCAAGTAGGTATTTACCTTTGCACAATATGTATAGACCCAAAGGTGTATACCAAGTCTCATAGCATTACATAATTATTTTGTTATCAGAGCCAACTCCTTGCATAGAATCCTCATATAAATTTATTTAGCAAAAAAATTATGTATTTTATATCATACATAAACATCTAATTAAAAGACAGTGTATAAAAAATGGCTTGCATTCATAAAAAAGTACATGCATTGAATCTCTAATAACAGTTAATATTTTTTGAAACAACAACACACTTTACAACCAACAGCAACCCATACTGTACCGCATACAAACCACATCATTTATTCACATTCATAATCCACTCATGCTGTGCAAGATACGCAAAGAAAACAAGTAAATAAGAAAATCAAAGGGTCTTACAACTCGACCCTGCAATGCAAAGTGATATTTACACAATCAATGCACCCATTCAATGCAATATAGGCACATATCAGTGAACTAGTATTTAAATGAACATTGTCCCTCGCAGTCATGGTGACTGCCCCAACTTTATGTAGTCCGAATGGAACTTTATACAAAAAAGTGTCGACTCGAGTTTCGGCTTTAGTACTGGTCGTGGTTTATGTACCCAAGCCATCTTCAGGACATACACGACCCCATTTGGGGTCGCTTTGTTGTGTGTTGCCAATTGACAATTTGGATGTCTTAGTATCGTGGTTCCTCAGAGTGGGAACAAGGGGCTGGCTGCTCCTCACGGTTTCCTGTCTGGCGCCTGAGAAAAGTTGTGAGTTTAGTATTTCATTTATTCAAATTGGACTATCCCAGAATCTCATGCATCTTGGGCGATTATGAACTGCATATTCTTGCAAATCAATGGCGTCATTCCCACATCTATCAATGCCTCCTCTCTGCTGAATCTCGTGGAGGCGTATCAAAGCAGCCATCAAATAGCTGTAACTATCTAGGCTCTTTTCAAGGTCGGCGCGCAGGCCCTCTGACCCCCGGAGGAAATAACTTTTGCTGCATGGAGGGTGTGAATCTCTCCATGTATGCACTCCTCGTCCAAAGATGATGTAGTCTTTGTGCAAATCAATGGGAGCGAGGGGCTGGGTGCTATCTAGGTCAGGGAAGGATACAACTAGATTATACAAATTATGAATGTGGTACCTTGAGGATACAACCATTCCTCCCTCAGCTGCCCCAACTCGCACCCTTCAGTGAGATACTCATAATATGCCTGCCCAACACCAATGTGAGTGGGACTCCAGTCTTTCTGAACCTGACACTCGTCTGCTCTTTTATAGGGTCCCGGGGGAGGGTGCCCTGTGATGTCATCATTGGTACCCCCAGCTTTATGTAGGAGACCTTAGTCACATGATAGGTGACTTTTATGGCACTCTAGAAGCTTGCAACCTGACATATTTACCCCTGCTATACAATAGTAATCGCAATTTACTAAACCCAAGCTATTTCTTACATCTTATCCATGTTACCCTGTGCTGTTGGTACAGTGCTGTGTTTCATTAGGTTAAGCACCACCTCATTTTGTCTATGCTCGTTTACGTCTTTAACTAAGTGGCAAGTTATGTTATGTTATGTTATTTTGCATTTATATAGCGCCTTATATACCATTGGTATGGTCTGAAGGCGCTGGTAGGTTGAACACCCTTGGGAACCGAAGTTCAGGTCAGTAGAGAGAGTAGAGAGAGTCCAAAAGTGCGTGTGTGCACCAGGTATGTGTGCAGCTGGTGCGGAATTCAAGTGGTAGCTGCTTCTTAGCTGTAGGTGTGGTGGTTGAGAGATCAGGAGTATGTGTTCGTTCTGGTCGGCTTTATCCAGAACGAGTGTGGCTGCGTTAGGCCTGAGGAGAACGCCTGGCTGGGGGTGTGAAACCAGCAATGATTACTTAGAGTGATGTGGAGTAAGCGGGAGATGTAGATATGAGAACAGTTATACCGAATGGTGTCATAGTATCTCTGTGTTCTAGATGAGTGGTGGTGTAAGGGAGAGAGTAAGCGTGGGGTGTGGTATGATGTATGTTTTCAAGTGTTTCAAGTATGCTGTGCAACCACAAACAAGGCTGCACATGCCTATGGAAGCACTCACTATAAGCATTTATTATATTAGCAGGGTGCTCCTTTGCACTAGCCATTGGCTGGTGAAGATTGATTCTTGGCAAGTAAGACATGTTGTGCTCTGTGTATGTGTAGAGTCGAAGTGGCAAGTTCCTTTGTATGGCCTGCTGGTAGCTTGTAATTTGTACCCCGGCTCTACATACAGATGGGTGTGTAGGTAGTTATGGAGTCCCTCACTGTGGGTGAATATGATTGCTGTGACTTCTAGGTGAAGATAGGAACAGTCCAAGGACTGTAAGCCAGGATCCACAGGAGATAGCATAGGAGCATGGAAGTCCCCTTTCTCATCAGAAGACAGTGTCAGGCGGATTGGTAGATATGCTATGTTGCAGGCTGAGAAGAAAACACAAATAAGTCTTAAGCCTTATAATGCTCCCCATATCCTTCTTCCTGAAACATGCATGCAACACAGTAGATTGTACTTCTAAATATTGTTTTTGAAAAAGCAGAGCTGTTTGTTGTAACTCAAGAATATAGGGCATACAGGCATCAGTATGACGTCAATAGATTTCTTTTCTGGTGGTTACCCAATGCTGTAACTCTGTGAATCCACCTCATTACAGCTATACCAGCACTAATATATGTGGATTCCCTGAAGGACTACATGCAGTATTTTAGATCATTTGCATACATTTTTCAGTTTCTTTAAATTCCACCTTCGTGAGAATGGCAATGGATTGGGTACACTAGAGGGTTTACCCGCTACTGAACCTCTTTTAAAAAGGAAGCACTGAGTATTGGCCCTGCTATGCAGAACAGGACAACGGTGTTAAAATGGACATCAGGGAGGCCCCCCTTTTAAACCCGTGAATCTCCAAATATAACTTTTTTCCTTTATTGAAAGTTGGAAGCTATAGCCAGCTATAAAACGTCACTCTCCCTTAATTCTACACAGACAGCACACCATTTGGTACACGCCTAGAGTAAATTATGACTAGCCAGTGGCTAGTGGCGAGTGTACGTGTTCTGCTCAGCTTTGGGACGCTTGCAGCAAGTCCACCTGGTCTATAATTAGGCAGGCAGTCCTTTCCAATACAATTACCACCACACTGGTAATGAGAGCCAAGGTGTTCAAGGAGCGTGTGGGAGGGCAAATGGGTTTTCTTTTTCTTCAGGATTGACTGCAGATCTGTTTTTGACTTATTTGCTTGGATGTTTTCTGTGTGGGTGGTGGCCTCATTAGTAGGGGCATGGACTAGGAAGTGTAAGATTAATATTGACTGGTATTATCCAGAAGTAATCTAGGAAGTATTGTTATGAATTGTTGCTTGTGTCACGCCGCGCGCTCGCTCGCGGGCGCCACTTACCTGTCCTGGGGTTCCACGCCCACGGCCGCAGCGGTCTCCTCCCTCATGGAGGCTGTATCCACGGTGGCGTCTCTCCTCACGCCGACCTGCAGTTAGGATGGGATCTGCGGACGCTGTCTGCTTGCGAGGATCTGCGCATGCGCAATGTCGGAACTTGCGTTCCAAGCCTCGCTTTGGTTCCGGGCTATAAGAGAGCACCGCATTCACAGGGACGACGCGTCTCAACGCGGTTGTTACTGTGTTCGCGCTGCTGGAATCTTGGTGTTCCGTCACTGCCTCCAGTTTCCTGTCTTGCCTTTCTGCTCAGTCCTGTTCCTTGCTCCTGTTCCTCCTTTCCCTTGCCTTCCCGTTTTGCTGAGTTCTTGTCAGTCCTTGTCTTTGGGGTTCCTTGCTTGTCTCTTGGTTTAGATAGTTAGGTCCTAACCGGGTTCTAGCCAGTGGGCCTATCCTGTCTATCTTGCTTGTCCTTGGAGCCTATACTTTTGCCTGTCTTGTGCCCTGCCGGTACTTGTGCCCTGCTGCCTTCCTGGAATTCCTGTGTTCAGCTCCAGCCTTCATCGGTGTCATCCTCAAGCCTTCTCAGCCAGTGGAAACACTGTCCCGACGTCACGCAAATACTGAGAAGTGCCACCCGTGGCGTTGGGAGTTGGTTCAGTACCATCCTGGCTTTAATCGTCAGGAGGGGATTGGATTAATTCCTCGCGTTACACATTCATCGGCAACTGATACATCGACAGACTGGCAACCTCAACTCCACGGTCTACTGGAAGAAAAGGTAATCAGCGATCCCGTGAAGATTCTTATAACAGCTTGCTATCACAGTTTTTATTTTGCATAACAGCTGCTAGCATTCTCAATATCTATTGTGTTCATTTGACCAACCTTGGAACATTCTAGGTCCATTCATGGTGCAAAGATATGTACTCGCGAACACAGATCTCAGCAATGAGTGCACTTATATCACTCAGGATTGGTACAGAGCTTAGAATCATGCGTAGTATGAACATTCATGCTAATAACGCCCTGTGCAGCAGATGTTGCTTTGGTATTTTTTTGCATTTTTCCTCTCTAACAAGAAATGTACATTACACCGTTGTAGAACGTTTTTGGCTGAACTATATATTTCTTGTTAATGACTTAAAAAATATTAATTAGACAAGACATTGAAAACACTACCACGTACTTCCTAAGCAACACTCCTTTGTCTCATCGGATTTAGATGCATTGGAAACTGTAAGAAAGGCACACAACAGTGAGGATGCTTTTCTTGTGGTTTATTCTGAGTTACGCATGTACAGACCCCCAGCACATCCTTCCTCCTTTCTCTGAAGGCAAGGGCTCATTCTGGAATCATTTCATCCCATAACAACCCATAGCACTGTATTTAGAATATGCACGACATCACACAGAACTCTTACCTAATCACATTCTATTATGTACACAGTAAAAAGGCATCCTAACATATTCTAATATATACAGAAGAACAATATAACACATTTCCCTCCTTTATCCAATACAACCCCTCTTTACAACAGCAATACAGCTTACTCTCATCGCACCTTTCATAACAGCAACTACACGTACAGGGTCAGAATATAGAACATCTCCTTTCCTCTTGACCGAACCCTTCCTTATGCTCACCCAATCACCTCATTCCACCCTGAACTCCTTCTTACCTCTCCTTATATGTTCCCTCATCACCCACTCATCTTTCTTCTCCTTCAACCACACAATCTGACTCTCTTTCTCTTGTCAGCCAGGGGGGGTCACCTCAGAATTGGAGTTGCGCCCTCCCATCATTTCGAATGGCGACAGCCCCATTGCGGCATGGGGAGACAATCTTAAAGCGCACATCCTTTCCATAACGGGCGTCTTTTTATACACCCCACGCGCACCAGCTATTCGAATCGCTTCCATGATACACCTATTCATTCTCTCTACCACACCGTTCCCTTCAAGATGGTGTAATGCCAAATGCTTGTGTCTCATACCACATTTCCTTACATACTCCTTAAAACAACCACCTGTAAATTGCAACCCATTGTCCGTCAACACACGGTTGGGAATCCCTTCCCTAGCAAAAACATCTTGCTGAAAATCAACAATCTTCTCACCACTTATTTCCTTGACTATTTTGAAATCACACCACCGCGACAATAAATCCACCAACACCACAATGTACTTTCCCCAACCATTTCCCATCTCAATGGGTCCTAGAATGTCCATCACGACATCATCCCAGACCTTCCTTGGAACATCCACCGCAACCATGGGCTGTGCCTTAGCCATCACTCCCATAGTCTCCTCTCGACTTCCCTGTCAAAACCTGGCCACCAATAATCATTTCTTAAGGTTGCTTTGGTCTTACTTACACCAATATGCCCCTAGATCAATTATCCTTATCCTAATGGATTCGGGAACAACCACCTTTTCCCACAGGAAAATTATCCCATTGGTGACACTCAACTCATCACGCACCTCCCAAAATGCCCTTTCACTCTGTAGTATCTCTCCTTTCTTGGGCCACCCAAATTCTACATACAATTTAATCTTAGACAATGGGCCTCATCACGAGTTTAGCGGTATTCCGGCAGATTTCCCTTCTAGCGCTATTTGCGCTAACGCCATGATGCCTGGCGGAAAGTACGCCAGATCACGAGTTTGCGTGCACACACACAGGAACATGGCATTAACGCAAATAGCGCTCAGTGTAAATTATTGGCCAGGAACCTGTAAATCCATCGTACATTGTACTACCGACGAGCCGCGGCGCTAATAGCGTGTGGTATTAGCACGTGGGAAACGCATCACCGATGGAACTGGAAATAAAGCGGCAGCCATTTTGGATATTACAATCCACTGAAAATCTCAGCCCCTGCAAGCCATCCACCCATGTAAACATTGCAACATTTCTCAGGAACGCACCATGGGCAAGTCTGCCCAGGACAGGGCGAGAAAACCAAAATTCAACGACCAGGAGCTAGCCATACTGGTGGAGGAGGCAGTGGGCCATCAGGAAGAGCTGTATGGCACATTGCAGCGCAAGACATTTGGCCAGTGTCGAGCGCCGATATGGAGGCAAATAAGCCAGAGGGTGTCTGCGGTGGGACGTGGGCCGTGGGCCCAGGGATGGTGAGGACTGCCGCAAGCACCTCAATGACTTGCGGGTCCGAGTACATGGCCTACTCTCCCAGCACAGGAGTGCAAGCATGGCAACTGGAGGAGGGCCAGAACCACCACCACACAAGCTCACCCCCTGGGAGGAGCAGATGACAACACTCATCGATATGGGCACCATTGAGGGAGTCAGGGTAGCAGAGGCTGGCACCAATACCCAGGAGGTTGCAGGTGAGGCCCCCCCTAAAAATCCATGAACCTGTAAGGGCCACACCTCCAGACCTTGAGTGAATGTAAGTGCATGCAATGTGCGTGAGGCAACGAAGCCACCCACAACTGACCCCTCGTACCACCGTACTGCAGCGCACCCTAGTCCCCTGAGTACGTACACTGCATCAACACAAGGCCCAGGGGAAAGAGATCCAAGGCATGGCACAGCAACGTGATGTGTGAGTGTGCATGAAACCCCCCCAGCAATATGGGTGGTGTGCATCCCCAGCAGACATCTGAAGATGTCACGTCAGCATGTCCAAGCAGTGTTCCTCCCCAGTACCACGTCTCATCTATCACAACATGGGGCGTCACCAAAATGCAATGGCGAAGAATGATTGAAACTGTGTCCAAACCCACTGCAAGGCATGATATGCATGATACAAATCTAAGCTGCCCTCAACTCATACAACAGCCTATGTACCCCACAGGCACGCATCGCTCATCACAGGCCGATGATGATGAGGAGGCAACAACATCCAGCCACTTGACGCGGCAGGCTTCCACCAGCACTACCACCCCACAAAAGGGCCGGGCAGAAAAAACACGACACCGGACACATCCCACGTCACCCCAACGCAGCCCAACCAGATGGGTGCAGCATCCACAGGGCCGCAGGGTGACAGCACCTCATTCCCTGGAAGCCACCACGGGCACCCAGGGCGTGGAGGGAGCCATAAGTGGGTCTGACTCTGATGAGGGCCACACACCCACAGCAGCATGACACACTGCACTGCTGTCGTCACCTGTCCACAATGTCACATACGAGTTGGCCACACCCCAGGGTAACCCAGACCATGCACCAGAGGATGCACCCATGCCACATATACGTGTAGGTCGGGCCTGCATACATCAGCCAGATCTGGACACACCATCATATGACTCCCATGAGGAAAGTCACTCAAACCGCAGCAGCCCCATCAGAGGTGGCACCATGTCCCCAAACAGCACCGCTCCGAACCCATGCTGCGCCTGTCAGTCGGGATCCCCAGCACACTTCAAAGACCCTACATCACAGGAGAAGCAGTGATGGGGCGGCTGGATCTGATGGAGGCCCGACAGCGGCGCATTGAGGAAATGTCAATGGAACACAGACACCACATCAAGACTATCAGAAGTGCAATACGGGATGCTGCAAAGACCATAGCACGAGACAATGCACAGACCCATAGGGTCGTGGAGGGTTGCACAGCGGCCCTGACAGGTTTTGGTCAGAGTATACCAGAGCTGTGCGAGTTCCAATCCGCACATGCTGAGCAGATGCGGGAGGCAAATACTCTGTTCCGCCAGCAGCTGCAGGTCTCCGGAGCAATTCCATCTGCCTCATCTACGCCCACTGAGGAATCCCTGCAGGCATCACCCAGGCGACGTTCCCTCCGAAATCTCACCCGCCGTTCACCGTTGTGAACCGGCCATGGAAAGCGGCCACGTCCATCCTAGGTCCACATGTCACAGTTGTGCAGAGCCATGGGAACATGGACACACTAGCACTATGTAGGGGTGTGCTGAGGGGGTGGGGGGTTCGTGTGATGGGGGTTTACAGGGGTGGTGGGATCATGTGATGGGGAGTTTACAGGGGGGTGGTGGGATCATGTGATGGGGAGTTTACAAGGTGGTGGGGGGATCGTGTGATGGGGAGTTTACTGGGGGTTAGGTTATTTTTTAAAATTAACAATAAATCCCATTCGAAATTCATAGCATGGAGATTCATGATTGAGTTAAAGTGTTCTTTATTCTACAAGTGCTATGTGTCATGTGTTTCAATGCAGTGGGGGCAGCGGCACAGGTGACAGCAAATGTTGAGCAGCATGGCACAGGTAAGTATGATTTTGCCAACTTAATCAGGTGCATACATCAATGCACCTCCTTTACGGTCTAGGCACCGGAATCGTGCCTTCAGCAGTCCAAATGCCCTTTCTACACAGATGCATGTATGTCCATGGGCAATGTTGTATGCAAGCTCAGCTGCAGTGTGTCTTTGACACACAGGACTCATAAGCCATGTGTACTGCTGGTATTCAGAATCACCTGCACGGGAGAAAATGTGTACATCAGGGTTAGGTTCGTTCAGTGGGTGTACAAAACTCGGTCATCAGTGACATTGGCAGCGCAATCAGGTATGCATTGTGAAGGTTCCCGCTATCCCAATGACATGCTGACATACATCCTTCACCTTCTGAGACATGCATGGCCGGAGGTTTACATACAGCAGTGTATCACTTGATATGTGGATTCCTTTGTGTGTCACTCTCATGTTGTACATGCACGCTCATTCCTATTTGGTTACTTTCATCGTGGAGTGTGCTGGGCAAGGTGCAACATTCAATAAATGGACCATTTACTGCATGCACAAACCCAATGTCTAAATGCCACAATACTCTGTCCATTATCACTGGATGGGGGCACCCTTATGTCTGCATGTTCAGGCGACACATTGTTAGGGCATGTGTCGTGGCATTCACTATGGCTGGTGTTGTGTTTGCTACTTGGAACGGTCATGTACAGGCCAGGCATGTGATTGCCCATTCAGGGATCAGTATCCCAGGGATGGTCATGTCTCCAACTACTTGTGTATGGTGGAATTATGAATGTCCCTGCATTAGGACTCTATTGGCATGATTGTCTGGTGGCCAGGGTGGGATGTCCCTTATGTGTCAGGGTGAGGTGCATCACTGCGGCACACACAAGATGCTTAGTGGTAGTTGTGCTTCCATATGTGACTGTGCTCTCACAGGTGTGTGACAGTCAGACATTGTTCTGCTGTGTTGAACGTGTGCAAGGTTTCACGTGCGAGGCACAGGCATGGGAATGTTGCAGTGCTAGTGCTGCCTGTGTCTCCTGCTGGCATGCAGGGATTCCTCTGGGTTTGTCCCCAGCCCAGCAAATACAATTTGGCATGCATTTGAGGCTAGTTTTGCACTCACTCAACATCCATGTGTTTTGGCCTCAGTGCCTCTCCATGTAGGTTGGCAGGGAACTGTTGCGCAGGACCATGGAGTCGTGGGTGGATCCTGGGTAGCTGGCGCAGCAGTGGGTGACGGTTAGGTCAGGGCTACATGTCATCTGCACATTAATTGAATGGTAATTCTTACAGTTCCTGTAAGCTGCCTCATGTTGCCGAGGGGCTACTAGAGCTACGTGTGTGCAGTCCAGGGCTGCTATGATGTTCGGGACTTGGGCAAAGGCATAGCACTGGCCCTTGAGCTGGTTGACCTGTGCCTGTGTGGCTGGCAATGCGATGTGGTCATTCATATGGAGCAGCAGTGCATCGAGTACCTGTCCCAGCATGGCACTGAAGGTGGACTGGGCTATGCTGTGCATCATGCCAATGGTGTGTTGGTAGCTGTCCGTCCCAGGTACTGTAGTACTGACACAAGCTTGACAAGTGGGGGCACAGCAGTGCTGATGGCTATACGGCTGCTTATGTTAGCCTGGATTGTGTCCAGCACCTGCGGGATGGTTGCCCTGTCCATCCTGTGCTCGGTCACCAGCTGCCCTTCAGTGTGGTCCCAGGGTGTTGGCCTGAGCCTGGGGATGGCTGACCGCCTTGCTGGTGCTGGTCTCCTCCTCCTTCTCCTCATCCCCGATTCCCCCTATGCTTCCAGGGTCCTGTGCTAGTTGGCAGGCCTCTGCAGCTCTAGGGGCAGCAAGTAGATGTCATTATCAAGGCTCCCAGCTCCAAATGGCCGCATGCTGTTCGGGTGGGTGTGTTGTGTATGGGTGGGTCCTTTGTAGGCCTCTGATTTGTATTGGTTTCACCTGGGCACTTTTTGCTGTCTCCTGTGTTCTGGCTCTAATAGCACCTACGCCGGACTTGTGATGGCTCTGTAATAGCATGAATGTGTGCCGATGCTATTACAGCCGGCACTATTGCAGCCGGCTGTACTTATGCCGGCTGTAATTGCGCCAGCAGTATTTGTACTCGTGATCCGGTGGAGTGGTATTGGCGGCACTAATACTGTTACTGCCAGATTTAAGGGTTACCGGCCAACTTGTGACGAGGCTGAATATCTCATCCGTTCCTGTGGCCTCTACCCACTCTTCCCTGCTTCTCAGACCTTCGTAAGTTACAAACACCAACTCAGACGATTCACCTTCTTTGCACTCCTACAAGCTCGTACCCAACCTTGACAAACAATCGGCTGAGGTATTGTCTTTTCCAGATATCACACGCATCTGAAACCTGTGACGCTGCAATCGAGTAACCCAACCTGCCACCCGTCCCGACACTTTGTCAAGACCTTTGCACTCAAAAATGGATTTTAATGGCTTATGATCCGTTTTCACTATAAAATAAGTGGCCCACACAACATTTCTACATTTTTCAATAGCCCAATAACATCCCAAAGCCTCTTTCTTCATCACTGAATATCTCCTATCTGCACCCCTTAAGCCTCTTGATGCATGAGCAATTATTTCCTCATTTCCATCATCATTGATCTGGGACAACACAGCTCCTATACCAACATCACTGGCATCTACCGTAATCACATTTTTTCTTCTGGTATCAAATTTTCTTAGTGGGCTTGCAAATCAATCTCCTCTTTTACTGAGTTAAATTCCTGATCACACTTCCCACTCTACACAAACTGTTCCCCTTTCTTCAAGAAACCCTCATCTCGCCAATTTTATGGGCATTATTCCTTACAAACTTTTGGTAAAATTCCAACATTCCCAAAAATGAGCGCAATTTCCCTTAGACTGGTTTTTCCACCTCCTTTATTGCTTTGACTATAGTACTTTTGGGTCATATTCCCTGCACGGATATTTCATGCCCCAAATATTCTACTTTGTTCACTCAGAATGCACACTTCTCCTCTCTCAAGGTTATACCCTTTGACCCTAGAATCTTCAGTACACTGTTCAACACTTTGTCATGCTCAACCACATTCTCTCCACACACTAACACATCGTCCTGGAAACAGAATACCCCTTTCATTCCATGAAACAGCTTGTCCATTATCTTTTGGAATACCGACGAGGTGGACACAAGTCCAAACGGCATTCTTCAAAATTGGAACACTCCTTCGTGAGTTATAAACGCTGTCAGTTTCCTGCAATTCTCTTTCAACTCTACCTGATGGTACGCAGAAGCCATGTCCAAGTTTGAAAATACTTGCCCATGACCAATTACAGCAAGCATCTTCCCCATTTTAGGTCAGGGATGATGGTCTATTAAAACGCCACCTATTCAATTAGCATAAATCCACACAAAAGCGCAAATCACCAGACGGCTTCCTTTCAACTACCAAAGTAGATGTCCACTCTACACCTCCCGCTCTATCAGTAATCCCCATTCGTAGCAAGTCATTCAAGTCCTTCACACCCTCTCTCAGCACTAGTGGCACCGGTTGCAGTTTTGCACCAACTGGGGTACTCCCCTTTATTAAAACAATTTGGTGCTGCATACCCTTGACTCTTCCCACTCCTTTTCTGAACACATTTCTGTACTTATCACCAACTGTTGAAATAAGATGGAACACTTGATGCTTTTTATTTTGATTCACTTGTGTATAGGCGCGTTACAAATGCCATATCATATCATATCATTCAACCTAACGCTCAACATTTTCTGATCGCGCCACCCAAGAAGTGCCATGCCCTTTTTGGTGATGTACACTTTCCCCTGCGCACACCTTCCTTTAAAGTTCAAATTTTGCCTGAAAGTAACCCAATAGATCAATTCAGTCTTGCCTATTCCCGCCAGGATTTAAGTTAGGAACCAACAAATTACAGAAATCCCCCTCCATATCCTGCTCATATCCTGCTCAAAAACCGCCCTAGACATCAACAATATCTTTGAGCCCGAATCAGCCAACATCAAATAATCACATGTCCGCATATGGATGTTAGAATTCTTCCTCATCCACATCGTGAAACACATTAACTGTAATATTCTCTACATTACACCCCTCGTCTTCATCAGATGGTCCATGACCATCCTCATCATTAACAACTAAAACCCTGCTTTGACCAAATTGAACATATTTGCAGCAATTTGAAAAATGTCCCTGCCTCTTGAATTTTGCGCATACAATTCTTCTCCCTGGACACGATAATGATCCTGCAAAATGTGTACTGCTCGCACATCTATAACCCAGATGTTCGCATTCATCCTTCTTCTCTCCTTTCCATTTATTATTCCTAATGTCGAACTTCTCTTTTATTGCAGGCTACTCCTTCCCCCTTTTCTTTTGTTTAGTCTCTGCATCATTCAGAACCTCAACTTTGACTTCACTCTGTTCTTTTTCAGTAATTCTTGCTACACATGCCAACAAATGTTCTACTCTCGCGCTGTAACCAACAGTTCGTCCAACGTGGGTTCATCCTTCAACCATAGTTCTTCTCTTATCTTGTTACCTTTGTGCATGCATAAATTGCCTTAGCATCAGTTTTCGTTGTCATGTAAGTCTATACAAACGTATTTGAAATTATACAGGCTTCTGCGCATGTGCAGGGTGGCTTTGTCGCCATCTCTTTGGACAGGCAACCCTGTGCGCATGCACGGTTGGCAACCCTATGCGCATGCACGGTTTTTGGCTGTGATTCTCAGTGACCAGCAGGCATCCTATCCTAGCATATTTTAATATAGGTGCTGTGAAATAAATAAATAAATACAGAAGAACAATATATACCACATCTCTCTCCTTTATCCAAACATATTCTAATAGATACAAACTAACAATCCAATATATACAGAAGAACAATATAACAAAAATTACAGCACTTCCTAATGCTGACAGTGTTTGTGAAACTCCAACAGTACAAGTGTATTGATCATTTTAAGAATTGTAGAAAGACATTTTCAAACGTGAAGAGAATACCATATGAAATGCCATCACTTATCCAAAAAGTAAGAACTTCGGCAAAGGATGTAAGGGTAAGGAAGGCATGGTATCAAACAGTGAAGACAGACATAAGTGATCACAGTTCAAGGGTGGGTTGGTTGAATGCCTATCTAAACCTAAAGTTAAGGATGGGAGCAAGCTACGACCATCAAATAATAATAACGCAGTCCTAGTCAAGTCTCTGCCAAATAAAAGGGCCTATACTAATAAACCTCTTGCCAATCCTTATTTCTAAATAAAAACGGGTGCGGGACCATGGTGTATGCAAAAAGAAAAGTGTTCAAGAAATAATATGTCAGGATGGTTGAGCAGTTGGCTTCCCTTCCCCACGTTTTCAGCAAAGGGCAAGGTGGCACGTTTGAGCTTTGCACACACTCTGGCTTCTCGGCCACCAGGATACAGTTCAAAGCACAGACACCAGTGCCTTCTGCCAAATCCTCAGTTCCAATAACAGTCAACTTTCAATAGCGGGATGGGTTTTGCTTAAACCATCACAGGACCACTTCGATCAACTTCATGCAATGTATTCTCATCATTCTACTTTTGTTTCTCTTGGCGGGATCCCTTCGATTAAGCACATCCATGGTGCCGGACCACTCTGTCAATGTTATTGTATCTTTCCTTCTGTAAAGAATGCATGGTATCAAAGTAAGATAGACACAAGTGAAAACAGTTAAAGGGTGGTTATTAATCTGTAAAATGGGTGAGATAAACACCTAATCTAAACCTAAATCTAAGATGGGAGCAAGCTATGACCATCAAATAATAATAATATAGTCCTAGTGGAGTCTAGTTAAATAGAAAGGGCCTACAATAAAAAAAATAGCTATTGCCAATCCTTACTGCTATGCTACTAAATAGTGTGGGCTAATGTTCACAAGAAAAGAAAGACGTTTTCACAAAATGATACCTCAGAATGTTATGGCTGCGTCTCCCTGCCCCAAGTTCTTTAGCACAGGATGCTTGAGCACAGCTCACTCCGGGGCTTCTTTGGCTCAAGGGTACAATTCCCTTTCTCAATATCAGGGCCTTCTGTGCTCAAGTCTCTTTCATGCAAAGTCTCTTGCTTCGGAGGGCCTACTGTGTAATAAAAAAGTAAAAAAAACGTTCCTTTTATTTATCTTCACGTCAGGCGATTACCCTTCACCCCTGGGTCCGCCTTGGCCGGGCTCTGATTCTCTCAACATTAGCCTCCCTCAATCAGGCTCAGACACACAACTGACTGTGGACAGCCTTCAGTCGGGTTCACATTTGTTGTCACAGTGTTCACGGGTGTATTACTGTTCACCCTAGTTTGTAGGCATCCATCAGCTAGGTTCACATTTGCCTAAAAACACAGTTCATGTAGTTTTCTTACAAATGGCGGATTCACTTCCCTTTCTCCTGGCATACCTCCGTCGGGTTCACAATGCCATTTTCACATAAAAAAAAAAAAGTAATTCTAGACCCCTTAGGTTCTTCCCTTTACCTAAGTCCGGTTCTCAGCCCCCAGTCAGGCTTTCCCTAAAGCCTCCAGTCAGGCTTCCATAATGTGTCAAAGACCTTTGACTGTACAAGGGATTTGGCTTGACCCATGTATGACCACTTTGAAGCCTCACGATGGCCTCCCCTAAGGCCTCTTGGTACTTTTAGTCATCGCAACTTCAGTTCATTACATTTTCTGTTCAGGAGAGGGGTCCCGGCCAGAGTCATTCGAATGAGCATCCACGTGGTGCCGGACCACTCTGATTCTGGTACCAATTTCATTCACAAAAGACCTCTTGTCTATTATCTTCTTTCTTCATATAAAAATGTTTCTACTGCAACCTTGAGCATTAGACAGTGCAGTCCACTATCAGTTTCTTCCGACTCACTGGCTGTGTTGAACTTGATGGTGTTTCTTTTGCCGCTGGAGTAAAGGAAGGTACCACAATGGCATCTGCTTTTTCCTGCCCTGGCTATCAGTGCGAGAGGGTCCCATGTAACGCCAAAATCCATCACACCACTCGTCAGCTGTGATTCCCGGTCTTATGTTCCCTTTCTCAGAGGCTTTGCGGGTCTGGGTTGAAAAGGGCAAAGGCAATTCCCTCATGGTCGTCCTTTCAGATCTCCCTGCCTTGCCCCCCATTTGAACTGCTGTCCCAGAATGGCTGCTTCCTTGTGCATTCGGCCTTGCTCAAAGTGTGCTCTTGTGCTACACCTTTTATCCCTGTGGGGAAGGGACAGAGAAGTCGGGTTTGTGTAGTGATCATCAATTGCCTGACTCCACCTGACCCTTCTGTTGGGACATGTCAAGTAAACAGCACTGTTGTTATTCCGTTGTCTTTCACGGCGTGAGAAGTGTTTGTGTCGGAAAAGGTGGAGGGATAGAGTTTCTAAGAAGCCTACGTGGTAGGATGGGGAAAAGGTGTCATAACGAAGAAGATACTGTGTTTGGTGTCCCACTTCCACTCCCCAGAGACCCCTCATCCAGGTGATCCTCTTGCACTGGGCCAACCTCAGGAACTGGATGCAATAGCGTTGGCTGTGTCCTGGCCACCTGTATGACAGATCCCCACTAACTAGCAAGTGAGACACCTTCAGGTTTCTCACAGTTCTCAAGTTCAAACATTCATCAGCAGTTTAGCTTTACTCGCGTCTTTCATCACACGCGTTTAACAATGTTCGTTCCAGTGCTCATTATAAAATGTTGGAGCTTGCAACCTTGACTTCAACACAGACCAGTCTTGCATCGGTCTCCCCAACTCACCGGCTGTGTTGGTCTTTCTGGCACTTCTTTGTTCTTGGAGCCAAGGACAATACCACAGGGGCTGCTGCTGCTCCTCCCCGCCTTGATTAGTTACGTGGGAGGGCCTTCAGTATATCCAACACACAATGCAGGATTCTTAGGTCTGGTTTCCTGGCCTTACACTTTCTAAATCAAAGGATTCTTGAAAATAATGGAGTCTTGGTGAAAAGGTCAAATATAATTTCCTTCTTACAACCCCTTCTTGGTTTGCCATCTTTCTCAGCTCGTTCAGATGACGACTTGAAGAAAGTTCTGTACCTTTATGTGCTTTGCTCGCTCAGAGTGTGCTTTGGTGCTCCGCTTTTTATCCGTGTGGGGAAGTCTAATGGAAGTCAGGTGTGAGTGATTGTCAGTAATTGCCTGACCTCCCCTGACCACATTAGCAGGGCATGTCACATACACTGTTCGGGTGTGAGTCTGTTTTCTCCCAGAGCGTGCTGTCCGTGTGAAAGTGCTGGGAAATGGAAAGGGCGGGGGGTAAGGTTCCCACGTATCCTACCTGGTAGGATGGGGTAAAGGTGTTCGAGGGGGAGGAATACTGTGTCTCGCCATTGGTGTCCCACCCCCCCCCCCCGAAGACCACCTCACTCAGGTGATCCTCCCGCACTGGTCCACCCCCAGGAACTGGATCCAAAAGTGATGGCCATGTCCTGGCCACTTGGATGACAGATCCCCTTGGACCAGCAGGAGAGACACCTTCAGGTTTCTAACATATGGGAGGCATGCTATCACAAGTATGACACTGACACAAGATGCTGCAACCGATGCAATGACAACGAATATACAAAGGATTCCTAGTCCGCGACAATGACGGATGGCTGGCTCCGAGACAAATCCTCCAAACGTATCGTAAGTGTGCACGCAATACCCTGGCATCAACGCACATGAATCGAGCTGCTTTTAAGTGACAGTAAAGTTTGGGCTTACATTATTGAATTCCGCTTTGATACACAAGGCAATGTGATCCTCGAATGCCATGTATAAACTAAATATACTAAAACTAAAATACCTTGTGAGACTGCACGGCTGCATTACACATGACCTTTTCCCTCATTTCAGATACGGACCGCACGGGTACCATCCAATATAGGCGGATTGGGTTTCTCTAACCGCAAGTGAACTAAGGGCGTACACACTTACAGAAAGGAGGGGTACCTTTACCCTTTACAATCGCAAACATCGATGCAACGTCAGTACACAAATACTACATACATTATATGGAACTCGATGCCTGTGCAGCCATGTGACCTACAATTATTATTATTTTACAGTGGACAGACTTGATACCCCGGAGAAAGTCACAGCTAGCCTTCTTGCAGTACCCCTCCCTTACCGGTTGAGTCCATGTAGCGAGTGAGTAGCATTTTAGAGTTCCCTCTATTTGCCATCAGTTTTTAAAACTGATGGGACCGCCTGTTAAAGGAATGGTTCGCCCAAAATGTTTTATTGCCCAAAAAGATGGCCAATAATAAAATAAATATACTCGTACTTTTTTTTGGTTAAGTTCCTATGTAAAATTTTGAGCAATTCAAGCTCAATAATTGGAAAAGCAAGCACATGGGCGCATCCATTTTGTGAAATGGATGCCTGCCTGTGCTGGCTTTTGCGGCACTAATGAAGGAAAAGCCAGCCAGCTGTAGTAAACAAAAGCTACCACTGGGTGGCTTTTCCTTCATTGGTGCCGGGACTCGGAGGACGCGGACCGGAGACTACAGGCAGAAAAGCTGCAGCTGAATCTCGGTAAGTGCTATTTTTTTTTTTTACAATAAGCACTAGCTGCGTTTTTTTTTCTAAGTTTTCCGGGCTGGAGGAGCCCAGAAAACTTAGAAATAAAACCACAGCTTTAAAAACATTGTGTTTATGTTTGCGGTAGCTTTTGAAGCTACCGCAAACATAAATACAACGTTATTGTGTTTGAAAACGCTGCAGTTTTTCTTTCTAAGCCCCAGCTTCTTGAACTATGTCAAAGTGCTGTACACTAACCCGGGGGCCAGGGTATTGACTAACCACACTATGTCTGGTTGGTTTGAGTTGAAGAGGGGCACTAGACAGGGCTGCCCATTCTCCCCCATACTGTTCGCTCTCTCTATGCAACCAGTGGCAGCGGCGATAAGAGAACATCAGGAACAGAGAGGTATACGGATGGCGGGCCTCACTCAATCGATATCACTATATGCCGATGATACCCTATTGTACATTAGGGAGCCTAACACACACTTGGGCCCGCTAATGGACGAAATGCACAAATTTGCATCATAATCAGGATACAAGACCAATCGATCTAAGTCTGAAATTTTCCCCCTTACCCCCGCCACCAACTGCCCAAACGACACACTTGGCCTAAGGTGGTCCCCGGACAAAATTAGATACCTAGGGGTTATAGTTTCTGGAGACAGGACATCTCTACTCTTGAACAACCATGATTCCATGCTGTCCACTATTGCCACTAAACTCCGCTTCTGGGCCAAACTCCCCATATCATTAATAGGTCGGGTAGCCATATTAAAAATGGTCATCCTCCCTAAACTGCTGTATATATTTACCAACATCCCGATCTGGCCTGGTAGGAGATTCTTTGACACTCTCAGGTCCCTGGCGGTGGAATTTGTTTAGAGTGGGGGGGGGGCACCTAGAATGAAGTGGGAAAAAATTGTGGAACCATACAATAAAGGGGGCATAGCTGCTTTTGATTTTGAATTATATTATCTGGTTGCACAAGCACAGTTTGTCAAACATTGGTACGATGAAAACGACACTTCACCCCACATTCGTCTTGAAAAACACGCAGCGCGCCCGACCGACATTAGGTCAGTCATTTTTAAAACTAAACACAGGGATGAATGCCCATTTGACCCGGTTAGTACGACGGCCCAGGCCTGGTTTAAAATCTTCCGAAGGCTTGGGGTAAAGACGCCTTACTATGCTGAGGCCCCCTTTTGGAACTTCCCAGGCATAACACCCACATACGACCCAGGCATACAGAATAAATGGGACCCAGATGAAGAATTTAAAATCAAGGACATATTTCCCAGTGGGAGGTTTATAACACTTGAGGACTTCAAAACGGGGATGGGGAGGGATCAGCTGATGATTCTCCAATTTTATAGAATGAGACTGGCCTTTAAGGCCCGTTGGCCAACATTCCCAGACGAACTCCCACCGCACCCATGCCTACTGACACTTTCAACCCGTGCGGGCACTAGCATCTCGGGACTATATGTTGCGGTGCAGACTGATTCCCCAACACTGAATGTAATGAAGGCTTCCTGGGAATCAGATCTGGGTGAGGATATATCGGACAGACAATGGGAAAGATACTGCGAAATGACCAAGAAAGTGTCCATGAATGCCGGCCTCCGGTTAATTCAGTTTAAAATGTTGAATAAACTACACTATACTCCATTGAAGGTGGCTAGGTTTACAAACAATGGGACTGGCATGTGTCCAAAGTGCGGAACAGACCGGGCTGACTCGATGCATATGTATTGGAATTGCCCTCATGTGCTTGCTTTTTGGGGCGAGGTGGCGAATATCCTGGAGGAGGTGACACAGATACCGGTGGACCTCACACCGCAAAAATACCTGTTTGGGGACATTGGTAAACATTCAGAGGTGACAAGGAGACTTTTTAACGTCACATGCGCAGTAGCGAAACAGTGTATACTGCAAAAATGGAAGAGCGCACAGGCACGGAGAGTGAATCATTTTCTTAAGGAATTAATGTATGTAAATGAATGTGAAGAATATTACATATTGACTATCCCGAATCCAAGTAAACCAAAAGACATATGGGCCCGGTTTAGAATATATCTGAGTGAAATGAACTCGGACAGTGACAGCCTGACAGGGCCAACGGCTTCATCAATTCAGTAAACATTGCTTATGCTGTAAGGTGCCTCATTCCGAAAGTTGATATGTTCAAACAAATGCATTATATGTTGTTGTTGCAATGTCAAGTACCACAACCGTTAAATAAAGTTTTTTTTAAAAAAAAGAAAGAAAACACAGCCCTAGTCAGTCTCTGTCCAATCAAAATGGCCTATTCTAACAAAACCTTATTCTTGCCCTATCTCTTGTTTAAAAAGTGTGTAACGGGGAATATGTATGCAAAGGAAAATCAGTGTTATAACATAAAGAATCAATGTGGCTGAGTCAGCTCTCCTTCCCATGTTGGACAGCACAGAGTGAGGCAGTCCCCGTAAACAGGATAACACACTCTGGCTCAGGTTCTCACAACAAAGGCAGTTCAAAACATGGATCAAGACCCACTTGGCCTTCCACATTAAAGTCACTTATTCCAGCTTTCAAAAGTTCTTTCTGTCATGGGTATCAGGCAAATAGTTGGGGCAGGCTGGGTGGAGGCTTGGCAGGCCTGGCATAGCACACAAAGAACCCATGTTTGTAATAACCTCCTTGTTACCGCTTCATGTTGCCAAACAGGTAGTGCATGACAATCCATTAGCTCTCTAGTGTTTGGGTGTGGATGGCTATATAAGCCACGGCCAAGAATCTTCCAGTGCTTCATGTTGCTTACCGTGAGCTGCATCAGCAACAAACGTGCCGTGCTCTGGATCAGCCAGCTTCTGCTTACCTGCTTCGGATCATCCTGCTTCAGCTTACCTACTCCTGATCATCCTGCTTCAGCTTACCTGCTCCGGATCATCCTGCTTCAGTTTACCTGCTCTGGAACATCCTACTTCTGTTTACCTGCTTCGGATCCGTCTGCTTCAGCTTACAGGTACTCTGTGTTTTCTCCACGCCGCGGCTATCTCCGGTCAAGAGGGGACTTCAACACCGGCATCTTTAAGAACAAAGAAGAACAGCGTTAGCGCGCGCACTGCAATAACGCTGCACATACTCACCGAAGCTTCCCGCGACGCTGGTATCCAGGTCAGTTGTGCGAGCGCACAAACCCCTGCAAAAGAAAGAAGAGACATTAGTCATTGCGCTCGCCCTAATAACGCAGTATATACTTACCAATATCTCCGTGCAAACTTACAAGACCACCAAGTCTTCGGTAGCGCTGAACCCGGACTTGAGGCGCTAATATCACGTAATCCACTCCTGCAAGAGAAGAAAAAGGAGAGACATTAACAGGCGCGCTCGAATTTAAGGCGCTGTGCTTACCTACCAGCAGCTGACTTCAGCTTGCAGCACTACTCACCCACAAAATACCTAGGCAAACAAAGACAATACGAACAATTCAGGACACTAAACAGTCTCTGCGCAACGTTCACTTGGAAAAGACTTTCTAGCCAGTGAAGAAACTGGTGCCTAAACACTCGGCCTCGCTGTGAAGGCATATAACAGCGTGTGGCATCTGAACTCAGCCAACAGACATTGGCATCATCCATATGAGCGAATCGCACCCCTGCGAATGCAGGATGGAGTGCACACCTTACTAAAGATCAAGGTAAGCCCTTAGGGGACATCACAGCACACCGTAAAGTAAAGGGAAGGGCCCAGGGGAATCAGGTGAGTTCAGGTCTGAGTGTTTACCTTGTATTTGACAGGAATCCCTTCCGGGTGAAAACAGGGGACGTGAGCACTCGGGGGTCAAGGGAGGCTCATCCATCGCTCCTGCAGAGACACAGGTGAGTGTGACAGAACACGAAGCCATCCTCAATACCTCTGCCCGAGCGATGGAAACCTCCAAGGTAGACCAGCTTTCCCTATTGTTAGGTGAACTACGGGCCGAGGTGCATGCGCCCGCTCTGAGACAAATGCCCTAAGGCGCGAACTGGTAGTCAACAGGGATAAAACAGATGACTTGGCAAGACAGCTCTTACAGACCCATGCTAGTCTAGCATCCCTACCAAGTGGCGTTCCTCAGGGACAGCCTACCGTGGCACCTGTAGCCACACCCGTTCAGGTGTTGTTTCCAGGCAACATCCCTTTAGCACCCCGGAACGCTTCTCTGGAGATCCCAGGAAATTTGGAGCGTTCATGAATCAATGCCGCCTACACTTCATATGCAAACCAGACTCTTTTCAGAACAACAAAGCTAAAGTAGCTTTCGTCCTCTCCTATTTAGGAGGGCACACGGCAGATTGGTCTGTCCTGTTAGTGCTTAGGGACGACCCTTTACTGAGAAATTAGCCAGGTTTTCAGCGTGAACTGGAAAAACTATTTGCCCATCGTACTCAAGGTCAGGCCCTGGACGATGAGCTACTCTCTCTGCGACAGGGTGGTCAGGAGCTTGTTTCATATGTCGCCACATTCAACCGCCTAATAGCCAAATCAGGTTGGCTGGAGGAGAAACGAATAATGTTATTTTATCGAGGACTGAGAGGAGAATTAAAAGATATCTTGGCGCAAGCAGTTAATCCTCCCGAAGATTGCTGTGAATACATCGACCTAACTATGCAACTAGACCACCGGTTACAGGATCGTAAGGGCGACCAAACCAGATCAGAGCATAGACCATTGTATGTCCGACCAAAGGAAACGCCCCATCGACAGGCCTCAGAAACACACTCAGAGCCCATGCAATTGGGTGTTCTCAGGGGACCACTCACCAAGGCAGAGAGAGAACGGAGGCATTCTTTAGGGGTTCCCTTCCCTTAACTTATCACAATTTCAGTCTCCCTCAGTCGGGCTTGGACCTTTTCCTGATGTCGAAGACTTTCTAATGTGCGAGGCTTTTACTATAGACCTCCCCAGGACCACTTCCACTTTCCCATCAGCTCGCACTCTTGTGTTATTTGCCCCAGTGTCCATGGGCCGGGTAGTTAAGTATCATAAGCATAAAAGTTCAACATTCACTTTTCACTCCTCCTTTTGCCAGGGTCAATCTTGATCATTACGCATTTTAGAGTTCATTAACTTTGATGCTTTATAACAAAACATTTCACCTTTCGCGGAGACTTTAGAGTGGGCTACTTTCTTTCGACGGACCACTCTGCTACTCTGTATCACTGGCTTCACAGTTATCAGTAATTTAAAGTTCACCATAGGTCTGCCTTCCTTTACGGCTCATCCACACGTGTGTAGCCTTCAATTGTGAGATATACTGTTGCAACTTCAATCTTTCCTTGACACACAACAGCCTTTCATGTCGCTTGCCAACTCACCGGCTGTCTGCATTCCTTTCGTGTCTTTGTTGTTTTAATTCATGAGTTAAGGTTAATACCACAGGCTTGGCTTCACCTCCCCTACTCTGTCGTTCAACCGGGAGGGATGCTGGAGCCCTTTAAACACAATGCAATCTTCTTGTCTGGGATTTGACCTTCTCCACGTATCTTTCACAGCTCTTTGGAGGCAACGACCTCCTGCAGGGATCTCCTGGGTTTCTCTACCCTTTGCTCTCATTCCTCTGTCGGTCTCTCTGCTCCAGTAGGTTTGCCTTTGCCCTGGAAGTTTTGCTCCTTCTCGTGTTCCACCTTGCTCAGAGTATGTCTCTAGGTTCTGTCATTTTTCCGGGTGGGTAGAGCTAATGGGTATCAGATGTATGTAATTAAAGTCAGGTGCCTGACTTTACCTGACCTGATTAGCGGGACATGTCCAATGAGATATTTAAGGGTTAGCCTCTTTACTCTGTCGCCCTCTTCCTCTGCCCAGAGTTTGTGTAGAAAAGGGGCGGTGGGCTGTGATGTTGGAGGATCCTAAAAAATAGGATGGGTCATGGGTATGGGAAAGGGGGGAATACCATGTCTCATCTTCGGTTGGCTCACCCCAACTCCCGGAAGGCTCCTCACCCAGGTGATCCTCCCGCACTGGTCCACCCAAAAGGTCTGGATCCAAAGCGAAGGCTGTGCCCTGTCCACCCGAGAGAGAGATCCCCGGGGACTAGTAGGCGAGACACCCTTTAGTTTCACAGAGTCAAGCCATAGGGACTTGTCTAATCTGACTGCTACCCGATGACCATACCAGAGGACGGATGCAGTCGTATTCCATAGGCCCGTCCCCCCTTCAGGTGCCCAATATTTTCCCAATTCAGAGA
Source organism: Ambystoma mexicanum (assembly GCF_040938575.1). Lineage (NCBI taxonomy): Eukaryota > Metazoa > Chordata > Amphibia > Caudata > Ambystomatidae > Ambystoma > Ambystoma mexicanum. The sequence continues at coordinate 100,672,749 of NC_090934.1, forward strand.
GCTTTGTCGCAAGCTGAAAAGATGAATCGTGTTTGAGGAACCTGAGGGCGTCTTCACTTCTTTTCCCAAAGTATCCGCCTCTCTAGTTGCCAGGGAAAAGGCCAATGCTTTTGGATCATGGCCCTGGAGGTAGATATGCAAGGGAGGGTCACCTGGGTGGAAGGAACTTTGGGACTGGGGAGAGCATATCCTTGGGTGAGACATGGTATTCCCCATTTACTTTTCATAATGAACCCTCGATCCCACAAGCCTTTGTACAGGAGGGCGGAGCGAACTCTGAATGGGCCCATGAGATTCAGAGCTCACCGTCCGGCACCTTAAGACGAGATAGCTGCACCTTGAGGAGGATGGGGTACAGGATTCTCTTACTCCAATACCAATTAATAAGGACAAGTCAATGGTTTGGCAAAGGGAAGTCTGTTTAATGACAAGTACAAAAAACGGGGAAACAAATGGAAATAATCAGAGCTGCGATCGCCTGTCTCGCTTAAATTTCCAAATTCTTCATGCAAAAAGTAACTTTTATAGCAAATTCTCGTCATCACTGATGTGCAAAACTCAAAAGTTTGACATGCAATTCTATTGGTTGGGAAAGGTAACTTAAGTATAGGTGCTATATATGTATATGGTAACAGAGTGTGGGGATTGGATAACTCTTATCGGGTGGGCGTCTACACCCATCCCTCTACATCACTTGTGATAGATGTCACTATAAGCACAATGTCTCATTGGTTCTACTAGCTATAGGACCCTAGAATATTTGGTCCATTGTGATTGGGTAGGTTACACCCCTAGTCATAAATCTCCACTTTGATTAGCAGCATGCGGAATGGTCGCCCAGGTGAGGGATGGCCCAAGATTCACCCTTCCTCCCTTCCATAAATCAATACCCTTAGGCCTATGTGTCAATTAGTTGTCTTAGAGTGGCCTCGAACTGTAGCTTCTTATCCGGAAAAGTTATGGCATCCTCTGGGTTTGGATGACATCAGATGTGGGTACCTTTCCTCGCCAGGCTGGTCATGTGTCAGTACACCGAGAATCGGCTTAATTTTCCCTCTGTTTGTGCATTTGATTCTTTGTTCGGCCTTGCCACCTGCCTGGGCATTCTTATCTCGACCTTCACGGGGCAGGCTTCTATGCTCTTAAGTTTAGATTCTTCGGAGTTGCTGCTCTCCTCCCTTCCTGGGGTTGACCTCGAATTCCTAGCCATGAGCTGCTTCTTACTGAGTTTTGAATCCGCGCTTTCGTCTGACTTTGAGTTAGTTTATGAATCCTGGCCTGTTTGTCCTTTACCATCCAGGGCTTAATTCTGCTTTTATAAAAATGGAGTCGCACTTGTATAATGTGCTTCTTGAGGTAGATATATAGTTGGCGCCTGCTGCTCTATCCTCCTACTAAGCATTGCAAGCAGTATCGTTTCCTTAGCTTCTTGCGTTCCAAGCCTATTTACAGGCATTTAGCCAGTTACATATTTCCATCCTCCTTTTAATGGTTACGTTTCTTTATATTTAAATATCGTTTCTTCTTCTATGCCCATTACATCATTATTCGCAACATTTCGTCTTTGTTTATCACCTTTTTGGTTGTCATTTCTTTCATCTGAACATCTGTCTGGGCCATTGTGTCGTCACCATTCGCCTTCAATAAGGGCCCTTTGGGTCTCTTCAGGGACAGTTTGTAAGTATTCTTCATTTCGCGTCTGCCGCTGGTATGGCTGTCTTAATGGGTATCGTACTGCCCATGGTTGTCTGGTTATTGGCGCTTCAATAGGTATACAAGTCCTTCTGATGGGTACTGGACAGAGCCCCACTGTGGCTCTCTGTTGGTTTATTTGCTCCTTATACATCACGTATCTTGGTGAGTATGCTTCTGGTATCTCAAAATGGGTGGCTGGAGTGCAGGCCATATTTGGGACCTCCTCTACACCTTCATAGGCTATTGTCAGCCCTTTCCCTGTTCTTCCCCTAAAACATTACCCAAGAAACAACAATACTCTACTGGAACGAGGAAGAGACGAACTAGAACACCCCATCCTCATTTTAATCATGCACTCACATATAGACCTCAACTGAGTACTGAGACGAGGAGGAGGACAGCAAAGCAGGACTACCGCTTCACTAGCGAGCAAACTAGTCCTATATCATCCAGTCATGATGGTGGGAACTTTAAAAGGTGGACTCAATACAGAATTGGAGGCAGAAGCAGCAGCTGGGAAAGCAACTCTGTATCAGCAGTGTGGGAAATGAAGCGCTCGAGACCTGTGCATCGATGCAGAGTTTGTGCAGCAGGAAGCAAAGCTGAGGGACGCTGGAGTCCTTTAGCAGACTGCGAGGGAGACCAGTGCGACTGAGCGAAGCATGCACAAGAATCCTAGTGTGCAGCTGGAGCATCGTCGGGGGAGCAATGCCACGCAGAGCCGCTGGGAGAAGAAGCAAGGCACCACACAGGAAGGCAAGAACATGTGGCGGCAGAGGACCTTGCAACGCCATAAGCTACGACTAGTCAGTGTGCAAGGAAGGGGAACCACCAAACTGGCAAGCGAATATGCGAACGAGGCAATGAACATCGTTTTGAATAACAAACAAAGTACTTTTGAATACCAAACAAAGTGAAAGCAAGTTTTGAGCACTTGTGAATATTGAATGGAGTCAAAGAAAGTTAGTGAATTTGACACATACCACAAAATGTATTATTTGAGGCACAATTATTGGCAAAGTTAAGAGAATACCAAGAAGTGTTTGATATGAGAAACCAAGTATTGGCCAAAGCCAATAGATTTCAAGGAATTGCACTATATCAGAAAACAAGCATTGGCAACTAGTGTCCGAAGAGCGTGACATTGGTGAATAAACCAAGCATCACTGTCAAATTGAAGCAGTGGCACATTGTTGAGGGAATGCAGCCAAGAAGGGGTATCAGTTGCGTCACCTGTAATGGTTGGACAGTGTGGTCCGACAACTGCGCCTACACCGGATGCCCCCTGTATGGAAAATCCACTGAAAGCATCCATATCTCTTGTGTGATTTTGAAGTTAAGAAATTAAGCTGAAGAAACTGAACTGCCTAATTGAACTAGTGAAGAGCACCAATATCAAGAGAGCTGGGAAGTGTCCCAAGGAACTGTGTTGGTTTTGAAAAGCAAAAAGATTTAAAATCTTGGGGAAGGGGACCCCAGTGTTTCGTGAACTGTTTTAATCTTGGCGAAGTGGAAGCTGAGTATAAGCCAAAAGCTGGAAGAAGCTCTGACCTTTATTTCGAACACTCCTTGTTTTGATGGACAGCGACAGTCATTTGATTCGGACTTCCTGAAACCAAATATCCTTAGTTTTCTTTAGGTAGGGAAATCCCACCTTAGTTAGGCCTTACTCCATCCTGCCTTTTAAGTTAATACAACATTTGTGAACCAAACTTGAACCCGTTGCCTGTCTCTCCTTCATGATGCCTTCATATGCGCCTACATGTTCCAGCATGCCCTGTTTCCTCCACGCTGATAACCGTAACCTGCTACAAAAGAGTTTGGACAGTAAAAACGTTTCAGAAGCCTACTTTTATAAAGGCCAATCGTCTTTTAGGAAACAAACATACACCATATGACAGGTTTCAACACGTCTATCAACAATGCAATCGTCTGCATTTTAAAATGATGAAACAGATCAACATGAATGAGTGCCCTTAGGTTGAGGACTGAACAAAAAGAGTGATCCTTCTTCTGAACCAGAAAGAAATTGCTTAAGGAACCGGGAACTCCTGAGTACACATTATCTTTTCCCACTTTTGCAACAGTTGTAAGATCAGATGGACCACCACCATTTGTTGGGCTAGATTGAGCGGAGGAGTGAGGGTCGGGGGGGACTTTCTACAATGTTCTCCTTTTCTTCAAGTACAACACAGTGGTACAACTTCACTGTTCATTGTTCATACTTTATTAGCTGCAGGTATTACTTGTTCCAACTTCCCCATATTGACATCTCATATATGGAGACTTGTACAAGTTCTTTCTGTTAACTTCTTCACTGTTATGTATTTGCTTGTAACAATGCTTGTCCCAATGTTCCCCATATCAACATCTCATATATGGAGACTTGTGTAAATTCTGCCCAACTTCTTCATTAATAAAGAATTGCTGATGGCAACTTTTACTCCATGTTTCCCATATCTACATCTCATAAATGGAGACTTGTGTAAATGCTGTCTTTCTGTATTACTTGGTTGATATTCAAAACAAGTTTCCCATTGTTTGTACAGCTGTCAGCATGCCCCGGAGTTCCCAATACTTCTGGGCAGACTCACCAGTGTTTTCTGGTGTGTCCGACCTATGGCATAGGCAATGAAGTCCTTACCTCGGGAAAGCATTTCCCGCTCTGAGGACACTTTTTCAGTTCTCCCGTCGGCATCTCATCCACCTGCAGGTTGATCTTCTGCTCTTCAACGTGACCGCATCCCTGACAGCTTCTCCACTGCTGCAGGCTCCCCAGCCATTCTACTGTTGTACCTGTTCTGCTTCTCCTGGTTTCTCGCCTTTCCGGTAGGAAGCTCCTGCTTCCTTCAGCATAGTCTGCACTCAGGTGTCTGCCTTCGGTTCTGCTTCCTGTTCCGTCAGCTCTGCATCTTGCCTCCCCACCTTCACTTCTTACTTGAAAATGCACAGCCGATTCCCATCACAACTAGTCTGCAAGTTTAGCTTGATGTTTCTTTTATTTCACATTGACTCCTTCTTCCTCTTCTCAGTACTTGAGGTTTTATGGGAGTTGGGGTACATAGGATTATTGTGCTTTTTAAAGTTGTATTGCTTTGGAATTTTATTTAAATCAAAACCATCAGAAACAGGAGGTGTTATACATGTGCTATGTACATATGAGGTGTGAATGGTGTCCTGTCTAGGTTGTTTTACAAGAAGGGGTTTTAGGGTTTTACAACTGGAAATATTTGTATAATGACAACCTGCCATCAGGAATTTCGGAATTATAGTGTCTTCTTCAAATGGAAGCGAAGAATACTGCATCCCTCCTGATGGGGTCACCATATCTCTGCAACAGCCATCTTCTCCCATGTGATCCTTCCTCATAATACAACCCCCAGGATCAGGCAGTGCCTGCCTTTCCCTGCCCACATGTGATGAGATCTTAGGCTGGGGATCAGTGATGACTCCACAGGATTCATCACAATTGCCATTTAGGAAAGGACAAAGGATTGCAGAAGAAAAGGAAATATGCAGACCACAGAGAAATGAAACGTGTAAGTAACCTGATTAATTATAGATGAACCAAATCGTTTGAATAATAGCAGTAACTGTGTTTAGCACAGGCCTCAAAATGTGCATTAGCCAATTGCTAGTGATAATAAGCTCTTGGCGAGTAAGTAATGGTGTGCTGCTTGTATGTGGAGAACTGAGGGGACAATGGACTTTTTTTGGCTGTCTTGTATCTTGAAACCTGAACATTTTACCCCTGGTTTAGGAGACAATGGGCCACATTACAAGTCTGCCGGTCTGGAAATAAGGGTGCCAGTAGCAACTTACCAGCACACTTTCCGGACCGGCAGTCTACAACTGTGCCTGCCGGCGCTGTCATGCACGGGAGGCCTGACCTGCAGCGCACAACAGCCTCGGTTGGCACAGTTGTCATGGAAACACTGGTGCCTCCGAGTCCTCATTCCCATGGGACTCCACAGGAATGGGGACTAACATTTTCCCGGTGACTGACATATCGGCCCGATGGGACTTGTAATGTCCCGGTGGCACCGGGATATCAGGTGCTGGAAACAGTGTTACAGTCCGGCAGCAATCCACTGGTATCACTGGCGGGCTGTCGCCGGAGTTGTAATGAGGCCAAATGTACAATGTTGACTGTCAGTCACTTATTTTTGTGCTGTTCAAAAAACTCAATTGTTTTTATTTATACTAGCATTCAGTTGTTACACACTTTGCTTTCTACATTGAAATAACTTTGATAAACGGAAGTCTGTTGACAATATTTGAACTACTATTAGGTGATAAATCTCTATTCTTGTTAGAATGCTGACATTTTTGGCCTCTGTATTGCACTTCTGACCTTGATCTGATGAATCCAATGGAGTCATCATGGATTCTCCAGCAGTGACATCCTCCCATGTGGCCAGGAGATGGCAACCGCTAGCTGATCCTGACCCTGGGGCGGTTGTATGATGAAGGATCACATGGGAGTAGACAACTACCAGGGAGATGTTTTTACTTCAATGGACAAGACGCAGTATTCCCCCCTTTCCCATGAGGAAGACCATCTAATACCCAAGTTCTTAATGGCCTATTGTCATCATTCTGGTCAGGCCCTCACCTTTGACCCAAACACCCTCAACTGACACATAACACCTTTTGTTTAGGATGTGCCTTTATGGGAAATCTATGAGAGAAACTGTCCAAGTACTTCCATGGACTCCAACTCCCATAACCACCCAGGGACCGAGACGAGGAGAAAGATGAGGGAGTTTGTGCAAAGGGACAGGAGCTCAAAATACAATATGCAGGCTAGTTGTTTTTTCAAGTCTTCGCTGCGTGCGACATTTAAAGATGGCAACCGCACTATTGAATCAAGCAGTGCAAGAGAAGACGTTGAACCCCATGCGCAGGCTCACAAACACGAGACACATGGACAGGTATGGTGGAATGGAGAAGGCCACCGGGACAGGAGGAGAAATGCCACATGCAAGCAAAAAGCTCCTGGATGTTAGGCCACTCGAAGAGACAGCATTCTCCAGTCCGGGCTGAAAAGGAAAGCCGGCGTGTGACCTTGGAGACGCTGGATGAACGTGCACACACTCCAAAGTAGATAGTGGGTGAAGGAACTGCACTGCATAGGTGCAAGCAGAATCAGAGACGCTAGAAGGAACTATACAGTCTGCCCAAAGTGCCTGGGGACCCCAGGACATTCCGACAAGCGTGCCAAGAAATGTTTGAATGGTATGAAATTCCTGATGCAGAAAATGCCCAAAGCTTTTTTGAATGCAGTCAATGCAAAGCATAAATTCATCACCCAATAGGAATGTTTGAATGCAGCCAAGGTAAAGTATAAGGGCAAACCCCAATCAAGTACAGATGCATGAGATACCATGTGAGAGAAATGTTTGAGCAAATATTACCACAGACAGATATACTAAGCACATCACAGTATATGCTATTGTGGTATAGTCGAAGAACTGTGAAACGCATAAGAAGTCCTTGCAGGCGAGGACACCAGGCAGCTGAAATTGTACCAAGATTCCTGGAAGGGCAGCATACCAGGTGATCTGCAAAGTTACAAGACATTGTACAGAAACACTGTTACAGAACATATTGCCTAAACAAGAACTTGGTGAGTCCAGTGAAGGCACAAAAGAACTGTTAGCTAATGAGACATGTTTGGCATACTGTTAAGAATCCAGGGGAAGGAGACTACCCTCTGTATCGAAGGGTATTTACCTTGGAGAACATTTTGGTTTAAGTCATTCTTATACTTTTGCTTTTGAACCCTTTTGCCAACATCAAGTTAAAGACATTTCCTTGTACCCCTTTTGTAGTTTTGTTTATAGTGTGAGGCTCAGGAAAGGACGTTTTGGACACAAGGATGACTTTTCCGTTACTGACATCCTGACACAGACATATTCTTCTTTTTTTTTAGGTTTCTAGGTAGGGAAGTTCCTCTTTAGAATAGGGCCAGAGAGGCATTTCCCAACCCATTTATATTTAATAAATGTCTTTAACCAAAAACATCACACATTTGTGTCTGGCTTTCATTTCTTACTCCTCACATTCCATCAAAATAAAAGTTTTGGATAAAGGCCTATCTGTCCCTCTCCTAAAGAGAATTTCCTTACCTAGGAAACTTAAACTAAAGATCAGTCTGTGTCTCGTCGTCAAAATTATATACACTGTCCTTGTGTCCAAAACATTAATCTGACCTTCACACTAAAAATGAACAACTCAAAGTGTAAGAAAAACGTCTCTGATTCAGGCTTGGGATAAAGTGTTTAAAAGCAAGTAAATAAATCCAACAAAATAATTTATGGGTCCAGAGGGTGGATCCCTACCCCTGTATGTCTCAGGTAGGATGGCAAAAGTGCCTCTTTCAAATAATGACTCCTTAAAGATGGCAAAAGTGTCTCTTTCAAACAACCACTTTTCAAGGATGGCAAAAAGTGTCTCTTTCAAAACAATAACTTCTTACGGAGAACCTCCTGGAAGCCCTCAGTACGTTTATCAGATCCCCTAGTATACTCTCCTGCCAGGTATCTTAAAACATTAATCAACTTATTAATTTAACTTCAACTTGCTGGTATTCGGTCCACCAGGACTTATTTTCATCTGATTGTTACAGATCACCTAGTATACTCTCCTGCCAGGTATTTACTCAAAATGTCTGTGTCCTCTGTGTATTTCAAATGGATTACCTACTATACTCCCATGCCAGGAACCCCTTTCTGTGTTCTGCAGATCCCCTGGTATACTTCTCTGCCAGGTATCTTCTCCCCAAATGCTCACTGCCTGATGTGTTTCTTTCACCAGGGCTTCTTTTCAATGTTGTCACTATCTTTAAGCATAGCACAGTTGTATTCCTTCATTGTATATATTATCTTGGATTGAGGTACTACGTATCCCAACTTTCCTCAAATTGACATCTCATACATGGAGACTTGTTCAAGTTTGACGTTTTAACTTCTTCAATAGTATTCATCTACTTTTGGTAACACCTGCTCCAACTTTCCCCATATAGTTATCTTGTATATGGAGATTTGTTCAAGTTTTGACTTTTTACTATTTCATTAGCATTCATTGGCGTGTGGCAATACTTGCTCCAACATCTCATACATGAGGATTAGGGCAAATGATGTCTTTGTTTTCTACTTTGTTGGCATTCACAATATGTTCTTACTGGCTCACATGCCAGTCGGTATGCCCTGGGGTTCCCAACGGCTCTGGGCAGACTCTGGCAATCCCTCCTATCTGTGGCACGTTGCTGCAGTGAAGGTGTCACCTCGGGATGAAATTCTCTGCTCTGCAGACCTTCTCTATGCTCTTCCTCTAACTCTGCGTTCATCTGCCGGTAAGACTTCTGGTTGTGGGCACAACTGCGCTGCCAGTAGCTTGGAGGTTGCTGCCTCTACGGTGCCTGCAGTGTCATCTATGGCCTTGCGTCACTCCGGTAAGCACTGCCTGCAAGTGGTAGCCTGAGAACACCTGCTCTTACCAACATGGTCCATTCCCATGCTTCTGCCTTCTCCTGTGGTTCTGTTTCCTTCTTCTTCCATTCGGCTTCTCTCTCTCTTGCCAAGGCGGGCACCATTTTTAAATGTCCCACACAGTTCAGTCCCATTACAACAACTAGTCTGTGTACTCAGCTTAGTGTTTCTTTTGATACATATTATCTCCTCCTTCCTCCTCCTCCTCGTCTCAGTACTTGAGGCTATATGGGAGTTGGAGTCCATAGGATTTATAGGACTTCTAAGGTGATTTTGTTTGTCATTTTTGTCTAGAACGAAAACAGGAGGTGTTATGTGTGTGGTTTGTACATATGAGTTGTAGGTATTCTGTCTAGAATGTCTGGTCGGAAGGGGTGTTAGGGTTTTGCAACTGTAGGATTTTGTGTAGTGACAACAGGCCATCAGGAATTTAGGAATTATAGGGACTACTTAATTTGGAAGGGATGAACACCACGTCTTCCCTGATGGAGTCACCCATCTCCTCCCATGTGTTCCTCCCTCATAATACCACCCCCAGGGTGTTGATCAGGTAGCGCCTGCCGTCAACTGGCCGCATGAGGGGAGATCTCTGGCTGGGGTTCAGTGATGACTCCACAGGATTCATCACAGTACCTATTTTGTTAGTGAAATAAACATATTGTTTGGAGCACATTTTGAGCGTGATGTTTATCATTGCTTAGAGTTCCCCACAGGAGGCAGTCCTGTTCTATTGATACTACCTCCAACCTAGGTATCTGCAGCTATCAACAAATTCACCTTCGTCTTTACACCACTGTTCAGTCACAAAATGCGGGATTCCCTTTCCCTTGGCATCCCTCCGTCGGGTTCATTGTAGCCTTCAAATTACAGTTCATTTAACTTTATCAGTTCTACTTTGTTATAAACTCAGGAACTCTTAATGTCTTTTTATACAAATATTTAGTGTGGCATCCCTCTGTCTGGTTCACATTTGTCTATCATCTTTATCACAATGTGGGACTCGCTCCCCTTAGCTTTCTCTTGGCAGCCCTCCATCGGGTTCACACTTGCCCATCAACTTTATCGGGCAGTTTTGAGCTGCTTCTGGAACTTCAGGTGATCCGGCTCAAGTTTGAGAGGGTCAGCGAGACCATTCAAGAGGACGGCACCTGCAGAGGAGAGATATCTACCCCCACTCTCTCAATGGAGAAGCGTCCAACACTTAGATAGTTGGAGGTAGCTGAGCGAAGGGCTTCAGAAGGAAAGTATTTTGGAAGAAAGCGTTGGATGTTGTGCAGGCCCTGGACCCAGAACGCCTTGTGGACAGTGCAAAGGGTCTTGAACTGGTTCCATGTCTTTATAACAACATCCTAAATAACGACATTCATTTTAAACGACACCTGAATAATGAATAAAGTCGAATTATTTTTGCATTTTTATTTGGCAGGGCCAGCCACCAAGCCCCTGTTTCGACAGCCTTTTTACCCTCCTCCCAACTACCCCACCCCTTTTAATCCCTTACCCCCATATATACCTTTACTAAACAAATTGATTTTTTGTTGTTATTCGGGTGGTGTTTAAAATGTGTGTCATTCTTTTTTTCCGTTATTAACACTGCATAACCTTGAACTTGATCCTTGCAGCCATCGGGAGCCAGTGGAGAGATTTCAGGGCTGGAGAGATATGGTCTCTGGGCTTGAGGCCAAGGATAAGTCTTGCAGTCCTGTTCTGGATTAGTTGGAGAGGGCGGAGAATAGAGGGAGGCAGATTGAGAAAGAGGCTGTTGCAGTAGTCCAGCCTAGAGACAACCAGGGCTTTGGAGACAGTGAGCTTCTTGGGGAAAGTGAGAAAGGGAAGAGTCCCTATGAGGATGTGCAGCTGGTAGTGGGACTTCTTGGCGACGTCCGAGATGTGAGGCGAGAAAGAGAGAGTGGAGTTAAAGATGACGCCAAGGTTTTTTTGCCTCGCAGGAAGGCGAAGGAAGAGGGTCCAAGGTGGGTAGTCAGAGTGAGAGAGGGAAAGCAGGGGCAGGGGTCCTAATGAGAAGGATCTTCTGGCTTATTGTCATTAAGGCAGAGATCGTTGGAGGTGCACCAATACTGAATCGCAGATAGACAGTCAGGAATGAACAAGAGAGGAGAGGATCCGAAGGCAGCCTGAAGGAAAGCCGAGTGTCATCCGCATAACACTGAAAGTTAGAGGAAAAGGTAGAGAGCAGGTGGGCCAAAGGGGCCAAGTAGAGGTTGAAAAAAACAGGGTGAGAGGATGGAGCCATGGGGAATGCCACAGGTAGAGAGAGAGGCGACAGAGAGAAAGGGACCAAGATGGACCTGGGAGGGGCGGTCCAAAAGGAAGGAGGTCAATCACTCCAGGGCCGGATCCGTGATGCCCAGGTTCTCACTGAGTCGATTGATCAGGATGGCGTGGTTGACCATGTCGAAAGCAGAGGAAGTTCAAGGAGGATGAGGACAGAAGGAATGCCGGAATCAATCTTAGAGAGAAGATGTTCACAGGTGTTCAGGAGAGCAGTTCCCATGCCTCTTGCAGCTCTGAAGCCAGACTGATGGTCATGGAGACAACCAACAGATTCAGTGCGGAGAGTAAGATGGGAGATGGCCAGCTTTTCCAAGAGTTTGCCCAGGAAAGGGGTGATGGAGATTGGGCAATGGTTTGCCGGGCAGGTAGGATCGGCAGATGGCTTCTTGAGGAGGGGGTGTGCAAGGGAGTGCTCAAGGAGAGAAGGGAAAGTTCCAGTGGCGAAAGAGTGATTACAGAAATTGGCTAAGGCTGGAGCAAGGGTGTCAATATGGTCCTTGATGGTTCTGGAGGAGCAGGGGAGCACCTGTTTGGATGACACAGTCATAGATCGGACTTGTCTAGAAACCTCATCGGGTGTTGTCAGAAAGATGACAAAGGATGAGCAGAGAGAGGGATGGCCAAAGAGCCGAGAGAGGAAGAGGGAGAGGGAGAGGAGGGACAGGATGCCCTGAGTTTTGGAGAAGTGAGAGGCCAGGGCTGTACAGAGGGCCGGGGAGGGAACAGGAGATTTAGAGACTGCAACAGGATTGGCCAGTTCCCTGCAGATTTTAAAGAGTTTGGCCGTGTTGTTAGAGGCCGCAAAGATGCAGGCTTGAATGTGTGCTATCTTCTTGGACAGGACAGAGACTCTGTATTGCCTCTGGAGCAGGCGGCCAGCCAGTTTGTCAGAGGTTACGCCCGAAGCCCTCCACGTCTTCTCAGCCACCCTGCACTTGCGTTTCAGGGCGGCGAGGGTGGAATCATACCAAGAGTTGCACTTGGAGGTAGGCTTCAACCGGATTCTCATGACAGGGGCAAGGATGGCCAGGGTGTTGGAAATAGAAAGATGCAGATTAGAAAGGGCTGTGTCAGGGTGTGAGTCAGCTGCAGGAGTAGGAGGAGCAGAAAAAGTAGAGGCAAAGGTATCCACTGACACTTCATACAATTATGACAAAAATCTTTCCTCTTTGTGAAAATGAAAATGTAGAAGGTGTATATATGTTTGCGATGTGTTTGTTTTTAAGATCTTTTGTAAAGGTTGATATTATCAGCTATAAACAGTAAAAATAAAAAAGATGGCCAGTAAGTTTCCTGCCCCTTACATTGAACAAAAACATGTGCTGAAATCTTCTGGGAGGCTTCCATTCGACAAGTCCAAACCAACAAGCAGGAAATCACAGGCCCCTACTTTCCAGAACCCTTTCATTTCTGACCCCCATCAAGGCCAAATGGGGGAAGCAGCAAGAGAGCAGGCGGCAGCGAGAGCCCAGACCTCCATCAAGGCCAAATGGGGGAGGCAGCAAGAGAGCAGGGGCAGCGAGAGCCCAGACCTCCATCCTGTGCAAGCTAGTTGCAGCAGCCGTATTGCCATCCTTTCAGACCTGAGGATCTATGTGGTTTCAATGACTTCCTTTAGTTGAATTCCCGACTGAGAATACGAAAACACAGATTATTCACTTAGTGTTCTGCCCTAGTCTTTGATCTCATGGGTCACCTGCACTATTATCACAGTTTTTACACCCTCTCTCGGACCTGCTCATTCACTCCTTGCCCACCCATCCCCCCAATGGCACATGACCTTTTCCCGGCAAATCAGACCGTCACTCCTTCCTCTGCATGTTCTCTCTTCTGCCACAGGGCATCGTAGATCATGTGCCATTTGCCTCACCCCTGCACCAGCTCAAGGGTCACCCACATGACCACAATATGGTGCCACGCAGCCAAACCAGCTCCATCCTGAAGGCTCTGATAGTATGGTACTAAGATTTGGTGCCCTAAATGTGAAAGAGACAAGTGGGACTACAAGTGATTTGGTGAGTGGGCTTTCAGGCGATCTAAGGCCCAACTACATTTCAGTCTGGAAAAAATTACTTGAAGCAGAGATGGCAGACCCCCTAGGTTTGCCAGAATAAGTAATGTTAGGACTAGAGCTACCTAACTTTGAAACCTGGTTTAAAGAGGCCCAACTTGATGAAACTGAAAACTGGGGCAAATACCTGGTAGGCTGTGTTGCAACAAGGAATTAAGTGGCTGACCAAGTGATGCAATAGTGGCTGCTATAGACTTTGATTAAATGAAATAAAAATATATCCCTACCTAAACTAAGGAAACTTGGGTGCTTGTCAGGAAGTCTTTGCGAGTCAAAACAAAAAGGCACTGTCCCGGTCACAAAGGCTCCTACTCTATCCCCATCGCTAGAACAAAATACCAATACCATAAGTTCCAGCTACTGTTCGTAATCAAGGAGAATTACTCCCTTCTCCTGGTAGTAAAGCATCCACACACCTCTCAAGTGGTTTAAACAAAATTCCACAAATGTGCCTGCCTCTCTGTGACCCAACAGAGAACACATCATCACATACAGTTATTGTGGGGCTAAGAGACTGGCTTCCTTCTCCTAGCGGGTTCCCCAATGTCTTCCACCTTTCTTAACAATGTTCGTAGCTACCTTTGGGAGATTTACACGGTCTCTGGCACAAATCTTGATCCACCGCCACTGGGATGATGAAACTGTTCCTGGCAGACTTCTTCGACTTACTGGTACCACACGTTTGTGGAACTGGTCTGGGAACGGTCTCACAAATTGGTTTCAAGATTTGCATGTTCTTATTTAGTTGCAGAGATAAGGGGTGAATCTTCTTGCATACTCTTTACTATAAGGCCTACGTTGTTAGCCTTCCCCAATGATAAGCATTACCCAATACCGATCAGTAGGACACATTACAAATATAGGGAGGTGCTGGCAAGCACATCCTAACAACCACTGAATCTTACTAAAATCTGAATTACGTGACCACTAGCCCTTTAAGTTATTGAAAAGTAACCTGCATCTTCATGCAGCAATATATGCAACCTCTTGAATTTGGCAAAAACATTAAATACAGGATGCTGCTTCCTCAGAAAGTATTGCAAGAACAGCAGAGCACTTGCGGCATACACCAATAGTCTCACGGCAGACATGGCTCCAACTCAGTCAGCGAGCTTGGACAATCCAGAAATCCAAGATGGCGGACCATGACTTTAAAGACATGATGGGTCTCGTTACGGGTTTGTCGCTATACCGGCAAATGGTAATACCGTCACGGGCACTTGTCTGCCGGTAATACCGGTGGAATTCCAGCTGTAGTAAATCCACTGATTTTGCAGATTTTTCTGCAGAAAAGGAACGATTTACCTCCAGCATAATGCTGGAGGTAAATCACCCATACCAGGGGCAAAGTCATAGTAAGGCGGTGCGGGAAACGTAGAGGTAATTCTGTTACCGCCACTTATTCCCCAAACGCCACACTCATAATGAGCCCCAATGAGCCCCTATGACTTTCACACATGGAGAACACAGACTGTTGGTTCCAAAATAGATTTTCCCTTAGCGATTTATCTCAATACGTATTGAGAACTGTAGCGCACTTCGAACCCAAGAAAGAGATTTGACTTGAAAATGTTTCTTTTATTGACACTACATACAAACATTACGAAAACATTTTAGTCAAGTACTTGTATTTTCTTGACAGTCCAGAAGTAAAATATATGCGTTTCAAGTATAACTTAAACAGTTACATGAGCTGAATTATGTAATTCCAAATATAGGATCACAAACGACAGAGTGAAAAAGCTTACTTTTCTCAGCCCTGAAGTATTACAATCTACATTTAGAAAAGTTAATAACAGAGAGGATGGGATCAAGGCAAGGGGTTATTGATGTAGTGTCCTATAAGTCGTTACATCTCCTTCAGGGAGTAAACGTCATCGACTCTTGTTATTTTTCCCTTGACTCCAATGCACTAGAGAAGAAGTTGCTACCCTAAAGTATTACATCCTGGCGTTCTGCTGGTCCTTGCTAGCTTGCAGATCATCCAGACAGCCATGGGGACCCGCTATTTGAAATGAAAGGAAGCGAAGCCAGTGTACTCATCAAGACATGCAGACACAACACTGCATTGAGAGCGTAGCACTGTCTGCAGCCAGTCTTCAGCGATCAGTCTTATGCTCAATCTCTATTTCCTGACAGCCCATTTCCCCCTTGGACTTAAGCATAACATTGGTTGGCTCCTAACTTAAACATAGATTGAACCCAAAGTCTGGGAGCTAGATGCTGAATATCAAATTACAAACCGATTAGTTGCGTATCCAAAAAGGCTTTCTAAAATTCACATTTGGAATTCCGGTCAGCCATTGGAAATCCCAATGAGCACCTTCTATGATTAGAATGTGGCTCCGAACGGCAATCTGATTTCTGATCGATCAAAATGCTAAATGTTTCAGAAAAAGTTACAGATGCCCTCAAAATGGATGCAGATTTCTTTTTAAATGTAAATAGTCATTTGTTCGGATAAGCATCACTTCCTGAAGTAAATTTCGCAAGCTTGACCATTTCTGCACTGGACAGTAAAATGCTTGTCGGTTTGTAAGTGGTGGTGGTGTTTATTTAGACTTCAACAAAAATGATTGCACTCGAGAGCTGGAGCAACAGTCAGCTTTGGAATAACAGAAACCGATCAAGCAATTCTTGTGAGGGTGAGATGTATCAGAAAACACCCCAAACAGACTATGGTGGGGCCCAGCAAAACACTGGGGGCTCTGCATGATGCCTCAAGAGTAGCTGGGGTGCCACGCCTCTGGACATTATCAGAGTCTTATCAGGACTCAACCAAAACCAAGGTCAAAGTAGGCTCTATTTCAATCTTGAGAGTGGAATGTGTTCAGCAATTGCACTTTTTTTAGATGTAGCTGTTTTTATTATTGCCAATTCTTTAACACATTGTCAATATAAGTGTTGGAATTTGGCTAATAATATTTAAACTATGAATTGCAATTCAATGCTTTGCATTGATCGGAATTTGTGTATACAATCGGATTAAGAAAATACAATTCTATCATCACCAACTGAACTGTTTGTCTAGAAATCAATGGAGATCGAATATTATGTATTTAAACATGTATTATCTAGTGGTCCATCCATTCCAACATGCCAGCTTGGTTGACTAAGTCTGGTAAGCTAGAACTAGATGGTAAGATCTTTTTGACAGACATGGTCGGAGAACTATCCTTGCCAAAGCTCGAAATGGTGGGTGAAATGCACTGGATGGGAGACAAGCTCGTTTTGTAACATGAATTATGTTTGTAACTGCCCATGAAATATGGCAGATAAATAAATGGGCAACATTCAAGCAATGGGTTCCAAATGCTGGCTCTTTCATCGGTTTTGGTTAACTTCATAGTGACAGATTGATATAAGGGAGACCTAGATCTCCTGCGGGCGCACACAAAACTCAGTCAAATGTGAACATTGTCAATATCATTTTTTTAAAAGATGGGGTCACCTTCCAGGAATTCTGGATGCAAGGCAGGTCAGGCATGCTAAGAGAGGGGTGGCTTACCAGCTGCTGAAACAAAATACACAGTGTGTGTAGATTACCCCTACTAGTGCCGCTACGCCCCACAAAGGAACACTGCTGTCATATTAAAGACTCAAATCCAATCTCTTGGACCATCTCAAGGTGGTGGATCACTTTCTAGTCACCTCCCATTCCTGTATCTGTCCCTGCTTTCTGAAAGTTGATGACATGAAGGGATATAAGGAATGGGAGTAATGAGCTGTTGTGGTAAGTCACATATCCTTTCAGTATCTTTTCAGGATCTATATTCTCCTAATGATACTGACCGCTCTTGTACCTCAGTGCCTAGATTTAATGCGGCACCAAAGGATGGCTGTACCTTTTACACCCTATCCAACATCCTTAGGTCTGTAAGTCTTCTTATCCTCTTCATATGGGCAGAGTATACTCTCATGTTATTAAGAAGTGCTCTACGGCCTCGTCCTGATGTCTGTGTGGATCTCCCCTAGCCTGCCTTAGAATACATCTAATATGTGAGACAAATATTTTAAGAAGCAAGTAGCAGAAGCCTGCTCTTAAGTGCTTTCATTTGACAGATGATTAGTGGAAGTAGCAAATGGGTTTTACTTCAGAAACAAATAACTTGGCAATTGGCATCCTTCCTCAGGGGCTACGGGAATGACCAGGCACTGGGTCTCTGCTGGATTCTATGCATCCAAGGCAAATCTATTGCCTGTAGATGGGAAACTCACATGGTCAGAGTGCATTCGTCTCTACCTCATTTCCTAAGCAGCACAAAGTCACACAAGCTCCTAAAAGTGATGTCAATATGCAGTAGGTACTATACAGACAATGCACTCCATACAATTATAGAGACAATGTATGCCTTGGTCTTATTGACCGCCGGCCCCTGATCACGTTTGCCACACATTTCATCAACAAGCATGACTCATTTGAACCACTGCAGTGCTCACTACAAGTGCAGCAACACATCCGGTGCATTTGATTTCATGGTTTCATCATGGGGTATACAGCAAGGTCGGACATATGTTGTAAGTAAAATCTGTGCCAAACCCTTGGAGGGCTCCTACCTGCCCTATACGGTTACAACACTCATGGGCCACAGTGGATTGTTAAGAATGCTTAGGCCCGAGTCTAGCAGCAGGTTTAAAAGTGCATATCCGTGGTTCTAAAGGACCATCCATAGAAACCACGTCGTCCGAGAAGGGGAAAGTCAGTTCTTTATAAGCCATCCATCATGGCTAACAGATCTTCTCCTTTGGACGTGGTCTGGCTGGACTGTTCTTCACTCTTGAACTCTCCCATGATTCGAGCAAGTTCATCCTTCCTTTGCTGGTCCTAAAGTCAAAGAGCAGAAGGTTTAGAATTTTACAACAAAGATTTTAGAAGGTAGAGAGTATTAGGAAGAGCTTGCCAGTAGCACCTATCAGTCAATCTCAACAGGAGGCCCCATCAAATGCAGGATGGACAATTACACAAATCTAAAGACAGACATTCTTATACTTTGAACTAATGTACAAAGTTGTCCTATGGTCTCACTATTGAAATAACCCCTCCCAACTTCACATTACTTCTAGTTGGTTGGGTAAAGCCTGCTATACAGATGCTCCATAAAGAAACCATAGACTTTAGAATGCAGAATTCTTGTAGCTTTCACACCCCGGCGTCGGGTGGACATGGGATTTATCGACCCACCACCCCGAGCTTTTCGCGTGGGCCTCAACTCGGGATTTACTGCGGTGCAAATCATTTTCAGGTTTTTTCCTTCCGACGGGAGATGAGATACACGCAAGCCCATCTCCTGTCGGAATGAAAAAAATTACCAAAAATTGGTCCCTTTTCGGATGACGGTGGCCATGGAAAACAGGTTCCTAAATGGCCACCGTCATCTGAAAAGGAATGTTAATGGCGACTGGCATTTGTTTTTTTCTTCACCGCAGGTGGTGAATGTACATTCGCCCAGGAAAGATGGATTGTGATTGGTCACTCCGCCTTTCCCGGGTGCAAATATACATTAACCCTTCTTCATGGACTCCGGTATCTGTGCTCTTAAAACGTTGCCCACCATAGTGACACTGATACTCTTAGTCCACAGTCCCCTTCCCGCCATACTCTTAGGATGTCCCACGGAATGGGGGGACGGGACTGGAGCGTGATGCAAAGCAATAATATTCCAGTTTTTTTCTGCAAAGGTGTGTCCTGTGCACCCCCTGCTTTGTACCTCCTCCTCGTGGCCCGCCCAACTGTCAGTCCCGTTTTTAAGTCCCACTTGCTAACTTATTAGTGGGAAAGGCAGGAGGGTGTATTGATGAAAGGGGACTATGGACTAAGAGTACCCGGTTCACTACGATGAGTAACTTTTCCATACTCTTATATCCCGTGGCATTTCCTCCGTAATCTTGGGAGATTCTAAAGCACCCTACCAAGAAACGAGTGCAGAAGATGTTTAATTCACAAGGAGATTTCATAAAATGGCTTGTCCAGAAGCTGCATCACTTCTCGAGCTGTAGTAGAGGGGGTCATGCTTACAGAAAGAGTGTGAGTGTCGCTTTTCCACTCCTGCAACCTGTATTACTCCAATATAGTTGAAACCATCCAGTGTGCTATGAATGCCTTCAACACCACACAAACTGGAGATGCTCCTCGGAAGGTCACACAATGTTGCAGTTCCCTGCACACAGCCTTTGGTCTGTCTAAATAAAATATCAGTGGTCTGGTAACATCCATGGTGTGCAGGGCAGTTTCTGCCTTTGTGGTAGGACACAGAAAAGAAAAGATAGGTAGCACAACTATCTTAGTTACTATCTACGCTGCTAACTATCTTAGGAAAGAGCCAGGCTTTGTTTTCAGCTCAATCTTCACCCTGTGGAAGATAAAATATAGATCCTCTACTCAAACACCTGCAATTTGGAGATCGTTAGTGCACTTGTAATCTGCCACCAAAAGGTTGAGATGCTATGGGCAGCCTCAGAAGCCCATTAAAGTGTATTTTCACTATGTGGTTTGCTAAATACACCACTTTGTCATCCTATGCCTGTTCTGCAAGAGATGGTATGTCAACCTGTGTTGCGGGTTTCTTTCCTGCTCTGTCCTCCCCCGCCCTCCTTTCAGGCACCGATGACAGAAATGTGTCCATTTACTTGTGTATTGTTTGTTTGTTTGTTTGATTTGCTTATATAGCACGTTGAACCCTGAGGTAGCTAGACGCTTATCTTAAGGAGATGGTTACATAAGCTAGAAGTACAAAAATACAGGAGTATACAGGAATACTTTGTGGGGCTAGTTACAAACAAGGTATAAGTACAGCAATATAATAATTTACAGGAATGTACAGTAGGTAGTACAGGAATATAAGCATTTACAGGATTATACAGGAATTTTACAAGTTGAAGGACTGTTATTGGCATTTATACAGAATATATAGGCAGCGTGTGGTTTCATAGGTGTTGATTTAGTTGGGTGGGATAGTGGGGAAGAGCTAGGTTTTGACTTTGAAATGGAAGGCAAAGAAGGAGTGTTAGTTTCTTAGCGCTGGGGGCATAGAGTTCCACATTTTAACCGCTAGGACTGGGAATCTGGTTCCGCCTGATTCTTGGAGTCTATATTTGGGGTTGTTGAGGCAGTGTGCGTAGTTCGCTCTGGTGGGTCTAGTTGAGGTCTTAGTGCAGAATTTGTCCGCCAGGTATTTAGGGGCGGTGTTGTTGAGACATTTGTGGGTGATCTTGAGAGTTCTGAAGGTGATTGTCTTTTATGGGGAGCCATTTGGCATTCTGTCTTGCTTGGGATATGTGGTTGCTGTGTGGGATGTTGAGGGCTGCTCTGAGGGCGTCATTATGCAAGATTTGGAGTTTGTGGATGTTTTGCTTACTGGTACCTAAGTATAGGGAGTTGCAGTAATCAAGTTTAGATAGTATCAATACTCTCGCTAGTATGATACAGCTTTGTGTAGCTAGGAAGGGTCTACAGGCCGTTATTAGTTTAGTGGTATAGGCCGAAGAGGAGGCTGTGGCATTAACCTGTCTTGAAATAGGCAGGGTGGAGTCGAGGTAGACACCTAATGTTTTGGTGTTTTTGGAGACCTTGATGATGTTTCCATCTATATTGAATTAATTGTATTGTGGGTTGAGTTTGTTAAGGCGTTGATTGGAGCCAATGAGTGGGAACTCGGTTTTGTCGTTGTTTAGACAAAGCCTGTGCTTTGCCATCCAGTCTTGAATTTTACTGTAAATATCATTAAGGAGGGAGGAATCCTTTTTGGATGAGCCTGAAAGCATGATGAGGATCGGAGTATCATCAGTGTAGTTGGTGTAGGGGACTTTCAAGTCCTCCAGGAGGTCAAATAACATCTTAGTAAAGATGTTATACAGGGTGGGGGAGATGCAGGAACCTTGGGGAACTCTCCATGTGATAGGCGATGGGTCTGCTGAGGCAGTATCTGAAAAAACCCTCATGGATCTTTCGGCTAGGAAGGATTAGATCCATTTGGCTGCATTCGTTGAAAAGGAGGCTGAGGTGGGTAGGTGTGAGGTTAAGATGTTATGGTCGACTAGGTCGAAGGCCGCAGAGAGATCAAGGAGTAAGAGGAGGGAGGGGCGGTCTTTATCTTTTGCCTCATCCATTTGTATCTTAAGATCTAGAAGGGCTGTCTCAGTGCCGTGTCTAGGTCTGAAGCCTAATTGTATCCTGGTGCTCAACCTCCTGGCCGCATTAATGATAGCCATATTTCAAATGGATTGTGTCCTGCCATGTATTCCTCATCTTTGACATATCAAGTCTGCTTGCAGCTTGCTTCAGATTTATTTTTTCATAGGTTCGAACGTCGTACAGCATTGTGTCATGGTCTTTGACCGCCTCCGTAGTATCCCTCGCCGTGACGTCAACACTGGTATATGTAGCATGCTCGCTGACCAGTACCTCAGTTTGTTTTTTTCTGCATTGCTGCGTGCTTTGGAGCGATCGCCTCAGCAAACTTTCTATTGTGTTTTCACTTCAAACAAGTTACGATTCAATATTCATTCAACAATGTCCTCGACACCGAAGACGGGTTTCAAACAGTGTGCAGACTGTGGGACAAAAATATCCATAACAGACCCTCAATGTGTCTGTCTGTGGTGTTTGGGGATAGGCCACAAGGTGTTCGACTGTGGCTCATGTCAATCCATGACAGTCAAGGCCTTGCGGGAAAGGAAGGAGAAACTCGAAGTAGGTAAGCCCTCTCCCAAATCCCCATCCATTACCCCGTCCAAATGAGTCATCCTCCGAATTGAGGGATGTAGCCCCTGAGAGAAAGCGTCCGAAACATTGAAGATGCTCGAGATCACAACGCTTGTCGTCTTCGTACAAGAAGAGCAAGAAGCAATGTCAGAAATACTCGTCGTCTTCTTCCTCCTTCTCTGCTGAAAAAGTGTCTTCACCTACGGAAACTTGGACTCCTTCGGAATGGGAAAATGTATGTTTAAAAATGCTTGACATTTTTCAGAGGCAAGCTCCTCTGAGTGCCTCTCTTAAGAAGTCAGGGAAACCAAGCCACCCTTCCGCGTCTGAGAAGACCAGAAGGGAGTCTCATTTGTCTCCTCCTCACGCGTCAAATAGCCGGGAAGAGAGGCTCCTCGACGCATGTCAAAGGAGTCTTCATCGACGCATAAGAAAAAAAACAGTATCTACCCCCTCGAGGCCCTTATTTCCGGTCTGGAAGCCTTCTTTGAAGGTATTGAAGATATCCCGTTTGTCACATGAACCTTCGAGGCATGTAATCCATCTGAAGCCATCAAAGCATTCAAAACCATTGGCTGATTCGCCGAGGCTTTGGGAAAGTCGAGACCCTCAGCGCCTTCAATACCATCAGAGCATTCTGTGCCTCCGAAAGCTTTAAAACCTGTTGCGGACCCAACCTAGTCATACAAACACCTGCTTCTGCCTGATTTCTACAGGTCTATGGGTTCCATCTTCGAGGAAGATGAGGAAGAGGATCAAGCTCCTTTTGGATAACAGTTTGGAACACCAAATGTCCCAGAAGAGCTTATATCTCCAGAAACTAAGATGCAAAATCTGGTGGAGATACTTAAAGAGACCAGCAGTTGGGAGACATCTCCTGAAACTAACTTTGGGAACCCAGAGATGGCTGAATACTCTGATCCTTCCTACAGGTCAGATATGTTGCTGAATATCTGGGGTGGTCAAAACCTACAGCGGCTATGGAAATGGATGACCTTAGAGATATCTTAGATAGTGGTCCAGTAAACAAAATTTTCCAGAACAGCTTCTGTAGACCCTCCTTCCTTAACAGGCACCCTACACCAGAGCGCCTTGTTGTTCAAGCGGCAACAGTATCATCTAAGTACACAGTTTACCCTTCAACACCTGCTGACAAGGACGAAAGGAAAATTGATGCATTGGGTAAGAGGAAGTTCAGTGCAGGAAGCATGGCACTGAAGGCAGCCAATGCTACATGTGCCTTAGCTAAATACACGCACACCCTTTGCTGTGTGGCTGCCCTTGGAGCAAACCATATACCGGAAGGAGAAGAAAGGGACGGGTTTCTAAGCCTAATCCAAGTCGGAAAGGATGCCACGAGGCAATCCTTACAGTCTAGTCTTGATACAGTAGATTTTGCGAGTAGGTCTGTGGCTGCCAGTACTGTGCTTCAAAGCATGTCATGGCTCAGGAAGTCCGGTTTTTTGGCGGACGTCCAGGCGTGTTTGCTGGACATGCCTTTTGATGGAGCATTTCTGTTCAGTGAAAAGGCTGACAACAGTCTAGAGAAGCTACAGGCTTCAAGAGAAGCAGTGAAATCTTTAGGGGCGGCAATCAAGACAACCACAGCTTATGGCTGTAGTGGCAGCAAGTCTAAGGAGGGAGGGGATTCACATTTACCCCTACCTGGATGACTTTTTGATCAGGACTTGTTCTCCAGAACAGTCCCAGAGTCATATCAGTCGCATCTGCTACTTCCTTCATGAGCTGGGCTTCTTCCTGAACATCAAGAAGTCCCACTTGGCACCTTCGCAGAAGCTTCAATTTACTGGAGCAGTCCTGTATTCAGCCTGGCCACCCGTGTTAAGGGCTCAACCTCTTTTGCAGATGGTCCAAAACTTTCAGAGTGCCCAACATCTTCCGGCCTACAACTTCCTAAGGTTTCTCTGCCTCATGGCATTATGCATTTTTCTGGAGCAAGAAGCGAGTCCAAAAAGGAGATCCCTTGAGTGGACTCCCAGTCCCAGTGGTCTCAATTCTCCAGCAGAATGACAGACCTTCTCCAGGTCCCGACAAAGGTCGCTCAGTATCTCCTGTGGTGGACCAGCTGAGAGAATGTGATGAGAGGAGAACCTTTTTGGCATCCATGGCCGGAGATGACAGTAGTAACGGACGCCTCCCTCACAGGATGGGGAGCGCACATGAAAGATCTTTCAGTAAGTGGACAATGGTCTCAGAGTCCAGACACCATATCAACCTATTGGAGCTGAGGGCAATCAGACTAGCGCTGATGGCCTTCCTGCCATCAATACGGGGGCAAAGTGTCCTGATAATGATGGACAACACAGTGGCCATGCACTACCTCAACAAGAGAGGGGGCGTAGGGTCACTGCCCCTGTACAGAGAGGCAATACAGCTCTGGTTCTGGGCACTGAGAAAAGGGATCACTCTTCTGGAAGTTCATCTAGCCGGAGAAGAAAACACAGCAGCGGACGCTCTGAGCAGGCACAGCATGATCTCCCACGTGTGGGAGCTAGCTCAAGAAGTCCTTTTGGAGATCTTTGCCCTGAAGTGGATCTGTTCGTGACCAGCGTCAACTGGAAGTGCGGGATGTTCTGCTACATGGGATTTCCCCAAAGAGGAGCTCTAGGGGACTCGTTTGTAGTGAACTGGGAGTTTCCACTGCTGTACATGTTTCCTCCAGTATCCATCATTTCTCACATCATCAGGAGTTCGGGAAAACTATGATCCTGATTGCTCTGGATTGGGCCAGGAAAACGTGTTACCCAGTCCTCCTGGAAATGGCCATCTGTCCTGCAATTCGTCTTCTCCAAAGAGAGGAACTACTATCGCCAAGAGGGAGGTCGCATTCTTTACCCAGAGATCAGGACTCTCAACCTTCACGTCTGGTGTCTGAAAGGGGAGATATAAGGATTGGGACCTTCCGGAAGACGTGATGGCGGTGTTGCTTTCAGCTAGAAGACCAGCAACTAAATCCCTATATCGCTGCCGTTGGAATACGTTGGTGCAGGGAAAATAAACTTGATCCTTTTACATATAAACCTCCTACTGTTCTATCTTTCTTGCTCCACCTGACCTATTCTGAGTTACAAGTGGCCACGGTGAATGGCTGCTTGGCGGCACTGTCCTTTTTAAGACATTGTACTTTAAAGTGGCAATTGTAATACAATTACTTAAGGGCCTAACACATTTGTCTCTACCTACTCCCTTCATCGTGCCAACATGCGACTTGAACCTAGTTTTGAAATGTCTTAAGGGAGCTCCTTTCGAACTCTTACATTCATGTCCATTGAGAATGCTTACTATTAAAACTGCCTTTTTAGTAGCTATAACGTCTGCCTGCATGGTAAGTGAGCTACATGCCTGTTTTCTAAGCCCCTTTCACCTACTTTTTCAAGGACAAGGTAGTTTTAAGAATTCGATTATTCATTCTTCCGAAAGTTGTGTCAGAGTATCACCTTGCACAACGTATAGCACTACCGACTTTTTATCCTCCTCCTCACCCATCAAAAGAGGAGGAAAGACTCCATTGTCTGGACCCTAAAATGGTATTGATTTCTACACGGACAGCTAATGTTCACCCGGATGACCAACTTTTCATTGATTATGCTGGATCAAAATTTTGTTTGGCGGTCACAAAACAAACAATCACTAGATGGATTAACATGTGTATAACAGAATGCTACTCTCTGGCAGGCAAAGATTCATCAAAAGGTTTGCGGGCACATTTCACTAGAGGGTGGCACTTCCTCAGCTCTAGAAAGAGGAGTGCAGGTGCAAGCCATCTGCAGAGCGACAACGTTGTCGTCCATTCATACTTTCAGTACATTTTACTGTATAGACTCTTGATCAGAAGAGGGGGTAAAATTTGGCAAAGCCATCCTCCATATCATTAACAAATAAAAATGTCTTGGCAACCACCTCCTAAGACAAACTACTGTCTATCAAAGATGAGGAATACATGGGAGGACACGGTACATTCGAAGAACAAGTTACTTACATGTGGTAACGTTCTTTCAACTAGATATTCCTCCCCAGATATACCTCATCGCCCCACCCCCCAATCGATCCCCTCTTGCTTTCCTAAAATTTCTGTTTCTTACAACTTCCTTTCTCGCACCGTCATGGTTGTCCTCCTATGACACAGCATGTAAATGAATGGAGGAAAATACTAGAACTGAGGTAACGGACAGCGCGCATGCTTCATATACCAGCCTCAGCGTCACAGCGAGGTACGCTACGGGGGCCGTTGAAGACCATGACTCGATGCTGCATGATGCTCAACCATATGACAAAAACATTCCGAAGCAAGCTGCAATCAGACTTGGATATGTCAAAGATGAGAAACACGAGGGAGGAACATCCATTAGTTTCCACGGCTAATTAACTTATTCTATTCGGCAGACCGAGGTGCCTAAGTACTAAGTCCTCAGTGAACAGGCTGCCAAGGACAGCGATTGACTAGGGTAGTGATCCACTTCCCGTTGTTGCTACAGTATATGTGGCCAACTGGGAAGTATACTATTCATATTGGGCAAATCCGACAACCAGAACTTTTTTGATCAGAACATGGCCACCAAATGTGACATTATGGGTTTCAATTTGTGCCACACCTTTGGTATAAGTGGAAAGGACAGAAAAGCATAAATGGTCTGTCCAACGTAGGGGGATAGAACAGCATCTCCCAGTAAATCTCGGCCCTTCCCCTTCTATGAAGCATACAGATCGCACTTCTTGTTCTTGTGTGTTGCAAACAGGTCCACAATTATCAACCTGTTTACAACGCCTTATGGTTGATTTCCTATTCATGCGAAGTGTGGCTCATATACCTCAGTACATCCACCCTGATGTTTTCTTACCCTGGCAAGTGAGTGGCTAGCAGAGAAATGGCATGTTCCAGATACCAGACCCAACCACACCTCCATAGCAAGGTGACAAAGAGATGGGGTCCTCGTTCCTCCCTGCTTGTGCCAGTAGAAAAGCTTTAACTGCAAACAAAATGGCCTTCAGTTCCATGTAATTTTACAAATCATGCCTCTTCCAACAGTCTAGGGCCACACCCCAACCTGCTAGAAGAGCACTTACGGATTGTGGTTTTTATTTTCTATTCACAACTGGAGGTCCGGGCGTAGAAATAAAGGGATCCAGATCTCTTCTGTTTAAGGTTGAGTTTCTTGGCACCATTTCAAAAAGCAGGTGTAGCTGTAACAATTGCAACAATTGCGTGTACAACTTGACTAGTAGAATCACCAAAATGCATGGTACCAGCAGATCTTAGCCCTTTGCTGCGTTGGAAGGATCGCTTCTTTCTCGCGGTGCCTAGATTTCATCGTGCTAATTTTCTGTGAGGGCTGCTAAGCTGTGGAATGACTTGCCTATTGCACTCCACTCTACGGCTGCCCACTTGCCATTTAGAAGGGCTTTAAAAACTCTAATCTTCTAATTCTTGCTCAATTTTAGTGCTTGTACAGTCTTTAGCACAAGGTTGCCTGTTTGTGTCAGTTGTGCTGTACTTGGGTACAAAACGGATAACATAACATAACCTGGAGTCGCTGGAATTTTACCACAAGTAAGGAGGTGCTTCTTGGGAATTCATAGCAAAGAATGTTTTAAGTTGCCGGAGGGTGGAAAACGCATACAATTCCAATAAACTGAAGTATCTCTCTCAGTGTCCGAGTTAGAACTAATTTCTCCCTATTTAGTGTCAGACCCAGCGCAAAAGCCTTTTGCAAAACTAGAGAGACATAATTCCTCAGCTGTGAGCGTGTGGGACCCCAATCATCCAAATACGGGTATATTTCTAGTCCTTGTAGACACAGGTGTGATATGAAAGCATCCATCACTGTTGTGAAGACGCTCTGGGTTGAGTACAGTCCGAATGCAAGCACTTTCTACTGGTAGTGTGTGCCCTGGATTCAGAATCATGTGCTGTCCCCAAATAGGTATGTACATGTAGGCGATCGAGTACACGCAACCAATCCACCCTAGCATAGCCAAAAAGATCTACCCCGGTGTAACTATTTTTTATCTTTCCGTAAGGAGGAAATTGTTGATTTTAGATTGGTCAAGGATGGTTCTCCACCCAGCCTTGACTTTTTTGGGGAGTGCAAACAAGTGCAAGACATAGTCCTGCACCAGATTCTGCAACCAGTTATTCTATGAAATCTTGTTTCTTTAACTTCACAAGTCCTTCTACAAGGTTTGATTAAATGTTTTGGTGAGGTGGAAGGGAAGGTACAGGAAGTCAGCCGTTGCATGCCACCACCAATAGGGTCCATGCGTCTAATGTTATGACCTTTGGAGACGGGATATGGAGGGCTATTCCTCTGCCTACAATGTGTCAAATGCTGCTGGGACACTGGAGCTTCAAACTTTAGGTTTGAAGCTGAACTCTGGAGACCCTTTCCTGGACTTGGTTTCTTCTTTGCAGGGGGGGGCCTCCAATCTGTCCCTTTTTGTCTCTGCTTTCGTTCAGTGCAATTAAGCCTCTGGTGGTACGTTGTGACCTTTGTTGTTAAGAGTATGTGATTGACTTGTTGGTGGGCTGTGAGATGGCTGGAAGGCTCTGTGCTGTCAGTGAACATGTCTTTTCTTTCTCCAGTTCGTCATAAGTGGACAGCTGAAAAAGATGTTTGACATCAAAAAACAAAATCTGGCCTTCTCCTGAGCATCATGCAGATGTTTGATATTTTTCAATCATGTGCCACTTCTAAGGTCAATGCCCAAGCACATGCTCCTCCTGGCTGTGTCTACATTTTTCGCATTCCGTAGCTCTTCCACACATTTTTCCTTTCTTTCACCTGGCAAGTTTTGCGTGAATTCTTCAATCTCGCACCAAAGCTTATTATTGAAAGCCTGTCAGGTCCGGTGATGGGAGGTTTAACAGATTCAGGTAATCGTGCAACATAACACACAAATTTGACTATCTTCTTATATGACTTTGGTTTGGGCCTTAACTCACGTGTTCAGATTCAGGGAATAATCCCTAGTCAAAATGGTGGAAGAGACTTCTTGATTGATTAATGAAGGGATAACGGACAGAGGCTGAACATTCTAAACTACCTTTCATTAGTCTCATTCTTAGTGGAAGTATCTGCCCAAGAGATCTCTTTCAAGTTAGGCCCTAGGAAAACCCATGTAAAAATAGACTTAGTTTGAGACAGACTGGAGTACAGAAGGAACCAGGCGCCAGGAAGAGAGTGAGGAACGCAGCAACCGGAAACAAGCTAAGTGAAAACTTTAAGATTGCGCAAACCGCAAGGCATCAGTGAACTGTATTTTCTGTAAATAACGTGAACTGTGTATGCAAGCTGTAGATAATTCAGCAGCATCAGTTTATTGATATTATTTTTTAGTTTAACTTTGGTGCGCTGTCGCATGTCTATTGAGGATCCTGTTGATACCTGTGGCACGCTCGGATAAGGTGCAGACTGTAGAGGAGCAGTTGGACGCATATACCCTGACTCCCCCCCCCCCCCATCAACATCATACTGGAACAGCATGAGAACAGCGGCATGTGGGACCCCTGTGTTGTCCATGTACCTCATCAAGTGTACGAGAGATGATACGCACTCAGAAAACAATACCAAATCTACCCTCACAGAGTGGAAGGATGTCTGCACGCACCATTGGATATCATGTAACACTGAGTGATATCTGACGAGGGCAGAGTGATGTTATGAAGAAGATATACAAGGACATACTGAAACAATATGAAAATACTTGAGACGATGTAACTGAAGTGACAAGAGAAACATGTACGAAATGCTAAAGTAATCATGTATGAAGAAGAAGATAAAGTAACTTGGTGATCAATAAGTGTAAATACGCAGCAACGCTAGGTAGATGAGACATATAGAAGCTCACTATAGAGGAATATATAATGTGGCTAGGACGGCCATAATTGGAAAATGGACGCCAGCTCATGCAAAGATTCGTTTTAGATATCTCAGAAACAGACCAGGGTGCAGAGTCAGGAGACGCTGGAAAACAGCTTTGTGTGTAAACGAAGAGGAGTCTATGTTGGCTTGGGATCAAGGATGCTATTTCAGGGAATAGCTGCAAAGCACAAAGGGAGGCAGACGGATAAGCCATGAGCGCGAGACAAATTTCTCTTAGATTAAAGAAGATGAAAACATTTGCAAGAGCCAATATTGGACTATTAACAGTGAATGAAGCTCATACAAGATGGAGTGAGCAAGTCTCCCGAGGTCAGAAGAGCAAGAACACCCAGCATAATTGATTCAAATATCAGTAAATAGGAGGTCAAAATGGCCAAATTTGCGAACTCCTCACACATGATGCAGAAGTCGAAAAGAAGGGCTATTATTTAAGCTGTAATTGAAAATAGTGATGTGCTCATACTCCCTTGAATGTCCCAGAACAGAGAAGACTGCAAGGTCAACTACAGATGGGAAACTTTGGCTTATGGTCAGATGATGAGAGATGATGGACTCATTGGGAAAGTGGGGAGTAATCCGACGTGACTCAGGCACCTGGGTTTCAGTTTCCTTATGTGCTCCTAGCCAAGCCAGGAATCCAAGATTGGGTGGGAATGCAATCCAATCAGTGGGTCTATGGGGCAACATGCTATACAATGTTGCATACAGCAATATGCTATTTGGTCCTCTTTAATCGGTATCATATGTTTTTAGAGGTAGTGCAAGGCGTGTTCTACAGATATCGGGCAGCCAATGAAGTACTAACCCGTATGCATTATATAAGTAGATATGCTCCCCTAACCAATCCCTCCCGCCAATAGGTTTTACAGTTTGCCATGTAGGATTATGTCATAGATGACGCATATTGGGGTATAAGACCTCTGTGTAATCAAGTTTGTGTGTGCAAGCATCAGTCCGATGTCTGCAGGTGTACTCTGCTTTATTAAATTGAAAATAAGTAGTACTTTGCCATATTCTTTGAGTCTGTCCTGTTATTTGGTCAGAGATCTTTATTGGTAATTCCACCTAGCAGAAGAGACGCGTCAAGGTGCTAGAGCACAGCACAGACATTCGTACCTGGATTGAGTTGCGCTGTCGCCTGTGTTTAGGGTAAACACTTTCCTTCCCCCGAAACGCGTCAACCTCAGTGAGAGAAGGAGAGAGAGATTTTCTGACAAAGCGCATGCCGCGGAAGCGAGGCGTCCTTTGTTATCAGATGCAAGGCTTGCGCAGGGACTGTTGCTAGGCAGTAGACTGAAGCTGAATTGAGCAAATGAGCAAGGAGACTTTAACAGAGGCGTATGCAGCACGGTGACTGTTCAGAACTTAAATTTTTCAATAATTTGAAGTCAAGGTAGCTTGAAATCTACAACATATTAACTATTTAAAAGGGAAGAAGGAAATAAAGACCTTTAAAACAAGCAACATTACTATACAGTTTAATGTCAAACTGTACCTCAGATGCCGATAGGAAGAAGAGAAAGAAGGCAAAAGAAAAGTCTAATATATTTGTGCATATGTAGAGTAAATTTAAGTTCTACTAGGATTTAAAGTGCTCACACAGTCAGGCAAGAGGTTGGAATGCATTCCGTGATTTGGTGAAAAATTAAGATTTCAGTTGTAAAGATTGATTCAGGAAGATTACTTCTTTCAAACCCTCTTAGCATCTTGCAGAGGAAATTCAGGTACTAAACACAGTTACTTTTGGGAGATACAGGGCGGGAGAAGTAAAATTGAAACTGGTGTTAATTCACACCTAACCTGCAAAGCACAAAAGGGAGGCAGACGGATAAGCCATGCGCGTGGGACACATTTCTCTTAGATTAAAGATGAAAACCTTTGCAAGAGCCAAGTATTGGACAATTAACAGTAAATACAGATCTGCTCTGAGGTTTAGGAGCAGAGTGTGATTTGTTATTGTATCCACTTCCCCTTTCCCTGGGGGTGTTCCGGGCTCAGCTGATTTCTTACTAGTTGGTTGCATCATGCCTTTGTGGGTCTGTGGAGATTCAACAGCTCCCGAGGACAACTCAAGAAAAGATCCCTGACAAAGCCACAAGGACAGCATCTGCAGTGGCCTGCCTTAAAAATAAATGGTGCTATTAAGGTACACTTTCATGCCTATTGCATCCAGTGCCTTTTCTTCTCTCACTAATGGCATGAATGTGCTCACAGACAAGACACCTGCATGTGCTTTGCCTTGTGTCAAAGCCACCAAAACCTCAGCCGTGACTGAGTGGGTGCCTGTTTGTAATGGAAATCAACTTTCTTTCTAACTTGTATTACGTTGTGTTTATTATTTTGGCCTCAGCAATAATCTCCTGCTGAAGTGGAATCCTGCATCTCCCTGTATGCTTAGAGTGTACCTCCAACAGAACTGCTGTCTCCACTGGAGGCACATTGGGCACTGTAAGCTTCAAGAATCAACTTTGTCCCCGATCTTTCCTGGAACATCCTGACAGAAGATACGGGTACACCTACTCTTTATCATCTGTGTCCAGTCTTGCTTTGATGTTGTGCTTGCCTGTGTCGCCATATCTGGAGGTGCTAGAGGGGTAAGATGTAATGGCAGGGTTTTCCGTCCCAGCGTGTTGCACAGAAGCAGTGGAAGTCTGGCTGGGCAGAGAGTGTTTCATGAGGACCTTGAAGAAGCCCTGCATGTCTGGTTCTTTGAGGAATTCTTTAAATCTAGACATAAGCTACTCGTCTGCCTGGTCCATGAGGGTCCTGTGACCTTCCCTAGTTAAGTACATTTGTTGCTGTGGCAGGTCGGATGACTTCCAAAATGTTGGTGTGCAGGTGCCGTTTTCCAAAAATGCAAGCCCATATGCGATTCCCTTTTCCAATGTCGTCCACATTACATGTGGCTGGAAAGCTTTCAGCTGGTTGCTCAACAGCATTGCTGGTCCTGCTTGGGAGTGCAATGGCAGCACAGAGGTTGCAGACTTCACCTGCTTCCCATATCTCCTTCTCCTGGGGTTTTCCTAATGAGGCTGATACATGCCCCATATGTGGGTCCGCCTGCCAAACCGGTGATCCCTATGTGCTTACTGTCAGCTCAAGCCGCAGACTTGTGTAGTCCCCTTTGGCCACGTTGTGGTCGGAGCGATACCAATCTCTATGTATCACCTTGTGCTCACACAGGTATCGATTATGTTTGTGTTCCCTGTGCTCCCTGTGCCGTGCGGTCTCCCTGGCGTCTAATGTGCATGATGCTATAGCGGTGCAGTCTTCTGGGGACTTTGTTCTTTTATTCCATGGCTCAGCTAAGTGCCAATGGGGGAACTCCCTATACCATTGCCATTGCTCATGTTCTCTGTTCACCGCAACCTCCCCCCCCCCGCCGTGTCCTGTGTTTGCACTCACTTTGCATTTGCTATATAGGAGCTTTCTCTGTCCTGTGTTCGAGCCACTTGGAACAGACACAGTGCGCTGGTGATATTCGTGCACTACTAGGGTCGATTGGCGCTCCGAAGTGAGGCGTCAAACAGTCCCTAATTGGACTTTGGGACAGAGCCCTGGGTGGGAAAGGACCTCTTGATCCCCTCCCCTGATGGATAGTTGCCCCGTAGCGGACTTTGGATCTGAACGCAATGAAGCCTTCGTCCTCTTCTGGAAGGCAATTGTGGAAAGCTGCCTCCCACCACGCTCGCATGCTAAGGAGGGCCCGAAGTGAGCGGGATCTACACACGTCGCAAGTATGCCACGCATTGACCTACCCAAGCAAAGTGTGTGTGGGTCAATGGAGAAGAAACTCGGTGGGTTCCCAACACACCGATGAAACCATTTGGGCACTTGCCATGAAAACTATTTAATAATTTGGTTTTCAACAAGATGGAGTTGCTGTTGTGACGCTCAGCCCCATCTGAAGCAGAGAAAGGGACAGACTGTTGGGTGTGGTGAGCAGAGGAGGTGCCACGCAGATCATTTACAGGGCTTGCACACACAGGAAAATACTGGAAAATTCCATTTACACTGCATTGCATCACACTACGGTCCCGTACCCGATTCTGAAGGCCATCCCAAGAGTATGGAGGAAGAAGAACATGGGATGGGACGCATTCCATGCTCCAATCATCAGATATAACTCCATCAGAGGATGAGGTTGGTACCTTGGCAGCCTCCTACTCAAACCATGGAAGGGAATCGATATAACTCCATCAGAGGAGGAGGTTGGTACCTTGTCAGCCTCCTACTCCAACCATGGAAGGGAGCCGGATATAACTCCATCAGAGGAGGCGGTTGGTACCTTGGCAGCCTCCTACTCAAACCATGGAAGGGAGCCGAATATAACTGCATCAGAGGAGGAAGTTGGTACCTTGGCAGCCTCCTACTCAAACCATGGAAGGGAATCGGATATAACTCCATCAGAGGAGGAGGTTGGTACCTTGGCAGCCTCCTACTCAAACCATGGAAGGGAGCCGGATATAACTCCATCAGAGGAGGAGGTTGGTACCTTGGCAGCCTCCTAGTCAAACCATGGAAGGGAGCCCAGCATTCATCTCCCAGCCATTGTGAAATGAAGACACGCGATAGCCAATTGGTCATTTGGAATGTTGGTAGCATTTCTTAACTGCCTTTCATCTGAAATAATATGCCAGCAGCTCTTGGTTTCTTGAAACTCCTTCCTAGAGGCCTACCAGGAGCTCAAGCCAACCAAGGAAAGAAGAATGGACTTTAGAATCATCTGGAGTAAAGGACCCTGCATGGGACAGAGGTTTAGCTTGCACGCTGGGAGCGAAGCTATTTATGGCTGGCGAAATTCTGGAGGAGATGTTTCTGTGCCAGGAGCAGGTTTTAAAATGTACGCCGGACCTCACTTTCTATTATTTATTTCAGATTAATAAGGCTACTGGGCTTCCTCATCTTAGCGTGGCGAAGAATCAACTGGTTAGCGCCTGCGCAGCTCATGCCACGTACATAGTTACGGTGAGAGTAGTGTCTCTGTAAACAGCCAACATGCCCATGTGCATAAAGGGATCCTACATCCTGCTTCCTTGAAAAGAAGTCTTTATAAGTTTGAGGGCGAGTGTTTCACCTGAACTATGGGGGGCGTTTTACACGGAATACTGCGCACAATGAAAGCGTAAAAGTGGTGACCTTGTGCTTTCATTTTGCTCTCCAGCTTATTTTGTCTTCAGTTTCAAAACATTGGAGGGAAAACTCGCAGAGTTTACATTTCTACTTTGCTTTTCTGCTCTGCCTTAGAGAACACAGGCCGAACACCAAAGGATTCCTATGAATATGCCGTGGGTTAGCACCTGCTAAAGAGTAGGCAGAATCCATTATGAAACATCGACTGCAAAGCGTGATTTGCAGGCAAAGTTTCATTTTCTACAAAGCTGAGAGTAAAAGCAAAGAGTTAAGGTGATTTCATTTACATTTATTCTTCACAATTACAATCGCTTTTAAGGGTTGAAAATTTCATTCAGGCAACCAGCAGTACACACAGATATTGGAAAATAGTAGGAATGAACCCAGCTAGAAGAGCCTTATAAGGCAATCACCACTTCAGGCTCATCACGGATAGTCACCCTGGAAGTAAGAATGGACTCAGCTGTTTATGTGGCGTTCATCCCCTGTTCTAGGCTGGAATGGGGATAACGGCCCGGCAGCCCAAGTTATCGGCCTGAGGATGATGGCCATTAGCACCCCGGGTTACGAAAGCGGTAATCCGGACTGCTAAAAAAAAAAAAAAAAAATGAACGAATTTTCCTTCCTACAACGGGACACGCACGGCGTTGCACTTTAGGAAGGAAAATCATTTTCCAAGATGGTTGCCATTGAAATGGAAGGAGCGGATACCGCGGCAGCAACTGCTGCTGCCACCGAAACAAAGTAAGTAGGGGGTGGGGGGGATAAAAGACAATGGGACTGAGGTTGGGGGGTGGGAATATGACAGCAGGGGGAGCCGGCCATCAAGCAGCTTTGAACCCCGGTTTGTACCAGTGGATCAAGCGTGCGTTCCTAGCCATCTGATTGGCTGGCTCCCCCCACCCGGGCGCTAATACCTATTAATTCTTCAGATTCCCTTCATTCCTTTATCAATCTCCTAGAAGGGGTATGATATGAAATTTATAATGCACCTATACACAAGTGTATCAAGTGTTTCAAGGCGTGACAAGACATTGGGGGGAAACAGAGGGAGGACAAAAACAACAATCTTACTAGGCCTTGTGACATTCAGATCGCCTAAGAGCAAAAGGGTAGCTTCATTCACCACCTCTGGGCACCTCACAAAAGAGCACAGGTGATAAAGAAATTAGAATTGTGGGCAGGGGGAAGATTGTGAATGCTGACAGAAAGATTTTAATTTGCCCACCTTGTTTTCTGTCTTTTCTTCACTCTGTAGATCTCCGACCAAGCAGCTGGGAGAGAATCTGTATTCGTTCTTGTAATAACCCAATTCTATGTTCTTTTATAGTTTCCATCCAGGGTTCACAGACGTTTGAAGGAGGATCGGTAGCTGGCATAATTATTAATTTATTATTTTTATCCACTTTCCCTTCCGGAGACCCAGGGTGCAACTGTGAATAAGTCAGTTGTACGCGGGTCCTTTGGGAGGGTAACTCCCGCAGAATTTGACCACTGGGGCCTGACACTCCTCCTCTATTTCTTTTAGTTCAGTACATCTCACTCCCTACTCCACTCCTCCAATCAACATGGTTCTCATCACTCGCTCTTCTTCTCATGCTTTCCACCCCAACCTTTCTTCCTCCTCACATCCAATCTACTTGCTCTCTACTCCGTTCCCATCACCACCAACAGAGGTACTCCCTTCACTGTTCCTCATTCTACTTTACTTGTTTTCTCCACCTCCTCTCTGTCTTATTCTCCGTCTACTGCCCTCTCATCCTCCCCATATATCCATATGCCCAAGTCCTTTTCTGCACTTCTAATACCCATGCTGCCTCTTGAATCTTCGCCCATCGTATTCCCCCCCTGGACAGGCCATGGGAGGAACTATTGTTCCACTGTGTTCATGTGGTTTTGAGTGTGTTGACTTGTAAGGGGGTTGGGTGCCGGTCACAGGAAGTGTAAGGGGGTTGGGTGCCTGTCACCGGAAGTACAATGTCTGTAGCTTTCCCTGGCAAAGCTGTTTCAGGTTCATCCGCCAATGTGATTTTAGACCACAGAGAGCAGTGATTTCTGCTGCCACCACATGAAGTGTAGTTTCAGGAGTGGGAAAGAAGAGCACTGAGGATGTTAAAACTCAATAGGTGGAAGGTACTAATTATCAGGCCAACAGAGGAGATTATCAAGGAGGGGAGCAAAGATGTATATCAACCGGCAGAAGAAGATCAGAAAGAGATTAATTGCATCCAAAACTTGCAGAAATTGCAGCCTCGAGTATCCAACAGCAGTGTGATTTGCCTCGTGATTTCAGACACAGTCACTCTCTTTCCTTTGTGTGCAGCACACCTGTGTGGCTCACATGGCCCAACCACCGCACAAGTCCATCTCCAGGGCCTAACTTATACAGAATGAGCCGGGTGGCTGTCATTTTTAGCGTGGCCACATGATTTTTGATTGACACCTAAACAGGCCCTTCCTTATGTAGAACTCTGGCACCTAAGCCCCCGGGAGAGCGGGGACTGGCAAGAGCTCCAGTGGCTTCCTGACAGTCATAAAAACTAAAGAAGGATCACAAGAGAGAGTAGCAGCAAACCAGGGTGTGCAACCACAAAGCCCAGGAAGTGTAAACGAGACGCCAGCTGGAAAGTCTGCTCCCAGTA
Source organism: Ambystoma mexicanum (assembly GCF_040938575.1). Taxonomy (NCBI): domain Eukaryota; kingdom Metazoa; phylum Chordata; class Amphibia; order Caudata; family Ambystomatidae; genus Ambystoma; species Ambystoma mexicanum. Next base: position 100,710,680 of record NC_090934.1, read on the forward strand.
TCACAGGGATACTGTAACTCCTATACCTGATGGCACATGCATAGTCCAGGAGAAGATAGGCTGAAGGACGGAGATGCACCAGGCCAAGTGAGGGTATTACCTGCATTGTCAAGAAGATAGTGGAGCCTGAGACCGAGGGGAGACAGGCACAGAGACGCACAGAACGCAGCGCAACAAACCAAACAGAAACCAGACCCTGGAAGGAACCGGCCAACGTCCTGCATTCCAGAAGGTAACGGGCAACACATTGGGACCAGTAGGGCAGAGGAACATGGCAGGCACAAATCCTGTATGGGTATAATGAATTGATATTCCCTCCTTTTCGTCACAGTACTTGCTGAGAGTGGTAACCAAGTTTGTCCCACAAAGAGAGACAGAAAAACAGGGTCATGGACCTGAACCAAAATAGTGGGAAATCAGAGGTCTAACATCCTCTTCCTCGTGGCAGTATCTGGCCTGGAGAGTGAACCAGATCTGCCAAAACTAAAGCCTAAGAAAGACATGGGGAAGGGAGGCATTCCCACTGGTGCTGTGAACTGTGAAACTAAGCCCGACATAGGCATGGGGAAGGAAGACATTGACCCTTGTGTTGTGAACTGTGAAAAAAGCCTGGGTAAAGGAGGCAATCCCCCTGGTGTTGCGACACTATGCTGCTGAAGTACCAGGAGAAGGGAGATATTCTCTTGGAACACATAGACCAGGGGAAGGGAGTCACTCCCCCCTGGTGGTGGAAAACCAACAAACAAGATACCTGGAGACTGGAGGCATTCTCCAGGAACCCAATAGTGAAGAAGCAACTATGGGCAATAAGGAATGTTGATGTTTGAACTGGAACTTTACCTTTTGCGTTTGAATTGAGAGCTTTACTGATTCTTACAACCTGGAACTTTGTTTTTGTTTCATGGAAAGGTATTGAGACCTGGAGAAGGGAGTCATTCCCTCCGGTAAAAATCCCCCCTATCAACTGGAATTGTGATCCGCTGTCCAGAAGAAAGGAGTCATTCTTCTGGATCAAGAAGATCCACTACTTCTGTAGTTTAGTTTGTAGTATAAGGGACAGAAGAACAAGATACTTTCCCGTGATAACGTTCTTTTGACTGGATGTTCCTCTCACATATTCCTCATCTTTGATATATCGAAATCTGCTTGCAGCTTGCTTCAGAAATTATTTTCGTACGGTCGAGCGTCGTAGAGTCATGGCCTTCGACAGCCTCCATAGCGTCCCTTGCTGTGATGCCGACATTGTTATATGATGCGCGCATGGTGACCGTTACCTTAGTTCTAGTTTTTTCCCCCCTTTAATTTGCATGCTGTGTCATAGGAGGAGACGTTCTTGACGTTGTGTGAAAGGAAGGATAAGGACACAAATTCTAGGCAAGCAAGAGGAGAAGAATGGGAGGGCGATGAGGAATACGTGGGAGGAACATCCAATAGAAAAAACGTTACCACTGGTAAGTAACTTGTTCTTCGAATGGATTGTGTCTTCCCACGTATTCCTCATCTTTGATACACTCCTATAGCAGTCTGTGTGAGGAGGAGGGTTCTGAGAATTTCTATGTATTAATGTTCTGGAGGACGGCTTTGCCAAATTTGACTTCCTCTCCTGATAAAGAGTCTATACAGTACAATTTACTAAAAGTATTAAAGGACGACTAGGTTGCCCCTCTGCAGATATCCTTCACTGGCACGCCTCTTTCTAGAGCCAAGGAAGCAGCCACCCCTCTAGTGGAATGCACCCTCAAACCTTCAGGTGAATCTTTGACTCCCACAGAGTAACATTCTGTTATGCACATGACAATCCATTTGGAAATTGTTTTGTGGCTGCTAAACCTAGCCTTTGTCCAACGTATCCAATCAAAAGCTGGTCATCCTGACTTACATTTTCTGTCCATGTGATATAATAACTTAACACCCTCCTAGGGTCCAGACAATGGCATCTCTCCTACACTTTTGATGGATGGGGAGGAGGATAAAAGGTTGGTAGTAATATATGTTGTGAAAGGTGAAACTCTGACAGGACCTTCGGAAGAAAGGATGAGTGAACTTTTAAAAGTACCTTGTCCTTAAAAAGGGACGTGAAAGGACGTTTTGAAGATAGGGCTGGTAGCTCACTTACCTTGTGGGGGGATGTAATAGCTACTAAACATTCAGTTTTTATCTTTATAATTCTCAACTGACACAAATTTAAGGGCTCTAAAGGAGCTCTCCTAAGACATTTCAATACTAGGTTGAAGTCCCATGTTGGCACAATGAAGGGAGTAGACGGGAACACATTTATTAGACCCTTAAGAAGTTGTACCACAATCAGCACTTTAAAGTACAATCCCTCATCAGAAGATCTCTTCAAGTTCGACAATGTCGCCAAGTAGCCCTTCACTGTGGCCACTTGTAAACCGCAATGGATTAAGTGGAGCAAGAAAGATAGAACAGTAGGAAGTTCACATGTAAAAGGATCAAGTTTCTTTTCCCTGCACCAGCTGCAAATTTATTTTCCAAAAGCAGCAGCGGTATAGGGATTTAGTTGCTGGTCTTCTAGCCGAAAGCAACCCCTCCATCACGTCTTCCGGAAGGTCCCGATCCTTGTAACTCACCCTCTCGAACACCAGGCGTGAAGATTGAGAGTTCTGATTTCTGAGTGAAGAATGAGACCTCCCTTTTGCGAGAGTAGGTCCTCTCTTTGGGGGGGGACGAATTGGAGGCCAAATGGCCATCTCTAGAAGGTGCAGGTACCACATTCTCCTGGTCCAATCTGAAGCAATAAGGATCATGGTTTTCCTAAACGTCCTCAGCCTCCTTATCACATGAGGAATGACTGGAACTGGAAGAAATACGTACTGTAGTGTAAACTCCCAGTCCACTACGAATGGGTCTTCTAGAGCTCCTCTTGGGGGAAATTCCCTGGAGCAGAACTACTCGTACTTCCTGTTGAGGCGTTTCCCAAAGGGCAAAGATCTTCAGACGGTCTTCCTGAGCTAGCTCCCACTCATAGGAGATCGTGCTCCGCCTGCTCTGAGCGTCCTGAACCGCGATTGCTTCTCCAACTAGATGAACTGTCAGGTATGGTATCAAAGTAAGACAAACACAAGTGACCACAGTTCAAGGGTGTTTATTGAACTTTATCAAGGCTAACTGTAAATGTAATTATTTATAAAGCGCCTATAACAGGCAGTGTTTCAAAGCGCTCAAGGAGGGTGGGAACACTGGGGAAAAAACAACAGTCGCTCAGAGAAATAACGGTCTGCACAGGCAGAGTAAGTGAAAAAAGAAGATACATTTAACAGTTCAGATACAGCAAATAGGCCTGGCAGCGATTCTGCGTTTTTTTCAAGTGCACAATAAGAGGTGAAGACAAGGGAGAACATACAGACGATCTTCGGGCAGAGATGCATTCAGATCATGCAAGCGCAAGACAATCAGGGGATCGGTCCAAGTGCAGCCAGTCGGTAGGGACTGGGATAAGTGCGGAGAAAGAAGCTCTCTTGAATTTATTCAGAAGTGCAGGAATGGGGATGGGGTTCAGGTCCCTGAGGCAAGTGCAAAGAAGTCTGGTGGGGGTGCTAGGGACCTGTGAGACTCTGAAGTACACCAGGCAGCAAGTCAGCAAAGCTGTATGAAAGAGGAGGTTAGCAGGGTAGGGGGAGAGAAGGAGGAGAAGAGAAAGGTCTTGAGCAGTTTCCGGAATGTAAGATCAGGCTTAAGATGGAGGATGGCAGGGAGACTATTCCAGAGGGAGGCAGCCAGCTGAGGATAAGGATCTCCCTCCAAATCTCTGCTTGGAGAACCGGCTCACTCGCAGAAGGTTGGAGGTAGATGAGTGGAGGGCTCTAGAGGGACAGTATTTAGGTAGACAGCGTTGCAGGTACGTAGGTCCCAGGCCCCAGAAATCCTTGTGAACAATGCAGAGGGTCTTGAATTTGATCCTTGCAGCCACGGGGAGCCAGTGAAGGGATTTCAGCGCTGGAGAGATGCAGTCCCTGGGCTTGAGGCCAAAGATAAGTCTTGCATTTCTGTTCTGGATGAGTTGCAGAAGAAGGGAGGTTGAGGAAGAGGCTGTTGAGTAGTCCAGCATAGAGAGAACCAGGGCTCTGGAGACAGTGAGAAACCGGGCGAAAGTGAGAATAGGTTGCGTGCCTCTGAGGAGGTGAAGTTGATAGTTTGAGATGTCAGAAATGTGGGAGGAGAAGGAGAGTGGAGTCGAAGATGACACCAAGGGAGGGCGTGGCCAGCATGCAAGCGCAGGAGACGTGAGCCCCGTGAGCTCCTCTTGCCGCCGACAACATCCTGAGGAAATTATCCTGTTTGGTGGGGCGATACGACTTGCAATTTCAGGATTAGCTGCATGAATGCTGGAAGAAGCTCCGTGTGCATTTTCACCCCAAGAATCCTGCTCTGGGTGAGGGAGAAAAGCAAAAGAAGTTTCGGCGCGCAGGGCGTGAGTAGCTGACTTCAAAATGGCCGCCGCGGTCCGATCCCTGTGTTAAACCGAACCCCCTGGTGGGGGAGGACCCCTCGGCTGCCTCGGCCGGAGCAGTGTGCCGCGCTGCGACCCGACACCCGATCGCTAGGAAAAGGAGTGTTGTGAAGCCGTCGGAGCTGTCCCCGAGAGCGGAGGGACCCTGCGGCGCCCTTGTGAGCGGGAAAGGCGCTCTCCCGACGGAGGTCGGGTTGGGACTCACGGCCTCATACCCGCTGACCACGGTACTGCCCCCTGTGGTGCGGGCGGAGGTGGATGGAAGGAGTGGCGCCGTCCGCGCGCACCGGCGAGGAAGACCCACGGGGCTAGAGCGCACGGGGGCGGAGGGAGCCAGTCCCCTGGCGAAATCAACCGGAGTCCCCCCCCCCTTCTCCCTGCACACGAAGCCGTACCCTGCTGGCCTCCACCCCTCCGTAACAGAGGCAAACAGGCACTTCCTGGCTGGACTCCTATACACAGGCACCCCTGCATATCCGATACCTCTAACTGGGAGGGCAGCCGGTGCTTACGTAACTGCAGATTCACGAACCTTGGTGGACTAATCCTTGCGGACAATTGGCGGCCCAGGTCCAAGATGGCTTACGGTGCCTGATGACGGGCCGGGCGGACGAGCTGTCTTCCCCCGCCCAGTGGCTTCTTGCCGTGGCCCCGTGCGGAGAGGACCCTGCGTGAGGAAGACTGTGCCTGCATCAGAAGCGCCCTCCGGAGCAGCAAGCAAGTAAGTGGGCCCTTCCCGCCCCAGCCACCCCAACTATCCCGGGGAACGCCTGACGCGTGGAGCGCAAGGGGGTCTCGCAAGCCAACAAAGGGGGAGGGACCCAGTGGGCTCCAGGGGCTACTCCGAGTACTCTCCGCGGGGAGCCCCGGGGCACGGGCCCTTCCCAGCGGAGTCACGGCGCAGGGCATAACTGGGGTAAGAACCACCAAGGAGAAGCACCAGCACCGGCACCCGGCCCCGCCAGGATTTTGCTGCTGCCGTTGGGCTAAGTGGGAGACGCGGATTCCCACCACCGTGGTCTTCGGCGCGCGGTGCGATGGGGAAGGACAGGCAGAGAAAAGCATCCACCCAAAGCAGTATGGATCGGTTTGCGGTAGCCACAGCCCCGGCTCCCGCGGCATCAACGACACGAGCACTCCCTCAACCAGAGGATGAACCTCTCTCCTTGCGGGACATCATGGCGGCTATCGCTAGCTCGCGCTCCTCCATGGAGATCAAGATGGATAGCATCGCAGCAGATGTCTCCTTCCTGCGGCACGACCTACAAAAGTTAACTTCCAGAACGGGTGAGGCCGAGCACCGTATCTCAGCAGTAGAAGATAATGTCACTGGGATCAACAGGCAGATGTCCCAGGCACTGGCCCGCCTGAAGACCCTAGAGGCCAAAGTCGATGAGGGAGAGGGAAGGTCTCGCCGCAATAATGTTCGCATCCTGGGCCTGCCGGAGGGGGAGGAGGGGCAGTGCATGGAAGTGTTTCTAGAACAATGGCTCACTGACATCTTCGAACCCTACTCTTTCTCAAAGTTTTTCTCCGTAGAGAGGGCACATAGAATGCCCTCGGGCAGACCGATACCGGGCGCTCCGCCCCGAACAATAATTGCCAGACTGCTGAACTATCGTGACAGAGACGCGCTCCTGCAAATGTCTCGGTCCCAAGGGTCGATTACACACAATGGGTCGCGAATAGCCTTTTTCCCCAGACTACACCCGTGAGGTGCAACGTGCAAGGCAATCCTTTGAGCCTCTCAAAAGACAGCTAGCGCAGTTAAAGGTGAAATACGGCCTTCTCTTTCCGGCCCAACTAAAGATTCACCATAAGGGGACGACAGTTCACTTTACAGACCCACAGGAAGCCTGGAGATGGGCCGAGGCACATATTGAAGGGGATTGGTCCACGAGACCACGAAGACAGAGGGGCAGGGTCCGACCCGGGTCACGACAAGTCTCCCCGAGGAGAGCTCCGGAGCGTGGGGAGCAGGAGGCTCCGGAGCGACTAGCGGAGCAGGACGCACACTGAAAATGCTCAACCCTGCAATGAAGAAAAAGAGTGCTCTAACGCAGCATACGGGTGTACCAAAACCACACTCCCGACTGAGCCACGGGAGACGTCCCACCATGTAAAACACCAACATACGGCACAAGAAGGAGAGCCCCCTGGGTAGGTCCTTTCTTGGAGTTTCGCTTAAAGTCAAGTCGCACTTGCGTTACAGGTAGACACCTGTACCTCTAAGTTAGTTTGTTTCATGTGAGTTGTCCGGTTGACAACTTGGATTCTCATGTTCGGGCGACAGATGCTTCTAGTTGGGAGGAGTATAGGGTGGTTAGTTATGGGTTTGTTATGTTTAGTTATGAAAGGGGCCAGACAAGCAGGGAATATACTAAAGATCAAGATAGGGGCAGCATCAAATAAACACACAGAAACCCGGCGCCAGGCGTCGCCGCCAGTGGCATATACTTTCTCGTCCATAAATAGTCATGGCCTCCAGTAGCATCAGGACCAGCAAGGCCAGGTCACTTAACTTCATGACCTGGAATGTCAACGGACTCGGCACTGCAATCAAACGCCGATTGGTAGGGCAATACTTGAAAAGGCACACTCCAGATATAGTTTTTCTAGTTGAAACACACCTTGCAGGCACAGAATGTTCTTTATTCAAACGCACAAACTACAGACTTGCACTCCATGCAGGCTTCACAATGGGTTCACGTGGTGTCCTGATACTGATACATAAAAACCTCCCCTTCCATTTGAACACGGTGTCTCAGGACACCGGAGGCAGGTACATATACGCGACAGGCACGCTCTGGGGAAACTCCATCACATTGCTTGTTGTCTACGCACCACCAACTTTACTAACGCCATTACTCACCGACATTTCCCCCATGATTACGGAGGATAACTCCGACATCACGATAATTGGAGGGGACTTTAATGAAGTCATGAACCCAACCCTAGACCGCTCACACTTGCGCAATAGAAACCCTGAGGTACGCACCAAACTTGCCACGTTCACGAACGCCCTAGGCTTGTGTGACGTATGGAGAGATCTCCACCCCGATTCCAGGGAATATTCCTTCCATTCTGGGGCGCACGCCTCGCTCTCCAGACTGGATTACTTCTTCATTCCTTCAACTGACCTACATAGAGCACAAGAAGCATACCTATTACCTAGGGGAATCTCTGACCACTCCCCAGTGGTGCTGAAAATCACGACCTCTAGACCGACCCCCCCGCCAAGTTGGCACCTGAATAATTATTACTTGGGTAACCCAGACCTGATAGAAAAACTCCAAGAGGCGACCGAAACATATTTTGAGCTAAACACGGAGTCTGCAGCAGACCCAGGGTCACTGTGGGAGGCATATAAAGTAGTACTAAGGGGGGAACTCATCTCATGGACATCCGCACATAAGAAGCAGCACCTCCTTAAAGTACACGAGGCAGAACAACAAGTTAAATTGGCAGAGGAAGCCCATATTACCCAGGACACGCCTGAGACGAACCGAGCCTTACTCCGAGCACAGAAGCTGCTCCAGAACACAGCACTTGATAACGCCAAACAAGCACACACTGCAATGAGGGCGTGTGTTTATGAAACAGGCGATAAAGCTGGCAAATTGCTAGCGTGGCTGGAACGTAAGGAGCAGGGAAGCAGACATGTGCATCAGTTACAGGGTGGGAGCGCAGGGCCACTAGTATCGGATCAAGACATTTCACAAGGTTTCGCAGACTACTACGCTGATCTCTATAAAGAGCCCACAACCCGCATGAACACGTCAATAGTAGATGAAATTAACCTTCCCACTTTGGACGAGACCCAACAAGAACTGTTGGAAAGGGATATAACGGAAGAGGAAGTGGCATGTGCGATGTCTGCCCTCCAATCTGGCAAATCCCCAGGCCCAAATGGCTTTCCGATCGAACTGTGGCGGAAGGTGGGGACCAACGTAATTGCCCCACATCTACTGAGAATGTACCAGCATGCAAAAGAACGGGGCATTCTATCCCCAGACTTGAGAGAAGCCACGATAATCGTGTTGCCCAAACCGGACAAGCCCCCTGACAACTGCAATTCGTACCGACCCATTTCACTCATAAACAGCGAAGCGAAAATTCTTGCTAAGCTGCTGGCAGACCGTTTGCAACAGGTGATACCCGCGCTAATCCATCCGGACCAGTGTGGTTTCATGCCCCAGAGATCGACACGCATGAACCTCCACAGACTGCATGCGGCACTGGAGAAAACCGACAGCATTCAAGGGCCGCTGGCCTTGCTGGCAATCGACTTTGAGAAGGCCTTCGATTCAGTGAGATGGGAGGCCATCTGGGACATAATGAGACGCATGGGGTTTGGCAAAAATTTTATGAGCTGGGTGCATTTGCTGTACAGCGGGCCGGTGGCCAGGACTAAGGTTAATGGTTGGCAATCAGATCCGTTTAGTCTGGGCAGAGGCACCAGACAGGGCTGCCCCCTGTCAGCAATGATCTTCGCAATAGCCATAGAACCCCTGGCTATTCTCCTACGTGATACACGGCTCTGGGAAGGGTTCCGCTGGTCGGAGACATGGGAGGACAGAGTGTCTCTCTACGCGGATGATCTGCTTATATATTTGAAAGACCCGTGCAACTCCTGCCACAGAGTCACACAGATGTTGAAGGAATACGGAGACTTCAGTGGCCTGCGGGTAAACTGGTCAAAATCCACCCTATTTCCCATAGGCAACGTGGCAGCTGCTAGCCCCGCGGACTGCCCCTACCAAATCGTGACAGATCAGTTTAAATACCTGGGGGTCATCATCACGAAGAGTCTGATGGACTACACATCGCTGAACCTACACCCGGTTGTGACAAGGTTTGCGGAGGACACTCGCCACTGGTTTTCCCTGCCACTAACACTGATGGGCAGAGCAGCCCTATTCAAGATGATCGCACTCCCAAAGTTTCTGTACATTTTGCAAAACGCTCCACTACACATCCCACATCATGAATTCCTGAAGATAGACCGTATCCTTCGAAAGTTGTTGTGGAGCGGGTGTCACCCGCGGATTGCCCTCTCTACCCTGCAAAGGTCCATCTGGGAGGGTGGGATTGGGCTGCCCAGATTGCAAACTTATTACTGGGCTAGCCAGATGGCGGTGGTGAACGACATGCTCCACGGGGACAGGAATTTGCCGCACATCAAAAGGACCAACTCTCAGAGTGGAGCTGCCCCCTTGGAACTTCTGTATCGCGGCCGGTGCCGCAGACCAGCTCTAGATAATGGACACTCGCATCACATGCATCTGGACCGAAGCGCACCGCCACATAGGCTGGGACGCGAAACTGACTCTAGCCCAACCTCTGTGGCACAACAGCCTTCTCCCCGAAATGTTGAAGCTCCCCAAATGGCCTGCATGGGCCAGTAGAGGTATTACCAGAATCGGAGACGTAATAAGGGAGGAGACACTGGTCACCTTTGAAACACTATGTTCTGAATTCGCCCTCCCACCCTCTGAGGAATACCACTATACTCAACTGAAACACGCACTGCATGTCCACCGTCAAACCATCAGCGATATCCCGGAATGCACCCCGTTAGAACGCAACATTGTCCAGGACCGAATACAGCGCAAAGTCACCTCAACCATGTACAATGTAATCACATCCTTTGCTACGCCTGAATTGCTTAGTCTGAAAGCCAGATGGGAGCGCGACGTGGGCTCGCTTCAACCTGAGGACTGGACAGAAGCTTTGATGTATCCCCGGGAAGTGGCCATTTCATCGAGACTCCGGCTGGTGCAACTCAAAATCCTACATCGCATCTACTATCCCAGAGTGGCACTTTTCCGCTGGGGCAGAATCCTGGATGCGCGTTGCCTGCGTTGTAAACGGGAGGAGGGTACTTTCTTCCACATTATATGGGAATGCGACAAAATACAGCAATTTTGGAGGAAATGCTGTGACAAGCTTTCCAGAGTCATGGGCAAACCAGTGCAAAGGGGACCAAAACAGCTCCTGTTAGGAATCTCCGACGAAAGTGATCTGACCCGCTACGAGAAATTGCTCTGGTCGACCGCAACAGCAGTCCTCAGAAGGAACATTGCGCAGTTATGGGGATCTGAGAGAACACCCTGCTATGACCAGTGGGTCACGGATGTGGACATTTGCGTGATAATGGAACGCAGGGTGTATGCTGCAAGGGGGTGCCCGCAAAAAGCAGATAAGATATGGCAGAGATGGGAGGAGGATGGCTGAGTCCCAGACGAGATGTAACGAGTGAAACGAACCATTTGGGCGGGCGACGCCGGGTTAGCGAGCCTGGAACGCACGAACTGCCTCACGAGCCTCCTCACTGCAGACCTGATGGCCCCGAGAGCTAAAGCCCCATTCTTCACTTTCCCTTTCCTTCCCCCTTTTCCCTGGAGCTGTTTACCCCCTCCCTCCCCCTCCTCCCTTCCCCTTCCTTGCAATGTTGGGATACTTGTAATGTTCTATGCATGTTTTAAAAAACCAAATAAAGTTTTTGATTAAAAAAAAAAAGATGACACCAAGGTTTCTGGCCTCACAGGTGGGGGTGGGTACGGGGCCAAGGGAGGCCAGCCAGAGTGAAAGTGGTAAAGTGGGAACAGGGGTCCAAATGCGAATGATCTCAGTTTAACTGGCGTTGAGGCAGATGTTATTTGCTGCACACCATGACTGGATAGCGGACTTACAATCAGATTTGAGTGAGGAAGAGGACTTGGTGGTGTGATAAATGCCTATCTGAATCTAAATCTATAGATGGGAGCAAGCTACAAACATCAGATAATAATGTAGTCCTAGTGGAGTCTTGTCAAAATAAAAGGGCCTATACCAAAAAAGAAAAAATATTGCCATTCCTCATCGCTAAAAACAAGTAGTGTGAGGAAATGTTCATGAAAAAAGATAGAAGTGTTCACAAAATGATGTCAGGATGTTAAGGCCGTTTGCCACCCTTACCCACGTTTTCAGCAAGGGACAAGGCGGTTCACTCAAGCATCGCACACTCTTGGGCTTCTTCGGCATGAGGACACAGTTCCATTAGCAACATCAGGGCCTTCTGTGCCCAGGTCTTCTCTTGAGTTATCAAAGGCTCTTAATTCAGAGGGCCTGATGTACCTAAACAAACAAATTGTTCCTTTATGAATATTCAAGTCGGGCGAATCACTCTTCACCCTGGATCCCCCTCTTCTGGGCTCAGATCCCCTTCTGCAATGCTTAAAGAATAGCTTTTCTCGGGTCACTCACGGTTCGCCCCAGATCCCCTCAGCCAGGCTCGGACCAATTACAGTTCTTATCAGCTGTCAAAGACTTTGAATGTACACAGGGTTTAGCTTGTCCTGTTGCAGGACTACTTCGATTTCATAGTTCACAATTTTACACTCTCAGTTGGATACCTAACAGAACTTCGAATGAGCACCCACATGGTGCCGGAAAACACTCTGTATATGGTACCTGCTTAGTTTCAAAAGTTCAGTCACTCCTTGGATATTAAATTATATTCGCGTCGCTCATCACATACGCTTCACACACTGTTCTTTGCAGATTTCTTTATACAATGTTGCTGCTTTCAACTTCAGTACCATGGCAGCAGTTGCTCCTTCCTGCCACAGTTATCGATGCAGGAGTGCCCCGGTTACCTTTGATACACAATGCACCTTTCTTCAGCTTTAATTCCCGGTCTTATGTTTCTTATTATCAAGGGCTTGTGAAAGTAGCAATTACTCTCTGAAAAGGCCAAGGGGAATTCCCTCCTTAACACCCTTTCTGGTCTTGCCATCTTTCTCCTAGTTTTAAACTGCCATCTTGAAAACTGCTGCATCCTCGTGTGTTTTGCCTTGCTCAGAGTGTGCCTTCGTGCTCCGCCTTTTATCTGTGTGAGGAAGTGTGATGAAGTCAGGTTTGTGTAGATATCAGTAATTGCAGAACTCTGTCTGACCCTTGTATACGGCTCAGGTGTTACTTTGTTTTCTTTCCTAGTGAGCTGTCTGTGAGAAAGTGTTTGTGTCAGGAAACCGGATGGGGGGGTTGAGTTCCTAATTATCTTACCTGTTAGGATGGGGAAAAGGTGTTACAGGGAAGGGGATACCGTGTCTCACCGTCCAGTGTCCCACTTTCACTCCCTGAAGACCCCTCATCCAGGTGATCCACCTGCACTGGTCGAGCCCCAGGAACTGGATCCAAAGCCGATGGCCGTGTCCTGGCCACCTGGATGAAAGATCCCTGGGGGCTAGCGGGTGAGACATCTTCTGGTTTCTCACAGTGCCCCATAACCAGAGCTGCATTGCCTCTCTGCACAGGGTAGGCAATCCTATGCCCCCCACCCTCTTGTTGAGGTAGTGCATGGTGTGAGAAACCAAAGGGTGTCTCACCTACTAGTCCCCAGGGATCTCTCTCTCAGGTGGCCAGGGCACGGCCATCGCATTTGGTTCCAGACCCTGGTGGGGGACCAGTGCAGGAGGATCACCAGGGAGTGGGGTTGAGGAGAGATGCGGTATTCCCGCTTTTCCCATACACCTAACCCATCCTATTCTTTAGGATTATCCGATGTCCCAGAGGAAGAGGGCGACTGCGACTAAAGAGGCTAAGCCTTACATAGTGCATTGGAAATGTCCTGCTAATCGGGTCAAGCAAATTCAGGCATTTGACTTTAAGTGGATACATCTGATGCCCATTAGCTCTCTTCACACTGAAAAAGGCGGAACATTGAGAGACACTCTGAGCAAGGTGGAACACGAGTAAGAGCAGAACCTCCGGGGTGAAGGCGAACCTACAGGAGCAGGGCAACGGACTGTGGGATGAGAACCCCAGGAGTTCCATGCAGGAGTTTGTTGCCTCCAAAAGGCAGTGAAAGAAACATGGAGAAGGCCACATCCCAAACAAGAAGGCTGCATTGTGTTTCAAGGACACCAGCAACCCACCCGGGCGAACGGCAGAGTTGTGGAGACAATGCCAGGCCTGTGGTACTAACTTTTACTCGTGAATTTAAAAACTGTAAAGACAAGAAAGAAATACGCACAGCCGGTGAGTTGGCAAGCAACATGAAACACTGGTGTGTGTTAAGGAAAGGTTGAAGTGCCACATTATATTGCACAATTGAAGGCTGCATGCGTGTGGATGAGATGCAAAGAAAGGCAGACCTGTGAATGAACTTTGAAGTAACGATAGCTATAAAACCAGAGATACTGAGTAACAGAGTCGTCCGGCAAAAGGAAGTAACCCACTCTGTATGAAAAGTGAAATGTTTGTAGCGATACATTTCTACTGTAAACTAACCTTTGACTAGAGCAAGCAAGCATATTTTGCTCCCAGCGCACTGCCCGCCCCTAGTTACACGCTTCCACGCTTAATTTCCCTGCACTCCCCAGGGTTATTAAGACCATCAGCGGCACATCATTGGAGTAGGCGCCGGTTTGTGCCAGTTCGTGTCCGGGAGCACGGGGTCGGACTACCCTAGCACAGCAAGGTAACATGCCCTCTCCCTTGTTCCCTGCACTGATTGTGTGCTGGCTTGCCTCCATACTGCCATTATCCATCATAGCTTACTTCAACGATTTGTTTGACTCAATTCGTGCTGATTGCGCCCGCAATATCTATAATGATGACTACTTTCATAATAGAACACAAATCATTCTAGCTAGGTATCTCACAAGGGACTGCTTGGGCACTCCAACATCACCTAGGGCTGGGCAAAACAATGAAACCATGGAGACTGCTTTTGGCGGGACACAAACTATACTAGACATAGCCCCTGATTTATCTCCATCGGCATATCTTAGCCCACAGCAAATCACTATAGATTTAAATAATCTTCATGAGGATAACCTCATATACACAGCCCCCGAGTCCCTGTCCAATGTGGACGCCTGCTATTCTTCTACATGCTTAACTCGTCCGGCACCCGCAGTAGTGGCTGATAAACACGATTCCTCACAGATAACATCCTCTATTGCCCCCGAAAGTCAGGCTGAGACCGTCTCAGATTCAGCATCTCTGGTGCCTCCAAACTGATCTACCAGACTGTCTAAAAATGGCTCTTCTTAATAGCTGATCTCTTGTCAAACAATGGGTGGTGGTGGAGGACTATCTCAACACCTGACATTAATGTGATGGGTATTACAGAGACTTGGCTGAACAACATGAACAATATAGCAGCTTCCATCTCTGCCCCACAGACGTTCAGCATCATACGGACTGACCGTATGGATCAAAGGGGGGGGTGGAGTTGCACTACATATCAGAAAAAAAAATAACTCTTGACTGCCATATAGTTACACATTTTGGTATAGGAGGCTGTGAGAGCATCCTTGCTAAAATAAACACTAGTCGTAATACGTCTCTTGCTATTATGATCATATATAGACCACCTAAGGACTTGCCTCTATTTGAGGAGCAGTTCCTGGCTCTCATTAATAGCATCACTAAACTCAAATTCACCACTGTCATCCTCTGCGACTTAAATTACTGGGCAGAGGACTAGAAACATAAACCCGCAAAATCCTTACTTACAGCACTGGATTCCATTGACTATACCCCGTGTGCTAAGGAGACTACACACCAGGAAGGTCACATTATTGTCTGGGTCATTACACATCAGCTGGAGGTTCTCACCCCGGTTTTCTCACCCTGTCCATGGTCTGATCATCTGTTGGTTAGCTTCAGAATCAGCCTCCTTGAGGCATCTATCCGCCTGCGTAAAATACCTAGGACTTCTGAAAAATCTCAGAACTTCAGGAATGTCTCAGCTGCTTACTTTATAGAACTGATTAAACTTAAACTTCCCCTTCTTGACTCATTTCAGAATGTTACTTCTCTGGTTGCTCATTTATCTGCAGCCATTGCCGAAGTAACTGAGGTGTTAGCGCTGGAAAAAGATAGTTATCAAACATGAGACAATTGAAAAACGCCTGGTTCAATGAAACAGTGCTTGCATCCAGACTAGAAAAAAGGACATGTGAAAGAGACTGCTGCAAAAATCACACCCCTGAATCTCATTCTAAATATAAAAATGCAGTTAACAACTATAAAAAAAGTGATTATCAAGGAAAAATGTAGATACTTAAATTTGAGAATTTGTACGCCAAATCAAAATCTCGTGACCTATTCAAAGTGCTGAAAGAAGTGGAAGGCAAAAGCACCATTACCCATGTTATCAAGTAGGACTCAACGTGGTGTCAATCGATCCAAGATGAATTTTCCAACAAAATTCTTGGCCACAAAAAGACCATCCAAATGAAAAAACACCTCCCCTTGCAAAACAATGCCATCTCAGATACTCCCCCTACTGACGCACCAAGATCGGAGTTCAATTTTATACAGTGCTCAGAAACAGAGATCCTTAAGATAGTGAATATTCTTAAACCCACTCCCTGTAGGGGTGATATTTGTCCAGCTAGTTCATTAAGGAATCTATGTCCTTTCTAACTCCATGGATCACAAGGATGGTCAATCTATCGTTCTTGGAGGGGGTGGTCCCTTCGTCCCTCAAAGAAGTGTGGATAACTCCCCTTCCTCACTTGACCCCTCCCTAGCCAAAAACTACCGGCCCATTACAAATGTCCCATTTCTTCTGAAGATCTTGGACAAAGTGGCCTACCTCCAATTCCAGGAATTTGCGCAGCATTACAATATCCTGGGCCTGTACCAGTCAGGTTTTCGGGCGCAACATGGGACAGAGACAGCTTTGCTGGACCTGAAAACCACTTTAGCCGGCAACGTGGATAAAGGCCATCTGGCCTGTTGAAGCTCCTGGACCTTTCAGCGGCCTTTGACCTTGCCGACCATTCCATTCTTGTCGATAGGTTGAAGGGCCTGGTTGGCTGCTCTCAAAAGACCACTCACTGGATTGCATCTTTTCTTGGTACCGAGTGTCAAGAGTGGCAGTGGAGGATGCTCAATCAGCTCCAGACATTATTGACGCTGGAGTGCCACAGGGCTCTTGCATTTCTCCATCTCTGTTTAACCTTTATATAAGACTGCTACTTGACTTGCTTGACCGCCTGCATGTCCGTCATACCTACTAAGCTAATGAGACCCAGGTGGTTTTTTATCTATCCAGGAACTTCAAACAAGATTCTGAAGCCCTCAACTGAGTTTACTGTGCAATTCAGTAATGGGTGATAACCAATTAATTGGCTCTTCATGGCACCAAGACGGAGCTACTATTTGTGGCCACTGCCCAACGTCTGAATAAACTTGACGCTGCCTGTAAAAGCTTTAATATTGCTAACAGTCCTATCCAGGGTCCACTAACATCAAAACATTTGGTGTCTATTTGGATAAAATGCTAAATAGGAAAACCCACGTATTCCACATCCGAGCTGTTTGTGGGTACATGGTAAAACACCTCAAACAAATTAGGCCTTCATTTCCCTTAAAAATAGATCTATTGTTGCCTCAGCCTTGATTAATTTGAGGCTTGATAACTGCAACAGCCTCCTGTCGGGGACTACCAAAGCTAATATTCAATCTCCACAACTCAGCCAGAACAGTGCAGTTCACACTGTCTTTGGGTTACGCAAACAGAATCATGAATCGGACTCCAGAAAAGCACTGCACTGGCTACCTGTTGTACATCAGATCTCACACAAGATCCTGTCCCTAGCATATAAATGCTCGTCCTCTACTGCCCCTCTCTACTTGACGAAACAGCTGCTTGCCATCCTGTTTGTCCTTTGCGCTCTAGTGACCATCATAAACTCAAACTTCCCTGATTCAAGCTGATGGAATTTGGTGGCTGTAGCTTCCCAATATGGCCACCCAGAGAAAGGAATGCACTAGTACTCACAATAAGCACTATCAACTCTCTGACAGGCTTTAAGAAAGCTGTTAAAACACACCTGTTGAGTCAATAACTGACTAATTCCTTTCTCTGACTTTCTTTCACACTCAGTTTCTATGTCTGCCATGGAAGTATGTCCGCTGTAAGAGGATTCAATCCCGCACTACAGCTAAATCAATGCCTAGTCTGGGATACTGAATGGAAACCCTTATTGATATATCTTTATGTCCAGTTCATGCGTACTGGATGACTACCCCTATATAACACCCCTCTCTTGGAATCCCCCTGACCCCACTGAGCCAAGAAGTAGTTCTGTTTTGCAAGTTAAAAGGTTTATTTGAGAATTTAAACAATATAGATATATATCCCACTTTATAATAAATTAATAATTGTATATCACACTTAATCTGATCAGTAATCAATAATGGATAGTCTGGCACTAGCACACTTCTTTATAATCAATGATGAGTGGTTATAGGATGGATAAGATAGCAACAATACTTTTATGGTTTCAAATGGATGCAATGTGGAATGAAATGCAGTACAGAAAATAACTTGATAGGATTTCAGCAAAAGACAATGTAATCACTTTCTTGGACAATTCACCCCCCCGCCCCCTTTTATGCAATGCAAGGAAATGGAAGGAAGGCACACAGTTCTCAGAAATGCAATCAAATGTGATTCAGTTCACCCCAGCAAGCTTACAGAAGTTTGAAACACAGGCCCAAAATGCTTTTATATGTGCTGGCAATGAAGTGGAAAATATGCTAAAATGCTTTTAATTCCCTCTAGAGGTTCAGGGTGAGTGAAATATACTTTGAATAAGTTCAGGATCACTTTAGCAATGCTCTAAGAATGGTTGTCAGGTTGCAAACAAATTTTTTGCAACGGAAGGCAAGCAGCTGCAGATTTTTACACGTGAGCTACCCTTCAATTTGCAGCAAAATGTCAAATCGCGGCAGATTTTTCCGAGTGCGCCGGGCGCGATTACAGAGGAACTACAAGGACTAGCACTATCGTTTTGGGGTCCTAGGACAGCCTAGGATCTCAGCTTCCAGATGAAAGTTACTGCAGGTCTCTAAGACAAACGGTCACGGAGATATGAGTGATATGGTAAAGGTCGTTTTCAGATTTGAAATTTTAAAGTTCAAAGTGACAAGTGACAGTTTTGCAAAATGACAAGGTACAACTTCTAGGAGACAGTTCTGGTTAGATTAAAATAGATTGAATTATATTATTTTAACTAAGAGATTGGTTCTGCACAGTTCGGCTAGGTACTCACAATATATTTAGAAATAGAATGGGCCTCGCCACGGATCTGGTCAGGTTTTGGACTGGACTCCGGTTCAGCTCTCTGGTTCTGCTAACAGCGGTCTGGGTCAGCTCTGCTCTGCTGGTCTGGTCTGGGTCTCTGGTTCTGATCAGGTCTGTGGGTCCGGATACAGCGGTCTCCGGTTCAGCTGGTCTCTCTCTGGATACAACACTGCTTTCTGGCAAATGGCAAGAGTTCTTGCAAAGAATTCAAACAGCTCGCCTGGCTGTGATAGTGGCAATGATTTGAGGCCTGCTAAAGAGGGATTTAGCTTGTAGTTGACCTCTCTGCTACAAAGTCTGAAGTAAAGTCTTGGTCTCTGAAGGTGGATAGATTGAAGTCTCTATGTTGGCTTTCTGGAGGTTGATGGAGGTAAAGTATGGATTTTTCCGGCAGAGCGTCCCGCAGCAGATGGAAAAGAATGTCTCTATCTGTCCTGACTGTCTGCTTTTATCTGTTTTTAAAATGGGTGTGTGTGCAGCATCACTAGCCCTACCCCTCTCCACTTGCCATTGGCCACTTCCTCCTCTTCCCCTTGATTGGGAGAATGAAATGAAGTGTCATCATGATGAGGTCTGTTTATGATACAGGGAACCCACCCCTGTCAACTTTACACACAATCTATATTTGACCTAAAAACATATTTGCATAGGTACACATTTGTTTAAAATTACATGCACCCATCACATATCACAGGAGGTATACCCGGTCCAAATATGCTCTTCCTGGGGGCTTGCATTCAGAAATGGCAATATTTAGCACTTTTTGGTCGGTTCCCAATATTGGATTTGTCCCCGAATTTACACAAATGTTCGCAAAGCATGTGGGCATTAGGTGGTGGAGTGTCAGATTTTTAACATGCAAACATTTAGAGTAATATCCTCTTTTCCGCTAAAACCCCCCTGAACATACCACCGGGTCCTAACACGTCTTCAAATGTGCACAGAAAAATCACAAGAATTATGGTATCATTTAAATAATTTTCACAAGTCTGCTCTATGAATGATCCATCTTTTTCTAAAACCATATTCTGGCTACAGGGGTGTGTCTTTTCAGGTCACATGGTACAGAAACCAGTCTTTCCAGTTTCTGCCAAGCTCAGAGACCCTGCCCCTCCCAGCTTCTGCCAAGAGGAAGCTGTTTTACGACACCTGCAATAAACCATCTGCCTGGGCCCTGGAAGGCCCATTGTTCAAGAGGAAGCCATTTACGACTACCCTAATAAACCCTCTGCCTGGGTCCTATGTTTAGTCTCTAGCAGTCCCTTGGTAATTCAATCAGAGAAGTGTCATATCCCTTTTGGTGGGAACAGCAAAAGGCAGCTAGGCCTGGGAACTGCTGTGGATCCAGTTTCACGCCAATTGGGGGTAGCTGGTGGGCAGAATCCAGTTCCTTAAGCCAGGCCCCAGCTAATGTCACTTTTAGTTACACAGTTTTCTGCATTCAAATAAAACTAATAATGTTTACATATGCAGCTAGAATGCTGATTCTAAGTTTAAAACTATGACATTTAAACAATTGCAACCTATGTGACACTCAAAAGTAGGTCACTCAGTTAATTTAAACATTTTCGATTTTTGGTAGTTTTGAATCCAGTTTCAGTTAGGCTGCTGCATGCATAGCTCAGCCAGTTTTGTTATGAACATTGTTTTGGGCTCTTCATCTTCCCAGATTTAGTATGCACACATACTTTATTCTGCCAGATGTCCGCTGGTGTTCAGTGAGATTTTTGGATGTGTTGCAATGTTTGAAAATAGGCATTTTGAGCTGGCATTAAGAGAAACAAAAGGTGATTTTAAAGTGCGTTTTTCCCTTTGGCACACATTTCACTCATGGCACCCCAGCCCATCCTGCTCGCACTGGTGGGTGGCAAGTTAGGCAACCATTTTAGTGTGCACAACTGCACGGTTTTCATAGATTCTGGTGCACATGTGGGCTTTTTCGGCCATCTTGGATTTCCTAAACCCACAGCACCAAATGTTGTAGCATGATAGCTCAAATGTGGGTCAGGACACCCAACACCGCCGTCCCCTTTTTGTGCACCCTAAGGCCCATAGGCATGTGGTGCTTTACAAGAAATAAAATAAAGTGAATGAACTTCAAAAGCAAAGCGATCAATATTAACCCTGAGAAAAGGGGAAGAGTAAAAAAGTGAACGTTGAACTTGGGTGCTTGAACTACCCAGACCAAGAAGCACTGGGGCAAACATCACAAGAGTGTGAGTTGAAGAGAAAAGTCGAAGAGGTCCTGCAGAGGTTTATAGTGAAATCCATACTCATTCTATAGTCTTTGACATCGGGCATCGGTCCGAGCCCGACAGAGTGTAATAAGTTAGGAAAAGGGAAACCCTAAAGGATGAAAATTAAGCTTGGGGAAGGGAACCCCTGAAAGTGTTTTGAACTTTTGCTTTGAAAGGTCTGAGCCCGACAGAGGGGGACCAGCGTGAACTTCTTGTTGAACTGTGTTTTGAAAGCTGGAAAGAGACACTTTAACGTGGAAGGCCATGCAGGCCTCGAGCCAAGTTTTGAACTGCCTCTGTGTTAAGAACCTGAGCCAGAGTGTGTCATCCTGCCTACGGGGACCGCCTTACTCTGTGCTGTCTAACGTGGTGAGGAGAGCTGACTCAGCCACATTTATTTTTTATATTTCAACACTGATTTTCCTTTGCATACATATATGATTATTATTTGATGGTCGAGACTACTCCCCATCCTAGTTATGGGGCAAAGTAGGAGTTTTTCCAAATCCAGAAACTTTAATAACTGTTTTACAAGTTGTACAAATCAGTGTCATACCCCTGATACCACGCCTCCCATCCAATGGCCACTATGTTGTCCATCATTATCAGAGCACTTTTGCTCCGTATTGAGGGCAGGAAGGCCATCAGCGCTAGTTTGACTGCCTTCAGCTCTAAAAGGTTGATATGGAGTCTGGACTCTGACTGAGACCAGTGTCCGCTTACTGAAAGTTCTTTCTTTTATTTTATTACGGGCTCAAGATGGTTTACAAAATTGAAAACCGTAAGCCCAGTTTCTTGTGTTTCTTTAAGAGCAGTTTCGTTTTTCATAAAACAAAATTAAAATATAAATAAGCACACAGAAAGGAAGAGAGTTTCACCTCCTAAAGTTCATTGAGGCTAGACTCAGTACCAGTCTTAGCTTTAGCGATCGGTTTAGCATCTCACGCTAAACTTTTAAGTCCACCGTCACTTCTACTGGTTTTGTTATCTGAGGTAGGTCGTCTATTCTTTAAAAGATTATAAGCATTCTTATCAATGCCAAGTTAGTTCTTATTCTTTCGCCTTCAATCAAGATTCACCACCAATAGTCGATTTCTCTCAAGCAATGTTCTTTAAATGTCTCTCCCAGATATAAATCTCGTTCCTTTCTTAGCTCTACGCATGTCGGCGTTAAATGTTTCAGCGTTTCCGGAGTCTCTGCTTGTTGGCACAGACTGCAATTGTCAGTTTCCCATAGCTTCTTTCATCTGTTTATTGAGGACCTTATGGGGAAAATGTTAAATCGAAACCGCATGTCTAACACCCGAAAATAGCTATTTGGAAAAAGGGTTACATAGCTTGGTAGTTTGTTCAATTTCCTAGGCCAAAACCTGAAGTCGTCGTAATATTTATACTTCCTGTTGTCTTCTTGTGTCTCTATCCAATCTCGTATATATGGTTTCTTTTTGATCATATCTGGATTAGAGATAAGGGGCCTCATTACGAGATCTGCTCACGGGTCCCGCTAAGGACGCCTGGTAAAACCAGGCGTCCTTAGCGGGACCCGCTAGCAGACAAGGATGCTAACAACGGGCCCGTCATTAATTGGCCCGTTGTTAGCATCCTCCCCATTCCCATTGAGTCCTATGGGGCCTCAAATGGGAATGGGGATGTACTAGGTCCGGGTCCCAGGAAAAGGAATTACCGGGCATTCCAAGGTCGGAATGGGCCAGTAATTCCTCATTCCTGGAACCCAGACCCGGTCCCTGGTATGGGGGTAGCCATGCCGCTAAAAGCGGCATGGCTACCTCCATACTCGTAATGATGCCCAAGGTCTTCTTTTGTTTCGTTTAGGACTTCCAAAATTACTTGACAGGTTTGCTGCCATTTTGTTAATGAGTGGTCCGACTTATCATCAAATGCTTTCTTTATAACACTGAATCCCCCTGATGAAGTCTCTTCCAGACATTTCCGGTAGAATGCCATTGTTTTCCATTCTACAATAGCTTTTAGCGATGTCAGGGCCAGTTCTCTTCTTATTATTTGGATTAGTAGTGATTTTGGTAGCTGAAGTACTACCGCCAAAAAAGACCTTTCAATACAGACCATGTTTTTGTTGGAAAGAAGAAGGAAGTTTCGGCTCTGTATAACAAAATCGGATCTTCTTTCATCCTATAGAAGGATATCAGTGGAGTGATGGTAAAAAAACAGTATCTTTGTCAAAGTATCCTGCCTTGCAAAGCTAGGTTAATGGCCTTTCTTCTTAGTACATCAACCCTAGGAGCTTTGCACTTGCTGTTATTAATACAAACACCTAGGTAGTTGAATGAGTTGACTTCAAGTATTATTTTCCCTTTAAGGTACCATCCATATTTGTTTTTAGTACTTTTGTTGTTTGTAGTACCCAGCTTTATGATTTGTGATTTGTCCGGGTTAATTACTAGCATGTTGGTGTCTAGACCTGGAAGGCGTCCAACTGCCACTGTAGCCCGATGGGAGTCTGGTCCATCAGGACGATGTCATCCGCATAAAGTAAACTCCCAATCGGACTAACTGCCAATTTTGGAGGGAATGAAGAGATTTGTAAAAAGGCTTCTTCGACGTCTGAGATGTAGAGATTGGATAATTCAGGGGCCAAAGGGCAACCTTGTTTCAAGCCAGTCGTGATGGAAATTTGGTCGGACAATGGCCAGATTTATCCAGCCTTATCCCAATGGCCGTTACATGATGTACGTCTTTGATGTTTTCTAGAATGGTCTGCAGTCATTTGCATTTGGCCAGTTTCTGCCAAAGTCTAGGTCTTCTCACTGTGTCAAAGGCCTTCGAAAGATCGATGAAGGCTGTCAGGACTGGCTGGGTTAGTAACAGGAAGAGTAACAAGATTAACATTGTGCCTTCAGAGCTGGCTGGGTTAGTTGTGCTTTCAGAACTGGCTGGGTTAGTAACAGGAAGAGTTTGTTCATAGAATTGGCTGGGTTAGTAACAGGAAGAGTTTGTTCATAGAATTAACATAGTACTTTCCCAAGTCAAGATGGAGCGAAAGAAACTAAATCTGATTGGTTAAAGGAACAATGATCTGTTTGGTTTGCCTGATTGGTGGAGAGGACAATGGGTTTGATTCTTAGGAGGTGAGCAAGATTCTAAACTGCCTTTCATCCAGAGAAATTCAGTGGCTGGTTGTACTTTAGTTAAGCTCCTTAAGTAAGGCCTTTTCAGAGCTCAGAAGATCTACTAAAGAAGTAAGAATTTTGTTTGCTGATCCAGTTTGAACAAGAAGTCATCAGGTGGGATCGTTTCTTTAAAGATTTTAAGATTGTCTCAGTGAACTTTCATTTTCTTTAGAAGAACACTTAAAAGGTTAACAAAATTTCAAAGTCATTTGAGAAAAGAGACATTTACAGTTAAAGTTATTATTAAGGAAGACAAGCTTGAAGATATGCATAGGAGTTTAATGAAATTAACTGCGTGTAATGTTCTTAAAGACTGTTAAATGTGTGCGCGAGCTCGCAAGTTGTTGTTTACGTGTTTTTGAAAGCGCGCGGGTATTCGGAGCGATAGAGCGCGTGTCCAAACAAATTGAGCGAGCGAATTTTAGCGCGTGTACATTTTTAACGTGGAAAACGTTTCATGAAAAAGCGCGTGTTGTTTTGCGATAGATCGCGTGCCCAAAAGAAGTGCGCGAGTCCATTTTGGTGAAGCGCGAGTGGTTTTAAACGCGTGGACTGTTTTACGTGGAATACGTTTCATTTCTCCGCGCGAGTTCGGTAGCGATAGAGCGCGAGTCCATTTTAACCAGCGCGTGTTATTTTTCTTACCGCGTTTACGTATTTTTTCACGCGCGCGTGTTTGCAGAGAATCGCGTGTGTATTTTAAACGCGAGGACAATTCTTCACGTCTTCTGATTTTCACGTGTTTATCGCACACGCTACTTGAGAAAGAAACTATACGTTCTTGTGTAAATAAAGAAAACAATTCACACGCATAAGAAAGCAGTATTCCAGGAAGTTAAAGAATATTTATTTTTTAATGTGATTTATGCAAATGGACTTCAATACTTCAGAGAAAGACTGCCACTTATGAAAGCATTGAAAATTACATTAAGTTAAAGAAAACTTTGAAGCAAGAAGAAAGTTTAGTCCAGAAATGGTGTTTGCAAAGACCATCACTTCAGAATTCTAGAGAGACTAAGTGGTTTGAACTGTATGCACAACACCAGAGATATTTACAAGATATCCCACACAGATTAATAGCCTCTAAGTCTTTTACTGAGGTTTAAGAGGTAATGAGTTTAGAGTTTATTTAGAATAATTTTAGAACAGAGGTTTTTATTATCATATAAGTAACCAGGTGTATTTGTTTACCACAGATACCAGAGCCTACCAGACGGTTGCAGGGCTGCAGTGTCTCCGTTGTTATTTTCTCCAAATTCCCCTTTCCCTTTCTTGGGGTTTTCAGCTCAGCTTATATTTAAGGGTTGAGAGGTGAACTCCTAGTGAGGGTCTGTGGGGCCAACATCAGCTCCTGTGGAATTCAGTCAAGCCGGACCCTGACAAAGGCTACAAATATTTTCTGAGCTTTGTCTGTCATCATTTGTGCTTTTAATAAATTGATCAGAAAAACATTAAGGGCAGCCCTGTTAGGGTTGGCTCCTGTGCTGCATGTATTCTGTGCCAGGACCCATGACATCATTAGAATGTAGGTTGTGAGAGTGAGGTTAGAATGTTTAGAGGAATTGGTTCTAACCCAGGCAGTTAGAAGATGTGAGCCTGGGTGGTGGGAGCCAGTGGGCTCTTGTCCCTGATCCTCTTCATATCTCAATGACTTGATGACATCTGATTTTGTAACCTAAGAAGATAATAAAGTAACTGCTAAGAGTACCTAGCCTGTGTATCCTGAGTGTGCTTTGGAGTGAACCCTATGACCAAGAGCCGGTCATAACAATTGGCGACGAGGATGGTCCAAGGTATGGTGAAGGAGGACCTTGACCTTGGAGTGGACTTCATGAAAGCAAAGATAAGCAGGTACTTGTGTGATGTCATGTGAGAGAGGAGAAGAGACTCTGCTGCGGGGGGTGCAGGCAAGAGGACAAGTATGCAAGGAGAGAGGGAGAGCCCACTGCCCCCCATGGATTGGTTAGCGCCCACCACCCAGGGCTGAAGGGGCAGCCTGTCGGAGGAGAAGTTTTATGAGCAGTCTGTCCAAGGAGACCCTGGGGAGAGCGACCCGCTGCAGTCCAGGCCGTGTCATTAGAGGGTGCCCAGGAGTTAGGAGAATAGAAGCACCCAGGGCAAAATGGAGCAGTACCTCTCCTGGGATGTGTGACATGAGCGGGACCTGGCAAGACCAGGTACAGAAGAGGCTGCCAGGAGCTAGGACCTCATGGGATATCAAGGGACAGGGGTCCTATCAGTAATACAGCCAGCAAGTGTGGCACCTAAGCAGACTTGAAAGAACTGCCATTTGAAGGATGTTGTGCCCTTCTTTAAGGGTGATTTTAAGCTGGATAATAAGCAGATAAATTGGCTTGGAACACATTGCCGTCCTTGTCGTGCCAAGAAACGACATGTTTGGGTGCACACAGCAGGCGTGTCTTTTGCTCGCATGGACTTGGTACATGGAGAGATGCCAGCTGCCGTGACGGTTGGCCTGGAGAGATCCGAGCACTTCAGTGCTCAACTCGATGTCGTGACGTCAGGGCTTCTGCTTAGGGTGATGGTGATCGTTCAGAATGTTCCGATTCTGGGGATTGTTCAGAACGTTCCGATTCTTACCGCAGTAAGAAGTTTCATCAAGTGAACTTCGCTTTCATCTAGTGACGACGATTACGGAAGAGCGGAGGCACTTAGAGTAAAGAACCTTGACACTCTGTGAAAACGTGATGACGCAAACGTTTGAAGGACATCACTGTCACGAATCTCCGTGTACGTCGGTACGCCTGGAAACATGGATGTTGCTGTGCAAGTAGTGGCGAAGGGTACCGGCAGATAAGGAGTGGGTGCCGCACTAGGGTAAGGCACCCGGTCCACCCTAAAGGAGTGCAGGCATGTGCAATGTGGAACGGACATGCATTTATTTAGAGGCATTGTGGGCGCCGCACCAGGGTAAAGTAGCCGGTTCATTCTAAAGTGAATGCGGGTATGTGCGATGCGGAACGGATATGCTTTTATGTGGACGGAGTACAGATCTGCAAAATAAAGACCAAAGTGTTGCCGGGTTGAAGGTGACGCATCACACAATGAACGTGGTATGTTGTTTGAACATAACTGTTATTAGGTATGACATCTCCATGTCTTATTATTGCAGCTAGTGGAGTGAGTCTGCGTGTTTTTGGTATGTGGTGTTTGAATTGGGAACATGAGGAATGGATGTATAAGATGTTCATTGTGCTTAGAAGTAACCACTTTGAGGCTTTCCAGGTTTTAGAATAGCCTCCTTTTTGGGCGGCATGGACTTTTTAGGCTTGAACTAAAAGTTTGTTTCTAACAGTTATTTCAGGATGTGTGCATGTGTGTGTGTGTGACTTGTGTGGTTCTAAAGCAAAACTAGAGTGATGTTATCCGTATTATTTTACCATAACACCCTGGAGGCATTTCAGCATGTAGAGTTGGCCGTGTAATGGCAACATGGACCTTTAGGCAATGTGACCTGCAATGTATAATTTGTCAATGTGTCCTGCAATTAATAATTAGAATAACCACTTTGAGGCATTGTAGGTTGATGAGTTGTTTGTTTGTTGTTATGTCCAACCCAAGATTTCTGCTACGGCGACTGCAGCGCTGTCTAGTAGCCTTAGATTCAATGTGAGGGTTTGACTGTGTTTGGTGTTGTGGTGTATGTTTGACTACAGTCTGAGTGTGGTACATGACTAGTGTTTGGTCAAGGAACTCTGCGGAGTTGGAGGTGTTTGTTTGGTGTTTGTGACTCTGTTGAGTCATTGATGTTACTAGTGGCAGACTAGTATGGAAACTCGTTGGAGTTTTGATGGGTGTAGGTTAGTGACTCTGCGGGGTCCAGTGGTATCTAGTAGGAGACTAGTACCACAAGCTTTGCGAAGCTTAGATGTTGTTTTGGTTAGAGACCCTGCGGGATCCTGAGGTAACTAGTAGGAGACTAGTACCAGAAACTTTGCGAAGTTTTATGTTGTGGTGATTTCTGGCTGCAGAGTTCACCTAAAGCTTTGAGAAGCTTTTATGATGTTTTGGGTTGTTGGGTCTTGCGGAGCCCAGAGGCATCTAGAACAGCACTAGTGTCTGAAGCTATGTGAAGCTTAGATATTCACCTAAAGCTTTGAGAAGCTTTTATGATGTTTTGGGTTGTTGGGTCTTGCGGAGCCCAGAGGAATCTAGAACAGCACTAGTGTCTGAAGCTATGTGAAGCTTAGATATTGTTATTGGTGACCTTATAGAGTAGGTAAGGTTCAGGGATTTCGTTAGAAATTCTTAAGATGCAAGTGATATTGTATCTTTTTGTTGTTTCCTTGTGAATTTATAGGTGGTTTCTGGGATTGCCATTGAATTCTCCTTGGTCTCCTTGGCCAATCTCAGAACCTTGGCAACGTTTCATTCTTGGCTGTGGTCACTATGGGGGTGTTTTGAATTGTTCAGAAGGGCTCAAATGTCAGGCCAACATTTGAGCTGGGTCTTGTTGTGCTGGTTTTAGTGACAGCTAGTTGCCTTTAATTATGGTGTGAGTGAGTGATGATTGGGTGTGGTTGTGTTCACTTTAATTTCTGAATGGGTTTAACAGTGGCATGAGTTGTAAGAGTAGTTCTCTGTTGACCCGGGTAGATTGTTGGGTTGTTAGTAAGTGTCTCGTGTTGTTACGACAGTACCTGGTTTTTCCCGGTTTTGGGAGGTAGTGCTCGGGAGTGGCAGCTCGAGGTTTCTTTGTGGCAGGGAGAGACGGAAGGAGTGCTGTGTTTGATTGGTTTTGGTAGTGGTTGTTGTAGTTGCCAAGGTGGGCGGTTAGTGCTCGAAAGTGGCAGTTCGAGGTTCCCCGTGGCAGGTGGGAACGGAAGGAGAATAGTGTTGTTCTGATTGATTAGGAGCGTTAGGCGTGGCAGCTGGGTCTGTCGTAGGAAGTTAGTTAAGCCTGCTGGTTCAATTTCCCGGGGTAAGTGGAACATGATTGGAGCGAGGAAGTAATGGGCAGAGTGTGGTAGTGGGTTGTTTTTATGCAACAGGAGGAGGTGTAAGGGTTGGCTTCATTTTGGTGAGTGATGTATGTTTGTTTGGTTGAAGGAAAGGAGGTGTTAGGGTTGGCTCCTGTGCTGCATGTATTCTGTGCCAGGACCCATGACATCATTAGAATGTAGGTTGTGAGAGTGAGGTTAGAATGTTTAGAGGAATTGGTTCTAACCCAGGCAGTTAGAAGATGTGAGCCTGGGTGGTGGGAGCCAGTGGACTCTTGTCCCTGATCCTCTTCATATCTCAATGACTTGATGACATCTGATTTTGTAACCTAAGAAGATAATAAAGTAACTGCTAAGAGTACCTAGCCTGTGTATCCTGAGTGTCCTTTGGAGTGAACCCTATGACCAAGAGCCGGTCATAACAAGCCCCCCTCCACTTAACAAATACTGATTGCCAGAAGTCCCTATGGTTTGCTGCTGTGCTCCATTTGATTAATGCTTTCTGGAATATTGTAGCAAAGATTTTACCTGCCACATCCAATAAGGCTATTGGTCGGTAATTTTCCGGCATTGTTCTTAAACCTTTTTTAAAAATGGGCACCACAACCGCTGGCTTCCAGGATTCTGGAACTTTCTGAACTGACAAGATATATTCGAATAAGTGGTGAAGAAATATTGCCCAGCCTAAAGGATTCCTCTTCATCATTAGTCAGGCCATCTGGACCCAGTGCTCCAGAATTTTTGAGCTTCAGTATGATGTTCTCCATTGTTTTTTCCTCAATGTCCAATTGATCGTCATCACTTCGGTCACACCATGTTCTCGCCATTTGGGGCGTTGTGTTATCCTGCATCTGGGCATAGAAATCAGTCCACTCTTTCGCCGAAAAAAGATTCCCCATCAGGGCGTCTTGTTGGGCATCTATTTCATTGATAGAATCCCAGATTTCTGTTGTATTTTTTGACAGAATTTTCTTTAACATACTCAGAGTCTTGATTTATCATTGTTTTTTATGCAATTGGAGCCAGTTGTGGTATTTTTGCTTAAGCTTGTGGATTTCATTAGATGTTCCTGGCTCTGAATGCTTTTTTTAAGCGATTGATGTTTTTCTTCAATATTTTCTTTTTATCTACTATTTGTGCTTCATAAACGTGATGATTTTTCATTGTCGGTTTATTGCTTCCAATTTTACTTTCTGGTTCTATATTCACTTAGCAGTGGGAGATAATCTATACCACATATCTCCGATTGGTTTAGCAGATGGGATATCAAATCGACTAAATTTGCATTCAAGTTTGGGATTTTGTCAGATCAAATTCTTATTTAGTTTCTCCCAGGATTTATTTCCAGATTTTTCTTATATGTGGTTCTTTCATTGTTACTAATTCCTTTGCATGTTAGTTTTAAGATGTTATGATCACTGGCGTTGGTTGTTATCACTTCTAAGTATTCGATTATCCCTGTCATGTTTGTTGATGTACATATATAGTCCAATATTTTTCGAATAAACCCCCTTCCATGTTGGTTTACCAGGCTTGCCTCCATTAATTATGCTGTTTAGTATAATGCAGTCTCTCGTTTGCATCACTTGTCTCCACATCATTCCTCTTTTTTGTTTTGTCGTTGCAGCAAGTAGGTCATGTAGTATTGGCTGGTTTCTCTGATCCAGACACGCACAGTTGAAGTCTCAGACTATAATCAAAAACGGGTCCGCCCATTTCTCCCTCTGCTCATCTAACAGGGCAGCTATCGCATTCATGGGTATTACAGGGTTCCAGATATATTTAGGATTAATACTCGTTGGTTTCCAGTGTTAATGTTACTATCTGTATATATGGTGTAACATTCATGGAAGCTAGTATAGTCCAATTCAGATCGTTTTTTAATTGCTACCAATAGGCCCAACCTTGATCTGCCTTTTGGTCCCTTGATGGTGGGATTGACCAGAACCTTGTACTCTTCTGAAATAGGGGCTTCAGTAAACCAGGTTTCTTGTAGGTAGATTAATTGGTATTCCTCCGTCTGTAATTCGCCTTTTTTTATCAGGTGACCAAAGCCTCTGGTGTTCCAACTTAAAGTCCAGGTTTCTCTAACCTCTTCCTTTAGGCTCTATTGGTTTTTTCGTTTTTTCCGCTAAAAGGTTTATCAACCATTTCCATTTATCATTGTCATTCTCTTTCTCTTTTGTCGGATTTCTTGAATCGGGTGTTTTTGAGTCTTTACTGCTGTACTCCTGTGGTTGTAAGGTCTTGTTATTGAACTTGATCTCTGACTTTTTAAAAATTCGGGGCCTTATCGTGTTATTTTGCTTTCACTTTAGTCAAAGCCCATAGGCATTAGATGATGGGCTTCATCATCCAATAGTAGTTGTTTAACTAGTCTAGAGACTGTGTGTAGAAAGTTCTTTCATGTGTGCTCCACATCCTGTGAGGGAGGCATCTGTCACAACGGTCATCTCCGACCAAGGTTGCTAAAAAGGTATTCCTCATTATATTCTTTTGGCAGGCCCACCACAGGAGATCCTGGGCGACCTTTGTCGAACCTGGAGAAGGTGCATCATTCTGCCGGAGAATTGAGACCACTCGGTTCTGAGAGCCCACTGAAGGGACCTCGTTCTCAGGTGGGCTTCCGGCACCAGAAAAATGAAGAATTCCATGAGGCTGAGCAACCTTAGGAAGTCGGAGAAGTCGGAGGCCTGGAGATGTTGGGCACTCTGACATTTCTGGACCATCTGCGAGAGGTGCTGAAAAGATTTTCCCCAAGGCTGAATCCAGGATTGCTCCAATAAATTTAAGCTTCTGTGAAGGTGTTAAGTGGGACTTATTGAAGTTCAGGGAGATGCCCAGCTCGTGGAGGAAATGGCATGTGTGACTGAGGTGACTCTGTGCCTGTTCCAGAGAACAAGCTCTGATCAACCAGTCATCTAGGTTGGGGTAGATTTGAATCCCCTCCCTCCTTAGACTTGCTGTCACCACTGCCATAAGCTTGGTGAAGACCCTAGGGGATGAGGGGAGCCCGAATGGCAGAACTCAAAACTGAAGAGGAGAACCGCCAACCGCGGACCTCAGGTACTTTCTGTGTTTCTGATGTATGGGCGCATGAAAGTAATCATCCTGAAAGGTCCAATGACACCAACCAATCCTTGAGTCGAAGGGTCTGAACTATCTGCGAAAGAGTTATCACCTTGAACTTGTCCTTCCTGAGGAACCTGTTCAAGCATCTCAAGTCCAAGATGGGTTTCACTCCTCT
Source organism: Ambystoma mexicanum (assembly GCF_040938575.1). NCBI lineage: Eukaryota > Metazoa > Chordata > Amphibia > Caudata > Ambystomatidae > Ambystoma > Ambystoma mexicanum. The sequence continues at coordinate 100,742,840 of NC_090934.1, forward strand.
GTCCTTCTTGGGAATTAGGAAGTAGGGAGAGTACCAACACTGGTTTCTCTCCGCCGCAGGTACTAGCTCAATTTCACCTTTCTCCAACAGCATGAGAATCTCCTGTTGGAGGAGCGGATCTGGAACTAAGCTAGATCTGACTTTCAGGGGTGAACTTGGGGTTTCTTTAGGAATGGAAGGCAGTAACCGTTGGCTACCATTTGTAGCCCCCGTCCATCCAAAGTTATGCCTCGCCAACTCCGAAGATGTGGCGACAGTCTGCCTCTGACCACAGAGTTGTGGGTGAGGGAGTCATTTTGGTGCTCCACTTGCAGCTGAGGGTAACTCGGCAGATGCTGCCTGGAGCTCTCCTCTGACCCCTTTGTGAGAATTGTCCTTTTCCTCTAGAGATGGAAGAAAGGAAACGAAAAGGGAGTCCTCTCCATCCTTGTCCTGAGGGTTGCCCTGGTTGTCTGATTGCTGGCCCTACAGATGTTGCTGCTGGCCTCGAAGCCTGCAGCTTCTCCAAGCTGTTGTCAGCTTTTACGCCCAAAAGAAGAAAAAAAAAGGTGCCACTGAAAACGTGCTTGGACATCTGCCGAGAATCCTGACTTTCAGCCATGACATGCGTCTAAGCACAGTGCTGGCAGCCATGGATCTACTTTAGGCGGCCACAGTATCCAGGCTGGACTGTAAGGGTGGCCTCATGGCATCTTTTCTGTCTTGGACAAGGCTTTCTTCTCCCTAAGGTATGAGGTCTGCCATAAGAGCAGCTACACCTCCAAAGGGTGCGTGTTTACTTTGCCAAGACACTTGAAGCATTGGCTGATTTCAGTGGCATACTTCCTGCACTAAAGATTCTTTTTCCCAAAGAGTCAATCTTCCTGTCGTCCTTATCTGCAGGAGTTGAAGGGTAAGGCGTCGACTTAGAAGATACAGTTGCGGCCTGAACTACCAGGCTCTCTGGTGTTGGATGCCTGCTGAGGAAGGGAGGATCTACCAAAGGTGTTCTATACTTCTTAGTCACTAGTTCATTAACAGGGGTTATGGAATCTGGCTTCAACCAATTTTCCATTACTCTCACCTTTACTGCTGCATGAAAAGGTAACAGCTTCCTTTACTGGACCACTATATAAAATATCAGTAAGATCATCAGTCTCCACAATTGCAGCAGGTTTTGACCACCCCAAATATTCAGCAACTTTAGTTATTACTGACCTATAGGAAGGATCAGACTATCCAGCCACCTCTGGGTTCCCACACTCAGTTTCAGGAGATGTCTCCCAAATGCTGGTTTCCTCAAGTGTCTCTATCAGATTCTGCATTTTAGATTCTGGAGATATAAGCTCTTCTGGGACACTGGGTGCTCCATACTTCTAGCTAAAGAGAGCTTTGTCATCCTCCTCATCTTACTCGAAGATGGAACCCATAGGCTTGAAGGAATCTGGTCGAGGTAGGGGTTTGTAAGACTTAGTCGAGTATACTACAAGCTTTAAAAGTCTTCGACGACACAGAATGCTCCTATGGCGTCAAAGGCGTTGAGGGCTTCGGCAACTTGTAGAAGTGGTCGGTGAATGTGTCGACAGCATTGAAGGTTTTAAGTGGATCACATGCCTCGATGGTTCAGGCGACAAACTCAACAGTTTTGACAACTTCAAAGAAGGTTTCGAGATCCGAGAAGAAGGCTTCGAGGAGGAATCAGTTGGCTTTTCTTATGTGTCGATGAAGACTCCTTTGACTTGTGTCGAGGAGTATCTCCTCCCAGGCTCTTAGACGCACGGGAAAGACGCACAAGACTCCCTACTGGTCTTTATAGATGTAGAGGGGAGGCTCGACTTCCCTGACTCCTTGCGAGGGGCACTCTCTTTTCTTTAGGACGTGGTAATGGATGGGGATTTGGGAGAGGACTTACCTGCTTCAGGTTTCCCCTTCCTTTCCAACAAGGCCTGGACTATCCTGGATTGACATGAGTCACAGTCGTCCACCTTGTGGCCTGTCCCCAAACCCCAGACACATGGAGGGTCTGCTATGGACATTTTAGCCCCATAGTCTGCACACCTCTTAAAACCTGTCTTAGGTGTCAAGGAAATGTTCGAATGGGTAGCGAATCAGACTTGATCGTAGTGAAAAACAGTTGAACTTTCGCTGAGGCGATAGCTATGAAGCATGCAGCAATGTAGAAAAAACGGAACCGAGGAAACTGTCACTGCATGTGCTTCATATACCACCCGTGTGTCAGTCTCCTCCTTCTGCACCCTTACACCCCACTAGATCAGTGCAGCTTGAGCATCTAAGCACACTGCACAAAGGGTGCATCTGGAAAAAAGGGAATGTTTTGTGTGCATGAGGTACAGATCACTCCTACACAAAAGGATATTGTGTAAATATGTTCATACTGAGGTCAAAAGGAGTGCCGGAAAAGGGAAATTCAGGATTCAACACAAACCAACAGAATGGGCATTTCAAATACTAAGGCAGGGCTACTCGGCAAAACTGTGTGAATAAACAGTCCCAGTACGATGCACCTCCCCTTCTTTCTCAAGTTGGTTTTGTACTAGCAGGGCATCCCTGGCTTGGTGCTCCCTGAGCAGTTAGGAAATTTAGCTAGTAGGTAAAAACATCTTCTAAGATTGCATTGTGGGTCATTAGGTCAGAGTCAAACTCTCTACAATAATTCTCAGATTCTTGGGGCGTCTGTGTAACTCCTCTACAGGGATCCGGAAAAGAAAAGAAATTAGAGTAAAGGATACTTCCTTTACTCTGGGGCAAGGAAAAAAGCAGTTGCAGGCGCAAGCAGAGCACCAGATAAAACATAAAAATCCTCCAAGGGTTTAGAGACGCTCTGCTCCCGGTCGTTCACCATTACTGCCTGGGCCTTCATGCTGGTGCTCCCCTAACAAGCACCTGTGTGCATAGGCACCCCCATCCCAGGTGGCCCACAAGAACTACGACAGCCGCAGGCACAGTTCATTACTGGTATCCCCACAGCAGGGGATCATCCATCTTTTTCAGCCCTCCTGGGCTGCGTAGGAGGGGGCCACCCCCCTGACAGGTTGCCCACCAAGACTCCCTGGGCCACATCTGGCAGATGTGGCCTTGGTGTAAGAAAGTTGTGGGACTCTTCCCTATGCTGCTGCTACCTGCTGGGCTGCTCCTAGCAAAAGCAGCACACTCAGAGAACCATCACAAGAAAGCTCAAGACAGAGGAAGATCAAGAAAGAGCAGCAGCAAAGACCTTGAGACAGCCCAGGCCAGGCTGTCTCCATAAAAAGGTGTTTATATATATCGTTTTTTGATATAGTTCACTGCGTGGACGTTGTATATACTTTTTACTATTTTGAAAGAAATATTTTAAAGCACTGTTTTATATTAATATTGATGAAGGTGTTTTTAAGATACTAAGCTGCTTAGGGTTAAGTTAATTGTATATAGTGTCTTGTGATAGCTCCATTTGTTTTTTAAGTAAACCTGCAACAACTAAAATAACCGTAAACCAGCATTCCTTTGTCTGCCTTTCCTTTTGCGTGCCAGTTACTCTAACCTAGTATCTTTTTTCTTAGGTTTTTTTGGGCAAAAAATCTGCTCTAACCTTTGATCATTCCTCCTCCACTTCACAGCGGGGCTCACCGGGCTGATATAGGACCAAGGTAAGCAAGGGTTGGAGACAGGCAAGAGGTGGGTCAAGTGTTCAGTAGAATTATATAAGTATATTTTGTGCTTGCCTACGCTGTGTCCCCCAATAAGGTGTGTGGTAGACCCCTCCCCTACATACGCTTCCAGGGCAGTGTCCTACAGTTACTCACATTCTCAGTGACTGAAGTGGCCCAGTGCACATCACGGTCTTTGCCAGTCATCTCTTGGATGGATGAATGGCTTTAAAACCGCTATCAGAGCAAGCAATGTTTTAGTTCCTTTGTGTCTGGATCAGGCAGAGAAGACACATTAAGAGGTTGGCAACAATGTTTCATAGAGTCCAACATTACTCATGGAGTGCCAGGAAAAGAATGCAGTTGGAGTATGAGCAACATTTGGTGTTGAGGTTTTGTTTCCCATACTTTCCTTAACTGGCCCTATCCCTTTCCAAGATGGTGAAGATTCTCCATGGAACTGATTGGTCAAGGTGCTTGATGATGTAGTCTGCAATGAAAGTATGTTCTAAACTGCCTTTCATTCTGAAGATCATCTGGAAGAATCACACTTTTTTAAGCCATGCTTAAAACTAAGATAAGGAATTTGAGAATCGTCTAGTAGAAGAAAAAAAAAGACCTGAGCAACGCAGTGGCATCAGGGCAACTAAAAGAAGCTAAGTGAAGATTGACTAATGCTTATTCAAGATAAATGTTCTAAATAGTTCAGTTAGTAACACTTGTAGATGATGCCTAAAGAGATAATATAATATCCATATAACAATGTAAAATATATATCTCATCTTCATCAATTATCAACCTTTTCAAGGGTAGCGTTGAAAACTCTGGGGCTGCAGCAGCACGTGATCGGATTCAAATTAGAATAAAGGACCTTTTGTCGTTGCAGCGCGTGGGGCCATTTTGTTTATTTCGGTTCTCTGTGTCGCTGAGAAATCAGCGGTCAATATTAATTGCGCTTCAAGCACAGCGATTAATTATAGCGTGGAAGGAGTGGTGCCCCCGGGATTCGAATAGGAGAGAAAAGAAGGTGACAATAAGGAAATAGAAGCAGTGTGCGAAACACAGTGTAAAATACTGTGCAGGAAGCGCAGTGAACAAGGAATGTGAGAGAAAGACTCAGGCTTAAGAAATACAAACAGCGCAGAAGTGTGGTGATTAATTGTTGCACGCCCCAATGAACTTTGAACTTAAAGAAGCAAGATGCAATGTCCAATTTGAGGAGGGTGCAAATTGTTTAAAGTGAATTTGCCTTCTAGCTGTTTTGAGGAGGCTTCCAGATATGAGTGGTGGGAAGTGAAAGAAAGGAGGAAGTGGGAAGGAATCTTCATAGGATACAATTCTAACGTCTTTTTTTATTTATTTATTATCTTAGATCCAATTCAGGAGTTATTGAATACAAGAGAGTTTCCCGAGTTTGCCGATCAGGAATGTTTTTCTTGTCCACTTCCCCCTTTTCCTCTCTGGAAGTGTCAAGTCTGTAGTTGATAACTTGTAGAGAATACAAACAGGACAGATCTGTGAGGGTTAGTCGGGTCATCTTCTACCGCTGAAGGATTGGTGAGCTGGGGCCTTGCACTTTGTGGCCTAGGGCTTTCTGCAGTGTGCTACTAGGGCAAGGGCCTATAGCTTTCCCCCTTGCCCTAGGCGTTCTTCTCTGTGCCTTTGGTTAGGAATCTCCCACACTTCTGTGTATGATTTTTTGACCTCTTCCACCACCACCTCGGTTCACAAAGGTTGAACGCTTTATATTTTGACTGTTGTCCATGCAGCTGCGACCAGTCCCTAGCTCAGGGATGTTTTCCAATGTCTTTAGTGGCCTTCCCTTGCAGCCTGGCTTGGTTTACAGTGTGGCTCACCTGGCTTAGTCACAGTATATTGCTGGTAACTTGAGACACATAGTTCCAACACTGTGTTTCTTCAGGTATGAAAATACTGTGTGCGAGTTCCAGTTTGAGAAACACCGTACTTGAGGAAACTATAAAACAAAATTAGACTGTCAGGGTGGATTAAACTAAATGGTGATCCTTTAGTGCTCCAGATGTTCCCATTGTGATAAATCATAGGAGTCCAAAACCTTACCCAATGTGTCCTCGTCCCTAAGGATATGTCCTGGTCTACAATTAGGGATCAAAAGATAGGGCCAACAAGTCTCAATCCTGAGCTTAATTAGTATTTAGCCTCATGGCTACCTAATGCTAATAGCATAAACATTCCAAGGATTGGGCCAAAGCTAAATTTCATACACCTACATAATCCATCCCTCTTGTAATGCAAAATACCCAGACTTGTTCCTTGGCTCTCTCTGGGTTTAGAACAGGTCCCCCCGAAACTTGGTTGTAGGATTCACAAGTCTCTTCCTAGACCTATTTTTTTGAGACCTCACAGCAGGCCTCCCCCAGTCATTGGGTTTCAGGTTTTACAGAAGGCCTCTTTCCTAAGCCACAGGTTTCGGTATTCACAGCAGGCCTCTTAGGCCTTTGGTTTCAGGATTCACAGCAGGACTCAGCCTTGTCCTGCCACAGGCCTGGATCCTCTGTTGTCTTTCCCCAGAGGTCGCAGTGGAAAGCAATCAGTTTCTGGCACTTCCGTCCCACCCCCAACCCTCTGAGAAATGCAGAGGGACTGTTGCACCCTTCTAGTCGGCCTTCCTCATCCACAGCTTCCAGGTTAGCAGCTCTCCAGCTCTTCCAGCCTCCCTAGTCCTGCACTACCTCTCTCAAGGCAGCCTCTCCATCCTTCTCTCCAGCAGACTGCCCTTGCATCAAAGGTGCATCTTTGGGTGTGTCTATTTCTTCTGGGCCCAGGACCAAGATTGAATGTTCCCTAACCATTGTGTACCTATGAGACTTTAATGCTGTGTCTAAGCTTGCCCATCACAGGTTATTCTGCAGGCCATTATGTTTTCTCCCGAGGGGTGTTAGTCCCTGTGTCACTCTTCTATCCTTGTTAGTCTATTATTAGTCGGGTTTCAGTACTGGTGACTTTATTGGATCTATTAGCTCAGACACAGAGCAGTGAGGTTCTGAAGGCATCCATGTCGTACAGCACCATTTTGGGAGTCCTTTGATCAGTGGACACGGCTTACGGAATCCCACAGTCTCCATGTCTCCGAGGTTAGTCATTGAGATCCATGCATCACTTCGTTCTGGTATGAGATGTGAGAACTGAAATTCTCCTGTTGACTGATAGGCCATGGCCCTTGTGTAGCCCTGGGAAGACTGCTACTCTGTCAGTCTGGGACTTCCGCTGGGTATGCTGTCAGGTATCCTATGTGTGAGGTAAGCACACCATCTCTTCCAAGGTGGTCAGCTGCTTGGCAGCGTAGTCTACGTAGCAGCGGTAGCCAAACGCAGCATCATGAACTCCGTAATTACATGAGCTCAGCTTCTTTGAGAGAGGGACAAGACTCCAGTGAGGCCCTTTAAAATCAGCTTTTGCTGCCACACCAGCCAGTGGTCAGACCATCCAAGTTCCCTGTGACACTGTCTCTCCCATATAAAGCTTGGCGATTGCCTTTGACTCACCACAATATTCTGTGCTTTCCAATCAGCTAGCCTATTTGGCATGGCCCATGTAGGTTGTCTCCCTTTAATGCCTCTTCTTCTTCTCTGAATAGACAGCTACTCACACTCTCGGATGGCGTCTTAACATCCTCAATATTTGTGCCTCTTTTTAGAAGTGGGCTTCAAGACAAAATGTCCCCAAGTGTGCACTAGCGGATGGGTCAATTGTCCTTGTTAATATCCCTGTTCATGATTGGGCTGCTCTCTAATGGTCCCACCTACTCCTCAATGGTTTTTGCCTTAAATTCCACTTGCTTTCATGTGTGGATCGTGTTTGACTGAATGTGCTTGTCCCATGCCCTCATAACACAAGTTTACAAAAGGTCTGCCATATGTAGTTCAGGCCGTTGTACTGGGTAGACCCCCCGGCTGGCCCATGGAGTTGGGGTTTGCTCCGGAGTACTTTAAGACTAGATAGCTACACCTTGAGATGGATTGGGGTGCAGATCTATTACTCCAACACCAATTAATAAGGACAACTCAATGGTTTGGCAAAGGGAGTCCATTTAATGGCAAGTACAAAAAACGGGGAGTCATGGAAATCAGCAGTGATGCGATCGTCCGTCTCGCTTCAACTCCAAAAAACTTCATACAAACAATAACATTTATACTCAAAACTCATCATAATTGACGTGTAATACTCAAAAGTTAATAAGCATTTCTATTGTCCGCAAAAGGTAACTTTCATATAGGTGCTATATCTGTATATGGTAACGGGGTGAGGGGATTGGATAAACACTGTCAGGTGGGCATCTAAGCCCTTCCTTCAAAGTGACTATTGTAGCAGAAGCTAGGAAGGCAGAAGTTAGGAAGTAACAACATAGCACCTCCCCTGCACCAGATGCTGTTGAACGCCCGAGACAAGGGTTCCCTCCCACAGGGAGGGAACCCCTGTAAGGCTACCATTGTAGTCATTCCTAAACCGGACAAACCCCCGGAGATATGTGCCTTTTATAGGCCGATCTCGTTAATTAATGGCGAAGCCAAAGTCTTAGCCAAGCTCTTAGCCAACCGGCTCCAACCGGTGGGGGACACCCTGATACACCCAGATCAGTGTGGCTTCATGCCTCATAAATCAACCCGAATGAATCTGCGCCGACTCCACCTGGCGATGGAACGGGCTGCTATCCTTGATACTCCACTGGCCCTCTTAGCAATTGATTTTGAAAAGACATTTGATTAAATACGGTGCGACAGCCTTTGGGAAATTATGGTACGCATTGGGTTTGGAGAGGGCTTTCTGGGCTGGTTAAAACTGCTATACATGAACGCACAGGCAGAGGTCAGAGTGAATGGGTGGACGTCCCGATCCTCCCCCCAGGGCAAGTGTACACGACAGGGGCGTCCCCTTTCCCCCTCCTCTTTGCCCTTGCAATTGAACCGTTGGCTCTCTGGCTCTGTCAGAGTGGGGCATGGACGGGATTCAGATGGCCTGAGGGACACGAAGATCGAATATCCCTTTACGCTGATGACCTTCTGCTGTATCTGGCTGAACCGACTCGGAACTGCCCGCTGGTAACCCAGCTGCTCGTGGACTACGGGGAGTTTAGCGGGTTGAAAATTAACTGGAAGAAATCCCTACTCTTCCCGATGAAGGGGGGGGAGGAAACAGGCTACCCCACCGGACTGCCCGTATCAGCTGGAAAGGCAGGGCTTTAAATACTTGGGAATCTGGATAACGAGTGATCTTACCACCTACACAAAGCACAATCTCCAGCCGATCACTGACGGATTTGCCGCCGACATCATGGGCAGAGCGGCACTCTTTAAAATGATGGCACTCCCACGATATCTCTATGTCCTGCAGAACGCCCCACTTACGATCCCCACTTCCGAATTCAACCGGATAGATACCCTCCTTAGGGAACTCATCTGGGGGGGAGGCAGTCACGTATAGCTTTGAGCACTTTGCAGAGATCTATCTGGGAGGGAGGGATAGGAGTACCCCGCCTCCAAACCTACTACTGGGCCTCTATTATACCAATCCCTACAGCGGCCCTCTCTTCCATCGATTGGGTCGCACACTGCCGCCGTCTGTAGGAAGGCACACGTGTTTGTGGGGTGGGCAAACAAGATTACCTCGGCACAACCCCTATGGTATAACAGCAACCTGAAAGAAATAGAGAAGTTCGAACCGTGGCCACGCTGGGTGAGAGCGGGAATCTTGAGGGTAGAAGACATCCTGAGGGACGGGAAGTTAATCTCGTTCGAAGACTTACAGGACAGATTCCAACTGCCAAATACTGAACGGTACCACTTTATGCAATTGATTCACGCTCTGCGAACCCACATACCTCTGGAGGAGGTAGTCCCCGACTTCACACCCATAGAACGTAATATACTCCCAGCCTACATCCCCGCCAAATGCACGTCCATCCTTTATAACGCCATCACATCCTTTGCTACCCCCGAATTACTGCGACTAAAGACCAAATGGGAAAGGGATGTGGGTGAAATAGCTCCAGAGGACTGGGTACAGGTTTTAATGCATCCGCGGGAGGTGGCCATCTCGTCCAGGTTGAGGCTTGTGCAGCTTAAGAACCTGCACAAGGTGTACTACCCTAGGACCACCCTGTATCGCTGGAGGAGGGCAACAAACACGAACTGTCTCTGGTGTGGAGAGGAAGAAGGAACGTTCTTTCATATCCTTTGGTCATGCCCCCAGATCCACGTCTTTTGGAACGCTTGCTGCACAGAACTGTCTAGGGTACTCAATCGCTCTATCGAGCTGGTCCCACGGGTCCTGGTCCTTGGGGTACCTGATGAATCCGATTCCAATAAATGGGAGAAACTGCTTTTGAATACTGCGGCGGCCCTAGTGAAATGTAACATTGCACAAAAGTGGGGAGTCCCGGATCCCCCAACCCTGGAGCGGGGGGTACTGGATATGGACTTGTGTGCCATGATGGAACGACGGATCTACAGTATGAGAGGATGCCCAACTAAAGCATCCAAAATATGGGGGAAATGGGAAGAATATGGGCCCTGAGGGCTGGACGCTGGTAGTCATTGTATGACTGGCTTGAAAGCAGGCCTGGGGGGAGGAACGATGGTGGCCGGTGACATTAATACTTGGCAGAGCTTTGACGGGGGATGCTGTTCTGTAATGCTTTCGTTTGTTTTTGCTTTCTTGTTTTGTGGTTGTTTCGACCTTGTTATGAAAAACAATAAAATGTTTTATTTAAAAAAAAGTGACTACTGTAGACGTCACAAAAAGTATGACGTCTCATTGCTTCTACTAAATATAGGACCCTAGATTATTTGGTCCATTGTGATTGGGTTGGCATCAACCCCATGCATATTCTTCCACTTCACTTAGCAGCATGCGGAACGGTCAGCCAGGTGCAGGGTGCCCCCCTCAGCTACCAGGCTTTCCTCCAATTAAGGCTACAATCAATCATCGCTACAACAACTATGTGTCAATTATCTCACTGTGGTTTGCCTCGAAACTGCATCTTCTACCTGGAAAAGTTCTGGTATCTCTTGCTTGGGAGGATGCCAGGTGTTGGTGTGAACTTGTGCTGCTCCTTTCTCGACTGGTCACGTGATGCAGACACCATGAATTTGTCTAGTTTCTTGCAATTTCTGTATTTGATTCTCATTCAGCTTGCCACCTGCCCACGCCTCCTTATCTTGGGCCTTTCAGGATATTCTGTTCTTAAGTTTCAATTATGTGAAGCTACTGTTCGTTCTTTTATTAGTATGACCTTGGCTCTCCCGGCACCAGTTGCATCTGCTGAGTTTAGATTCAGCCATTTTTTCTCGTTTGCTGGAATACAAATCTTGTCTTGTTTGGTCTCTAGTAACCTACGTTGATTCTGCTTTTAGTGCAAAGTGGACTTGCACTTATAATACTGTGCCTTGTTTTGAGGTACATTATGTATAATGGCGCTTTCCGCTCTATTCTTCTCCTAAGCATAGCAAGCCACACTGGTTTCTTAACTTCTTGCGTGTCAAGCATATGTACAGGCATTAACAGGTTGAATATCTTCATCTTGCTTACAGCTTAAGCTTCTTGCATTTTGACATCATCCCTTCATTCTATGTTCACGATATCTTTATTCATAGCATTTTGTCTCTCTGCATCATTCTCTGGTTGTCATTTCTCCTATCTGCAAGTCAGCCCGGGCCCTTGTGACGTCACCATTCGTCTTCCATTAAGGCCTTTTTGGTTTCTTCCGTGACGGTACTTAAGCAATTTCATTTCGTCTCATTTGCTGGTAGGGTTTTCTTAATGGATACCTTATTGTCCATGGTGTTCTTGGTATAGGTACGTCAATAGGTGCTGTTCTTCTGATAGGTACTGGGCAGAGCCCTACTGCGGCGCTGTGCTGGTTTATTTGCTCATCATATGTCACATCGCGGTGTAAATGTTCCTGGTACTTCAAAATGGATGATTGGAGTGCAGGCTTTATTTGGGACCTCCTCTACACTCCCCCCTCTGGGTGATTCATCGACCAATTTCAATTCCTTCTCTAGATCCATTTTGTTCTGTTCTTCTGTATTCTCCTTCACTTCTTCTCTTGGGTTCAATCCTTCTTCATCTTCTGGGTCTACGCAGGAAGGTTTGAAGAAGTGTCTCTTTGGAGTCCATATTTTATTACTCCTTTCAGGCTTCCTGCTGTTCTTACATGTTCGTCTTTATTTCATGTCATTAGTTGACATTGTCCATTTGGGCTGCAGTAAACCCATCTTCCCACATAATTACGGTGCTTCTTGGGATAGAGAAACTTTGTACCTTCTGGCGCGTGCCTGCTGGCCTTCAAAGAGTCTCTTATTTCTTCATCAGTCAGGTCTTTGGGCTTCCATCCTGGCTTGACATCAATCATGATCTTCATCCCTATAGCTTTCTTCACAGTCTTCTGGCATTGGGATATTATTATCGTAATAACACAAAATCTTAGTAATATCATTACTAGCAGGGCTACCAGGAACTTAAATATGTCTGCCGTCCATTGTGGGACCCATGAGAACAGTGATCCAAACCAACTGTCATCATCAACTTTGTCTGTTTCATCAATCATTTGGTTCTGTAATTTTGTCAGCATACCTATAGCTTCAGTTAAGGTTCCATTCTCCTCATTGTGTGATGGTATGAATGTGCAACATGATTCTCCTATTTTTGCACAAACTCCTCCATCCATAGCTGTGATCATGTCAAGCACATATCTGTTCTGGAGAGTCATCAGTCGGATGGCTCTTAATTCTTCTTTAATCGCATTAAATCCTTTTATGGTCGTGTAAATGGTCTGTACTAACTCCCATCTGGTTATCTGAAACCATTTGCTCCAACCTGAAATCTTGGGATGAAAATCGTTGCATACACTGATGAGGAGAGGCTAAACAGCCTGTGTTCATATGGGATTGCATGAAAGGCTTCTTCTGATTTGGCAAAGAAGTAATTCTCTCTCTTCATTCGGGTTGTCAGTTCCACAGATCTCTTCCTCAGGTGAGCATCTGCTTTTGGGAAACTGTCAATATTCAGGTCACTTTTTGGGATTACCAATGCTGGAATGTGGACTTTCACTATCGTGCATATGCCTCCCCAGTCTCTTGGCAGTCTGATGTATGCTTTGGATCCACACGCCCAATAATGGTCCATAATCACTGCAATTCCATGTACCATTCCTGGAGCGTCAAAAACTCATCCACAGTTCTGATTCTCTCCCATCTTTCTTGTGCCATTGTTCCTGAAACACAATGTTGGGCTTTCTAGTGACACTATCCGCAGGGGTCCTCCTCGGTGTTTGACCCATGTCAGCAGTTTTGCAAGTTTCGGCCATAATGGCTTGCATCCGTTTCGTACTATGTTGATGGTTGGCTCGTAGTGACCAAAGACCATCCATGCTTGGCATATCACTACTCCTTTCTCCCATCTGTCTGGTGAAAGCACTGTTCCCCAAAATTGCATTTGGCCTCGATTCTTCTATCTCCTTGTAAAGAATGAGCACTTAGATTAAATAAACGTCTGAAACAGAGAGTAGTTTGTTTGGGTTAAAAGTAGTACCCAATTCTTTATTAACAGTTTTCTTCTCTATCTTATACATTTCAGGTAAAGGATAATTCTTCAAGAAGAGCCTTTTGGTGTGCAGTTTCTCAGAGGTCACTCTGGAATGTTCAAGGTAAGTTCTATCTTTCTTTAATGTAAGTGAAATTTTGTTTCTTCCTCCCTTCACACTTCTCTTCTTTAGTCAACTTGAGTAGAGCTTCAGACTTTTCCTTTTCACTTGTTCCTGCAGTCTATTCAAGTTTTTCTGCCTCTCTGTGGTTTCCCTTTGTTTATTCAATCCGCACAACCCTGATTGCTTTACCTCACAAAGTATGTCTGTGTTCTTCTTGATGCTTACTTGAACAAGGGTCTTGCTTCCAGTGACTTTTTCCTTCTAGGGCGGAAACATTCAGGACAGTAGGATTTAAAGGTTGTGTAGTCTGTATTTTGGCTGAAACATATCCCTTTTAACAATAGGTGTCTTTCTCTTGTAACAGCTATCGGATCTGGGACTCCCACTTATTCCATATAGTTTTCGTAGTCCCTTCTCCTCCAAAGTTCTGTAATGAATACCTCTGGAGAGGTTGGGTCCCACTTGGTTCTTAGGCTCCTCCCCTTCATTCACTGTTTGTTCACGGCTTCAGCGGTAGGAAAGCACACGAGCCATTAAACTCTGGCGTCTTCAGCAGTCATTAAATTCATGTGCCGGCTAATGGCTGAGCAAACAATCCCCATCTGCGTCAAGACGAGTGTTTTCACAGCTTGGTCAGTCACTTCCTTCACTCGTCCACTTCACATACTTTCACACCCACGGAGATTAACTGGGACACTTTCGCGGCACAAGACGGCTGTTACTCACAAGCTTCTAAGTCTGTGCCTCCGACAGGTTACTCCGTCTTGACTCTGCTTCGGATATTCCCGGCGGTTCATGATCCCGACCGCGTCTGGAAATCTTCAAACAGGAGCGATCTCGTTCGCTCACATCTCCGCTCAAATCTGGGGAGGCGATCTCCTTTCAGTGGCAAGCGACAACGTTCGCTTGAACATTAGTTAACCAAAAACTTGATTTCGCGCAACAGCGCAACTTTTTAACTGAAGAACTCCGCTTTCTCACTCTTATTAATAGGCCCAGCTGTAAAGGCTCTCCTCGCTCTCCGTTTCGTTCCCCGTCTCCTGGCAACGATAAACGGAGACAGCAAGACATTAGAGGAAAGGTCCTTCGTGGAGGACTTCCTGGATGTATACCTCGGCAACTGCAAGCCTTTAACATGCATTCCCCTTAACTTGTCACACCTTGTCACACCCCCTCTACTAAGCCCTTACGCTCGGGAAGGGTTTCAGCTCTAGACAACTAGTCTGCTAAGCACTCTTTTTCTATTGTTGGATAACTCAACTCATGTGGTAACAATTTCCGACTTATAAACAGTATGGAACTCTCCTCCTCTCCCTGATTTTGGAACAACACTGCCCCAATGCCGGTACCTGAGGCATATGTCTGAAGAAATAATGGGGCTTCAAAATTCGGACAATGTAGAACAGCCTTAGTGGTTAGTGCATCTTTTAGTTCATTGAAAGTTTGTAGAGTCTCGAGGGTTTGCCACTCCTTCTTGGTCAGCAAGGTTTTCTTGAGCAAGTTCGTTAGTGGGGTGGCCAACGTAGAAAAATGAGGTATAAACCTTCTATAATAACCAACAAATCCTAAAAAGGCCCCGACTTGCTTTGGAGACTCCGGGAACTTTAAATGCTTAATAGCTTTTACCTTCTCTTCCTGTGGCCCGATTAGTCCTTGGCCCACATAGTACCCTAGATATTTAGTGTGAAAGGTGGCAACATGTTTTTTTTTAGGGTTTATGTGCAAACCAGCCTGTCTTAAGGTCTTGAGTATATTCTTTAAATGCTGTAGATGTTCTGACCAGGTCAGACTGTAAATTATGATGTCATCAATGTATGCTCCGACATATTGTTCATGTCCTCTTATGACGTAGTTCATTAATCTTTGAAATGTCGCTGGAGCCCCATGTAAACCGAAGGGTAACACTGAATTGATACAACCCGGTAGGGGTGGCAAATGCGGTCTTCTCTTTGTCTGCAGGTAACAATGGGATCTGCCAGTAACCCTTGGTTAAATCAATGGTAGTTAGGAACTTAGCTTTCCCTAGATTGTTTAATAGATCTTCGATCCTTGGCATGGGGTAAGCGTCAAATTTGGATATTTCATTCAATTTTCGGAAGTCCATACAGAACCTCACACTGCCATCTGGTTTCGGGACTAGAACTACCAGTGAGCTCCATTCACTATGGGATGGTTCAATAATTCCCATCTCTAACATCTCCTGTACCTCTTGATTGAAGTCCTTTATCTTTGCTTATGGTATTCGATATGGTCTAAGTCTTATAATACTTCCTGGTTTGGTATCAATTCGATAGCGAGTTAGCTTAGTCTTCCTTGGCAGGGAGGAGAATATTTCCGAAAATGTTTGTAACAAGTGAGACAACTCTTTTTCCTGGATGAATGTTAACTCCGTGTTAATGTTCAGGCCCTCTAACCCTACTCTCTCCTTGAACTTTGGAAAATGCTCCTCCGGTGGTACATCTAAACTTATCATGGCAACGGATCGAACTGTAGGGGTCCATTACTTCAGTAAGTTTACATGATACGTTTGATATGGTATCCTTTTCCCAGGCTGTTTCACTTTATAGGTTAAAGGACCTAGAACCTCTTGGATTTCATACGGTCCCTTCCAAGTTGCCAGCATTTTGTTTTCTGATGTGGGTAGTAGTACTAATACTTGTTCTCCCACCTTGAAAGTTCGTAATTGTGTCTTCTGATTATAATATCTCTCTTGGGTTACTTGCGCTTGCAGAAGATTATCTCTAGCTACCGCCTGTAACTTCTCAATTCTTTCTTGTAGCTGAGATGCATACTCAGTGAGGGTTATTTCACGCTCTGGCTGCTCCTCCCAGTTTTCCTTCAATATGTCTAGTAGAGTCCGAACCGGTCTCCCGAACAGAAACTCAAATGGTGAGAAACCGGTTGATGATTGAGGGGTGTGTTCCGTAAAGTCATTAATATCCACGGCAAGATTCAATCCCAGTCTTTACTTTCAGGACTTGTAGTTTTCTTTAACATTTGCTTGATGGTTTGATTGTATCGCTCTACCAAGCCATCTGTTTGCGGGTGGTAAACTGCTGTCTTTAGGTGTTCCATTTTTAGTGTTTCACAGACTTGCCCAAGGATATTGGACATGAAGTTTGAACCACGGTCGGTGACAATCTCACAAGGTATTCCAACTTTCCCAATAAAGAGAATCAGCACATCACAAATCTGCTGAGTGTTTGTGCTCCTTAAGGAAAGGCCTGTGGATATCTAGTTGCATAATCCACTATTACTAGGACATATTTATGGCCTCTCCTTGTTGGTTCCATGGGTCCTATGAAATCGACCCCTATCCGACTGCAGTGCTCTAGCACAATTGGCATTGGTTGTAGCGGTGCCTTCTTGACATTAGCTCTATTCTTTTTTTGGCACTCCTCACAGGATTGACAAAATTTAATCACTTGATTGTACACCCCCGGCCAATAGAATCTATCAAGGATTTTTTTAGTAGTCTTTTCCGATCCTAGATGACCCTCTCCAACTTGTAGATGGGCGATTTCCAAAACAGTATTGTAGAATTTCTTAGGAACTAATAATTGCTTCAGTTCGTCTCCATTCCTGGATTTGGTGACTCGATACAACAATCCGTTTTCCTTCACAAAGTGGGCACCTTGCCCTGGAGGGTTTTCCAGTGCTCGCTCTCGGGCATATTGTAACAACGGGTCTAGATTCTGAGCTGACCTAAAAGTATCCCCGTCCTCGTCTAATCTCCAGTCAACTGCGACAGGGCAAGCTTTTTTAATTTTCCAGTCTTTTTTTAGCATCCTTTTCAACTTTTTACTCTTTTGTGTTTTAACAGGTGGGGAAAGTATTTCTTCTTCATGAAAAGGGGCCGTTTCCAACCAGCTCTTCTCAATTTCGTGGACTATCTTGGAAAACTTTGGTATATCGGTCCCAATTAATAAGGGTCTGGGTAAGACCGGTAATATGGCCACCCGTACGTTCATAGTTTCCCCTGCCAACTTTATTTGAACTTTCTTTAAAGGGTAACCCTCCAGGTCCCTGTGTACACATCGGATAGGTATTTCCCCAGCTGAACAATATCCTTCACCTACCAGCTCCGATGTCACGGCGGTCTGTAGACTTCCGGAATCGACCAAGGCGGTGGTGGGTTTTCCATCTATCTCCGCTTCACAAGTATACAGGTATTGTGTCTGCCTTCCTGGCATCTGTTCATAGGTTTCACTTTCCTTCGCAGACTCAAGAACACCCACATCCATTGGTTCTGTCTTTGGTTTCTTCGGGCAGAACCTGGCAAGGTGGCCCCACTCCCCGCAGTCGAAACACCGAGGTCCTCTAATAGCTGTCGGAGTCTGACGATAGTTGACAGGATCCCAACTATTAGGCCTGGAGCGTATAATTTCTCCTTCAGGCTTTCTCAACATGGAGTGTGGCCACCTTGGTTGTGACACGGCTTTATTCACAGTGGCATGAGGTTTAGAATTCGTTGCATAGTACACTGCTTTCCCATGTCCGGCCTTCTGATAAGCGGAGGCCACATCCACCGCTTCGGATAGTGTTAGTCGATGGTGTTGTCTAACCCATCTTTGGACGGGACTAGGTAGAGCTTCGATAAACTGTTCTAGGATCACTTTTTTGGTTATTCCGCAGGGTAAGACATTGTAGGCTGCAACCACTTCTCGGCTAACTCTTTTACTCTGTAAAACAACTGCCTTGGTGTCCCTTCTCCAAGTAACTTGATATCTCTAAACTTGATTCGATATGTCTCCTCATAGTGTCCCATTCGTTCCAACACCACTTTCTTCATGCCACCGTAACTGGTATCACCAGTGGGGTTCGCAGCTTGGTATGCACACTGCATTTCACCGGTCATCAATGGTGCAATGTAATGACACCATCTCTCGGCGGGCCACTGCGCATTCCGAGCCACCGTTTCGAAGTTCACAAAAAAATGAGCTGGGTCATCACCCACTGACTACTTTTGCAAAACGGAGGTGGGAACTAGAGGGTTGTTTCTGACGTTCGTAACTTCAAGGAGCTGGGCTTGCTGCATCTGTAACGCCTGTTGAAAGGCTAATCTGTCCGCTTGAGCTTGTTGGTTCTGCATTTGCAAGGCTTGCTGAAGAAGCTGTTGTCCCTCAGTCAATGTCTTAATAAGGTCCTCCATGGCGTTCTCAGAATCCCACTTTTGACACCAAACTGTAAAGAATGAGCTCTTAGATTAAATAAACATCTGAGACAGAGTAGTTTGTTTGGGTTAAAAGTAGTACTCAATTCTTTATTAACAGTTTTCTTCTCTATCTTATATATTTCAGGTAAAGGATACGTCTTCAAGAAGAGCCTTTTGGTATGCAGTTTCTCGGAGGTCACTCTGGAATGTTCAAGGTAAGTTCTATCTTTCTTTAATGTACGTGAAATTTTGTTACTTCCTCCCTTTACACTTCTCTTCTTTAGTCAACTTGAGTAGAGCTTCAGACTTTTCCTTTTCACTTTTTCCTGCAGTCTATTCAAGTTTTTCTGCCTCTCTGTGGTTTCCCTTTGTTTATTCAATCCGCACAACCCTGATTGCTTTACCTCACAAAGCACGTCTGTGTTCTTCTTGATGCTTACTTGAACAAGGGTCTTGCTTCCAGTGACTTTTTCCCTCTAGGGCGGAAACATATTCAGGACAGTAGGATTTAAAGTTTGTGTAGTCTGTATTTTGGCTGAAACATATCCCTTTTAACAATAGGTGTCTTTCTCTTGTAACAGCAATCGGATCTGGGACTCCCACTTATTCCATATAGTTTTCGTAGTCCCTTCTCCTCCAAAGTTCTGTAATTAATACCTCTAGACAGGTTGAGTCCCACTTGGTTCTTAGGCTCCTCCCCTTCCTTCACTGTTCGTTCACGGCTTCAGTGGTAGGAAAGCACACAAGCCGTTAAACTCTGGTATCTTCAGCAGTCATTCATCTCTAAATTCATGTGCCGGCTAATGGCTGAGCAAACGATCCCCATCTGCGTCAAGTTGAGTGTTTTCACAGCGGGGTCAGTCCCTTCCTTCACTCGACCGCTTCACATACTTTCACAGCCACGGAGATTAACTGGGACACTTTCGCGGCACAAGACGGCTGTTACTCACAAGCTTCTAAGTCTGTGCCTCCGACAGGTTACTCCGTCTTGACTCTGCTTCGGAGATTCCCGGCGGTTCACGATCCCAACCGCGTCTGGAAATCTTCAAACTGGAGTGATCTCGTTCGCTCACATCTCCACTCAAATCCGGGGAGGCAATCTCCTTTCAGTGGCAAGCGACAACGTTCGCTTGAACATTAGTTAAACAAAAACTTGATTTCACGCAACAGCGCAACTTTGTAACTGAAGAACTCCGCTTTCTCACTCTTATCAATAGGCCCAGCTGTAACGGCTCTCCTCGCTCTCCGTTTCGTTCCCCGTCTCCTGGCAACGATAAGCAGAGACAGCAAGACATTAGAGGAAAGGTCCTACATGGAGGACTTCCTGGATGTATACCTCGGCAACTGCAAGCCTTTAACAAGCATTCCCCTTAACTTGTCACACCTTGTCACACTCCTCTATCTCAGAGCTTCTTCTTGAATTATTCCTTGGACATTTAGCTTCTGATTTTCTTCTCTTCTAATCGCTGCTCCTTTAACTCCCGGCTTCTCATACCTTATCACAATGTGTTTCGTCTTTTCACTGTTTCTTGTCTTTATGTCCCGGACATAGTCTTCTTCATTTGGATCGGTTGCTTAAGTTGCCCATTTCAGAGAGGCATCACTTCCCCATGAACTGACCTCTGGTCTTGCACATTGCTACGTGTGACATACAGTGTGCTGTTTGGACATCAATTTCTACAGCCACGAAGATCTTGGACTTCCCCATGCTGTATGGTAGGAGTGCATATACAAAGCATTCCCCTTCTGAACTTAGTCTTCAAACTTCTTTCATGTGCTGGTACCAAATGTTGTTTCCCAGATGTGCTGTGCTGTCTGGGTAATCGTTTAGTTCATTGTCATCTCCATGCATGCTTCTCTTGATTCTAGTGTTTTCCTGTAGTTGGCTATGACTACATCCCAGAAGGCACCTGTATGGCTTTTCCTTACTGGAGGATTTTCAAGTATCCTGGTCCATGGTGCAGGACTTCTCATCTGCGCCATTTGGGTAGATCGAATTCTGGCAGCTCTTTCTATCTCTTGCTGCATCTTTCACTGTCGGGTTGTAAATGTTCTTATCCATTCCGGCATTTGTCTGGTGTATGGTTGTGCTGTGGGACTGGTGCTTGTTCCTTTTGTTGGGACATACATGCTTTGTAATAGTTTTTGCGATTTTGTTCTTCAATTCCTCTTGCAGCTTCCTTGCTCTGGCTATGTATGGGAACAATGAGTCTACTATCCATTGTGTTCATGTAGAGAGTTTCTCCGAGTTGGCTCTTGTTTACTTAAGAGTTTCTGGTATGATGGTTTCTGTTGGTTTTCCTCTTGACTCTTGTTTTCTCCCAACGTCTGCTGTGCAGTTTCTTACGGTGGGCAGTCTCTTCTTCTTTGCTGTTTGTGTTTGTGGTTCTGTAGTCATTGACACTAGGCCTGTGTCGTGTGCGTTCAGTGTTTGCATGCGTGTAGTTGTCAGTGACGTTATTTCATTCATCCCTTGCCGACCCTGTCTCCGGCTTTCCTTTCCATTTGTTACCACAAGAGTGTGTGTATCACTGCTAATCACATTCATTTCAAGTTCATTCACTCAGCCATCAGATTTTCTAGGGACTGGAATGACAATATAAGGTCTGGGGGTTTTTGTGGGTCTTATGCGTACATCATTAGGTGGGTGCACTGAATTTGGAGCGTTTTGTGCACTGATAAAGAATGCAGTTCTGATTGTTATTGACAATAAAATAATGATGAATATGATGCATAGATACATTATGCCCATGTAAGTCAGACGGCAGCATTTTCTTCCAGAGAAGCGGGGGTGCCTCTCTTCTTGTGAGGACCAGGTTGCTGCTCTGGACCCCCATCTTGATCATTCGCCAAATGTCAATGTTAGTATTTCCTTAACCAGTATCGTCTTTTGAGTTCTGTGGTTTGGCGTGTCGGGTACTCCACATGTGTCCCCCCCTCTTGCGGGTGACGGATTGTCTCTTAGTTCAGCATACAGTCCTTTGCTAGGCTATGGGAATAATCAAAACAATAACACTATAGTGAGTCCCCTTTAGTGTGCATGTTCAAAATAGGTGAGGTCCCAATCCGCCCCCCTGATTTGCTTCGATCCTGAGGACATGGTGTATGTTGGTCAAAATACGAAGAGTAAGGACAGAAAATATCAAATGCAAATTAAGTTCTTGACGCTGCTTCCTCGATCTGTCCCTCAGCGAAAGTTTTTTAGAATCTCCTCAGATAGCTCCTCTGATGGTTAGAAAGTTCCACTTGAAGTATGATTCCATGCAGGAGCATTCCCATCTGTGCAACATTAGTTGGATATCAGATGAAAGTGAGGACGTCAACATCGATTGGTCTCCCCACTAGCGCTGGAAAGTCAGTAACTAGGAGAAAAAGGACGTTGTGTGCCACCCTGCTGTCTTCTGGTGACAGAGACATCTGTCCTGTCTTTGTTGAGGTTCGGGATTATATGTTCTTTCCCTGATGTAAACAATGTCTGCACTGTACGGTCGCATGGAGTGCAACCATAAATATTTAAGAGATGGCTCAAATGTTCTGTATTTGCTAGATCTCGAAGAAATGCGAGTGTGTCTGTTGTTCTCCCAATGAGAGTTGGACAATCTTCGATTATGTGAAAGAACAGTGTGCTGAGGAGCTCATCTATTTCCGCCTTTGTTGGGATCATTTGGTTCCTTCTCACTGTACTCGGGGAGCAGGATAAATTGTCCGGCAATGACAGTGAGCAGTTGTCTAATTATCTTTTCTTTTTCAGGATCTTGTAGAAAGTCAGTGACACTGGTGAGCCTCCCTACCTATGACGGGTATGATGTTAGCACTAGGTTGAAAAAGGTGACTACATCCTTTGTGATGTCTCTATTGTGGGACACCATAAGTGATTCCGAACAGAATTATCTGCGAAAAGAGTCAGGATACTGGTTTTTCTTCCAGCTTATGTGTCCTCGATCAAAACTTCTCATGTTCTTTTTTTTTTTTAATCAAGGCTTCCTTAGTTCAGAGTTCAAAGTCATCTGACTGTATTGCGGCTTGTGCGTGCAATTTTCATCTTCACCCTGCAACTAGGATGCACAGAGTTTCTGGTTTTATGTCCTTATCCCCTTTTTGCTTAGAGGAAGTGTTCAATTTAAGCTACAATTTGCAAAACGTTCTTTGCCTTTGTCTGGCTGGTCATGCGTCCTTCTTCCGCGTCACGGATCTCGTCTGCACGTGCTGTGGTTCTTCCCCGTCGCTCGTCGATTCCTCTCTTTGGGGTGCAGGCAGGGGGCCTTCTCCAATGTAGGGTTTTAGATCACCGAGAAAAATCCATGCTCTCCTGCCTTGTAATTTCACAGCGGACGGAGTGCAGTCTGCGACTGTAAAAGGTCAGTTGAACCTTGGCTCATCCCACTTTTTCCCTTGTATGGTTCCTCACTAGGACGGCGTCTCCAGGGAAGACGGGTGGAACACGTAGAACTTGAACTTGGTCTGTTGTAGTGTCTCCTTCTGTGTTCTGTGCTGTACCCTTTTCGTCATTGCTGCAGCTGGTCTGAAATTACAGTAAGGCAAGATGTCATGCAGTTCAGATAGTTTTGCATTTCAGACCCTAAAACCTCTCCTGTTGACTGGGCATCACATCTAGCTCTGTCTCGGGGTGTCAAGGGAGTTCTCATTCTTCTTCCTGTGGCTAACTCGTGTGGCGTAAGATGATGGTCGGAACCTGGTTGGTTCCGAAGAGCATACAGTGCCAGTGGAAGGCAATGCAACCATCCCATCTTTAGAGTAAGCTTCAACTTGGCTATCCTTTCCTTTAACAAGCCGTTGAGCTTCTCACAGATCCCATTATCTTGTGGATGATACGCCGACGAGAACTTGTGCTTTACACCAAGCAACAAGCCAATCTGCTCAAATATAGCATTGACAAAATTAGGGCCATTATCTGATCTCATGACTTTGCAAACTCCCCACCTGGGGAACACTTCACTCACAAAAAATGTGGCCGCACAGGTAGAGTCTGGGTGTGTGCATGAACCTGCCTCAATCCACCTAGAGAATGGACACACCACAACAATTAAATATCTGTACCCGTTACATACTTGCTGAAAAGGCCCATTTGGGCTGAGGATGACTCCTCTCATTACTTTTAATGTGTGCCATGCTGTAAATTGCTGGCAAATTATACAGTTCACTATGAAGAATGCAACGTGCCCGTTTAAATTCGGTATGAACCAGTCTTCCGCGAGCGTTGCTGCTAGATTCTCTCTTGTCATGTGGGATGGGTAATGTAGTTGCTCCAGTGCTATTTTTAATAGGGCTACAGGCATCACTGGTTTACCAGTGCTGTCTTGTCTCCACAAGCAGTCAGAGGGGTTTAAAGAACACCCTTGACGTTTCCACAGGTTCTTTTCTTCCTGTGGTGCCTCCCCTTGGAGTTCCATTAACTGTGTTTGCCCCAAATAGCTATAATTCTCAGGTGTAGTTCTTGCCACCATCATCCTTTCATTGATATGGATGACTTCTATCTCCATGATCGTCTCACTTTTGGATGCCATACGCTTGGCCTCCGTGTCTGCTGCGTGATTTCTGCGTGAGATAAGATCTGTCCCTTTTGTGTGGGCGGTGCATTTCACGATCGCTATGCCCACTGGGAGCTGTAGTGCCTTGATCAGCCTGTCCAATAAGGGTGCGTGCTGCACTGGCGTGCCGTCTGCTCGGAGGTAGCCCCTCCTTTTCCAGCGCACTAAGCCTGCATGCACTGTCAACATCACATAGGCGGAGTCACTGTACACCGTTACTTCCTGGTCTGCATGATTCTCAATGGCGAGTATCAACGCCAATAATTCTGCAGCCTGTGCCGAATACTGAGATGGTATTAGTGCACTAAGAAGCACTCGAAATTCCCCATTTGCTGTGTGCTTCACCACAGCAACGCGTGTGTAGCTTTGCCCATCACTTTGGTCGATCCTCGAAGACCCGTCAATAAAGACAATCTCTCCTCCTGCCAAGGCATTTTCTTTCACCATGGGGATTTCATCATAGAATTCTTCATAATTTGCACAGTCATGTATCGGTTCTCCTTCAGTGACTGGTTCTGCTATGAACATAGCTGGGTGGACTATCTTACATCGAACTATCTTGATCGATGGATTTGATATGATCACTTCATAAGCAGAAGCTCTCTGAGATGTCAATGTGCCCTTTGGTTTCTCTAGAATGGCAAATAGTGAGTGCTCGACGTACAACGTCATTGAGCATCCCATCAAAATGGTTGTAGCCTTCGCTATGGCAAACGCTGCGGCAGCTAACTTTGTTCGCACGGGAAATGACCACTCATTACTGGATCCAAATTCCCACTGTAATATGCTAGCGGCTTGCACCCCATCGAGGTTCTTTGGCGAGCACCGCTGTCATGACGCTGCTATTTATGTGTGAAAACAGGTAAAATTCCTCTGCATAATTGGGGATTCCTGAAACTGGTGCTGTGCAGATGGCTCTTTTGAGTTCAGCAAACCCTTTCTCCATGGTCTCAATCTTTTCTTTTGTCACTTGGGCCTTCTTAAGGGCCTGGAGTAAAGGCTTAGTGTAAGAGCTGTGGTCGAAAACCCATGTCCTGACATAGTTGCATAGGCCTAAAAAGGTCTGCGTCTGCTTTATCGTGTGTGGCTTAGCCGTGTTCAATGTGGCTTCAGCCCTTTCTGGGGTCAACTTCTTTCTCTCATGTGAGATCAGATATACAGCACTTCTTGACAATATTGTGACTTTTCCTTGTCAACTTTATATCCTTTCTCAGCCAGTATAGTCAATAGCTGAATAGAATCGGGTCTACATTGCTCTTCTGTTGTGCTGCAAATTAGGATGTCATCCACATATTGCAGGAACATGCTTTCTAATGCAATATTGCTTAGGTCCATCTGCAGGACCCTGTTGAAAATAGAAGGAGACTCACAGTACCCCTGTGGCAGTCTCGTGCTTTTCAGACGCATCTGTCTGAATGTGAATGTCGTCAGATCTTGTGAGTCCTGGTGCAGCGGGATTGAGAAAATGCATTCTTCAAGTCATTCACCGTGAAATATTTTACCTCAACCGGTATATCACATAGCATTGTAGACGGGTTAGGGACTAGAGTGAACTCGGCCTCAACAATGTTGCTTATACGCCTCCGGTCTTGCACCAGCCTCCAAGACCCCCCCCCCTTTTTAAAAAAAACTTTTCTTTATTGGCATAGAAAGAGTACAGATTATCAACACAGTGCACAAATCAGATGGTATCGTTATACAAAATGCAGATGGCTAGCACCGATGAGGCACTGCAGCCGGCGCGCGACATGTGGAGTAACGAACTGGGTGTACCCCTTTCAGATGTACTGTGGAATAACATGTGCATACACACACGTAAAACCTCCCTAAATGCCAGATATAGATGTATGCAATACAAACTCCTGAATCACTTATATGCAAGTAATTTCACATATTGAAGGGACCAGTTAGGGAGATGCGCCCTCGGGTATATAATACAGAGCGTTTACGGGATAGCTGAAGTTAACTCATCAAGTGGGGCTGATGATGCAAGTTCAAAATCCTCCTTGTTGTTCAGATAACTACAGAACTCTGTCCATACATTTCTAGGGCGGAAAGTCAGTGGAAGAGTGTTAATGTAGTCCTCTTCGCACACTTGAGTCCAAGTGAGGGCCTTTAGCCACATCTCGAATGATGGGGGGGGGGGGAGCAGCGCTTCCAGCATTGCAAGATACATTTTTTAGCTAGCATGGTAGCAACATTCAGAAATGTAGCCATCTTTCTGGTCTCCGGTTCATTCCACACTCCGAACAAGACAGCAAGAGGTGTATGAGAGATCTGGGTTGTTGTTATTTCAGATAAAGCTCGATGACGGCTTCCCAGTATGGGCCTAGTGCTTCACAAGACCAGAACATGTGTATGTGATCAGCAGCAGTGGATTTGCATCTAGGGCATGGTTGGGGCTGGTCGGGTGTGAATCGTCACACCTTGTGTGGCGTGTAATAGAAGTGATTCAGGAGTTTGTATTGCATACATCTATATCTGGCATTTAGGGAGGTTTTACGTGTGTGTATGCACATCTTATTCCACAGTACATCTGAAAGGGGTACGCCCAGTTTGTTACTCCACATGTCGCGCCGGCTGCAGTGCCTCATCGGTGCTAGCCATCTGCATCTTGTATAACGATGATGTTATGCCCCTGGCTCCAGCAGAGTTAGCTATATATTGGATTTCAGGCGAGTCTGGGGGCTCATCGGGATAGGAGGGCCACCAAGCTCGAATTGCTGCCCTTAACCGGAAGTACTGCAGCATTTCCAGTGCTGAGCCTGAGTGCCCAGGTCTCCATGTCTGTGGGGTAATGAACTTCCCATCGGGGAAGAGGTCGGTCAGTGCTCAGTAGCCCAGGCCCTCCCAGTGCCTCATTAGAAGTTTATCATGAGTAGGGCTGAGGCCCGGGAACTGCCAAATGGGCAGCCATTTGTAATATGGGTGATGACCAGTGCGTACCTGCAGTAGTTGTTTCCAAGCTATGATCGTAGCTGCTACGGGGTCGGCAGGGGCATCAGCATGGAATGTGTGAT
The DNA here is from genome assembly GCF_040938575.1 of Ambystoma mexicanum. Classification (NCBI taxonomy): domain Eukaryota; kingdom Metazoa; phylum Chordata; class Amphibia; order Caudata; family Ambystomatidae; genus Ambystoma; species Ambystoma mexicanum. Next base: position 100,769,875 of record NC_090934.1, read on the forward strand.
GAAGAATGAGGGATAGAGTATTGACTTCCTCACATGCCAGTTTCTCAAGTTTCACAAGTGGGGGAGGGGTTCCGTAAATGTATACCAGTGTGAGGCATGTTGTGCTTGCGCGGCAGTCCAGTACTTGGTGAAGTCTGGGGCAGTAAAGCCACCTTTCTCATAGGGAAGAGTCATATGCTGCCACTTTTTCCGCACCACTCCAGAGTGCCACAGAAACTGGGCGCAGGCCGTGTGTAGGTCCCTGAAGTATCGCCTTCCGGGCCAGACTGGCACGTTCACGAAGATGTAGAGCAACTTAGGGACAATAATCATTTTAATTAAGGAAAGCCTACCCGACAGTGAAAGTGGCAGACTACACCACTTCGACAGCCGAGTCTCCGTTAGCTGCGCCGCAGCCGTATAGTTGTCAGCTAACAGTGATGGTCTACTGAGGGGAAACCTGAACCCCAAGGTATCTAATACCCTCGGGTGACCAACGGAGGGGAAATTCACATTCCGGTCTGGGGGTTGCCGCCGTGAGTGGGAAGATGTCGGATTTAGTGTAATTGATTGTGAAGCCCGAGAATGTGCCTATTTTTATTATATCTCGGAGAATAGGATCTAAATGGGCAGCCGGGTCTCTGATGTATAGGAGTACATTGTCCGCGTACGAGATTATCTCCGGGGTGTCCCGCATGCGTATGCCCTTTCGTGCGTGTTTATCCCTGACACTGTCGGCCATTGGTTCGATAGCAAGCGCAAAGAGTATTGGGGAGAACGGGCAACCTTGGCGGGTGCCTCTGTAAAGCGCGAAGGAAGAAGAGACTTTAGAGTTGATGAGGACTCTGGCCACCGGGTCTGTGTATAGTAGCTTGATATATGATAACATTTGCGGGCCGATTCCCATTTTGCGGAGCACTGCCCACATATACTGCCATGACACCATGTCGAATGCCTTCTGGGCATCAAGGGTGACTGCTACAGCATTGGCATCGATTCTAGATATGACACTGAACAGTCAGCGGATGTTAAGGGATGTGGACCTACCGGGAACAAATCCACTCTGATCGGGGTGGACCAGGTGGGTCATTATCGGGAGGAACCTGCTCGCAATGATCTTGGCAAAAATGTTTGTGTCAGTGTTGATTAAAGACAGGGGTCTGTAGGACCCGCATTCATCCAGTGGTTTGCCTGGTTTGGGGAGCACAGTTATAACAGCCTCACGTAAAGATTGGGGCAGGATACCTAGTTCGAGCGACTCATTCCAGACTTCAAGGAGTCTGGGTGCCAGGATGGCTACATGTTCCTGGTAGAACTCCGAGGTGGGACCATCGGGGCCAGGTGCTTTGCCCTTCGGGCAGCCCGATATAGCTGTGGTCATCTCGTCAAGAGTGAGCGGGACCTCTAGTTGATCTCTGGTAGCGCAGGAAAGGAGGGTCATGGGGATGTTGTCAAGTAGGAGGTCAGTGTCTTGCAGGCTATGTTCTTGTTGGGGGCCATATAGAGTTGTGTAGAATACGGTGAAGGTTTCAGAATGTGTTGGTCAGACCAGCCCAGTGCCCCGGATGTGTCTTGGACGCAGTCTATGCGTGTTCTGCCACCCTCTGCGTGGACCAATCTGGCAAGCGTCCTCTCCGGTCTGTCCCCTTCGCCGTATAGCCGGGCCGCCATGGGTCGGGCATAGTATTGTATCTAACTCCGGGCATGAGCCTCGAACGTTTCAAGTTCCGATCTGATTTGTGCTACTGTGGTCGGGGAGGGGGCAGAGGCATAATGCTTTTCGAGGTCTTTCAGTTTCATCTCCAATTGCTGTAAGCTATTTCTAATGGCTCTAAGGACCCCGGCCTCTCTGGATATACACATCCCCCTGATGAAGACTTTGAACGCCTCCTACCACACCCCATCAGATGTATCCTGTCTGTTATTACATTCAAAGAAGGTGGTGATATCACCAAGGATGTCAGCTTTGAAAAGTATATCTTGAAGGGCCTCGGACTTCAATCGCCAGGATGAGCGGGAAGGCTGGTCGCATTCCAGTGTGATTCGTAGTATTACTGGGGAGTGGTCTGAGAGTGTACGTGGGAGTATCTGTATATCCGTGGTCTTGCCTACCAGTTTGCTCGATATGAGGAACAGGTCTATTCTCGATAGGCTATCATGCACCAAGGAATAAAAGGTATGCTCTCTTGCCAATGGGTGGAAAACTCTCCATACATCTCTGAGGCCTAGTGTGTCCATGTGTGTGTTCAGTCTAATGGCTGCGCGTGTGGCGGCCCTACGGGCAGTCCCAGATCTGTCCAGGACGGTGTCCAGTATTAGGTTCATGTCTCCCCCCTATATAATTGGAACCCCAGTATATTTCACCGGTAAGGAGGTAATTGCATCGAAGAAGTCTGGGGCGTCGAAGTTGGGGGCATATGTGTTCACCAATAGGCATTCCTTGTTTGCGAGTACACAATGGAGTATCGCGTATCTGCCCTCAGGGTCAATGTGACTGGTGCGTAGCAGGAACTGGACTGATTTATGGACCAGGGCGAGTACTCCTCTAGCCTGTGTGGAGTATTTTGTGTAGTATCTGGTAGCACCCCAACTTGGGGCAAGACATGCTGCTAATCGCCCAAGAGCGTGTGTTTCTTGCAAAAGGAGTACCTTAACTCCATGTCTCTGGGCATATGCGGTTATTCTATGTGCCTTGGTGAAGTTACTCAGGCCCCGGACATTCCATGTCATAATGTTAAGAGACATGGGGTGGTATTATGGGACATCCCAGCTATGATAGGCTCTGCTGTTCAGTATCATGTGGTCAACTGCTGTATACACATATAGCGTTGCAATCATGCACCCCTTTTCCATGCCTTTTTCATTTAAACAATTCCCCCTTTTACTACCCCCCACCCTCACTGCCCGTCGCCAATTTGCAGTGTAGACCCCCCCCCCCATTCCCAACACAGGTGCTAACAGTTCCCCAAGCCCAAGTGTCTCCGGAAGAACCAGAGCCAGCATCTAGACTACGGTCGGTGGGCAACACCCAACAGGGGTGCGTCTCCACCGTGGCCCAAAAACAGTGGCAACCAGGTGAAAACAAAAAAGAACATTGCAACTGCAGAGAGGTGCGCTGTTGCTGTGCGGTCGGCATCTTAAAACGTAGAGACGGGCAGTGTATACTGCCCAGGATAGGTTTCTGCGTTGGGCGGATCCAATGCTCGATCATCCCTGGAGTCTGTATGTTCGCCCAAAACCATATGGCACGGATGCAGTAGTAGTCAGAACGAGCGGCCGGCTATCAGTCACGAGGACAGGCGACGATGCCTGTCTCAAGGGTTGGAGCAAGGGCTGGCAGCCAAGTCGCCCGCAACAGGGATCTATATTTGCTGATTAAAGAGCGACGCTGCCATCATCACGTTGAGTGGATAGGATCACCAGATAGAGTGCGGTATAGTCAAACAATATGGAGCGTGATTATGCATTGTTGGCACGGCCCCCTTCAGGATTAGGGAGTGGGATCTGCGCCTCGATAAATCTCACTGCTTCGTCAGGGACAGTGAAAAAGAACAGCTTGCCGTTGTGCGTGATCTTGAGCCGCGCGGGGGACAGGATGGCGTAGGGAACGTTGCGCTCTCCGAGTAGCTTCTTGACGCCTAAGAATTGTCTCTCTTGCTGCACTCCCACAGAGAAATCAGGGAAAATCCTGATAGTATGGGCCTCCCAGTGCAAGTCACCCTTCTCGCGTGCCAGGCGAAGGATGAAGTCCCTGTCGCTATAATTGAGGATTCTGGCAATTATGGGCCTGGGGATATCGCCTGGTCTGGGGCGCGGGGACAGAGCGCGATGAGCACGTTCGACCGTAAAGTATGGTGACAGGGAGGGGTTCCCCAGGAGCTCCTTGAGTAGGCATTCGACAGCATCCTCCATGCATCCCTTGAGGGCATTTTCAGGAACCCCGATAATGCGCAGGTTGTTCCTACGGGAGCGCGACTCAAAGTCCTCAGATTTTGCTTTCACATTTTTCAGATCGCGTGCCAGTTACGACCGTGTCCTGTAGTGTGTGTATGCTATCTTCGTTTATTGATATCCTATTTTCAGCCTCCGTGATCCTGGTTCCGGTCTGGTCTACATGTGTTCTGAGCGAGGCGACATTGGCATTGATGTCATCCAGTTTTTCATGGAAGGCGGCAAAGTTTTTGGCCATGGACTCCATCAATGTGCAGAGGTCCGGTAACTGCGGACCAGGATGAGGTGCAATCTTGGGTTCCTCCTGTACGGGAGAAGCCTGGTCAGCCTCGGCCCTCGGGGCGGCCTTGGTATACCTGTCCATGGCTCCCCCCTTATTGGCCCCCTTGGTTCCGTTTGACATAGTATGGCTGGAGATGTAGGTGGCCCGCAAGTAGTACTCCACGGAGGGGGCAGCTGGAAAGGGCTACGGGCACTGGGCTGGTCGCCAGATGGCACTGCAGCTGGACCCAGGACGAGCAGGAGTCGCAGACGGGTATATGGAGTCCGAGCGCTTCAAGTTTAGCTGGGGGGGGGCCGTGTGGAGATGGCCACCGTAGTGGGGGGGAGTAGGGAGCCTCACAGAATGATGACAGTGGCTGGGGGTCCAGTGGAGGCAAGTGGTTGCTGTTGAGGAAGAGCGCAGCGTGGTAGCAATGTAGTGGTTATTCTTGGCTGGGCCTCGCTAGTGCAGTGTGTCCCAACGTTGATACAGACGTGCCCGCCTGATTGTGGTGAGTTGAAGGATAAAGGCCGCCACTCCAGTCGGGGCCCAGCAGCAGGTACCGCAGGGCGCAGCGCGGGATCTCCCCTAGGACAGGCAGGCGGGCCAGAGGCTGGCGAGCGCAGCCGATGGTGCCGGGGCCGGAATCGGTCTAATACATCCCCCGCGGCGGGCCAGGTAGTTTTTCAAATATGTATATAACCCCTCCACCTCCTCACCTGGCCTGCCGGGGTCAGTCGAGCGTAGTCAAGAGGTCTCCGGTGGCTGCCGGGATGTAGCCCGAGGTGAGAGCTCCGGCGCAGATGGCAGAGGGGGGGGGGGGAGGATCTGGCCTCGCGGCACAACAGCCCAGACAACGGAGATAGCAGCAGCGCTCCACAGGCACGCAGGGGCCTGCGGGCGCCCGCCGCAGGCCAGCAGTCGGCCATCTAGGGCCTCCGCCCCCAGCCGCATCGCCAGCCACGGCTGCAGGGATCGCGTCTCCAGAGGGCCGGGTCTCGACACACCTCGGGGCCAGCACCCCCAATGGCCAGCCAAGGCCACAGACAGCCCTCTGGTGCACAGATCTGGACGAAACTCGCAGGGTGCAGGGCAGGGATGTTAGGCAGCAGTTCCACCAAGTTATAGGTGTCAGGACCCGACTGAACCGCAGATGCAGATGGATAACTGCCAGAGCCACACGGAGCCAAAGAGCTAGGTAGCCATCTTGGGCTGCTCAACAGCACCACCCCTTACTTTTTTTTCATAGGGTATACTGACATATTACATGGCGATTCTGACGTCACTAAGATGCCTTGATCCATCATGGCAGAAATTGTCTTAAAAATCCCCTCATCTGCCTCTCTGGACATGGGAAATTGTTGTGCCTTTGGTAAAATATCTCCTGATTTCAATTTAATTCTTACTTCTCCAACCCCCTTCAAGAGGCCTACGTCATAGGGTCCTGTAGTCCATACTGAGACAGGCACCTGGGCCATGTCGTCATCAAAATATACTGGACGATTTAGTGCCAAAATCATTCTCTGGGGCACCTCTCTTTTAATCATTTTAACCCAAAAGGTGAGACTCACTTCTACCATTGTCTCTCCAATATCTGTTCGTTCTTAAAACAGATTGTCATCGGTGACGTCAGTCACTCGATATCCTTCTTCAATGGCGATTATCGTGCACCATTGTCTGCCCTCGTCATCATAACCGTCAACCAAGACCACATTCCCTCGTATTACAGCTGTGTGCATCATCAAGGGAAATACGTGTCCCTCGTCCTCATGCATCAGTATTCTGGGTCTGAATAAGAACTCATCAGGGGTACTCATGATTTTATCTGCAAGGCCTGGTAATCCTGTCATAAGCACACGCATTCTATACGCGAACATTTCTGGCTCTAGTGGTGTGGCCCTCATGGCTATGTGTCCTGAGTATGCCCTAATTATTTTGCATACCTTTGAATAGTGCATTCCTACAGTTGAACATACTATGCCCTCCTCCGTGAACGAGATTGTCATGTTTAACTTCGTCATTAAGTCTCTCCACAAAATGTTTACTGGGGTCTGACGTGAATATAATAAAGGCACGTTCATCTCACACTCTCTATGGAGACTGGAAGTGCATTTGTAAAGGGAACACGACTTGTCGCTCCTGTGAAACTCTGAGTATTTATGACCTCGCCGGACAAGGAAAACTTGCCTTCACGAATACATGAGCGTGTTGTACCCGTGTCAACTAAGAAGGAATATTCTTTGTCCACTATAATGACATCCGCCCTAGGTTCCCTGTGAGGATCTGCTGTCACTGATAGTAAAGAACACATCAGGGTTCCCAGTGAGCTGTCCTAGTTCATATACAAATTTGGCCCACTGTGTGCTGGTGAATTTCCCCCATTCCTTTTGTTAACTCCCATTCCAGGATTCGTGGTCTGCCCTGTGCTTATTATCTGTAACAGTAGCTTCGGTGCCTGTTGGGATTGTCTTGTGGAAAGTTCCCCATGCTCTGAGGTTGTGCACATTGTTGCGCTCCTGGCGCTTGCTGTTGCACCGTGTGATTTTGTGCAACACCCTGCTGTAAAACTGCAGTTGGATTAACCACGCCTGCTCCTGTCCCTTGGCAGTTCTGTATCATGTCTTGGTTTCTGCATGTACGCGCCAAGTGCCCTGTCATTCCACACAGCCAACATACTGGCGGTGGTCGGATTATTTGCCCGTTTGACATATCTGGATTATCATTTTGCATATTTTGAAAACCTCCTTGATTATTTTGGAAACCTCCCTGATTGCGCTGCCATCCTGTTCCCCTAAATCCTCTTCCCCTGGGATAAAACCCTGCATTGCCCTGATTGTTCTGTTGTGGGTTAACCTCCTGCTGCATGCTTTATTCAGCTGTGCTAGTTATCATGGCTCGCTCAAGAGCATATTTTGATCCGTTATACGCGACTGTCCCTTTTCATCTTGACAGCTGTAGTACAGTGTCTCGATCCCTGTAGTTTAGGAATCTTGCGATGACTGTGCGCGGCGGCACCTGGTGTGACTTTGCCGGTTGGGATGCGGTGGACCCGCTCAATGGCGAAGAACCTGGAAAAGGACTCTGCATTGTATGTACTCACAAGCCATTCTTCAAGAAATAGTTCCATGCAGGCCCCTTCTGCTTTCTCAGGAAGGCCAAGTATGCAAATGTTGTTTCACCTGGATCTGCCTTCGCTGTCATCCATTCTTGATTCCAGGATTTTGAGCATGCCGGACATGTGGCGATTCACCCCTCGTAAATTGTCTTCGGTTTCCGAGATCCGTGCCTCCGCCTCTCCGGTGCGTGAGGTTAGCTTTTGTAGGTCATGTCTTAATAGGGACACATCCGCGCCAATACTGTCCATCTTTTTCTCCATCGATGTTCTAGAGCTGGCAATGGCACTCATTATGTCTCTGATGGAGATACATCTTCCATGCAGTCTGTTTCGGTTGATGGCAGCCGCTCTGGGGAGCGGGTCATTGATGTGGTTGCATATTGCTCGATTCTCCTTTGTGTAGAGGTTTTCCTAGGTTTGTCTTTCCACATTTTGCTTATTTGGTATGGTGGGGCTGGAGGTTTGTGCCCTGCTTAGAGGGGGAAGGTGGGGACCGATTGGATAGGCAGATGTTTCCAGGGCGCCGGGCGTAATTTCACTGGGTCTTGGTGCGGTGTGGATGAGGGTCTTGTGAATCTGTGACAGATGTGCCTTCGTCTTGTGACTGGGGTGACCACAGGCCGCAGAGCTTCATCTGGGATTGCGTTAGTTGTGGACGTGCACTTACATGTGTTTTAATTGTTGTGGTCGCCTTTGTTTTGTTCACAGGTACAGGGCGGTTCCCACTATAGCTGCAAGGCACACGTGTTGGTTGATTGCGTGTGATGGCGGGTTTTAGTAGAAGGATCCGTGTTGGTGTGTCTTCAATGTACTTTGAGTTCCGTTGTGCTCCCCACAACAGGGGGGGGGGGAAGGCAGCTTCTGCTGCTGTGGTGTGCTTTGCTGTGGGCTGCAACAGTGTATTTGGAGCAGTTACGTGTGATTATTTGTGCAGTCTCTTTCTGTGGCGCACCCGCCTGGTATAGGCGATTTGATGAGGCTTGTCTGGGTATCTATGGATGACACCAGTAGGCCCTTTTCAGATGTGTAAATGTAATGTTGCGGTGCGCTGGTTGTGCTGGGTTGACGCCAGAGTTTCGGGCGGTCTCACCCACCTCTCAGGGTCCCGTATCACCCGTGTATGGCTTGGGGAGGGCCCTCTGCTCGTCACCCACCACCAGTGGCATGCTTTGTTTGAGCGTCTCTTGGGTCAGTTGTACCGTGCCTGTCCTCAGCTGCAGGAGGGCACGGCGACTGCCGGATCCACTTTATCATGCGGGCGCAGCAGGGGGGGGGGGGGCAGGCAGCGTCTCACTTCCTTGGCACCCGCTCTCCACCTCCCACCACCCCCCAACTCCTTACTGCTGTGTTTTTATGTCGGGTGCAGGGTGGCAGGATCTGTATTTCAGGATTGAGGGGACCTCAGCAGGCGCTCTACGCTGTGCGTAGGTCCCGCGATCTTGTTATGGGTTCTGGTGGTCTTTTTTGGCCCCCACCACGCGGTGTAGCAGCGCCACAGAAGCAGATCGCTGCAGTTTTTTTCACCTTACTCGGCGCCAGAGGAAGAGTGCTGGCGGGGGCTTAGCGTATCTCCCCAGCCCCAGAGTTCAGTCCCTGTGGCGCTCGCCTATGGGATCACTTATGCCAATTATCAGGATTGGGGGGGTGGGGGAGTGAGTCGCCGGCGATTGCCTCCGGGAGCAGGAGCGCTGCGCGGCAGGGCCGGCGCACGGCGGGGGAGCGGGTGAAGACTGTCCCCAGCGGCCCCTCGGCTCCTCCGTCAGCAGCAGGTTGAAGGTCATGTATTTTCCAGCTTTCCGCCGTCCTGCAGGTGGTGCCTACTTTGCTTCTCCCTCCGGCTGGCACCTACGTTTTCGTGCCGCGCTCTCCGTCTACACCACAACCACGGTGGCCATCTTGGGAGCTGTACACATCTCAGAGTCCGCACCTTTCAATCCGATTCTTCTCCGCTACTACACGAGTCGATGCAGCAGGATTTCATGCATCGGTGAAGTGATTTGGGGCAATTCACAATTGCATTTTAGGCAGGATGAGTGCAGGATCTGGCTGGCGGCGTGGGAGCGGTAAAAGCTCACATCTCCATCATTCAGCTGCTGGCCACGCCCCCAAGAGCATATTTTGACAATTTCCTTTGCACCAACTTTGCTTCCTCACCCTTTCGAGTTGGTTCCTTTTTGCGATTCTTTTCCTGCAGTAGTCTACAATAATGTGCAATGGTCAACTGTATTTCTGCCCAAGGTTTGGCTTCAATTCCCACCAATTTCTTGAGCTGTTTCTGTACCGGTTCTGGCAGTCCTTGGCACAATATATGGTAAAATACAGGTATAGATTTTGTCTAAGCTTCATGAGCCTCGAGCAACCGTGCGTTTTGAAAATAAAATAACAGATCTTCAGATTCCTTCATTTTTCGCATTATTATAGCTCGCATATCGGAAGTATCTGGGTATAGCACTTGTAGCACTTACCATACTGCGGCTCTACAATTGTTAAATGGAGCTCCGTCATGTGAGGTACTAATTGTGGTTACACCAGGGTAGCCTGCTCATGCCCACACATCATCTGCTCTCTCACCGAGTATGGCGATTAGGAGAACTTTAATATCCCCAATAGCTAACGTGTTCCCTCCTGTAATTTTTTCTAACTCGTGTATCCATTTTCCGGCTCCCGATGTCAGTATTGGAACCTTGTTTTTCAAATGTTCTCGATGCATGTGTGGCCATGGAATATATTGCGGTCTTACTCCCCCTTCTCCAGTAATGGAAATTGGAATGTGTAGCCCTCTCTCTCTTCTCTCATTGTTCTTCTGTCTGTTGCAGGAGTAATATTCCTGCATCGCCGTCTACCTGGCAATGCCCTTAGTCTGTCCACATAGGGTGGCGAAGAAACCTCCCTCAGACCGTGAGATACTTCTTCATATCGATCAGGCTGCGTGGCGGACTCTGATGCTCTTGGTGCAATTTCGCTATTGTCTGACCAACTTATTCCTTTCTCCCTCTGGAGTCGTCTTTTGCTCCTTCCCTCTTCCTCACTTTCTTCGCGCTCCTCCCTTTCGTAGTCAGACATTGTCTGTCCCCAACTAGTGCAACTTTTTGTGTCCTCTTTGTTCCTACTTATTTCTAATCTATCCAGAGATGGCTCTATATTCCTACTACTTTCGGAGACGTCCTCAGTGTCGTACAGCTGAGTGCTTTCCAGGCACTCGTCCCCCCCCCCCCTCTTGGGGTATTTGTTCTAGCCCCATTTCATCATATATTCTATCAATCGTTTCTCCGATGCTTCTGGTGTCGAAGTCATCGTCAATATTTGCCCTAGACGTGCCCGGTACTGAGTCGTACTCAGGAAAAAATTCTTCGATGTCTCCCCAATCTACTACTGGATCAGATTTTTTAACCTCTCTCCCCAGATATTCAAGATCGTGTGCTCTCTGTCCTCGCTTTCGTTCTATGTTATCATCGAAATCTTTGCGCTTCCTCGCCTCTTCTCTGACCCTATCTTCTTCCTTTCTCTTTTCAATTCTTTGTTCCTCTGCCCTTTCCTCATCTCTTTGTCTTTTTATTCTTTTCTCACGTATCCTTTCCTCTTCTTCTAACCTTTGCTGTTTCTGTCTGTCGTGATCATTGGCTGCTCTTTGTCGAGCTGTCTTCCTTGCTCTTCGCAATATAGCTGTTCTCGCCTTGGTCTGTCTTTCTTTCTTATCCTTTCGTCTCTTAACTCCTTCCCCTTTTTCGGTGCCTCATCTGATCCCTCCTTTTGTTACGCGTCATCAATGCCTTTGCCAATGAGTTGCAGTAGAATTTGCCCTCCCATCCATTAGTCTTTTGCGAATGCTATCTCATCAGTTCTATTTTCGCTTCCCTTCTCTCTCTTTGTCTAGAGATGCACTTGTCTGTGCCTGATCTCTTTTGTCATCTTGTCTCTCCCTGTGCCTTAGGATTGCAGAGGTAATATTCTTGCCCTTATCTTTCCCTTGATTTTCATCACTACTATGTGTAGGTGACTCATATGCGGGGTTACTATACCCTGTGGCTACTTTGAGCTCTCTTAGTGGATATAACCCCTCGTCCGTACTGTCAGGCTGAGTGGATTCCTGTGTCCGTGGAAGCTGCTGAACCCCCAACAATCCCCCTGAAATGTAATTCTCAGAGCTAAATTAAACTCAGCTCTGTTAACTACACCCCTAAGGGAAAGTGGATAACACAAAAACACCAGGTTGATGGCGTCAAGACTAGTCGATGAATACATAAACAGACACAAATCCTCACATTACTTAACCACGCAGTGTTCAAAGACTTTAAATCCATAACTAAAGTGTAAAGAATCATACCTGGTTCTTCTCCTAAAATTTCTTAGCGAAGACTAAAGAAGTTGCTGAAAATCTTTCTACCTCTTTACTTGAGTCTCTTGAAATCAGCAGCAACTTCTTTATTTTTAGCAAACCTGGAAAGCCTTGACCTTTGCCTTTTAAAACTGAATATAGTTCCAGTAAAGATGGTCTTTAATGAATTCTGTTCTTCCTTATTTTCTTTTGAGTTCAAAACAAGTTCATCCTGTGACAGAGTACGTGGATTCTTGAAGAACGTGCACACAAAAAAATACATGCGCTGAAGATCACACGCGCTGAAAACCACACGCGCTGAAAAGCGTCGGCACTAGAAAACACATGCGCTGGAAAAAACACCCGCGCTAAAGAACACACATGCTTAAAAGCACACGCGCTGGGAAAACTCACGCACTACAGAACCCGCGAGCCACAGAACACACGCGCTGAAAATCCCTCGCACAGATGAACACACATGCTGAAGAACACTCGCGCTAAGAACACACGCACTTGAAAACACACGTACTGTCAGGTCCCAGGTTAGGTAGGTGTACTTTGTAAATGAAATTAGATTATAGAATTAAATAATTTATTGTTTTAATCTGATTTTGGGTTGTTGATCTTAACTTCTGTTCATCAGAGTGCTAACTCCCCAAACCAACATGGTGGCAGTAGTGCCAGTTCCTGATTGGAAGTTGCATGAACCTCTGACCTTCCATACAATTCTAAACTGCCTTTCATTGTTCACCTTCAAGAAGGAAGGTCCTGTTTTGATTAAGTTCCTGCTTCAAGGCCTTTTGATGAGATTCTGGTGAAGTTTACAGAGATAAATATTTTTTCCTGAGAAGCTGGTCAACGTGGGACAAGCTCAGCTGATAAGTTGGTGGGAGCGTCGCTTTTTCTCAAGCTGGAGAAAAGCTGCTTTATTTTTTATCACTCTATTCATGTTAGGTATTTATTTAGTTTAGGTATTTAGATTCGTTTCATTTTACTTCAAGAATCTGCTTGGCTTTTTATGACTCAGTGTAATTGACACGGTTTTGAAGTTCTGATGTTGTACTGAAGGAAGAAGCATTTGGAATTTTAACTGCGCAGTTTTCTTTGATCAGTGCTTCAGAGCATTCATTTTTTGTTTCATGCATGCGCGAAGGAGAAGTGTCCGAGTTTTATTGCCGTGTCTCGTATCTGATCTGATTTCAAGTCTGTCAGTTTCAGTACGGTCGCGTGAGTGAAGATTGCTTAAGGAAAACCTGAGTCTAAGCTTTTGATGTTATTTAACTTGAGTTCGCATGAGATAAGGTGACATCTGAATTACTTCACTGTGCGCATGTGGAATGTAAAGACACATTGATTTCATGAGCATTGCACATGTTTTCTGAAGGATAAGGCAGCGCCTGAACTTATTTACTGTGCGCATGTCAAAAGCAGAAGCAGTTGTTTTCATTAGCATTGTGCATGTGTTCTAAAGAATAAGGCAGCACCTGAACTCATTTACAGCGCTCATGTCAAAAGCAAAGCATCGGATTTCATAAGCATTGCGCATGTGCTTCAAAGGTTAAGCAGGATCTGAATTCATTCTTATTGTTCATGTCAAAAGTTTTAAAATAGCATCTGAACTCTTAATTGCGCATTTGTTTACTAAAGTTGAAGAAACATCTGAACAGGAATACAATGTGCTTGAGAAAGGATGAAATGCATTTGAATGAATGAACACTCTAAAGTGAATTCCTGCTTATTTTAAGAAGATTTCATATTATTGAACTCATTATTTTGAGCAATATTGTTAAGGAACAAAATGAATTCTTGAATTCACATTGCCCTTCTGAAATTGAACATTGACTGTGCAAGATAAAAATCTCAATGGGTCTTTGTGAAAAAGAAGTTAATTAATCTCCAAGTTTATTTCGGAGATTGGACAGGTATGGGTTTAGATATTAAATTATTTGATATTTAGAGATTGAGTTAATTTAATGCATGTCTTAATTATTTAATAAACATTAATGTCTCCTTCTACAGATTGCAGCCCACCAGAAGTAGGCGTCTGTCGTTTGTTATTTTCTCCACTTCCCCTTTTCCCTTGGGAGTGTTAGTTCTTCAACTGGGTTAAAGACAGTTGTTGATCAAACGTTCTTGAGAGATCTGTGGGGCTCAGCATCTCCTGCAGACGCAGGCTTCGGGACCGGACACACGCGCTGGGAAAACTCACGCACTACAGAACCCGTGAGCCACAGAACACACGCGCTGAAAATCCCTCGCACAGATGAACACACATGCTGAAGAACACTCGCGCTAAGAACACACGCACTTGAAAACACACGTACTGAAGGTCCCGCGCACTGAAGAACTCACATGCTGGAAATTGCGTAGCTGAAGAAAACTCGTAGCAGTAGAAGAGGTTATGCACGCGCAGGAGTTTAACCGTGCGCCTAAGGTAAACACGTCACACGTGTTACGAATGATGCGTTCACAAGTCAAACATCGAGCTTACTTTAAAAACGCGCACTCAGTTAAACAGTTCAGAGTTACAATTCAAAGCACACATTTTACGTTTTCTCGCTTGAAATGACTCTAGATGAATAGCTGAGCAATAGTTTCAAAATCCAAATGAAAGTCACTTCTCTCTTGAATGAACTTCAGGATTTCCAGTCTCTAAAACATTTTCCTGACAATCTAGGTTCTTCTCCTGAAACACCAGAAGAGTAGCCGCTCAACTGCTAGGGCCAGAAAGTTTAAATCAACAAGGCCCAAGTCTTCAGCAGGAGCAGCTACTACACACGACCTCTCAGCTGGGGATATGATGATGAAAGGCAGAGAGTGACAGTTTAGAATGTTCATTGTTGTCCTGCTGTGCTCTCTAGCCAATCAGAGCTGTTATTGAGAAACTCCATCTTGCCTTGGGCTAGAACCAGGATTCTGTATTAAGTAGTTAAGGCCAAACCAACCACAATAGAAAACTTCCTACCCACACAGACTAATCTATAAACCTCTAATAAAGGGGTCATTGTCATGATGCCCGCTCCCGGGGAGCCGGTTCAAGCCCTGCGTCCCCGAAAGCAGACATCCACCCCAAGGAAGGACCCAGCAACCCCAGATAGGGGCCCTTTGGACAGTGTCCTGGCGCCAGGCTCATAAAAGACATCAGTCCTGGCGCAATAGGCGCCAGGCTCATTATGGGAGTGCTTGGGTGCACTTACCTGATGCAGACCATGCTGCAGGATTCCGGCCTCCTTGAGGCCTGAAAGGAACTACTTTACCTGTGGGACTAATTTACCATACGGGCGTGGTCGGGGAAGGATACATACCTGGAAAACTTCTTCCAAGGCTATTTAAACCCCACCCGAACAGCCACACGTGCTTCGCGTTGTTCTGCATCTAGCAGCTGGACGCTCACCGTGTCTGCTCCTGCATCCTGACTTCTGCCACGCCTGCCAGCATCCTGGATCACCTGCAAAGGAAGAGAAGAAGAGAACAGAAGAAGGAAAAGTCCTTACCTGCTAAACCCGCATCCCGGAGACATCTCGCCGACAATCCTGAAAAGGAAGACTTATTTAAAAACTCATTGCGTCGATCGCTGCAGCGCCGCATTCCACTCACCTTTTCAGGGCGGCTCCATGTTCAGCAGCGATCATCCGGATTCGCAGTTACGCCCCAGCGCCTAGGGAGAAAAAGACCAGAACAAAAGGTGAGAGAGAAGGGAATAAGGTAAGCTAAATCTCCATGTTAAGACTTACCAGTTGATTCATTCCCTCTTCATTTTGGGTCCGCGCCGCATCCTGGCATTTCCGGACCCCGGCCCCTAAGGGGAAAAGAGACATCAGCGTTAATGAGCGAATGAAAAGACATTACCAAAAAACGCTCATTAAAGACTTACCTGATTTCTACAAGGATTTCACCTCATCTCGGGTTGGTGCCTGTTCCCCGGCATTCCGTACCCCGGCCCTATGGGGAAAAAGACACTAGCATTAGTACATTAATGCATGGACACAAGGGGAACCTCTTATCAAAAACTTACCTGGAAGCCAAGCAAGTTTGGTTCTCACCAATCCGAAAATCCAATGAAGTAACTGGATACCAACGCGCCCCTGCATCAGAAGCAGGATGGAGAGCTCGTCCTTCCAGACCCTAAGGTGAGACGCTACGAGGAATCACAGAAGGGTTTTGAGGAGGGCGAGAGGGGAAAGTGGGAGGCCTATTGCATTACCCCGCAGACAGTTAATCCCCTATTTTCACCTACAGAAGGATACTTCTGCGAGCCAGGCAAGCCAGATTTGGGGGCCCGGTCCAGTCCGTCTTCCGAACCCTGCGCATCACCTTAGAAGAGGTCACAGCAGCGCGAACCAGACCAGCGCCTCCGTGGGAGTCAGGTGAGCGTTACAGTAATATAATAATAAAGGAGACCTGACAGTAATAATAAATGAGGAGACTTGACACTTACTTTCTTCAACTTTTGTTTCGGGTGGGGCAGGTGGCACGTAAGGCATCTCACCCCCCGCCCCCCTCTGAGCATACATAAAGTATCCAATCTGTTGGCGGGTCTTCCTCCTTTCCCTGTTCATACATTTTCCACAACTCGAGAACAGCAAGGCGTTTTTCTAACTTCTTGCCTGTATATGCAGCATGCAAATATGTCATCAAATGTTGTAAGACGGCTTTAGATAAAGACCCATTTTGTGCCCATGGCATTAACATCTTGTGGGCAGTACCTTTAACCCACTCGGTACTATATTTCTTTAGCTTGGGTGCATGCTTTGGCAACTGCTTGCGTAAACGTGCAAATAGAGTCATGTCTTCCACACTTAAATCTGTAGCCTTTCCTCTTATATAACACTTATCAATGTTTTCGTGTGACTTGAACATTTCCAACAATATGAGCGAGCACCAAACACTGCAAGCTCCAATCCAAACTTTCACAACATTTTTATATCTTCTAATTTACTGAAAAACATCAATTCATACACAATTTTATCTCAGCTGTAAAATCGCATAAAGTTTGGATCAGTTTTCCTCAAGGAAAACTTTTCGCTATGTATGACGTCAAAAACAGGAAACATGTAAGACAGACACTCGACAGACTAGACAGACAACAGCTGGACACAGATATCTCTGCCTCTAATCATTACCCCTTCGTGGAGTGTAAACGTACCCCTTTCACGTTGTCTTTAAACGTTGTGGTAGTCTATTGGTTCTCCATTATGTGGGACTCTGGGTACACGTTTCTTCTAGACGCTATATTAAAGAGTAGGAATAAGGCAAATCCCCTCACTTCTTGGGTGTCTTCCCCAGTATCCTCTCTCTTCTCGGGTGTCCTCCCCAGTAACCTTGGTGTACTTTATTATTCTCGAGTCATTATCCCCTTACATATATACAGTCTAATCTACGTCTGACTATCTTTTGTTTTCTTCCGCCTCCCTCCGTTACCTTTTCCCTTTACTTGTTCTAAAGCATGCACTATTTGCCAAAACATTCAATCTTTTGTTCCACTCACCATTCGCATTGTTCCTCTCTGGACCCTCGGGATCACCACCTTTGTTATCGCCTTCTTCGGTTTTTTGGCCGCTCAGCAGCCGGTAGGAATGGGAAAGGAAGCGTGGGGAAGACGGGTCCCTTCAGGCCTTGACTGCAGTCTCTCTTTAATCTGTCTACGGGGAGCTTCACGGTCTACTCAGCCGAATGGCAAAGGACTTGTGATATTGCCTAAGACCTAGAGTTACTTTATGTCGACGGTCAATAGTTGTCTTACTTTATCAATAATCGATAGTCGATAACCATCCGATCTCTGCTACCAAGTGTACTGGGGAGACCCCTGCCCGGCCCATAGAGTCGGGGTTTGCTCCGGAGTACTTTAAGACGAGATAGCTGCACCTTGAGATGGATTGGGGTGCAGATTTATTACTCCAACATCAATTAATAAGGACAACTCAATGGTTTGGCAAAGGGAGTCCGTTTAATGACAAGTACAAAAAACAGGGAGCCATGGAAATCAGCAGTGATGCGATCGTCCGTCTCGCTTCAAATCCAACGAACTTCATACAAACAATAACATTTATACTCAAAACTCGTCATAATTGACGTGTAATACTCAAGTTAATAAGCATTTCTATTGGTTCGGAAAAGGTAACTTTAATATAGGTGCTATATCTGTATATGGTAATGCGGTGAGGGGATTGGATAAACACTGTCTGGTGGGCATCTAAGCCCTTCCTTCAAAGTGACTATTGTAGACGTCACAAAAAGTATGACGTCTCATTGGTTCTACTAACTATAGGACCCTAGATTATTTGGTCCATTGTGATTGGGTTGGCATCAACCCCATGCATATTCTTCCACTTCGCTTAGCAGCATGCAGAACGGTCAGCCAGGTGCAGGGGGCCCCCCTCAGCTACCCGGCTTTCCTCCACTTAAGGCTATAATCAATCATCGCTACAACAACTATGTGTCAATTATCTCACTGTGGTTGGCCTCGAAACTGCATCTTCTATCTGGAAAAATTCTGATAGCTCTTGCTTGGGCGGATGCCAAGCGTAGGTATGGACTCGTGCTGCTCCTCGCTCGGCTGGTCACGTGATGCAGACACCATTAATTTGTCTAGTTTCTTGCAATTTCTGTATTTGATTCTCATTCAGCTTGCCACCTGCCCACGCCTCCTTATCTTTGGCCTTTCAGAAGCAGGATATTCTGTTCTTAAGTTTCAATTATGTGAAGCTACTGTTCGTTCCTTTATTAGTATGACCTTGGCTCTCCTGGCACGAGTTGCATCTGCTGAGTTTCGATTAAACTGTCTCTTCTCGTTTGCTGGAATAAAAATCTTGTCTTGTTTGGCCTCTAGTAACCTAAGTTTGTTCTGCTTTTAGTGCAAAGTGGACTTACACTTCTAATAATGTGCCTTGTTTTGAGGTACATTATGTATAATGGCTTTTGCGGCTCTATTCTTCTACTAAGCATAGCTAGCCGCACTAGTTTATTAGTTTCTTGCGTTTCAAGCATATGTACAGGCGTTAGCGGGTTGAAGATCTTCATTCTGCTTACAACTTAAGCTTCTTGCATTTTGACATCGTCCCTTCATGCTAGGTTCACGATATCTTTATTCATAGTGTTTCGTCTCTCTGCGTAATTCTCTGGTTGTCATTTCCTCTATCTGCAAGTCAGTCTGGGCCCTTGTGACGCCACCATTCGTCTTCCATTAAGGCCTTTTTGGTTTCTTCCGTGACGGTATTTAAGCAATCTTCATTTCGTCTCATTTGCTGGTAGGGTTTTCTTAATGGATGCCTTACTGTCCATGGTGTTCTTGGTATAGGTACGTCAATAGGTGCTGTTCTTCTGATGGGTACTGGGCAGAGCCCTACTGCGGCTCTCTGCTGGTTTATTTGCTCATCATATGTCACATATCTCGGTGTAAATGTTCCTGGTACTTCAAAATGGATGATTGGAGTGCAGGCTTTATTTGGTACCTCCTCTACACTGTAATTGTCATTACAGACTGATGAATCTGCATTCAATGGTTTTCCTTTCTCCCGAAGATTCCTCATCTGATAGATATTCCCCCCAGCTTCACTGCTTTGGAAAACTTACGACAGGGCATGTAGTGGACCTCGACCCAGCCATCAACCATCTATCCTTCTTTCTCGGCATCAGGTCTTCGGCTCCGGACGGAACATAAGGCGTCATATAAATACCACACCACTAAGCTCCAACTTCAGCTCCTTTTTGCTGCAGGCTAACACGCTGCTTGGGAACACAAGTCTTCAACTCACTTGACGTTTTCGTCAGAAAACTTGTACATTTCTCTTCAAATCCTCGACGCGAGAGGTCGGTCGCTCGGGTATTGGGGGCACCAAGATGTCCATCACTGACCCACACATGTTGGGTATCTGGGGCTTCGGCACGGGTCACAGGACTGACCAGTGTCTGTCGTGCACAAAAATGCAAACCAAATCCCTACGACATCGAGCTGCGAAACTCGCTCTGGGTCGACCGCCTTCAAAATCACTGGCGTGGTCGATGGTTCGGTCGTGGAAGTCCAAAACTGGGGAGAACACCCCCAGAAAGAACATAGGTGAAAGAAGAAACGGTCCTACTCGAGGAGCCACTCTTGATTGTCCCAAAAGAAGAAAAAGGTGTCATTGCCACCATCGGGACTCCGAGTCATCAACGGATAAAGGTAAGCCGTCGCCTGGGCCTAACACCTGACAAGAGTGGGAGGATTTCAAATCCCTGATGCTTGACATGTTCAAAAAGCATCCTGCAGTTGGCTTAGGAGCCAAGAGCACCGCTCGGTATACCCGACCCCTCGAGTGCCCCTGTACCAACAATGTCAGCGCTGATGAATCTTTCGACACCGAAAGAGATCCAAATGGAGGCCGGATCAACCCTACGCATCCAAGGATGTTGAGGCTACGGCGTCTCAATCCTGATCGGCACAGACATCCACCATATCAGGAACGAAAGACAAACCCTCTAACGTTGACGGTTGTCACTCCACAACCCTGGTCTGAATAATTTTTGATACTATGGCAGGTATCTTTGACGGTAATGACGCCGATGACCAGGGGGATGTCGACCCTATTTACTTGGGTTCAGGAGGAGGGGGGGGCGGTCGATAATTTTGATGGCCAGAATTAGCTTTTACAACTGACTCAAGGCATGCAGGACGCCAGCGGTCTGGACACCTCTCCAGACCTCGAATTTCAGCAATACTAGCCCTATCTTCATAACACTTCTAAATTCAGGGCTTTAGTAGAAAGGGTTATTGACACCCTGGGATTGCATTCATCTGTGGCCCCTGTACAAGATGATGACCTTACTGACATTTGAAGGCCCCACCACAGAATGTAATATGACCTTAAACCCGCCCATTGCCTATCCTTTAACAATTATGTGGCCAAACCCTTGTTCCATTCCTCCAATCAGCTACACCATTTCCGGGAAATACAGGCCGGCTAGACGAGACCCTTCATGCGTCTCCTCTCACCCTTCCCCAAAGGGGCTGGTTATGCAGGCGGCTACAGTCTCTTCTAGACCTGCATCTTCTACGTCCACTCTGCCTCCTGACAGGGAGACAAAAAAAGTAGATGCCTTAGCAAAGAAAGCATTCACTTCAGGTAGCATGGCCCTAAAAGCTACAAATGTGGCAAGCAGTTTTGCAAGTGTGGACAGCAGTTGAGAAAGCTGCTGAGTATGTCCCAGAAGGAGAAATGCGCAAGGGCTTCTTACAGCTAGTGCAGGATGGGAAAGAGGTGGCCAGAAAGTTGCTGCCAACAGGCCTGGACATCGCTGACTGTGTGATCAGCCATAACACTTAGAAGACAGGCCTATTTTAAAACCTCTGGTTTTTCACCCAATGTCCAGCTCAAGCTTCTGGAAATGCCCTTCGAGGGCGATCTTTCATTCGGTCAGAAAGCATTTCTTAGAAATATTGAAGGCATCCAAAACCTATGCTAATTCCTTTGGCCTAGCTGCATAGCCGGCCAAACCTGCATTTAGCTTTGCCTCTAGGGCACAGGGATACAGGAGATACACTCCTTATGGCAGGAGAGAGCAGCTCCCACCGGCCAGGCAAGGGCAGAAGCATTTCTCGTGCTATGGAAGGGGCAGAGGGGCTTCTAGATGTTAACAAGCAGCGTCAGCGGCGACCCAGCCTCGGAAAGCGGCTTTGATTTTCCCCTCTCACATCGGACCTGTTGGAGGACGGTTAACAGAGCATTTGCTCCAGTGGAAAGGAATTACCTCCAATGTCTGGGCTCTTCAGCTCATTCAGTGGAGTTATTGTCTGCCATTTGTAAGAAAACCACCGACAGACTGCCCCCACCCCCAATCCAACCGGGACAGTAGCTCCAGGAAGAACTGAGAGCCCTGTTGTTGAAGGGTGCCGTGGAAGAGGTACCTCCCGAGCAAAGAGGATTGGGCTGGTACTCACGGTATTTCCTGGTACCCAAGAAGGGAGGGGGTCTCTGTCCCATTCTGCACCTCAGGGCCTTGAACAACTTCTTGAGAAAAGACAAATTCAGGATGGTGACGCTGCAAGAGATTCTTCACGCTCTCGAACCACAAGACTGGCTGGTGTCGATAGACCTACAGAATGCTTATTTCAATGTGCCGATCAGCCGAAAGCACAGGAAATTCTTAAGGCTCATAGGAGACCGGCACTTTTCATTCAAGGGGCATCCCTTTGCTCTGACCTCTGCCCCAAGGGTCTTCACCAATCTCATGGCGGTAGTTGCTGCGCACCTCAGGAGATCCAGGGTCCACATATTTCCATATACGGACGACTGGCTGATCCGTGGGAAGTCTGCAGTGCAGGCCTTGTCCCATTTAGAGGACGGTTAGCACACAAAATAAAAAGTGTTATGGAGAGTATTTTAGTTTTATTGCGTAGTTCATATAAGAGCCAATCTGTTTAGTCACAATAATACTATCCCTACATGGAAGCACACCCTGTCCCTTTCAGGGGGTACTCATCCTAGGACACCGGTGGTGCGCTGCCTATCTAATAGAAAAGAAGAGAGAAACTTTCCATATCACTATACCAAATACAACATATTACCCTTAGGATAAGGCTCTGAATAAAACCACTAAAACCAAGGTGGTTAGCAAACCCTCAATGCCAAAAAATGAAATTTCAAAACATCTTGTACGTTTTCAGAGGGGACCATTTCTATGCAGATATGCATAATGTATTCACCCTCACTGAAGTATGTGTATAAATATATTCACTGTTTTAAAATGACATCACACTGATTTCGTTTTTGCACGCTTTCTGGAGTTGAAACTGCTGTGCTACGACGGTGCTCCACTCACTCTTGAAAGCACGAAAACAAATGCGCAGCTTCAAGAAGTGAGAGAACAACACGCGACTAATCGCGTAACAGCAAGTTGCTTTTCAATGGCTTATCTTACAATTCTAAGCTCACAGTTCACGGTGCACTCATAACTACATTTGGAAACACATTTATTTCCAGAAGCGCTGCTCGCCTGTTAATGTGAAGACAAATGCTATTAAACAGAAAAATAAACATTGCGCGAAAGGTCACGTTTAGGATAAATGTTTCTCAAGCTTATTTTGCAAAGTTCAGGTTTCAAAGTCAACGTAAAATCTCCATACAGTATCAGGTTTCTAACTTCTAAATGTGCAGCGTTCCCTGGCAAGATCACAGTTCAAGGTCTTTACAGATTACACAAAATGTGCTGTAGCTTGCTAAAAAGCTGCGCTCCCCCCAGTTAATTGAAGACAGCAGACCACAGCAGACTCTCAAATCTTTTGGCTTCAAGTGTCCACAAGGTGTAGGCCTAAGGGGAACTAATAAAAACATGACTGTCTAATCTAAGAGTAATGACGAAAGCCAGTTTAGAATGGACTACCAGGGCAATCTGCCCTCAACATTCTAAATTGGATCTCTACTGAGAAAGTCCACCATCTTGGCCTGGGGTCGAACCCAATCCACCATTTTAACTGCACAACTCTGCAGATCTCTGAGCAAAGGTATTAAGGAAAACAGGCAACCATTCAACATTGCACACAGAACCACAACTGTCATACTTATGCACTCTGCAGACTCTGTGTATCCTAGTAGTATCTTAGTCTAACCCTTCCGGCATGACCCCGGATGTCCCCGACATGGTCATCACTTCATACCTTTGCTAGGCACTATAGCCTGGATGTGGCTCGTACAGCTGATGCGCGTTTTGGCAGGGCAGTGCTGTAAAATGTCTTGGTATAACTTCATTTACTGCTTTGGGAGTCTATCAGATGGGGAATCTGTGGGAGAACGGCAATCCATTGAAGGAGAAATGTCTTCTCGTAATGTTCTTTCTATGGATTCTTCTCCTGCAGATCCCTCATCTCCCCTCCCATCCATTCCCGCTCAGAAAGGCGGTTGTTGGCGCGCATCTTCTCTTTCATGTTTACTTGGTGATGGTCCTCTGTGTCCGTTTTCTGTCTTCCTGCCACAGATGGAAGAAAAATCTTTCTTTTTAAATTTATTTTAACACTACTTGTAGTGTTTGTTCAATTGTTCCGCTTTCGGAGGTCTATAGTTACTTCTTTTTCAAGGGCTCATTAGCCAGTTTGTTCTCAGGGAAAAAATGGGGGTACAGAGGTTGGGCATAGTGAAGTGGTATTTATACGACGCCCAGCATCAAGTACGGAGCAGACAACCAGATGCCGAGCAAGATGATCGATGGTCGACGGCCGGGTCGAGGTCCACTGCGTCCCGTGTCAAAAAATGTCCAAAGCAGCGAAGCTGGAGGGAATATATATCCGATGAGGAATCTGCAGGAGAACAATCCATAGAAATAACATTACAGTAAGTCATTTCTTCTGCAAGTGATTAGGTTTTCCCATTGCCAGTGTCTGCTGCTGAATGTGGATGTTCATTAAGCACTTTTTCTCCCTGTGCCATAGTATTTTCTTGTGGCTCCTGTTCCCAATTCATGCAGGGCCTTGGGAACCCTGGGTTGTGCATTGGGGCTAAACTAGATGCTTCAGTGGGCGCTTCTCTGTGGCTGTTTTCTTCGAGAGTTCATTCTCCTTGCCCTAGGTGGGCCACTGACTTCCCTGCTGGAAACATTTCTTTCCATCATTCACCCCTGGTTGATCTGAGGATCTCTTGGCATTTGGTTATATCTTGAGAACGCCCAACGGAGTACTGAGGTCTTCCTGGTGTATCATCTGTATATTGCCACCAGGGGAGGGATAATGTAGACAGCAGGCCTCCCAGAGTTACCCACTGGGCGCAAAGCCAATGACATCATCACAGAGTATTAAGGGTACCACTGCTCAACGAGGGTCAGAGTATCACCATTACTCCCTTAGAAGGCTACCCATACCCCACTGAAAGGATCAGTGAAATCATCATGATTTAGAGACATATTTGCTCATTTTCAGATCTGCACCTTCCCGTTATGGAGTTTACACCCTTTTCGTCACATCCTCTCTCAGAAGCAATCACAGATGAAGACAACATCCTCTTACCTGCGTTGCTTGTATGTTGATGACTTTATAGGACAGCTCGTCTGGTCTTGTTAGCGCAGCTTGCCTTAAAAATGAAAGAGAGGTCTTAAGCAAATCGGTTTTAAAGAATAAACATAACCACATCACATTTACACCTCTTCATCAGTGCCCTCCCACCGATCTACCCGCCAAGTCGAGACACTCTACGTGGCCAATGTTCCCAGTCCCATTTTTGTCATGGTTTGTGTTGATTTGTGTATTGATCTACGCGGCCTTCAGCAAGTACAAATGTATTTTTATTTTAATAACATGGTTATTTATGTTAAGGTAATTGCCACAAAAGACAAGATGCTATTCTTATTTTACAGGCCAACTTCAGATCAGATAACTCAATAATAGGTGTTATGTCTATTGTATGCACTTCTCGTGCTTCTAGTTTTTTGGTTGTTTTTTTTTTTGTTCCTAGTCATTGCATCGAATGCCAAAGCATTGAATGCCTTACCATAGAAAATAAAAATCATTGAATGCATTTTTTTTTCATTTTTTTTTTTTAATGGGGAGTTCCTCCAGCCCACCTTATTTTAACCTAACAAACCCATTACAATTAAAATGAACCTTTTACCATGAAAAAAAGGCATTCGATGCTTTTTTTATTGATGCATTTTTTTTCTATCGTAAGGCATTCGATGCTTTGCCATTCGAAGGCAAAGACTAGATACCGTTTTTTATTGCCTAATTTTACGCAGTAAAAGAGACAGTTATGCTGCTTATCAGGAGGGATAAGGTCACTGATGGGACAGCTGTGTGGGGGCTGCAACTGATTAATGTCAACATGAACAACCTGTCCACCTAATAACAAAAAGGTGTGCATGCTAAATCTTCAAGGCACAATGGGGTCAATTAAGAATAAACCCTGGGGTTCATCCTGTGCCCGTAGATTCCTTCTAGCAATCCCTGATCAAAAACGGGGACTTCTGAAATTAAACTGATGCAAATAACATGCAGGAAAACTTTGAATGAGTTTTCAGTTTGTTGGTGCATTCGTCACACTTGAACATGCATTGGTTCACTGGCGCTGATAGGGTGTGGGGGGGGGGGGCGAAGGGGCTGTGTGTAGCCCTCCATCCAGATGGAGTCTGTTAGCATATAATCAGGGTCACTCGGGACTTAAAGGTCACTGCGAATTTACATGCAACCTTTTCCACCTCTGTCCAGGTATAAATATGCATGACAAGCAAGCACATGTCTATTTTGGGTGAATCCAAGCTTCTGGGACGTCTCCTGTTAGCATTGCGCTTTCCCTGTACACGCTCTATGGCGGGGCAGACCAATCACAGCGGAGCCACGGATCTGCAATGGATCTGTATTTATATGAAGTGGGGTTGTCATCAAACAGGATCAAAGCCCATCCACTTGTGAATAGAAATGAGCGTTGGTCTGTGACAAGCCCCTCCTGTACCCATTCTGCACCGGGGCCGATTCACAAATGCATTTTGTTTAGGTAGATTTACTTTTGTAAAATCAGCCTAACCACAGCATGCAGGTGGGTTTGTACTTTTGCAAAGGGCAGAATTTGGAGACTCTGGCAACATGGGCTTACTTACGATCGACATGCTCTGACAGTTTTTGTTAGAGCCAATCCAGCATCTGCTCAACCTTTTAGGGCTGGGACACACATCGGGTAATTTTATATTAAGTGGGAATCCATCATCTTTAGCACGTATGTGCTGTTGGGACACATGCATTCAACTTTTGCAAAGCCGAGTGCAAAAAGAAAGAGAAAAAACAGGCGAAATTGCCTTAAATCTTTCCTTTTATGTTCAATGTTGAAGAAAAAAAAATTCTCCTGTAAATTCTGCTTTCCAGAAAGCATGTACTATTGGATTTGTATGGAATCTACTGCTTTTTAGCAGGTGCTCATGGAGGTGGATTCCACAGGAATCAATCTGTTTAGCACTTGCATGAAAATCTCATACAGGTATGAAACAAATTGTACTTTCAAGATGGAGGCGGAAAGTACAACAGCGATGCTAAGGCAGCATCACTTAATACCTCTTCTGTGCTTTCAAGTAAAAGCATTGCCACTAAAAAATATTTGTCTGATTTGGGTCTCCACTTGGACATCTTTGAAAGTCATCCAGACTATGAAAGAATTATTAAAGTTAAAACTCGGCAATGGGATTTAGCTGCCAACATTGATAAACTTCACAGCCAAAAAAAGGTATAGGGAATATTCGTACCAAGGTTTTAAGGAAGGAATTCCTCATAGTTAGTTAACCAAATGGGCTAGTCCAGAGTTGGGGCGTTTTACCATGCAACTCCGCTTTAACATCTTGCAGACCAAAGAGTTTGCTAGTCATTGGAAAAAAAACCTCAACTCATGATGAGATTTGTAGGTGGGGCAATCTTGAAGCGGAGACTTGCCGTCAGTTAACATCCTGAACAGCCTTGGAGAATTATCATAGGAGGGGCTATGGAAACTTTGCAAATAATGTAAGTGGGGATCAATATTGGGCTACATTGGTAGGGGCTCACTCAGGTGTGATAAATGCCGCTGCCCTAGATATTTGGAAGCTTGCCATCAATGAGAAACAGATTGCCCAAAGCACATGATGAATGATGGGTTTTACAGCTTGATGAAATGCTAAAACTGATTGTAAGAACCGGAGCTTACATGATTATATAGTAATAATTTGAATGTTTTATTTTGTATTTTAAGATGTTAAAAGTTTTAATGGAGACTTATAAGATTAATGTTTCTTATTCTGTATATTTTATATTGTTCTAAACATGTGTGCTTAAGGTTTTGTAAAACTAATGCACAATAAAACATTTTTTTTAAAAAGCATTATGCTTGGATTACGGCTCTGCCCATGTAAGAAGATCCTCTCCACTGACTTCAAAGAATTCGAGTGCTTCGCAAATTGAATAAGACTCCACAATCTGGCTGTAAGAGCCAGACCTGAAGTCAGTGGGATAGTATAAGCGAATGCACCGCAGGTTGCACACTTGTTGCAGAGAACTGATTGTTAACGCCAAGGCACAGGTTAGAATCCTAGCAGGGCTGGCTCAGACAAAATACGTACTGTTAGGTAAGATTTTGTGAAGTCCAACTGGTGTTGGACTTTGCAAGACTTAACACCAATACTGACCCAACTTTTAACATAGGCCTGGTACTACACAAGTCGGTAGAGTGGCTGAGCAGCCAGGCTTATCTTAGAAGGGGTACTGTGAGCTGAAAGAAATCAGTAAATACAAGTATTCAAGTAAACACTTACACCCTTACAAGTTATATTACAATTATTTGTTTTATATACACAAAGCAAAAGAATCACACTAGATGATATGCAGCAACTGATCGTAACATCAAGCAGAATTTCGGAAATAAGTTATTCAAGCAGTAATAATGCAGGTGAGTAAATTCTATTTGTGCTAAAATATTTGCAGCACACGGAGTGCCATTAGTGAAGGTCAGTAGTAGCACTTATGGTTCACCATACAATATTGAGTTTGGATGGGAAAAAGTGTTAGAGTAGAACACTAGCACAGTAACAATAGTCTTTCCTCCCAGAGGAATGTAGGAAGTCTTTTCCCCAGCAATAAGAGTTATTTATTTATTTTGACACTTATATAGCGCACAAAACCCAGAGGTATCTGGGCGCTTTTAACTTAAGAATATGGTTGCATTAAGTGCTTCAGGTTACAGAAAATGAAGCCTAAGAGGTGAATTACATCGTGGACGTGCAAAAGGTAATAATTACATCATACGCCAAGTACAAAAAGATAGTATATGGTGATCACAACCATTGGGCCTGACCCCATGTTACAGGGAGGCAGCCGCACACAAATGCATAGTCAAGCAATGTGCAAATACATGGTGCCTACCCCATGTTACAGGGCGGCAGCAAAACACAGATGCGAAAGTCTAGCAATGGGCAAATACATGGTGCCTACCCCATGTTGCAGGGCGGCAGCAAAACACAGATGCGAAAGTCTAGCAAAGGCAAATACATGGTGCCAACCCCATGTTGCAGGGGAGGCAGCAACACACAGATGCGAAATTCCAGCAATGCGCAAATACATGGTGCCTACCATGTTGCAGGGTGGCAGCAAAACACAGATGTGAAAGTCCAGCAACGGGAAAATACCTGGTGCCTACCCCATGTTGCAGAGCGGCAACAACACACAGATGCGAAAGTCCAGCAATGGGCAAACACATGGTGCCTACCCCAAGTTGCAGGGTGGCAGTAGAATACAAATGCGAAAGTCAATCAATGGGCAAATACATGGTACCTACCCCATGTTTGTCATCTGCAGAGGTCCTGACTGGCGGATTCATCCACGTTGGGGATGGATGCGCAGAGGTAGGACGTTTTAGTCCCTTCTTTGTGTCCTTGTTGCCCTAAGAAGCGCGGTACCGCTGGGAGTATAAATTCCCTCCTGTCCCAGCGGTCCTCGCGTTGCAACCCTCTCGGATGCTCTCTGCTTCCAGGTTCCCTCGCTCATTTCTGCTGTCGCTCTTGTTCCTCGGATTGTCAGCAGCGTTTCCTGGCTTCGCCTTCCTTAGTGAAGCTCTGTTTCCTCTCCCTCTTGCCGCCTCTCGGGTCGTTGAATAGCCTTTGCTTCTGGCGGTTCTGCGGACGTCGCTCCGCCCTCTTTCTCTCGCTTCTTGCTTCTTTGGACTCCTTGTCCCTCTCCCTTCCTTTGACTTGGCTGGCTGGGCTCTCTTGTGTTCCGTCCAACCCTTGGACTCTCCACACCTTAACCGGCAGAGCTCTCAAACCTCCGACAGCATTCAGCGGATCTTCTTTTCTGTTCCCTCGGATCCACGTTTCAGCAAAGCATCTTCCGCCTTACCGGCTACCTCGCATTCCAGTCCACAGCAGCATCACAGGCGACGGGGGTGGGGGGAGACACAAACAGTATCACAGTCGACCGGGGGCGGCACACACACACACACACACACACACACACACAATCTGCATTACAGGCAACCAGGGGCGTGGGGGGACACACAGCAACACAGACAACTGGGGGGAAAGGGGGGTGGAGGGACACATACAGCATCACAGACGACTGGGGGTATGGGGTAAGGACACACAACATCACAGGGGACATGGGGGGACAAATGCACAGAGGGAGTGCAAAGACAAATGATGACCAATCGTCACATGTAGTGAAGGCAAATAGGCAGAAAACAGCAGATTTCGAAATCGATGATCAGCCAATGCTGCACAGAGCAAAAGCACATGGGCTTTGAAATGTAAAAGTTGGACTGCGCCGCTGTGCCCAATTTCAATACAATAACCCAGGCTTACCCTGGATGGCAGGTAATTCAGATGTAGGAGGAATCGGGCGCTTTTGGGGCTGCGAGATGCAACAGCGCGGCGTTGTCTCGCTCGATCCGGAGGGCAGAAGAAATTAATGGAAGGGGCCTCGTTGAGGGCCTTGGTTGAATGGGCTGGTTCCCGCCTCCCCCCGGTCATTATAAAAACCTTTATAGGGGACAAGAACTGCCAAAGACAGTAAGGTTCAGAAGTGATGCCTTTAGGGAGCCAAGACAGCCAGTCAATAAGACAGTTCTAGTTCTGATGCAATCTTCTTAGAAAAAGTGCAAACGCGGTTAGGACTGCACAAATTAATTGCAGTTACTCAAAAAGGATAGAAAGGAGCACTCCCCAAGCTATGAAGCACTAGATTTGGCTAAAGGTGGTTAAAACCAAAGCTCCACAGTACCTTAGATTGGAAGCAGATGTTACAACTGACTTCCTTCTTGATGCAGCAATGCAGACTCTTCCTGGACCTTGGTTGTGGTGATGAAAGGGAGGACGTCTTGTGGGCTTCTGCAGCAGCATTCATGAGAGGGACTCTGCAGCAATTGATTCCACTAGTTTCAGCGTTTTTTTGCCGTTTTGGTGCCTTTTCCTCAGCGCCAAAGAGGAACGACTATCCCCGGCTGGAGTTTCCACAGTCCCTCAGTCCTGAACTCTGGTGAGGGGACTCTGGATGAAGATTTCTTGCTTATGTAGACTCACATGGATGCCTGAAAAGTTTCCGCCGGATTCATCCCTCGGAAAATGTTGCACTCATCGATGGCCCGTGTAACCCGGGTATTGGGAAATTGCAGCCCAGGAAGGTTGCAGCGGCACATGGGTTGGCCCAGAATAAAGCAGGTCTTGAGGCAAGTGGGTCCCACCAGCCTAAGGGAGGAAGTCATCCTTGGCAGAGCTTCCCTGTCGATGGGAATATGGGGTCAGCACAGCTGCAAGGCTTCACTGGTGCTTTCGCTGTCCTGGAAGGTGCTGCTGGCTTCTCTCTGCGTCTTCTTCAGATTTGATGTCTCAGTGGTCGACTCTGCTTATAGTTCCAAAACCCTCGCCTTATATGCGAAATCCCATTCATTCACAGCACTAAACTGTCAATCACACGGGGGGTTGTCCTCTAGGACAGTCAGCTACCCAGTTGGAACTGGTTTCAGCCAGGTATGCCAACAATCAAAGGCCAGTGAAGTTTCTGGCTCCTCCCTCACTTCCTACCTTCCCAGACACACTGGAGGCTGGGCAGGCTTCAGGGACGAAGCCCGCCAAAGGCAAAACAGACAATGGACTCAAACCTGATCTAAACAACAGAGTAAAAGCCAAGAAGGAACTAACAAACATGAAATGGCAACAAAAGAAGACAGGGGCTATTTTGGTAAAATGGTCACCCTTGGGTGCTGTACCGCAGCTGAGGAATCAGACTGCAGATACATTGCACAAAAGGTAGTAAAAAGAAACCACTGCCACAAGCCATTCAAGTTAGTTAGCGTAACAATAGGTTACAAGAGAAGTGGGATAAGTAGTTACTATGTTACCCCTCAGCACTGCACATACCGTTGTATGTGCTAGACCCACAAAGAAAAAAGGTAGACAAAAGTTGTCCTCCTATTATTGGGAACTGTAGTTCACACAAGAACATGTATTTAAACATGTAGAGTAGCCCAAGGGACTCATCGGCAGCACTGCACAAAGGGTTCTGTGTCACCATATAAAAAGCAGATGCCTATGGAATTTACCAGACTCCATTAAAACATAAGGAACGCAAAATCTTAGAGGAAAAAGGCAGGAGTGGGTGGTTAAAAGGCCCACACTCACTCAGGAGATTAAAATCAAAAAGGTCCTAGATTTCATCAAATGGCTGGGGGGGGTCTCTAAGCTTCAAGGGAATTAGCACAGACACTGAAAACTCTCCCAAACAAGTACCACCGAGTTGGGCAAAATGAATGCCTACTATTAGAGTACAACACCACAATTCAGTCTATGGTTATCTCTTTGAAGATGGTCACACATCAACAGTAGTGTCTTCTTGAATATCAGAGTCCTAGCCCTGATAAGGCCATCATCAATCAAGGGTGGATAAAATAAGGACCATTCACAAAATCAGACAAAGCACAATGGATTTAAGAGTTAACTACTGTGGAAGAGCCACATCCCAATACCGAAAGTGTGAATCAGCATCTGTAGGACCAATCGACACTTGCCCTCATCGCAGCCTCCAGTAGCACCCAGGGTCTCCCTCATGCCAATCTGGTGGCATAGCAAACCCTGATTTTGCCTAAATGAAGCGGGAAAGGCTTTTCTGCTTCCATCGTAATGGCCTCTTCTGTATCTGATGCTCATGGTATATTGCGCTCTTTCTGGGTAAAACTTTTCCTATTACCAACAGGCAATAAGACACATCTCACTGTCACCATACTAGGCCCACACGTTTGCTCAAGACCGTAAAACTATGAAAACTGTAGAATCAGTTGTCGACATATGCTGTTGTGCAAGGCACACCTTTCCCATTTACATTTTTTGACCTTGTGATGCTAAAAATCGATGATATCAAGGACTATTTAGGTTTCTCGTTTAACAATTCAAGACTTAACAAGGTCCATAGTAGGTTTGAACCACATAGCAATACAGGTTGACTTACTGCTCCTCTTCATCAGACGTGAAGAGGTTCAAACGGAACCCTAGGTCACTGCCACTGGGCTTCTTCATGTCAATCCCTCCCATCAGCCTTGCTAAGAGGTTCAGCTCTTCTTTGGCCAAGGGGTTAGGGACAGCATTCTCCTATAAGACAACCATACATTATTGTCAGCAGGAAACCAGAATACAGGGTCTCATGTCAATAGCAGTCACTAAGGGGTCATACTATGAACGTCTAGCTTCAGAGAGGTGCCATTTTGACTCTAGGTACCCCAAGTAACAGCACTGTATGATTCGATCCATACCGTAACAACCAGCAAGGACTGTTTACCAACAGCAGTGATAGCGGACGGCTCCTCTACTAACCTTGTGCACCTTCTAAAACTTCAGAATGCAAAGCACCAGATGATAGAGATAGAAATAAAGGAATACTATGACCATGGTAGTTTTAAAGAATAGATTGTAAAACTAGTATGAAAGGCCATCTACACAGGCCAAAGTGCGCAAAGAAAGACATCAGTGTGAATATATTATGTGGTATATTTGATTGTAGTTCATGTTAATAGAAAAAAACATGGTTTAAAGTTTTCATTTACACAGTAGGACCACTATATATCCTAAGGAAACAGCTCCCTGTAACAGTGACAACAGGTGAAGCAGGCAGTCTCTACTGCGCATGACTACATTGGACATACATACATCTGGCCTTTTATCATATGATTAATGTGAAAACACAAGCAGAGGTACTTCAATTCTCCTTGGGCTCTCTTCTTGGACACCCAAACCATTGGGCACTGAGCATGGACCCAAAACACTCAAGTTGTCTGCATTATACCACCTCGGTATAATGTCTCGGGAGGATAGCTCAGGGGCAATGTGCTCGCCTTGGAAGCAAGACGACACAGAGCACCACAGGTTCAATCCCCGGGTCCGCGCTTAGAAACCTCTGGGTATTAAGCGCGTTATAAATAACATATCATATATCACCATGAAACAATTTGGAGAGATCCGGTAAACTGGGAAGCGCAACAACAACATGAATTAAAACAGTTCATGAAACAAAAGTACTTGTACTCCACATGTACACAAAAATATAAAATACAGTGACTTAAAGAATGCTTACTTTGGCATGTGATGCTGAATTCTTTGATGTTCCAGACATATGTGTTTCCACTGGACGGCTAATGCTGTACCTGTGACACAGAAAGAGTCAGTAAGAGGCGGATATAGGAAGATAATTGCCAGATAGATTTGTGTGTCATTCCGCATGCTTAGGACTTCAAGGAGGTGCTGCTATGGGCAAGCCAATGCACAGTGCCCAAGCCGACGTGCTTTTCTGACACACACAGGCAAAGGAAGAATGGGTTGTTATATAGGACAGCCTTGTGGGAAAGCGCGTGGTAGTGGGGAGCTAGTTGTTCAGGGGATAGGCTCTAGCACTTATGCGACAGCCCTTGCATTGCTCCTGCACTACCACCTGCCCCTTCCCTACAAACATCCTCTGATCTGAATGAATCAAGACCTGTCAATTACCCTTTCATTGTTGCCTTCCTTGTTTTGTCTCCACCCACCAACCCTTATTCCTGGAGCACTACAAAACCTGAATGGCAGTTGGTGCTATACAAATCAACAGTAAATCTAAAATATATCAATTTAAAGAAGGAAGTTTGCATTTCCTGAGAGCCACTGCAGGAAGAGATTGGTGAAGAATATGCATTGTTCCTCCGGCTTAGTCCCACCTGCCTCTGCAGTCATCCAGTTGCTTCTGCCCTTGTAGGTAGCAAATGAATCCTGAGCAACCAATCTAGGGGCAGATCTCCTTGGCAAAGAAAGATTGCAGCTCATTGCTCTGGTTAATGGACCATTGCTCACATGTTTGTTCCCAGTTTGAGGACGCGGTCACCGTAAAGATCATATGAGCCCTCTCTCATCGGACTAGCATAGCTTCCACCATTCACGAACCCTACTCGCTTCACTTCTTCACCACTGAAATTGAACATCCTGTAAGAAAACACAGGAAATGACAACAGTGAAAACATTTCCTTCCACAATAACGAACAGTGATTTCTCTTCTTGTACTAATAGCATGCTGAAAGGGCACATATAGAATGCATCACTTCAAATCGCTTGGCTCAGTCCACTGCAGGGGGGAGGGTTGAGACATAAACAGAAGCAAACTACATTCATGTTGCCCCTTGCAAGTCAACCAATGGGTGTTATTTTGGATGAAGGTGTCTCAGATTGCCCTGCCTTTCCTACTAAGGAGCTCGTCTTTGCATCGTTGGTCAATACTAAAGTACACAGCAGCTTGGGGACCAGAACACTACAGCAGCGCTTATTAATTAAAACAACACAAAGATCAAAACGCAGAAAAGACTCTGCTTGTGCCCAACAACCTCTCGTGCAGCCTCACTAAGACAAGACAAGTGAACACAACACACCACACCACATAAACACTCCTCACATCTGGAAAGCCACGTTCACTTTTGCAGGCCATGAATACTTCTACAGATGTCCCGAAATTCAGCATCATTTAAAACGCTACAGTTGGGGAAGTTAGTCAGATTCAAATATTTGTATCGCCTTTGCAAAAACAAACTTTTTTCTAATTCACATCCAGGTTGGTGAAAAACGAGTTTTTTCAGACCCAAAAAAATGCTTTTGGCAAATACAGACATTTAGCAAAGTTCAAACTTTTTTTCATACACATGTTTGAGTTAAAGAGCAAAAGAAGTTCCAATTATCGTAAAGGTTATATAGGATTTGTTGCCACTTGCTGGTAAAAGGAAGCGCTCACCTATTTTGCTGGAAAAGGGCTGTAGATTCTTCTTTTTTCAAAAGATGGCCCTCCCAATTACCCAGGAGTAAGAAATGATGAATATTTACCTACTTTAGTCATTTTGTTTTTGCTTACCTTTGGCATGCTGGAAGGAGATGTTTGGGAATTGTGGGCATCTGTAATACTTTCTTCCATAACCAACATGAACCTTACCATTTTCAGAATTTGGAAAATCATCATAGGTAGGAAATAACATTCTATTGCACTGTAGGCATTCGGGAAAGGCCTCCTAGAATCCATATTAGCCGGTCAATAACAGATCCAAGATGGTGCCCTTACCAGATGTCCACTAACTGACCTGTATGAAGACAGGGCGAATCAAAGGGAGTGCCTGGGATTTCAGATAAGCCAGTCAGATTTACTAAAATCCTTTCCTATACATTTGAGAAAGGATCAGAGAGGTGCTATAAAAGTGCGGAAAGTTGGAAGAAGTCCAGAGGGAGCTGTGGCGAGTCAGAAGGACACATACTCTTAAGTGGCATGATATACAGTTCTTTAATAAAGTAAAAGGATAATTCCTGTCTTTTCCTATCGCTATGGGTAGTCCCTGCCTATGCTATTAGCTAAGGTGCTCATCAGTCACTCATGAATGTTCAAAAGGAATAGGTCTTCTGTCCAAAATTACCCTTTTCTGTCGCTATCGCTATGAGAACTGACTTAGGACAGTCAAATTACTCCCTTCTCCTGAGGGTACTTCCAGTGCCAGTCTTTAATATCCTACGTCCTTCCCTCTGTGGTCCCGCCACAACCTCTTCCTGCATTCCCCCCTTCCGTCTGGTTCCGTGCTGCACTTCCGTCGCAAGTCTGTCATTCCGTTCTGAACCTTCCAGCAAGTTTGAAACTTTCGTGCCTCCTGGTCCTCAGCGTCTCCAGGTGTTATACAGGATGGGCCCCCCTTCCCCCAGCTTGTGTATATGATCTTCTCTCTCTTCGTTCTCTTCTCTTTCTGTGGATTCACATTTTTTAACACCCTCGTCCCAGTGAATGGGGTGTCCTGAATTAAAGGGATATATCCTTTTGCATACTATAACGATATCAGTTAGGAGTTTCTCCGTCCCAGTTCTGATACATTATGTTTTCTGTCATTTTGAAACATTCCATGCAGGCCATAGTATGTGTATTCTGACGGAGTTCCTCAAAGGAACAGGAGTCCTTGTCCCCTAAAGGGGAGTCTCCCAGTGAGGCCCCCCTTTTGCCACTACACCTAGGCAGTATTGCAGAGCACACTTACCTCCCAGCCTCACCGGCGGGGTGGGAGGTGGGCCTTGGGGCGAAGAACGAATTCCCTAGATTTGTCACTGAGTATAGGTTCCAAAAAGAAGCATTGTGGAGGTGAGAGGAGGAGGAGGTTGGTGTTGGGGAAACTGAAGGAGAGGCGAGGAGGTGACTTGGTGTGATGGAGATGAGGTGGAAACAAAAAGGGGAGAGAGGTGCAGAAACATCAGAGATGGTGAGATAAGAGATGGGGCAAAGAGAAAGGAGGCAGAAGCTGAAATTCTTTAACAGCTGAAAATGGTGACAGACTAGGAAGAAGAGACAGTAGACATATTGGTGGAACAGGTGGAGAGGAGGAATAGCCTGGTAAGGCTAGACAGAGGAGGAAGGTACCACAGGTTCACTATATGCCCGGTGGGAAAGTGTAGTGGAAAGGAGAAGGTACAAGCATGTGGTGATCTCTTTATGAACTTAGAATAGTGCAAAGAAGGGTCCCCAAGTGCTGAGATTGTTGAGGAGAAGTGAGGAGAGTAGCTAGTAGTGGGACTCAGGCATCAATAAAAGATCCCCTAAACCAGAAACACCTTCCTGCAGCCCCACTAACCAGCCTAAGACCAGTGGGAAGCCTCTGGGCCCAAAACTGGTGACCTCCAGACTCTCGTCAGCTGTTGTCCAGATCTGACACCAGTAACAGGTGACCCCGGGTACAGGACCCTACTGAAAATGTGAAAAAGGATAACGACAGCAATCGGATGCCCAGACAAAAGTGCAGAGGAAATGTAAACACCCAAGACTGTGGGCGATGAAACCCTTGCAAGGCTTGCCAGGAGGCCACCCCGGATAGTTATGACTCTTGGGGGCCCAGGGTATTTACTTTTGTTGGAACCTGAGAGCATTTTCTTTTGGTCCGGTTGATTTGGGAACCCTGGAGAAGCCATGTTTGCTTTGTCCAAAATAAACCCACACTAAATCCCTGCTTCCGTACAAGTGTCTTACTGACCAGCACTCTACTTTCTTGCATGCAGAAAATGTACGCATCACAATAAATAAACATATATCCACATGGAGCAGGACACCATGCCTATGAGATGAAAATAGCGCCTCCACCAAGAATCTCAGACCCCTACTATTATAGAAAAGCACAAACCACCATCGACAAAGTGCTTGGAAGGCCTTAGCGTGTAGCACTATGAACAATTAAAGAAACCCATCATCTTCATCTCCAATACATTGACAGAACATTTAAAAAGACGTGAAGTGCATTCAGCTCTAGGAAAGTGAGCGGGTCGTAACACTTAGGGGCTGTGTAAACTTACAATGGAGCTTACGCAGAGTCTTGGTTGGTTCTGAGTTTAATCCCCTTTTCCCATCCCCAGGTGGACAGCCTTTTCACTGCTTGCTAGTCATGTTAACCCTGTGCCATTGAAGATGATCATGGGTCTACGAGGCTTCCTGGAAGATCAGTGAGGTCACAAACCCCCAGTCTTTCTCAGTTGTGAGGTCACAATTCTAGTAGCATAGCCAGCATTAAGGATGTTTCAACCTAACTCATTAAACCTTCAATCATTTCTCTCACTGCATTTGATATTTATCAATATATTTGGCCCTATGACAATTATATTTACATTGCACAGTAAGCAACATATATATTTGTTTAATTAGTTCAAAACATAATTAAGAATTTCGAAAAAAAAGTCTGAACTTTATTAATTAATCCAGTTGCTCTGGGGAAGCGGACAATGTGCTTGAATGACACGCTGCTATTGGTCAATGACTGACACACGCACACGCACACGCACGCACGCACACACACCAACTTCTATGCCTCCTGTCTTTGATACAGTAGAGGGTGGAAAAGCATGAGAAGTGCACCGACAGGATGTCAGTGACTGCAGTGGCAAGAAGACAGTGAGCAACAGTTCCTTTATAGCGATAAGAACAAGATTAGCAACCAATTTAATATATCGCCTAGGCTAACTCCTAAAGCCATATGCGCTTGAGGGCTTAGAACAAGTACCTTAACATGTACAGAGCAAATCTTAAAAATTAGGAGACTTTCTCCTTCACCTTTGCACCAATACAAATGGACAGGCAACCATTCCTTTCAAACTAAAATTATGGCTTAAAAACAGCATCTGACTTTTGTGCAATTGCTTTTTTAGTTTAATATATTTTATGAGCACATGGAGTTTATTATTGATCTCCTCTCAGCCAATCAGAATGTTCGTAGTGCAGTCCATAACTAGTAGTAGTGACCTCATTCTGAAAAGACCAAGGCTTATGGGCCATCGGTGTGGACGCAACACCCTTATGCCCAAGAGGGGTCAATCTGTTTTTATCATTTTTCTATTGTTATCCAGATGTAAAAACAGATTAAGCAATGAAGTTCTTTCAACTTATTTTGTGTGTAAACAAACAAGTTCTTTCAAGTTCTTTTGTGTGTAAACAAACGTTCTTCTTAATCAAGTAAATCACACCAAACCACTGGTGTGTATTTCTAAAGCAAAGGGCTTTTTGAATGCTACATACAGTCAGCAGTGCCTACTCGCCACCCTAGACAACTCATTCTTAACATTCTCACTTCAATGGCTTACAGGGTAACAACAATGCAATTACCAGTCAATATTTCTTTCAACAAGACACTGGGGGTCATTACGAGTTAGGAGGTAGCCATGCCGATATTAGCGGCATGGCTACCCCCTTAATGGGTACCGGGTCAGGGTTCCTTGAATGAGGAATTACCGGGCCATTCCGACCTTGGAGGGCCCGGTAATTCCTCATTCAAGGAACCCATCCCCATTCCCATCCGAGGCCACATAGGGCTCAATGGGAATGGGGAGGATGCCAATAACGGGCCCGTTGTTAGCACCCTGGTCTGCTCGCGGGACCCTGCTAAGGGCGCATGGTAAAACCAGGCGTCCTTAGCGGGTTCCCGCGAGCAGACTCGTAATGAGGCGGGTAAGGGGTTGACGGCTCCAGCACCTTTACTGGCGCCGTTAACCCCTTACCGCCTCACTCGTAATGACCCCCACGCTCTCACTAGGAGGATCTTAATTTTACTGCAACATCCCATTTAACGCAACAAAGAGAAAGTTAAAATATAAGGAAGGGTATTCACTTCCTATTAGAGAAACCGTTTACTTTTACAATGCACCCAATGCATGCACATATGAAACCTGTGCCAGTTTCGTTTTAAATTGTCATTTAAATACGGCAAAATAAAATCACATTTAATTTACTAACAATTTGCTATGAACTTTAGTTTACTAATGAACTATTTTTTTTCCTAATCCAATCCAGTGTGTGCTAATAGCCTTACGGACCTCGGGAGGGGTCAGTGTTGCCTGGGATAGGGAGTCTTCCACTATGAATGTTCCTCTGCTTCTCCTCAGGACATAGCTAGTGGGTAGGACATTCTGTGATAATGACCCCTCTCTCGATCGATAAGACTATTTTCGTTTTTACACAAGTAATACATGTTATGGTAAATTGTTCTTCAATACAGAACTATAAATATCAGATGATTCAATCGCTAAAGATGTAAGATCAATGGAAGTGAATGTATACATGCAAATATGTTATCTATTATAGAATAACAAATTCATAGTATAAAAACATTTATGTACTTGTGATTGACACATTTTGATCAATTAAGAACATAAGCACACACAAGGGAGAATATGGGAGACAAGACGCAGACCACAAACATACATGTAATAGAATTACTTACAATCAGAGAAGAAAAATATGCTAACTCTTGATGGAAACCAGTTAGCAGTGTTGGGTATAATCTATGTTTCCTGTCCGGCCTGGATGGCGTCCCGTGCTCCTCCTCCTGGGCCTCTTCCTCTTCTAGCTTCACTGCTGACCCTTCCTACCTCTCTTCTCCCGCCCTTCTGTTGCCTCTCTTGTCCGGGCACCTCATCAGCACTGCTAACTATCCGAGCTTTCCCCTCTTCTGCCTGCTACACTTGCAATGCTCCCTCTTATCTAACTTGCCTTGCTCCCAAGTCACGCTATGGAGGTACCATCACCATTATGACACTATATGCATAAATCGAATCCTGCATGTTCATTATGGACTTCTGAATCATGGCGTGCTAATGCTGGACTCTTGAATCATGTGTGCTCATTTTTGCAACATCCTTCCGTTAGATCCACACGTCATGTGACACCATGCACCTAATTTGCCCTAGAGCAAAATGTGTGAGGGAGAGCGACCGCTCCTTGGCGTGCGAGCTCATGCTGGACTCCTGAATCATGATGTGCTCATTATTTGCTGCTGAATCATGGCGTGCTCATGCTGGACTCCTGAATCATGATGTGCTCATTATTGACTGCTGAATCATGGCATGCTCAGGCTGGACTCTTGGATCATGTGTGCTCTCGGTGGTCTTTTTAATCATGTGGCGCTCATTCCATTTGTTTGTTTGCTCCTGGTCACCGATTTTCGTTGGCGATGCATCTACTCACCATTCACTCTCTGTCTTTCACTACCTCTCCCTTATTGTACCTTCTCTTCTCTCCACCCTCCCCTCACTTTAGCCAATGCTCTTGCACCATCTGAAATGTCGTTGGGCCTAGAACGATAGCTATTTACCCATTCTTAATGTCTCAAGGCCTTGTAGAATGTTATTGTATTTTTCTCTTGCTCCCAACCCTGCCTTGAAGTGCTTTGAAACATCTGTGTATAGGTGCTATACAAATAAATCATATCATATGACCCAAGCCAATTTATTTATCTATTTAATATGTGCCGGAGCCGCAGGCATCAGGGCGCGCGTAAACACTGAAGACATATCACAACAGGACAAAGTATCGAGGAGAACTTTGAATTAAACAGAGGTCTTGAGGTGTTTTCGAAAGGTGAGCAGATTCCTTTCTTTATGCAAGTTAGCTGATAGTTTGTTTCAAGCAGTTGCCACTTGGACAGGGAAGGAGCGGTCGCTCTCCCTCACACATTTTGCTCTAGGGCAAATTAGATGTGTGGTGTTACATGTCGTGTGGATCTAACGGAAGGATGTTGCACAAGACTCTTTAAGCTAGGAGGGGGCAGACCCATAAAGACATTTATGTGTAAGAGTATTTATCTTGAAGCAAATTCTAGATGTCACAGGCAGCCAATTAAGTTCCTTCCAAAAGGCAGGGATGTGCTCTCTTGACACATTCTTAACAATACAAACTGCATCGTTCTGTAACGTCTGCAGTTTGCGAATGCAGTTTTTGCTGGCACCACTCAGGAGTGCATTGCAATAATCAGTCTGGGCATAATAGTTGTCCTCACCAGAGTTTCACAGTTCTTCGAGGATACGTAAGGTTTGACTAACCTCAGTATCTCAGATGATATTGTGACTTTGACGTGCTGTCAACCTGGGCGTCAGCACTGAGAGAAGGCTCGAAGATGACCCTAAGGGTTTTAACTCTGCCCAGCACGTTGATACAATTGTCCTCGAATGAAAACTTGAATATTTGAGGTCTAATTTAGCACTCACTTGTTTGTACCCAAAAATCAGGAGCTCAGTCTTTGCGCTGTTCAGACATTATTTGCTAACATCCAGCATTGTATGGTCTTATTGCGATCTTGTTAGCATCACTGGTGTAATCATTCCTTAATTCAATCAGCAACTGGGTGTCATCAGCATAGTTGTAAAATGAGTTCCCATATTCTCGAGTAGATCACAGAGGGGTCGAATATAGACATTAAAAAGAGCTGGTGAAAGGTACGTGCCCTCTGGAACTCCACAAGTAATCGGTGCTGGGTCAGAGGCAACATGACCCCAGCAGATTTTAGATTTTCTGTTGGTGAAAAAGGAACAGATCCATTCAACAGCTTTCCTAGAGCAGCCTCCTGTAGTTTAAAGAGTTCTCAGGAGACTTTCATGGTTGAGAAGATCCAAAGCTGCTGATAGCGCGAGTAACATCAGCAGCCCAGTCTTACTCCCATCACAAAACACCTAGAATCTGGGTCTGAAGATCAAACAATGCACACTCAGTGCTCTAGTTGGATCAAAACCCTGACTGCCTAGGGTGCAGAATATCCAAGTGCTCCTGAAACTGCATCGTGGCAATTTTATCCACAATTTTTAATAAAAAAAGGATGTTGGTGATCGGTCTCAAATTGTTACCACAACATTTTTTACACAGTCTGGAACAATATTGTGGCGAAAGTTCACAATGGTTAATCGCAAGAGAAAAGGGCAGAATCATGTAAATATTAACCACAATACATTTAGATGGAATTATATCTCTAGGAAAAGTCATGGGGTGTATTTTTATGAGGACGCTCTCCATCTCAGACACAGAGATGGGTTTCAAATTAAAGATCGATTGCAGTGGATTTCTAGGGAGCTCAGATAATTTGGACGGCATGTCCAGAACAGTATTGCTGGAAATGTTCATATGAGTCAACTTGGTTTTATCTGAGAAAGCCTGCTGGACCTAAACACAGTCTTCCTTTGTAGGATCTAAAGACTCGGGTTGAGTATGAGGTTTCTCCAGTTTCTAAAAAAGTTTGAAACGTTTCTTGGTGTCATTCTCAATATGTGCTTTAAAATAATTCTTCTTTGCTTCATGTATCCCCAGTCTAAGTCTCTTCCAGGAATTTCCAGGCCGTCCTAATTTCCTCTGTTCTGTTTTATTCCCCAAATGTGTTCCGCTCGTTTTTCATCCGGTTTAAGAGTGGTCAAAGTAGATGTGAACTAGCTATGGTTGTTCAATCTTTACCGAACTATCTTTGATTTCATTTCATAGGCGCCACTCGGTCCAACAATTCGGTCAAACATTTTCCATAGCAGGCGGCTAGAACATGTGTGGGATCAAGATCTATGGTAGTACTCATAAGCCTATGCACCCAATCCACCAAGTCATCTGAATGAACTTTGTTCAGATTTCTACTAGTGACTTGTTTAAGTATGTTTATTTTCTGCACTGCTTTTTAAGATAATGTGAACTGAAAATAAACAGTAGTGGTCTGACAAAAAACAAGGCTCTGGCCCTCATTACGACTTTGGAGATAGCCATGCCCTTAATAAAACCGTGTCCGGGTTCCCTGAATGGGGAATTACCGGCCCATTCCGTGTTTGGAGGGCCCGGTAATTCCTCCCTCAGGGAACCCGGGCCCAGACCTTCCCCATTCCCATTCCCATTTGAGCCTCCATAGGGCTCAATGGGAATGGGCGCAGGAGCTAACAACCGGCCGATTACGACCGGTCCGGTTATCTCCCTGGTCCCCTCGCGGGACCCAGTAAAATCGTCTGGTAAAACCAGACGTCCACATCGGGTCCTGCGAGGGATCCTCGTAATATTGCGGAATGGGTTTAACGGGTCCGCCACCATTAGCGGCACCCGTTAATCCATTCCGCAATACTTATAATGAGGCCCTCTGTATTTATAGGGCTAATATGCATGTTCCTGGATGCCACTCAGTCGAGAATATTTCCCTTGATGTGGGTAGGTTCTTTATTGTGTATGGTAACCTCGATGTTGTTAAGAGACTGTTCCAAGAATATGGCTTCATTATCTGAGGTGTTCCCAGCCATCGATTGAAATCCCCCAAAACAGTGGAACAATTCGGCCTATTCAAAGAGGCAAGGAGGCTATTTATTTCCTCATTAAAACCAGCGGTTTCATTTGGTAGGTGTTGGAGCAGGATGATATTTACACAGTTATTAGGAGAGGGGGTCGTTTTCAGAAATATAATAATTTCACACCCTGCACAAATAGAGGATGATTAGAAGAAGCAAGAAGCAGAGTGCTTTTTTTGCAAAAATAGCAACGCCTTCCCCATTACCAATGTCACGGTTCTGTCAAAGGTTTCAGTTATGCACACGATATTGATGCAGTCATCAAGGACATAGTCGTGGATATCTATTTTGTGTTTACTTAGGGAGCGGGCATTCAAAA
Organism: Ambystoma mexicanum; assembly: GCF_040938575.1. Classification (NCBI taxonomy): domain Eukaryota; kingdom Metazoa; phylum Chordata; class Amphibia; order Caudata; family Ambystomatidae; genus Ambystoma; species Ambystoma mexicanum. The sequence continues at coordinate 100,814,354 of NC_090934.1, forward strand.
GCAATACTTGAAGAACTTGCTCTCCCACGACACAACTGTCTGTGATAGGGGAAATGGGCTTTCCTACATATTTAATGTCTTCGATCAGTAGATTTTTGCCAATATCATTAAGAGTAAAAGAACGAGTAGTGAGCTCAGATGACACTGCTATATGCATAGTATTATCAATATTCACCTTTTGTGAGGTCTTAATGGCCACATGCCACAACTGAGGATCTAATTAGTTCATATTAGCTTGAACAGCCCCACTGACCTCATCCAGCTGATCCATTGTACCAATCTCCCCATATTAATAGAGGTTGACAACACAGTGGCATCATTAGGCGGTTTAGTTGTAACATACTCTGTATCTGCATTATGTATTACGGCTATCCCTAAAATCAGGCTATGTGCACACGGACCGCAGCCTAATATGTTTCTTAACGACTGCCGCACGTGCTAGTTTCTACAGAAGTAGTATAAGGTCTGGGTAGGAACCCATAATATATTTAGTATTGCCAAATAGATTGCAGGCAGTGGCAAACTTACTACTGTCGGAAGTGTACTCCAAGCAGCACAGTAGCCTCGATCAAGTCTGCGTTACCACGTATGGCACAGACTTGCTTAGCACTGAAGCGCCTTAAAGAAGTTAATATAACGCAATCAGACTAAAAAAACTGTTGGGATTTGTACTTCTGATGCATGGAAGGTGAAAAACACACTATTTCACAAGAATGTCGGCTCCTAACACAACAGCGTTCAATACAGTAAATGCAATAGGTACCAAAGAGAATGAATACTTTTAAAAAGTCTATCTAGCACAATGTTTTAAAAAACAAAACAAATCTAGCTGCTAAAATTCAATAAAGTGATGAGGTGCAATTATCGTCTCAGGGAGATAGCTTAGGTGCAACATGCTCGCCTTGGAAGCAAGACGACACGGAGCACGACAGGTTCGATCCCTGGGTCTATGCTTAGAAACCTCTGGGTATTAAGAGCGTTATAAATAACCAATCATATCATAATAAATGAGAAGAAGTCTGATGCACAATGTATACTTAAAAAAAAAAAAAGACCAAATCATGGTTGTTTAGGAACATGCAGAAATTAGCTGAATGTGTACTAAAAAAACCTACACATCTTCCATCGTAATATCTTCAATTAACTTTGCTATTGCATTAGTTGGATCCGCATGTAATATTCTATAATGTTCTAACTTTTCCAAAAACCTCCAAACTTCAATGCCAAATGTATCCACATCCCAAGCCACAATCACTTGACCCTTGTCGGCACACTCAAGTAAAATATTTCCATAATTCTACAACACTCTCAAAGCTTCCCTCTCCTCTTTAGAAAGGAGCACCTTTTAAATGTATTGAATATTTTGGAAAATGATTTTAAAAAGACTCTAAAAATGTAATAATGTCTTCATAAACAGAGGTGGCGGTGACAAACACTGATTTAGGCCTAGTTGTAGTGACACTTTCTTCCAAATCCTCTACTACCTTTTTTTTTGCTCGAAAAAATGTATCTAAATGTATTTCATGCGAAAAGTGCCAACATTCTAATTCAAAAATATTTCACTGGGGGGACTCCGTGTTGGAACAAACATCAGCCATGTACTGAATATTAAAAAACCATTACTGAATATAAAATATACTTATTTTTGTAGTTGTAAGATTTATTGCATTCATTTTATTGAGATGAAGATATGGCCTTATTTAAGGAGGCGCTCTGTCAAAACTAGCCGAGTAGATTTTCACATTGTCACAATTAGTCCTTTCCTAATTTAATTAGTGGTATTTGTATGTTTACTTAAGTTATTTATGTACATAGATGAATGTATTCATATTTCTATATTATAATTGATTTTGTATTTTTTAAAAATGTTTGTTACGTTGATGGATTTGCCCGTTACTGATCATCAAAGGAAGGGGCGCAAGGCCATGTTTAAATGAATCTCTGAATCGCGATTGTTCTCAGACAGAACTTGGTGGGTTCCTGGGAAACTTACCAATTGTATTTCAGTTTACAAACTTGTGTATAATTGACAAGATGATTATGTGGAAACACTGTACTTAAGCCCTATAAACCGTTCACAAGCAGTAGCCACTTTTTCATATTTTTGAAATTCAAAAGGTGACCTCAAACAACATTTTTCAAATCTAGGAATAGCGCACATTTAGTTCCACCATGCTTGAATGGAAATGTCTCCAAAATGTTTCCAGTTAGAGTAATTATTTAAAGGGCAATAACAATCCTCAAGTTAAACAATTTAGGTAAATCAGCATGCCTAATGCTACAATCACTTAAGGATGCAAGACAAATATTGGATAACAAAGAAGCAGAGAACCCAAACATATTTTCACGTGTGGACCAAATCCTTACTCAAACTAACTGTACATCTTTACATTCGAATAACCTATGTTTAAGGGATGCATTAGATTTTGGTTACTCATCATGTAACCCTACAGATATTTTAGACTTCAACTCACATGACCCCTACTAAGCATAGGCAATGGTGAAGGAACATGGGGGTAGTGGTCCAAAACATCTGGAGAGACACATAATGAGCAATCACTATTTAAGTTAATGACATGGTCAACAAAAATTGTCAAATGGAGTAAGAAGTGTAGATAATTTGTGTCATGTAAAGAAGACTGTGCATGTTTGGAACAAAGTATCTGCAACAGATTTTATAAATGTTTTGAGTCATATTTTCTCCCAAAGTATCAGATGAATGGTTCAGAATTTTGTGCAATGATTATGCTTTGTATCGGTTGAGTTGTTCACTGAAATGTAAATACTTAGGTGAACTCAAAAACAGGTTGTAATATTTGGGATAACAGTGAAAATACGAATTATTCAAACCAGATTTCGAAACCAACGATGAAAAGGAAACAATAGAATGATTGTGTGTATGCTTAAGTAGAAAAACACTACAATCATTCCATGTATGTTAAAAAAATAAAACACAGGACAGCCACCCAAGCAGTTTCTGTTGCACCAAATCATTGAATTCACTGTAGCTGGGAGTCGATGGAATCATTCTTAAAGATAGATTTGACTAGCGAATTTCAAACTTTTCCTGAAAATGTAATAGATGGGTACGCTTGGTAGTGAGGCCAGCAAATCATATGTATTATCAGCAAGCAGCCACCAGCAGAGGGAGTTACCATTTTCCACATATTAAGACTCTTAAAAGAACAGAAAAGATGAGTGCAAATGCCTGAAAAGAATTACAAAACTCTGAAAAACTAACACCTCTTTGATTCTGAGTTAACTTGATATGTTGGAGTGAAATACAAGTTATTTTCCATTGCATACCACAATTCAAGAAATGGAATAAATTTTAGGAAAGAAAGATTTAGGAAATGGAAGAGGTAATATCGTTGAATGGAAATAATTCCAGCGGAAGAAGCATCACTTTGATAAAATCAAGTCTACCCCACCAGGAAAGGAATAATGGAGACCTTTTCTCAGTATGATCATCAAGACTGTTTTGAAAAATGTTCATGTTAATTTGAATAGTGGATGTAATATCCTTTTGTAAACTGCAATCCCAAATATTTTACATGATTATTTTTCCATATAGTTCCCAGGATGGGGTGGTCACGCATTCTTCTTGGTAGTTTGTCCCAAGGCACCCACAGCCATTCCCCAACCGTGGCCGGGCTCAGGTGGAAATTATCCATTGCCACCCATTGTTGGTCTCTATGGGACCTCAGGTGGGGGATCAAGACTCTGAGCTGGGTTGGCTTGAAGTAAAGACGCACATCCGGGAGGCCAACCCCTCCTTTCTCTGTTGGAAGCATTAGGGTGGACCTGGGGATTCTCGCTTTCTTTCCCTGATAGAGGAACCTATGTAGCACCCCTTGAACCTTTCCGAAAGAACCCCTCCGGTATGCATAATGGTAACATTTGAAATAAATATAGCACCCACAGGAGGACCACCATTTTCAGCGTGTTCAGGCGACCCAACCAGGAGATCGTTAACCTCTCCCATTCCCCATATCTGCATGTATTTTCTGCTGTAGTGGGGGGAAGTTAGCGTCAAACAAGCTCTCCAAGTCCCTTTCAAGGTTAACCCCTAAGTACTTCGAGGTCACCTCAACCTCCAGACCGAGCAGGGTGAACCTCTCAGCCTCCCCATCCCTCCCTCTGTCCAGGGGAAAGAGTATAGACTTCTCCCTATTAATCTTCAATCCGGCCAACATACCGTAATGCTCCATCAGCTGGAGGGCCGCCAGAGGGTCTCTCAAATGAAGCAACATACTGTCTACATATAATGCAACCTTATATTCCACGCCTCCCAATTTAATGTCCCGCACTGCTGGGTCAACCCTGATCCGCTGGGCGAGTGGTTCTATGGACCAAGCGTAAAGTGTTGGGGAGAGTGGGCGTCCTTGCCTGGTTCCCATTCCAAGCGCAAACCACCTCAAGTAACCCCCCCCATTCAGCATAACCGATGCCATACGGGCTGCGTACACTGCTAGGACCCCACGGAGTAGTAGTTCCTCAATTCTAAATTTCAATAAAACAGCCCTGAGAAAACCCCACTCCACCCGATCAAAGGCCTTCTCCGCATCTATTGAAAGAAGGGACGGGCCCCCCCTCCACCAGAGCCTTGCAATGCATGCATAAGATGCAATGTCTTCCTCATTGTATCTGCCTCCTGTCGCCCCATAATAAACCCCACTTGATCTGAGTGAACCAGACTCAGCATATACCCCTCCAGATGTGTAGCTATGACCCTTGTGTATAACTTGGCATCCATGTTGAGGAGAGAAATTGGCCGATATGCATTACAGTTCCGGTGGTCTCTACCCTCCTTGGGGATCACTGATCAGTGCGCAGGAGAAAGATTTTGGCACCCTGCCTGTGTCTAAAAAACTGTTTAACATCTTCATCATAGGAGGGAGTAGGGCAGGGAGAAATGCTTTGTAGAACCCGCCAGTGAAGCCGTATTCAACCGGTGCCTTCCCTGCCAGCAACCTTGCCACCGCCTTTTTGTCTTCTTCCTCCGTTATGGGGGCTTTCAGCACAGAGGATTCCTCCTCAGAGAGCTTAGGCAGGTCAATGGCCTCCAAACAGGTGCCACTATCCTGTGCCTCGGGGGAAACCTCCAAAGCATATCATTTCTCGTAATAGGCTGCAAAGGCTTCCGGGATTCCCTCCCCAGTTTCGGCCACCCCATCCTTCCATCCTATTTCCACCACCCACTTGTCTGCTCGCTGTTCTCTTAGCCTCACGGCCAGCAGGGAGTCTGCTTGATCACCTTTTTCATAAAACTTTTGTTTCAGGAAGAGGAGGCTGCAGATGGCTTTCCCTTCCTCCAAGAGTCTCAATTCCTCCCTCTTAACCCTTGCCTCCTGTACGTACTCCTACCGATTCCTGGAAGGGCCATGGGCCTGCGCATCCAAGTGTCTTATCTCCTCCCTCAATCTCTTCTAGACTACTGCCCGTTTCCTCTTCCTACGGGCCCCCACCCGAATCAGAATCCCTCTCTACATAGCCTTACCCGCCTCCCAAACGGTATGCACGTCTACCTCCCAGTCATAGTTGACCTTAAAACATTCCACTATTTCCTTGTTCATATCTGAAAAAAACACAGGGTTCTTCCAGAGCGAGTCATTGCACCTCCATTTTGATCTTTTGGGAGAGATACCTGCCCACTGTATATCCACCGTAACCATATCATGGTCGGACCACGAGATCGGGATGATCTCTGAGCCCCGAGCCTCCTCCCAGATATATTGCGAGATCTACAAGTAATCGATCCTCGTGTAAGTCCCATGGGGTGGGGAATAAAATGTGTAGCCCCTTATCCCCGGATGCTGGTGGCGCCATATGTCCCTCAGCCCCCACTGCCCCATCGAGTCGTGGAACTCGCGGTGCCCGGGGCCTGGCATCTCCCTTGGCATCCCTCCATGGCACTCCCTATCAATGGCTGGAACAGTCCACGTATTGAGGTCCCCCCCAGTAATTAAATGCCCCAAACTCTCTATCACAAATGTATCCATTGTGTCTGTCAGAAACCGTAACTGTCCCTGGTTGGGTGCGTACATGGTGGCAAACGTGAACCGCGTCTTCCTGATATCCCCTGAGACCAACAGGGCGCTCCCATTTATGTCAGACCAGACCTTGGTGACCTCCAACCTCAACCCCTTCTGTACTAATTTGACAACCCTTGCCCTTCTTAGAGGGCCGGTGCCCCAAAACTATTGGCCGATGTGACCACAGTGGACCCTTCTTTCCTGTCCCTTGGAGTACCTGGGTTCCTGGAGAAAAATAACATCTAATTCTGACCTCCGGAATTCCCTTTCCACCATTGATCGTTTGGTTGGAGAGTTCAGACCTTTCACATTCAGGGCGCCGATCCGTAGGCAACCATCCCCTGGTCTATTTCCCACTGAAATGCTCACGTTATCCCTATCCGAGGATGGCCTGCACTCCTCTTAGCCTTTAACCTGTCTGCCTGAACCCTACACAAACAAAGCTCTACTGCTGGAACACCCAGTACCAATTAACTTCCCACTTCCCCACTCCCCCACCCCCTGTGTCCCTAACCCCCCCCCCGCCTCCCATCCCACCTCTGGCACCCAGCTCCACCCTGTTGGCATCATCTGGTGAAAACCAAACCACCTGTGAGGTCCCCCTCCCAGAAAGGACCTCTTCTTCTCACACCTCATATTCTTGAGCCCCCCCCCCCTAGTTTCACAAATCTGCCTTCTTCACCCCCTTAATGGTCCCTCTCGTTGCCCACTCCTCCCCGTCCCCATCCGACCGAACCTTGAGCCCAACCACCCCCTCAGAAATTGAAGACTTAGCATCTGATGGCCCGTCGCTCGGGCGGGGAAAGGAAATGTTGCCCGTGCCCCGAGGTCCTGGTTCAGTGGAGCACTCCCCATTGATTACACGCCAAACCCCCGGTGAACCGCCAACATATGCGCCTCAAGTCCCCTCCGTCGAGGAGTGATCAGCTTCCTGAACTTCCTCGCACCTCTAATTCACCTCCGCCTTGCGCCTGGTGTTTCCCAATCCCCCCCGTCCGTCCTCCCTTCCCTTGTGGTGGTGGGTGTCTCTCCCTCTCATTCTCCCATCAAGTCGCCCATAGCCCTCTTAATCTCCTGCTCCGAGGTGAGTCTGTGCCTACACCCCTCTGCTTCGAAGGATAGGGAGAAGGGGACGCCCCACGATTCCCTTCTCAGTCAGCCACCTAGTGAGGGGGTGCAGATCCTTCTCTTAGAGAGGGTGAGGTCCTGGAAAACGGTCTCCTTTGCCGAGCCGTACATCGCGGAGCCCTTCTTTGCCTGTTCCAGGATTTGGAGTCTACCACTGTAGTTGTAGAAGTGGAGCAGGACTGATCTGGGGACATTAGCCTGTATATCCGGTCTATCTTGATCTCGTCGATAGCATCATTGTCAAAGATCAGTTTGGTGATGGCGAAGAGGGCACTGCGCAGGTCTTTCTCGGTCTCCCCTTCTTTCTCAGGAACCCGGAATAAACAATGGTTGTGACGTCGTTCGTGATTCTCTAGGTCATCCACTTTTAGGAGGTTTTCCTCCTCCCTCTTTACCTCTGAGAGGCGCACATCAATCTGGGTCTGTAACATGTTATGGGAGGACTGGTTATGTTCAACCTCTACCAGCCTTTCCTCCATCTTGTCAATTCTGTTGGTAATCTTGTCCACTCGCCCCCCAATGTCCCTCCTCATGCTTCGCATCTCTTCCAGGTGGGCTGCCACATCATTTTTGGTGGCGCCCGCGTCTTCTCCCATCGCCGCCCCTTGGCCCGGATCGGGCATTGTCCTCTCCAGAGCACGTGGGGTATACTTGAAGGGGGCCAATTTCTGCCTTACGTCCATGCACCTCAGCTCCTCTCCTCTCCTCTCCCGTGCCTTGGGATTAGCAGGATGGCCTATGCGATCTCAGCCCTATCTTGTCACGCCCACCAGACCTAATGGTGTCCCTCTGTGCCACCCCTCCACATGCGTTGGGGCACCCTTGGGGGTGCTCCAATGGACCCGGCCATCTGTGGTCGGAGGGAGGCGGGCACAAACCCATGCACTGTCCCAGGGGGCCCACACCTCTGTCCACAATCTGAAAGTCCTGCTCCTCCTTTCTGGTGACCCCGGTGGGTGGTCACCACTTCCCACTCGGTTGCTGTCAGATAGTTCCCCAGTTCGACTCTCTCCTCCTACTGGGGATGGGACTCACCCGCAGGGTGTACTTCAGTTCCCCCGGGGGGGGGGGGGCCCTAGATATTCCCCCACTCCTTTTGCGGGCCCGTGCTCCTAAGGCCGCACCTCCCGGTACTGGGCGCGACGGCCCCTATCTCAATGGGCACCTCTCGCTTCTCTCCTTACTCCCAGCACCGGTGGTGTCTCTTCTACCCGATAGGGTCCGGTTGAGGGGGGGCTGGGCCATGCAGCAGGTAGAACAAATTAAGTCCACAGTAAGGAGGGGCAGCAGCTGTAGCAGCCAACCACCCCCTCACCCCCAAGTGCACCCTTGTCTCTTGGCTGGCGGCGGGGGTTACATCCACCTTTTTTGCTTGTATCTGGTGGAGTGCACTCCTACACTCCCAGCCCTGGTAGGGCTACCTCAGTGGCCACGTATCCCCCCCCCACCCGCTTAAGTTTTCCTGAGCTGTATGTGTGCAATTTAGCAGTGACTTCCGTGGGGAGGTAGTTCACCCCTGCTCTTCTGGGGACTCAAGGGTTTGCAGGCCCCATCCTCTCGACCTTCAGGTGTCGCAGGATCGCCTTGCTGTATGTCAAGGTATGCTGCCAGGGCTCCAAATTGCCTCCACATCCTCTTTCAGCACCGGGACCTGCACCAGGTAATGTGTTGCCGGGACTGTTAGGGCCGCATGTGTGCTAACCGGGGGGGGGGGGGGTCCCACACACTGCCTCTCCTCCCGAGTGTCCGACATGTATCCCCCTCCTGTTGCTGTGCGGGGCTCCAGGTTTCAGGGATCCCAGGTGCCCCCCTGCACCCTTCCAGGCTCCTATGAATGGGGCATGCAGTGCACTGCAGGTCTTCTTCCTGTCTCGGGCTGGAGTGAGGTGGGCACACGCCTCTGTATGAACCCGGGGGCCCACACCTCACTCCTGGGCCTCTGGAGGCACTGGGTGGACCCTTTCTCCACCTCCTCTGCCGCTGTTAGGTCCGCTGGTCCGTCCCTCTTCTCACTGGGGCGCACCTGTCCTCCCCCTGGGAGGGTGGGGGGGGGGGAGGGGCAGCCGCCACCCCGGGGGTGGCTCACTGTACTCTTACTGTGATGGACACGTACCTGGCGTTCCCAGCGCTGCGTCTCCACCTCTTGCCGCAATCCCACCGCCAGTGCTCTTTCCACACTCCCCCACCCTCAGAGGGGGGTGGTCCGATGCCCGCAAACAGTCCCTACACAATTGCCAGTGTCCCCGGCATTCCCCCCGCCAGAGCGCACCACGCTCCTTGTGTCCTGCTGTGTGGGCGGCCTGGATTGCTGCAGCATGCTCAGTGGGGGGCTGCCAGCTCGAACCCAAGCCTCACTGGGCCGGGCCCACGCTCCTCTCTTCTAAGGCACCTCCGTGGTCCGTGACACCCTCCGGGGCTCCACCTCGTCACGGCACTGGGGACCCAGCGAGTCGGCTCCCACCGGGGATTGGACGGGGGGGGCGGGGGGGGTGCAGCAAATGTTCACATATCCCGTGGGGGGTAGGGGGCGTTCAGCCTCCTTTGGTGGCGGCCTCTGCTGGGCAGGGGGGCTCAGTCCACTAAGAGGCCCTTTTGGGAGGAGATCGTTATGGAGACTTCCACCTCCCCGCGCCCACTGGTGGCCGTTCACGATCTGCGCTTTTAAGCATCCATTTGCTCTGAATTGAATGATATGATATGGCATTTATAACGCGCCTATACACAAGTGTTTCAAGGCGCGACGAGGCAAGGGATGGGGAAACAGAGGGAAGACAGAGACAACTATCCTACTACGCCAGGTGTCATTCACATCAAAAAAGTGCATGGGAGACATGACAGAATGAAGAGATGTGAGATATTTGGCATTTGGGTCAAGACATTCTTTGCAACCCCAGAATTAAGTGGTCACAACTTCGAAGAGCAGGTTGACATTCTAGAAACCTTTTACTATTGGCTACAGTATCTTTACAAAAATCGGGGGCAATGAAAATCTTGTGCCCTGGGAACATCAACACGGCTTTTTTTGCTGCTAAGAGGAAGTATTATATATGTTGATGCAAAAGACGAAAAAATGATTAATGGACGAAGGAATGTGGACATCATTTAAATGGGGTGTGACTCATTAAAGCCCCTTCCTATTTGCACACATTTAATTCAATAAACAAAACTGGATTCTTTAAATTCTTCATATATCTTTTGTATTCCTTTTCTGCTATCTTTATTGGTACCAGGATATGTTTTGGGATTACTGTCTTGATTTCTCAAGTAGTCTACAATAAAAAAAAAACACTGATGTATGACTTACCTGTTAGGTCCATCCCAATCGAATTACCAAAACACTAACTGGGTACAATCCTTCCTAGCCAACCGTACAATGAGAGTGTTCTCCCCCTTAGCTTCAGCGGACCCAATACAAATCACCTGTGGTGTCCCACAAGGTTCATGTGTCTCCCCCACAATGTACAACATCGTCACTAAGCGACTCTTCGACAAACTTGACAGACTGGGGGTAACCTATACTAATTAGGCGGACGAAACGCAGATCCTCATACCACTATCTGAAAACTTTGTCGAAGACACAGCTGTAGTAAACAAGATTTACCTCCTCATTCAGGCATGGATGGCCTCTCACGGCCTCTGCCTGAATGACGACAAAACAGAGATACTGATCCTGGGTTCCGACTCTAACCTCAAAAAACGTAGCCCCTGTTATTCTGCCTTTAAAATAGATGGCAATATAATCAAGGTGGTAACCGAGGTAAAAACACTAGGTTTCTACCTTGATTCCACACTATGGGCCTGATCACGACTTGGGCGTTACCGCCGGCGGTATTACCGCCGGCGGTAATAGCCCTACCGTCGAACTCCCCGGCGCTAATAGCGCCGGATCACGAGTTCGGTGGTAAAGTAATTCCGGGAATGCCCCATTCCCCATTGGGCTCACCCGCTCCTTCCACCTGAGGAACATGCCATTCTGCTGCTCCCCAGGCTTTATTGAGATGTCCACATAAGGCCCTGCCTCTGTGCTAATTGTCGCTATTGGGGCCTCCTTTGATTGCCCCGTCTTGACCTCCCACTCCTGAGGCTTCTCCAATGCCTCTCTCTCCCCCACCAAAAGCAAAAGATTCCCTGCCTCATTCATCATCATACAAGTCTCCTCCTGTGGGAAGAAATACAACTCCTCTTCCTCCTCAGAGCCTTCTTCCCCTTCCCCTCCCAGTATTGCAGTCAGCACGCAATGTCAAGAACCATGAATGGCAACGCTGAGATTAGTGTGCACAACCTGGGATCCTAAAAGTGTGCATTAAAGATAGCTAAACAAGGGCCAAAGACAACTAGAGCACAACCCCAGTTGACAGAACCAATAATTCTACTACTAAAGCAATACTCTTTACAATGATATAATAATACAATACTAGTACAATACACTACTTATTAGTAGAGGACAAACCTATAAGGAAACCATTCTGTTTTTTTGTGTTTTTGGGGACATGCTTCACAAGATTGTATTAAAATAAAATGATAAGGCCCAACATTCCCCTATTACTATGGGTGGTCCCTGCTTATGTAACAGACTAAGCTGCTCATCAGTCATTCATGAATCTCTGAAGGAAAACGTCTGCTGTCCAAAACAAACCTAACTGACCCTACCACTATGAAAACTAACTTAGGTCAGGACTCCCTTCTACAGAGGGTCTGAGGGTACTTCGGGTACCAGTCTGTAGGATTCTTTATTAATACATAATCCTCAAATAGTCTCTTGTGATTTCTTGGATCAGTCTCTGTAACTTCAAAATTGACCTAGCTTTTTCCTCCTCTTTGTAAATCCCTTTAGGGGATCTTTTATAAGATCTCGATTCCTGGTAGCTGATTCCAGCATATCTTTGGAAAATACTATTTCTCTGGTAGGCTTTCCCTACTGGGAAATTATAGTTCAGCTTGTACTGGTCTACTTGATTTAGAACTTTATTCAACTGAATAGTTCCTCTGAACGCTGGCTCATAATGTTCTCTGTTATGTTAGGTTCTTCCTGCACAAAATAAGATGTTTCTTTCCTCTTTTCCATGGTATTGATATACACTGTTCTATTCTCTCAGTATTTAGATTTTCAGTAAGTCTTTCATCAGTTTCATATGTAACTTTGCCTCATGCCTTCTACTAGGAGGGGTTGCTTGCCCGGTATATTAATTCCCTTCGAACCTCTCGTTATTCCCGTTCTCCCGTTTACCTTCGACTGCGAAGGAGAAGGTCTTTGGGAGTCTTGATTCTTGGGGAGCTTCACTCTTCTGTGATCTGCTGAGTGACCGACACTTTGCTGCTGTATGTTTGCGGTGGTATCAGCGGTATGGTTTGTGGACCGGCTGTCCATCACAGATCTTTCGTGCTCTCGCCACCACCTTCCTCTGTACTCCTGGCATTTCGGTTTCTCACGGTGGGGATTCGCTGTGGTTCAGGTGTCCTCCTGTTCAATATTGCACGAGTTTGAAACTCACAGGTATCCCGACTCATGCCTGCTCACGCCTACTCTGCCTTCTCCATGTATAATAATAATAATTTAGCATTTATATAGCGCTACAAACCCTCAGGTATCTGAGCGCTGCTTATTATTACCCACGGTGTGTGGTACTCATTTATCGACCTCGGAAGGATGAAAGGCTGAGTTTGGCCCTGTCGGGATTCGAACCTGCGTCAGCAGGCTCTGCACGGATGTCAAAGCGAGCACTCTACTCACTGTGCTATCAGACCGGCATGCTCGGGGCCTTCAATTGCCTGCGCATGCATTCCTTTCCCCATCTGTTGCTCATCAAGTCCCAGTGGATTAGATACTTCGATTTAAAGGAACATGTTCTTTTTGTATGTGATAATGACATTACGTGCTTCTTCATCTCACTCTTGTAGTTTAAAAGTGTCTGGTATTTTATAGCATCCCATGCAAGGCATGGTGTGTACAGCTTTAGTTCTTCAGAGGAACGGGAGTCCTTGTCACTTAAGGGGGGAGTCTATCCCAGTGAGGTCCCACATGCCTCGACCCATAGGGCGGGCTCACCACCCTAGGGGAGAATGGACAAATTCCCTCGATCCGTCACAGGGGATACGAGTAGGCGTCGGGAACTTTCTTTGACTTTGTAAGGATGCAGAAAGAGGAGAATGAGACACAGGTGGGATGATTGTTGGCATAAACCTTTATTTATTTTATTTTTTTATTATGTGATTTAATTGAAAAACAATGTTTATAAGGTTCCAGTTTTTAAGTTCAACATACTAAGTATTCTCAAGTCTTAGCGGCAACGTCCTCCATTTCGTTTTCAATGGTTTAGGGCATTCAAATCCTCATATTTTTGTCTCGCAAACTTAGTTATTCATATTAATTTTCATTAGGAGGCATTCAGGTTCTCTTGTTTTTATCTCTCAAAGTTAATTGTTCATATTAGATTTCATGAGGGAATTGAGGACTGTCTGTGCTTCTACTTTGTCCAGTACTTCTATGTTTGTTACGATCCTCTCATTTTTCTTTCATGTGTTCCCTATTCACTTGTTTTTGTATGTTATTTCTGTTTCTTCCACAGGCCATGGTCTTGTAGAGTTCAAGTGCCACTGCGATCACCCATGATGTCTTTTCTCCAGTCATCAAGCGTATCCACCAATCTTCTTCCTCATATGTTTCCATCTTTGAAAAGTGATGGTTCAAATAAGTGGACCTTCATTTTTTAGTGCCTGAACAGAATAATAACAGGTGTCTCGCTGTTTCTTTCTCAACTCCCTCTTCACAGTGTCGACACTTGTTTGAAGCAAACAAGCCTCTTACGGCCAAGATTTCATTTGTTGCTAAGAGGTTTAAGCGAGCTCTCAGAAAGGTATTTCGTAGCACTTTGTTCGGGAACTTTTTCATGTATTCCAGAAGTTGGTTTACCCTTTTTATGTTGGTCGGTAAGTTGATTGTCAGTTTGTTGTTGGATGCTTTATCAAGGGTCTTGATCCAGTCCCATTCTTCCATTTTCTTTTTATCCTTGTTAGGGTTCTCCTGTAATAATAATTCTGTGTTGGAAATTTAATTAAGTAACTCTTGGTTTTTCAATTGCCACTTCTTTAGCATTTGGTTAACTCCTCCCTTGATTTCACTACTGATGATGGCCAATATTTTCAGTCGAGTGGGGAGGAATATTTTTCTATCCAACATCAGGCTGTTTCGTTCGATTACAACCTGGAGTGACGTCAAAGACAGTTCTCTCCATATTGAAGCCATTGGGGTCAATTTTGGTAGGTTCAGAACTCTCCGCCAGTAAAGTCCCTCTATCTTCATTCATATTATTGAGGGAATATAGGGCATTGCTTCAGCTCCGTAAGACAAAGATGAAATAACTATTGCTTTATAGAAATGTATGGTATGTATGAAAGAGAACCTGTAAAACTTCTTATCCACTGCTCGTTTGTGTTACAAAAGTTTTTATTTTCAAAAATAACTTTTTGCATCGCTGTTTCCATGATGTTACTCTTCAAGATTACTCCCAAGTATTTGAATTTTATCACTCTGTCTATCTGCTTACCATCTAAGTACCATTTTAGTTTTTCACTTCTCTTAGTCGATTTTTACAGACAAATTATTTATTTCCAGATCGTTCTCTTTTATATATGCAGATAGATTGTCCAATTGACGTTGAAGACCAACCACTGTCTGGTCTAGCAGGGTCAAATCATCTGCGTATAATAGGCGTGTTATTTTTGGGTCTTCTATTGTTGGAGGAAACAATCTGATCTTCTGCTCCTCATTTTGGAAATCGCCCAGATATGTGATGAAAAGAGCTGAGGCTAGCGGACATCCCTGCTTTACCCCTCTTTCTGTTGAAATCTCAGCTGATAGGGTGCCTTGCTGGTTTAGACGTACTCTCATTGTTGTTTCTGAATAGAGGGCTCATACAGGGTCCAAGATGGATTTAGGGCATTTCCAGGCGGCCAGCTTCTTTCATAGGATTTCATGATTGGCCTGGTCAAAAGCCTGGACCAGGTCGATGAATGCTACAAAAACCCTAGGGCTCCCTTCCATGATTTTACCTTTTAAGCTACTCAATAGCATTATGTTTGCTGTTGTCCCCACATTTATTACAAATCCTGCTTGGAAGCGATCAGCGCAAGGTGCCATTCTTGACCATAATTGAAAGCGCGTCAGTAGTCTTGAATCGAAGATCTTGCCGATGGTATCTAAAAAGGCGATTGGTCGGTAGTTCTTAGGGTTTTCTATGCATCCTTTTTTAAAGATTGGCACTACCATTGAGGTCTTCACCTCCTTCCCAAGTGTGACGTCCTCTTCACTTGTGGTATTTCCAGGGAGGGTCTGACTCCCATGTGAGTCCTTCTTTACCTTTTATCTGTAGGGGATGATGGAATCTAGACTGCTCTTACCAATCCCTGGAGGGCTTTGCATGCCTCCGTGCCTCCTCCTGGTCTCAGTATCTCCATTGGTGTTGTTTGTCCAGTCATCCCTACTCTTCCTCTTCTCAGTGACTCCTGCTTCATCAACCTCGCAGACATACATGGGAGTGTACCATGGAGGTGTGTGGCATGGGACAAGGGGGTATGAAGGAGGTGTGCCTCATGGAATGAGGTGAGGTAAAGGAAGTGGGCGGAGGGTAAGAGGTGTTGTATCGCATTTTCCTTAGATGTCCTCCCTGATCCCCGATGGGAGAGACTCTCTCCATGAGATCCTCCCACTGAGTACCACCCCAAGGGGGACTATTGGGTAGCGGACTCACCTCCTCTGGCATCATGGGAAGAGGCTACCCTTCGGGGGGGGGGGGAGTGATGACATCTCAGGATTCATCACACTTATAAAGGGGACACAAAAGGGAAAAGCACTCGAGGAAAAGAGGCAAGAGGAATATGAGACAACTAACACAACACACTATTTGTATCTGCATATTTTATTTATGTATTAAGGGCTTACGCCGAAGGGCTAAACAAAAGGAAAAAAAATACAATAATAGTTAATGCAGATCAAGAAAATAAACGTATGGCATTATGAAGGCAAAGAAGGGAGAGGAGATTTAAGTAGAGAGCAGAATACAGGTAAGGAGGGAGAAGAACGAATTGGAAGAGGAAGGGCGTTCTAATACTTTGGGGCAAGAAGAAGGGATAGAAACCGGGAGGAGGCACAAGGTGGCTTTGGCACAGCAAGGAGAAATAAAGACTCAGAACATAGAGAACGAGGGAGTGAGTAGAAGGAAGAGAAGACATATAAGGTGGTGCGAATCCATAGAGAGATTTGAACAGAAAACATACAAAATTAAAAAGACTTGATTAAAAAGACAGCCAATACAATGAGGGAAGGGCAGAGGAAAGGGAAGAACGTGGAGGAAGGGAATGCAAAGTCCAAATTGAGAGATGATAGACAGATCAAAGTGGGGCGTGCTGATTGGTCTCCCTGTCTAACAGAAGTAAAGAACAGTAGGTAAGGCAAGAGAAAATGAATGCAGAGATAAGGGTTTTGAAAAAAAGCAGACAAAGATAATAAAGGGTCAATCTTCGGGATCTTACAGAAATGGAACTGAGAGCAGAGATAGGAGGAGAAAGAGTGGAAGAAGCCAGGCAGAAAATAACTTTCGTCTTGGAAGGATTCAGGTGAAGAAAGCGAGAATTCATCCATTGTTGGATTGTAGTGAGACATGCAGAGAGTAGTATGAAGAGCATCAGAAAAATAGAGGAAGAGCTGTATATCATCAGCATAGAAAAGAAAAGCCAAGTTTAGAGATGATAGCAGAAATAGGAGACGTGTACAGAGAGAAAAGGAGGGGGTGCGCGAGAACAGAACCTTGGGGAATTCGGTATACGAGACATGAGGAAGGAGAATAGGTCTCAGGCCAAAAAATAGAAAAGATGTGGTTACAAAGATAGGAAGAAAACCATTACAGAACCAACCCAGAAAATCAAAGTGAAGAAAGAAGAGTAGGGTGAGCGACAGAGTTGAACGTCGCAGAAAAGATCAAGAACAATAAGGATAGAGGACTGCTTGTAGTGTCTGGCAGTGAGGAGAGACTTAGTGACGTTAATTAAAGCAGTTTCAGTAGAGTGCATAGGACGAAAGCCCAATTGGTGAAGCAGAAGAAGAGAATGATGGTTGAGATAGTGAGAAACTTGTCAGAGAACAGCCCACTCCTGTAGCTTAGAAAGAAAGGAAAGAAGCGAGATTGGGCGCTACAGGGAAGAGATGGATCCAGATGAGGCTTTTTCAAGATGCATAGTTTTACAGAGTACTTAAAGGCAGCAAGGAAAGTAGACGATGAAAGTAGAAGAAGAAACAGAAGAGTTGATAAAAGAAGAAAGATAAGGAAGAATTACAAGAAAGACATTGGGATTAAGAAGAGGGCAGTGGGTCACACAGGGAAGCAATAGAGTGTAGACTGGAAGGAATGTTAGCTGTCTCAGAATCAGAGACGGGTCTAAAAGAAGGATGAAGAACAGTGGAAGAGACAGGAGAAGGAAAGATGGAGGAGGAAGGTTAGGAAGCTCGTAGTTGTGAGATCTTAGAGGATAAAAAGTTAGAAGGGCAGAGAGAGAAGAAAGAAGAAGGATCGGATGAAGAAGGAGAAGGCAAACAATCCAACAATTGGAAAAGACTACGCTAGTGAGGGGAGATTTGAAGAATAAGTAAGAACATTTGGTTAAGGGGAGAGCCGAATCATATGATGAGTGAAGTGAGGTAAGTGAATAGAGACCAGAGAGGGAGTGAGATTTCCTCCAGCGCAGATTTGAGAGTTACGATTGGCTAAAAAAACTGGACTAATCAGCCACAGAGCTTTGATTGGCTGGACGAACCTGACCAATGAACCAGTTATTCCTTACGAGATCCGTAGCTTCTGGAAGCCATCCAGAAGTTTGTCTTGGATATGTATGTGCTAAAAACGCACCCCCTTCTTGTGGAAAGGACGAATCTTCACTAAAAATGAGTCCATCTTTGAAGAGTTTGTCTAGGTCCAGGACTCTGTGCGTGAAGACAACATGTGTCCCCTGTTCTTGTATGGACCTTGATGATACCATTTAAGTGTCAATCCCAATGTTGTTTTTGTGTGAAGCAGCCACTTACCCAAATATAAACGAATGGAGAACGCCACCTGATGCCACAGAGGCTTCGGAACACACAAACCACAGACTGGTAAAAACTCTGAAAATGGCTATACTGGATAATATTTGTGGCAGCAGCCTAAAAGGTTAAAACCCTGTAATGTTGTGCAAAACTAAACCCCAAAATCATATGGGTGCCAAATCTCTAGTAGGTGGATCCCTTTAACATCTCAGCCATGTGCCGTCTTGTATAGGAGTTCATATCTTTAAATAGTTCACAGGCATAAAACATACCTGATGAGTCCAGGCACTTCTGTTCCCCATGGAACTGGTCCAGATGTCGGCAGCACAAAACGACCATTTGAGTTTTGCACCTTGTCCTTTAGAAAGATGGACACCTGATAAAAAGAAGAACAGATCAGGCAGGGTCCATGATAAACGCAGTACTATGTGCTGCTCCTTACATTATGCGACTGTGTTCTCTACCTGGTTACTCTCACTTTTTAGAGAAATCGACAGGGTGGATACACATTCTACTAGGTCGTTCTTTCCCAATTGCAGCAGAAACATATTCTAAAATGTTGAAATATATGGAATGGCGAGACGGTGGTAAGGCGGTTTAGCTTTCACTTCACAAGGTCCTCAGTTGCCAGCATTTGATCTACAAAGTGTCTACAATTTAATTCAGGCATATGCAGAAGTTACATGCGGATGCAAAAGTGTCAGCATTGTCAGAAGATCCTCTGGGTATCACCTGTGCCACAGGACCAAGTGTCTCCAGTTTGTGAGGCCACAAGGAGCACAAAATGCACAATCCATATGTCGTCACTACTCTAATCTTTAACGTCCATAATAATTAGTCATGTTCCGTGTTACTCAAGGTGATGTGTTGTGAATTTGATATGGTCATTTGTTTGTAAACATGATTATTTAGCTGGACCATACATTTTCTTATTGTCAGTATTTCAAAACAATTTAAATTGGATCTCACTCCTGCAACCTTAACTCCCTTTGGGAATCTTAACATAAGAATATTACATGCAGAGGCTGATAAGTCAGTATGATCAGATACAGTAGACAGGTGGGATATATAGACAAGAAAGATAAGCTTGACACAAAAGCAATGTTTTTTCTGAATATGTAAATTATGGCTTCATTCTTTCAACCCTTTAAGTAATGCACAAGCCCCAAATACCAATACTCTTGTTTAGTAATAGGCTTGGAATTAAACAGTACTTGTTTGGTTAAGCGTACATTCCAGTGCAAATAGGTTGTAGATGAGAAGCCTGACTGTCTCTTTTACAATGTGTGAGCAGGAGATCAAAGCTCCATCTCATTGGCTGTCATTTTGTCTTGACATTTATATACAATACCAACATTATCAAGGAGGACAGAGGTTGCATGTTTCAAGAATTACTCCCTTCTCTTCCTTACAGCTCAATTCCATGAACATGCTATGCCTCTGATGGGTTCTTGAACTACTAATGGTACCAACGTTCCTGATCATCAACCTTACAAGAAATCATTCAGAAGGTATGAAGCTATATCCTTGATTAGAACACTTAGAGGAAACTTTACTACGATGGATACCATTCTATAGGGGCTGAGCTCATACGCGAGGACCATGGTTAAGAAACATTTCAAGGAACTCACTTTTGCACAAAAAAAAGATTAATCTGTGCATAGTGTCACATTGGTTTGGTGGTATTAATTTTTCTTTTCATGTATTTTCTTCACGAAAACTGTACATTTTAGTAATAGGCTACACGGATAAGTGACACTTACTCGGATGTGCATGTCTTGAAAGAAGATGAGAAGTGTTTGTCTAATCAGCTGAAACTCTCCGGCCGGGAGGCAATTGTACATCTAGAGAGGAAAGGGAAATATGGAGGAAAATTTTAATAAAGACAAGGGAAGCATCATGGGAAGTGATTAACCCACAAACTGAGGTGCAATAACAGTACGTTGATACTGAAACAAATGTTAAGCTGGATCTGCTTGGGATGGCTATAAGCGTTTAAAATAATGGGGAGGGTACAAATGGAGCTGGAAGCTGGGAGAACTAGGACAGGGAGAGGTGGTCAGTCAAAGGTTTGCGAGTTCCAAGAGATTTCAAAAGCGCAACCCTCCTGGATGAAGGCAATCCAGGCTGGAACAAACTTGTGAAAACCAAGGTCTTGGAGAGAGGAGTGTCAAAAGCAGCAGAGAGATCAAAAAGGAGGATTATGGAGGAGAGTCTGAAGTGGTAAGCATAAGAAAGAAAGTTAGAGAAATGCAAGAGTGCAGTCTCGGTGACATGCTTACTACAGATCCTACATTGAAATGGATTTCTCCAAGGCCTTTATTGTCAAGGAACTGTGGCGGGCAAGGAAGAGGATGCAGACTCTTACAAGGCATTTCAAGTGGGTCTTTTATTCCATCAATGCTTCGTGCTCTGTATCTTCCTTTAGGATGGCTGTCTGGTGTTTCAGATACCTGGACGTTTCCACAGTTCCAATCGCATAGTGGTCTTGGTGTAGTTTCTGCGACCGCCAGGTCCACCGCGAGATCTCCGTAGTCATGCCACCACTCGTCGTTCCTCCCTTACTCTAACTTACAGGACACTACTGGGTTTCGGTACAGTTTTGCAACTCACGCTTTGAAACACTTGTGTATAGGTGGGTTATAAATATATCATATCTTGCAGTCTTTTCTGTCTTCACAGTCTCCTCCCCTCTCAGGTAGTATACATAGCCATGGACCTTCCCCAGCGTGTATGTCTCTCTCGGTGTGTCTCTCTCCGTCTATCTCTCTCTCTCACTCTGCGTGTGTCTCTCTCTCTCTCTGTGTCTCTGTCTCTCTCTCTCTCTGTGTCTGTGTCTGTCTCTGTCTCTGTCTCTCTCTCTCTCTCTCTCTCTCTCTCTCTCTGCGTCTGTCTCTCTCTCTCTCTGCGTGTCCGTCTCGCTCTCTCTGCGTGTCCGTCTGTGTCTCTCTGTCTGTCTCTGCGTCTGTGTCTCTCTGCGTGTCCGTCTCTCTCTCTCTCTCTCTCTCTCTCTCTCTCTCTCTCTCTCTCTCTGTGTCTCTCTCTCTGTGTCTCTCTCTCTGTGTCTCTCTCTCTGTGTCTCTCTCTCTGTGTCTCTCTCTCTCTCTGTGTCTCTCTCTCTGTGTCTCTCTCTCTGTGTCTCTCTGTCTCTCTCTCTGTGTCTCTCTGTGTCTCTCTCTCTGTGTGTCTCTCTCTCTCTGTCTCTCTCTGTGTCTCTCTCTCTGTGTCTCTCTCTCTCTGTGTGTCTCTCTCTCTCTGTGTGTCTCTCTCTCTCTCTCTGTGTGTCTCTGTGTGAGTCTCTCTCTGTCTCTCTCTCTCTGTGTCTCTCTCTCTGTGTGTCTCTCTCTCTGTGTCTCTCTCCCACACACACCCCCCCTCCCAAACCCACCTCCGCTACTGCTCCGGCCTCTCTTCTCCTCACTCCAAGCTCATCATTCCAGCTAAATGGAGTTTTCCATTTAAAAGGGTACTCACAAATTCTTGCTGACAATAACATATACTTGTTCTATCTTCATACAAGTCTTTACACGGTATGCCTAAAGAGGTATTGTTGGGATGTTCTTTAGGGAGTTCCTCACTGGAAAGGGAGCCCTTGTCCCCACAGGGGGAGTCTCTCGAAGTGAGGTCCTGCACGCCTATACCGCTATGAAGGGTGTTGCAGAGCGGGCTCACATCAGGAGGCTCCCCCTTGGGGAGAAAGGACAAATTCCTTATGCTTTGTCACAGTACGCAGTGATCGTGTTAAAGACCACTTGTTCCAAATATCCTTAAATAATGGGATATTTGGCTGGAAATGTTGGGTTGGCAAAGCTTTCTTCAAAAGGGGTAAGACAGTTTCAGATTTGAAGGAAGTATGGAAGAGTCCAACTGAGGGAGATGTTAAATACCTCATAGAGATGAGGGCAGGTGATTAGGACTAGGTCTTTGACTGTTTGGGGAGCAAACAGGTTGATCAGAGTGAAAGATGAGGTTGGGCTGTGAAGGAGTGTTGCTAATTCGGCAGGAGATGTAGAGGAGAAGTTGTTGAGAGTTGACGGGGTAAAGGAGAAGGTGGCAGAGTGAGGACTTTGGTCATTACTTTTCCTCTGAAGTTCAAAGTGATTAGCATCGAGGGAGGAAGCAGTAGATATTGGTTCTTGAGTTGTGAGCATAGCTTAGAGGGTCAAAGAAGCTTTTATGGGGTGATTGAACAGGGAGGATATTAGGTTTGTGATGGAGGATTTGGCAGAGTCAAGTGCAAAGGAGAGTGCAGCGAAGGAATCGTTGCAGGCTGGGAGTAGCATGCGGGTACAGGATATGCACTAGCATCACAGGTCATAGCACATATTTATTTTGAGGATCTCGATATTAAACAGTGGTTCCAACACAGGGGACATGGGAAGGAAGGTGTGAGCATGCTTGCAGGATACTCTTAGATAGGGAGTCATGAGTGTCCAAGAATGGCAATTGGAAGAGGCACTAATAGGAGAAAGGTCTCACATAAAACTAAGGGCCTGTAAATCCTGCTTGAATGTCCTCATGGTCATTGAAGAATGGGGAGGGCGAGTAGAGGATGGAGAGATCCAGATGTTAAAGTACACAACAGAGTGATGAGAGGGAGGCAGGTCAATGGCGAGCCACAATACAAATAAAAGACTGTTTTTGCTATCTGATTGAAATAGAGCCTTATTTATCAAACCTTTCCTTCCCTCCCGATTTTGAAAATGAACTAGACCTCCACTTGAGAAGGGGAAATAAATACAGTCAGAATTCAGGTACACAAAGGTCTACCCAAATATTGACATGAGCAGAGTCTCTTTTTCAGAGTATAGACAATCACTTTGCAGGAGAATAATTTACGTATGGTGAACTTGCATATATATATTGGTAATTTTGAAAACCTGACAGGAGTTTACTAGTCAGTGAATCCGAGGCCCAAACCTAATACACCATCTCTACAACAAGCCCCCTCATTAAAAAATGTAATTGGTTTCTTATATAGCACTTCATTTCAGAGACCAGACTCTAAGCGCAGGTCCAGGTTTTGAACCAGTGAGGTTTAGCATAGTATTATTTCCAATACGAGCGTGTTGCCCCTGAGCTTTCCTCCCAGGCCCTAGCCTCCAAGTTAAGCATGCACTGAACAACAGGATCACCGGTTTAGAAAATGTTTTAGAAAGGGGAGTAAAACATACACAAAACGGGATGCTCTTACTTCAATTAGCTGCCGGAAGGTTTCATCCACCTGGTTCAGAATACTGGGAGAATCTCGTATGAAGTCCTTGATGGCATCCATGTGGTTGAAAGTGACGAGCAAAATGTCTTTGGGGCGAGGGCAGAGTAGAACCTGGTACTTAAAAGCCATGGTCATCAAATCATACAGCTACATCACCCCCAAAAACAAACAAAAGAAGAGATTAGGTCACCGAGGGCAGAATCAGCATGAGTTCAATCACGCAGGTAATCTCCTTCCTTCTCTAGTGCCCACGGCAGAGACTTCCTATATATTTGATAAAACAAAAATGAAATTATTAACCTTCCTATGAGAATCTCCACCTGGATGAGCAACCTTTTCCACAAACGTGTAAACAGAAGAAAGAAGAGACATAGGAAACCCAACATAAGGGAGCTGATCTTTGAAGACAAGCTTCTCTGTTGATCTCACCTTAGTCCCCCCATTCCCTGAATTGATTGGTTGCTCTAGACAATATCAGTTTACCCATTTCTGGGGTGCAGACTGATAAAGTAGACATCCTTTGAGACTCAGCAAGAAACAAATAGTAGCCCCTTTAAATCAACAGTTTCTGCATTAAATAGGCCATTCTAGAGTGGAGACAATGAGAGCCTTTCTGATGGGTTCTATTGCGCTCAAGTTAAACGCTTTAGTAAGAAACTATGTACTAGTCATTGAATGGACACTACTTGGATAGTAAGCAATTGTCATTACTTTTCAAAGACTCATTTTACGTCAGATGTTCAAAATGGTCTGCTATTGGAGTATGTGAAAGCAAAGCCAATGTGATCAAACATGATTTAGAAGTTAGGAGATTTGAAGATTAGAGGTATTACGAGACCTGACATCACTCTGGGGAAAGCATAGCATCCGCTTCTGATACACAGATAACAGAGTTTACAAACTGCACTGTTAGTAAAATTAGATCATTTAATGTTGAGATTAATTTAAAACGTTAGAATTTTGAGAATAATCCTAGTTGGCCATAAATGTAGGTTGCTATTAAAAAAAACAGTGCGAGGTCAGAATGTAGGCGCATGTGTGGGTCGAATACACGGTTACATTTTGAAAACGTATTTTTCCTTACTGAGGAAAGAACATTTTTCTTCCTGCTCACTGATTTGCTACAGAAAATTACTTAGCAAACTCTAGATTTGTAAAGACAGACATACACCTCCTCACAACAAAAAAGGATGTTCAGAAGTAGGACATCAGCCCAGATGCTTGTTATCGATGCATTATAAAAGCAGCGGCTGAGCGATACATTTTAAATTGAATACAGGTTAATCACTTAGAGGTGTTTGCCCTGTTTTGATGGTCATGGAAAAACTACAGTTCTCCATAGTGTGACGAATCCCAAGGTATCATAACTGCTTCAGATGGGGAAACCCCTTCTCATGAGGCCAGGGAGGTTAGGACACTACCCGAATGACCCCCTGAGGGTGGTACTCAGCGGGAGGATCTCATGGGGAGGAAGGACCCAACAGAGTAGTGAAAACTCTGGGAAAATGCCATGCCCCTTTGACCCTTCCACCTTTCCTCAAAAACCCTCCAATTCCACACTACCTAATGCCCTCACGTATATTTGCAGGAATGTGGGTTGTTTTACAGTAATAGAACAATACGCAGCTGAAAAGACCATAGTGGGTTTGGCTGAAAAAACGAGTGGGCCGTTCTGGTAAAACAACCCAAATGAAATCCATTACCCACTCCCACCCACCACCCCTTACTTGAGGTGTGACGCCGACTCGCTGTGTTCCTGCAACGTCTGTTCCCATTCACTTCCGTGATCAGGAACTAGCGCCAAAGCAAATGGCTGCAGGGAACACCCCTGCAACTCCTGCTGACATTATAGTGAACAAGGATGCGGGGGACACGCCCGCAGCCCCTGCTGCTCTTGTACACTATAATGCCACCGAATAGGGGATTTCGTTGAGATTTTCGGCCGTGCAAACTTTTCGTACGACCGAAATTCACCCAAATCTCCCAATCAGTAATTATTTTCGTTCATTTTGGCCTTTTCATATTTCCAGTATATCCACCAAGTAATGACTGGGACGAGGAAGGGGTCAGGAATAATGAAGATCACAGAGAAGAACAAATGCATATGCTCTAGTCTTTTGAATGATCCTATTGGTCAGCTGTCATCCAACAGCAGAGCGGTAAGAGAATGATGGCGTTTTCAGCTCGGCATAGGCCGAGAGCTAGGCAAGCTACGAGCACACCAGCTGAGCAGAGAAGCAGACGCTGTTCGTGAGAGAGGCGCATTTACAGGAGGCCTGAGAAGCAGAAGGCAGACCAGGAAGAGGAAAGATACCCGCCGATGACCGAGGGCACTGGAGTGCAGAGAAACCACCAGCGAACTGCAGATGAGATGCGCCGAAGACTGGGAAAGCCCCGGTGAGCCAGAAAAGCCACTAAAGATCCTTGGAGACCTGCGAATCCACCGGAGGGTGACAGTCGAGACCCTGTAGGTACTAGGGTGGCTAATCCCAGGATTGGGGAGACCCATAGGGTGCGTGAGGCCGAAGTGACGCACAGAAGGAATCTTCACCGGGACCCATATTGTGAAAGCATATCCCGAACAGTAATAAAGAGGAATACAAACTTTGCATATATAAGTGGGACCCACAGCGATGGGGGGTACTGAGAACGGGTCTGCTCACAAAGGGTCTGGGACCCTCAAGACGGCTTAGAAAAGGTGTCCAGGCTATTCTTCCCTGTTGCAGGGCCTGGGAGTCAGGTCGGCCAAGTAAAGATAAGGACCTATCTTGACAACTAAAGACCCCGAAAAAATGTGGATAAAGTATGGAAAGACTCTGGGGAAGGGAAACAACCCCTTGAGTCTTGTGACAAGTTTGATTTTCTACATTTTTTGGAAATGTTATTAAGTTGGGCTGTAGGTTGACAGCCAAGAGATATTTCCCTTTTCACCTTATGTTGAGTTTAGCTTGTGATGGATGGAGGGATGGATGGATTAGGATCTGGACATTGAACAGTGAACTTTACTTTGGACATTCTGACACAGGCAGTTTCCTTCGCTAGTTGGTGAGGCAGGGAAACCCCTCTTAGAGGTAGGGTTGTTTAGGAGTTCCTTCAACTCACCTCCGTATTTGTTATTAATAAAGGCCTTTGCCAATCAACATGCCAACCTTGTGTCCGATTCTTACTCCTACACCCTCACAATAGTTTGATACAGAGTGCCTACATAGGAGGTAGTACTGCTGTTTTGAAATGTGATTAAAAAGCTTTATAAAAAGGCTAAGATTATTTTTATAATACACCTTTTTTGTTGTTGGATTCTGTCTTCACCATCCTCCTCAAGACAAAAATGCCATACAAGCCGGTAATCAGCACCGTTGGAAATAACTGGCGCTTCTTGTTGGTAACAGTGATGAACGCTCAGCTAGATCCCCGCCACCTGCACAGGCTATTGCCTTTACAATGCCTGTGCATGGCAGCATCTGAGCAGTTCAAATCTGTTGTTATTGCACAGCGAAGGAAGACCTTTATGAATATGGATTATCCTTAAAACGTGCATAAGCTGCAAGCACGAATAACTGCATACCTTATCCATGCTAGCCTGGTTCAGCCTCATGATGGATGCATGGGCCAACCGGTCAAATACGGTCCTCAGGGCTTTCTTGGAGTAGAGTTCCTGGGGCTTGAACAGCTCCTCCATGAATTTCTTGTTGAACATGGTGGTGATGATGTCATTCATTACTGTAAAACCCAAGAAGAATTACACTGAAAGGAAAACTTCAATGATTCTCTTCAGAAAATGGCAATAACATAATAGTTCAAAGTAGGACAGGAAATATAATGTGATCGTAATGGATGAAACTGATATCTAGAAGAAATAAAAATAGTAATAATTGTACAGTAAACATGCTTTTTACTACAACTAAAAACAATATGGTTCAGTTGCAAATATCGAGTCTCAAATTTGCTGGTATTCGCACTGTGGACCAAATCAAAAAAGGAATGTATAAATGTTATACATGCAGGGGAATGAAGGTAGTTAGGTTCTCTGTGCAAGCGGTTCATCAACCTCAAATGTCCACAATTAAAGATAAAACAGAAATGTCCAGAATGTTTCCATAAAATGTTACATTTTAACCAACCATAATACACTAGGGCGCATTGGGGCCACAGCAGACTAGGGTCCCCTTATTCTTACAGATCAAGGAGGCACATTTAAGAACATTCAGGGGTACAGCCGATTTCAATGAGGCCACAGTAACACCTTGCAAGCATTAGTACTATACCACAGAGTGGGTGTGTGGTTTATGAACCCATATAAAGAAAGCTCTTATTTCACCCGATTTAACTTATCGCTTGGTATCAAAGTATTTCTTCACTGGCAATTGTTTTGACCCATCACACCCAGGCTAGTAAGTTAGAAGACTTTTCCAAACATCTACATGAGTTTATTTCTTTTAGCAACTATGGTCTATTTAAAAAAAAAGCACACCAAGAAAGGTGGTTTTATAAAGATTGGGACACACAAACTGAAAGGTTCTTCACGCTGAGACTTTTATTGGTGTTCAATCGTACAGGTGAGGTATTGTCTGCAAAGGAAATGGTGGCTTGCTCATTTTGCTCCCTTTCTAGCTCTGTGCCGGTGCCCGTCCTTTTCAGGTCGGGTTGACTGTAGGACTTCCGGACCTCTCGCTCTCTGGCTTCACCCTACCCGTGTTCAGGAGGTATAGGTAACCAGGTAACTTCCTGTAGTCCACCATCACTGATCTGCTCCTAGCCATCGGTTGGTAACTGGGATGTCCCTGTACTGATGAAGAGAAGCACAGGTCAGATCATCTCTGCATCTTCCTCAGATCCCACTATCCGTCTGCAAAGCCCTGTCCGCAGTTTTCACCCTCTTTGCCATAGCCCTGCTTGGTTCCCCAGTAGCCTGATTGAGGAGCCATGGTGCTAACTGGGATTTAGTCACCTTGCTCACCTTTTCTTTATGGCCCCTAGTTATTGTGAGTTGGTCGGGCAGCATGCATCTTTCATCGTCACCCTTCAATAAGCCCACCTCTCCCAGCAGCAGTAAGAGTCCAAGACCATGCTGCCTTTATTCAGAGAAGTGCCATTTCATACCATGCCACCTGCATCTCACTTTGGTATAAATGGGCCAAGCGTGAGATGCAGTTGGCCAAAAGTGAGAAGCTCCTGCTTATCTCGTTCACCTATCACCACCCTCCCCACGCAGAGGCCTGCCCAAGCATACCTTGCAGATCATGGCACAGTATCAGTCTGGCAGAGCCGCAGTCTTTATGCCCACTTGCGACTGATGGTTGCAGAGACTACCGTCCCATTGCCCTCACAGATGATGGTAATGATTTCCACACATTTGCTCTGAGAATTCTGCAGGAGCTCCATGGTTGTGTGGCAGAGCCCAAGCACCAGCCACTGAACAAAGCTGAAATAAGCGAAGAAATGCCACATTCTAATACAAGCATCCCCGCCACTGGACCAATAGTCGTTAATTCCAGAGGACTATGTTATCTTTGGGACTTCACATTTGGGCCAACATGGCATGACCTGCATTCAATGTAAAGTGGCCTCCCAATAGAAAGAAAACTAAGTATAAAAACTACCCCACTGCCCACTGGATCGGTAAGCATTCTTTGACATATGTGACATTTTATTCTATTTGGAGTACTTTATATTTAACCCCCGCCAAAGTAGGGCAAGTGTTATAAAACACCTCATCTATCTGGGTAAAAAGAACTTTGAACTTAGGACAGAAGCACTGAAGATGGAATTGGTGCTTAGGGCAGTTTTTAGTCACCCCAACCTTTTGTCGCCCTCCTTTAAAATAATAGGGATTGTTAAGCAGATTTTCCCACTGGTGGTTATTGAAGGCTTGTAAGGTCTGTACCGTTTCATTAAAAAAAGAAGAGCTCTAGTATCATTTCTAATCTTGGGATCTGATACCGGGATATTATTGCTTTATTTGTTTGGGGGCTTGACCTCCAAGTTGCCCAAGCTGTGTCTAAGATAACAGCAATAAAACACTTAACGAGAATGGCAAAAAAATGTAACACTGCGTAACGCCGTCAGGGCCGAATGAAGTTCAAGGTGAACACCATAGCTAGGGTCGTTGAAAACACCAGTCAAAATGTTATGTACTTGGTGGCGTGGTCAAGAGTAAGTCAGCTGCACTGGCTGCCAGAAAGCTAGAGCATGATAGAAGAATGGCAAAGCCCTTGAAAAAACGAGGGAGCCTTCAGAATTTCAAAAGGAAGGAGGCTGAACCAGAGTGGATTTAACACAGGAAACGGGCTTTTCTTTGTACTCAATGGTTTCAGTATCCCCCCCCAGTTAACACCATCATGGAAAGGGCCTACTAAGCAGTAAACTAAGCAGTTTAGCAAACCTTAGTTCAGAATGCAAGTCAAACTGTAAAATAACATTCCATTTCCTAAAATCAAAATGTACGCCTTATAGATTGACGGGGGGCGGGGGGGAGGCCCTGGGCGGGGGTCTTTATAGCACAAGAATCACATGTCTCCAAGTTTTTCCCAGAGGTGAAGTTGAGGATGGGGTCATTAACTCAAGCCATAATGATCCCACTGGAGGCCTATGAGGCTTTTATCACATGGAGTGATGCAACTAAAAAAGGCAATGTTTTAGTGGGGCGGGGGGGGGGGGGGGTGGCACTGGGGTAGGGGAGTATAGGTAAGTAACTTGTCATTTTAATTTAAAGAATATGGATCTAGTAACAGACTTAACACATTTTGTGTTTCACTACTACTTGCTAATTTGGGGAATTTAGTTGCACATGCTCGTCTCACCCTTTACACAGCTGAAGACAACTGTTTCTGATCAGTGTTTTAGGCTGCTGCTGAAGTTTGACTGAGGTCTGTAATACATATTATAGATTGCATTCTCAGCACTCTCATTGACTCAGAGGAGGTCTATAATATACTCCATACGCTAATATAGGGCTCACACTCTTTTAAAAATCCCACTAGACCTGAAAGGCGAGTTCCTTGGTTGACATACTCATCCTAAGAAAAATGCACACACCCATGGTGCCAAAATATTTATCAATGCGTTCTATAAAACGGTGCACGTCACCATAAGCACACTTCATATTTGGTGTAATGTAGCCACCCAAAGGCCAACCATGCACAGTGAAACATGTATGTGCCATTTACTGCAAGCAAAGTTTATTTGCAGTAAATGTAAAATAAAGGTTTCAAACATCCCTATACTCGCCAGCAAGGTCGAGTACCATGCAAATGGTACTCGCCCTTCAAAACATCTCCAAGACAATGCAAGTGAGTTAGTAGATTTTACTAGCAATGTATGTTGCATTAATGGCTGGGGTTTAGAGATTACCTAGCTGGTAATTGGCTGCTATCCTGAGCTGTGGGTCTTGAGGGTAGCAAAGCTGTTCACGAGGACTGAGGGATGTTACCCACTGTGCAAGCCCTAACCTCCAGTCTGTAATGCTTCTAGCAACAAAGTATCAGTCGTAGGTCGTTAAAAGTGTGTTTTTGGCAGTGTAAGAAAAAACTCCACAGTTCCCTTTCATCAAAGGGCAAGCATGCTTATAAGCCTTTTTTATTTTTTTTAAAGAGAAGCTTTCTCCAGATAAAGATGGTTGCCTAGGGCAGACGAGGTCAAGCCTATCTTCACTTTCCATGGTAGCGTGTGTGTGTCAGAGTTGTCTGGTGGCGTGCCTGAGTCT
Organism: Ambystoma mexicanum; assembly: GCF_040938575.1. Classification (NCBI taxonomy): domain Eukaryota; kingdom Metazoa; phylum Chordata; class Amphibia; order Caudata; family Ambystomatidae; genus Ambystoma; species Ambystoma mexicanum. Next base: position 100,845,508 of record NC_090934.1, read on the forward strand.
GTGACATGCAGAAAAGTAATGTAAGTGATGACAGCAATGGGGAGTGGGTGATAGAGAACAGGGACAGGTGAATGGAGAGACCAGCATGTGAACGGGGTACAGAAATACAGAGCTTGGCTTGGAGGGGAGTAGCATCCATCTCCCTGAAAATGTGGGCCTTCATTGCAGTATTTTACCGGGTGTTGGAGCAAGCAAAGCAGGATAACAGTCTCTCCCTCACCGGGTGCCAATAAAGAACATTATCTTTTCTGTCCAAGACAGCCTGCTGTTAATAAAATTGCGACAGGATGATTTTATGAAGCCAAGAGTAATTATTTCATTTAGTTTGGCTCCAAGCCTGTGGAATCCTGTAAGGATTTGAGGCACTCAGACATTCCCTAATTTGACAGTTGGGTGTAGGGCCAGGCAAGTCTCCCGTTAATCACTATATACTGACATAATAAGTTCTGACTTTTGCTTGAGGTCAGTTTTTCTCTAATAGAGGGAAATTGAACTCTTTCGCATGCTCACTTTCTTGAGATTGAGTAACCAATTTATTATCTATTTGTTAAAGCTATTTACAAATAAAAGGATTTTTCTTATTCACCTAACAGTTTAATCTGAATACGTACTTCAAGTGATGCCACCTGCCTATGGGACTGTTTTATGAAGATGACGGGGTGCCAGAAGCGGAAATTCTCTATTCAAGCCTATTGATGTACGAGGGTGTCAACCGCAAAGCCTTGGGAGGTGAAGGGAAGTGAAATCCATTGATTTTGAATTTATATAAGGATTTGATACTGAAGCATTTAATTATTGTTAAAACTACACAGTGAAAGGAACACTTACGTTTTAAACAAAAGGGACAGGTTAGTAGTGGTACTAACTTACTATTCCCCAAAGCACAGTTATTGGGAGTTGTTACTCGGCCATGGGTGTGGATAACATCCAATTGGGAATTTTAAACCCACCTTGGCTTCCAGTTCTCTATAAAACCCAAGGGTATGCATCCATACTTTGTAAATCCTGAAGAACTAAGACCACTCTGATGAATCGCAGGAATTTGTCCCTTCTCCCCAGCGGGGACCCCCATCCTGTGCGGAAGGGAGATGAGCCCGATCTGCAATACTCTCCCTAGGGATTAAGGCAAGTGGGACCTCGCCGGGCGAGACTCCCCCTTTGGGGACAAGGACTCCTGTTCCCAGGAGGATCTCCCAAGCGGACCTTGCAAAAATAACACCTTTAAATATTTCTTAGGAGAACATTTGTGAAGAGAAGGCCAATATTTGTTATTGGGAATACAAAACAAAAAAAAAACTCCTGTTAAACTCCCATTCCACTGGGATGAATAAGAGAACCCAGCAGAGAAAGAGAAAAAAAGGAACAAAGATTTGTGCTGGGGAAGCCGCACAGCTACGTCAATCCAAAAGGGGGCGGAAGAGCCTGGGGAAAAGAAGGAAGAGCCTGCGAATTTCAAATGGGCAGAGACGAAGACTTCAGGGCGAAGCAGAGAGGAGAGACAGAGAGGTGACAGACGTGTAACTGTCGGTAACCAGGAAGCCAGAAGAATTGAAGCTGGGCATGTGGCGTCCCGAAGCGGGGAGAGAGAGGAAGAAGCAGAGACCGGTGGCATGACCAAGGGAAGACCATGGTAGACCTGAGATCCAAGTAACAACAAAGAAACCGTTCCGAAACGGGCAATACGGGACAATCGAATAACTGAGATATCGGATCACCATCCAAGACGAACAGAGGGAAGAGAAGCTGGTGAAAGGACACGAGATGCCAGTTTAGGAGGAGAGGGAGTATATCCTCTACGAACGAAAACCATGGTGACATTAGCCCTAAGAACAGAAGGCAATAGGGATAACAGGAGACCCAGGAGAGTGGATAAAAACTAGCATTGTTGGAATGCTCATACTCATCTCAGTCAAGAGAGAGAAAATAGAACAAGAGTGAATGAGAAACCCTGCTAGACTGTTCATACTTGCCTTAATCTGGAGGGAAGTGTTATACAGTCAGTACAAAGAGAAGTGAATGGGGAATATTCTTATGAAGACTCATACCAAGAAGGCCTAGGTGAAAAAAAACTGGTCATAAACGGGAAACCTGAAAACAAGCTGGAAGTTGTAAAAACATATCCAGAAAAAGGACAGAAGGAAATTAAGGATTATAAACTATTCAGGAAAATAGGAATAGGAAAAGATAATTTGTGGATAGGTTTACCAGGGGATGATAAAACGATCAATCCTTATAGAGGAAATCAAGAGAAGAAACAAAAAGTCCAAAATGATAACCAATGAACTGTACGAACTGATGCAAGTGTTCACTTAGAGACTATCTGAAGATCATCTATTGAGAAGCAGCTGAAAGATAAATCAATAAACCTCAGGAGAAGGGAGACACTCTCCTGATTTTTGAGTTCTTAAAAATAGTGGTAGGGTCAGATAGGATAAAGTTGGACAGTTTTCTTCATAGACATTCACTGGCGAGTGACGAGCACCTTAGCTAGGTTTGTTAGGCAGGGACGCCTAACAAAAGACCTGCATTATTCCTGTTAGTTAATAAACATACCTGTTAAATATCTAATCAGAGTCTGTGTCCGCCTTCTAACCTACCACACCATCCAAAAAGAATTTCTGCAGAAGAGCAGCCTGGCTGTCTCCTTTTCAGACCACTTCTAACTGAGAAGATCTCCCATTATCTGAGAATGAACATGAGCCTTTGTCATCTTGACTGAAGAGTCCCTTGCCTTGACCAAGTGGGCACACATCCATGGTATTAGCAAAAAGGTTGATGGATGGACGGCTCTGAATTAATTATAACATCTAACATTACACTGGTTAACCCTCCAGATCATGGCTTTCAAGTCTGCTATGGCATAACAGAAAGAGGAAAACCATATGAAAATACGGCTTGGCCCCATCCCAAAAGAGGCAGTCCACCCTGAACTGCTAGGTCACATGCCTTCTGCACAAGACCACATGGTACTTCAGAAATGCTTCATCCTCATTGGGCACCATTAGTGAGATGAAGCTTGGGTTTCTAGGCACTGGTGTGCTGTAGGGAACTAAGCTGCACCACAATGATGAGGCCCGACAAGGCCAAAACATGTCTGGGGTTGATTGTGTTTCTGTGAAAATGAGACAAAGCTAAGACATTTGGACTGATCCCGTTGTTTGCAGTGAAACATATATCTAAGGTTGACGAAAAATGTAGAACAATTTATCTATCGAAAAAACGATACATCCAAACATTGGCATTTCCTCAAAACAATAATTTCATACGTGTGCAGATCATTGCATACAAACAATTGTGATGCCAATATAAAAGACAGTTTGTAAATACAGAGTGCTCCTCTTGTTGCATAAAGGAGGTAGCACAACACAAAAACATGTAACATAGAATACACAACTGATTCTCATTTCATCCAGAAAATCAATGTCAGGCACTCAAAAACTTAGTAAATTATACAGATGTAGGTCTGTGACAAACAAAAAGCTGGAGATAAAACTCTCACTTAACGCCCGACTCATGATTGGGCCAACCCTTAAATGCGGCAGTAATAGCGTTACCGCCGGCTTTAAGGGCTGAGGCCCAACTCATGATGAACCAGATTGTTATTGTATGTTACATGTTTGTGTGTTGTACTACCTCCTTTATACAACAAGGGGAGCACTCAGTATTTACAAACTTATATTGGCTTCACAATTGTTTGTATGCATTGATCTGCACACGTATGGAATTATTGTTTTGGGGAATTGCCAATGTTTGGATATAACGTTTTTTGATATATAAGTTGTTGTGCATTTTTTCGTCAACCTTAGATACACCCTTTGTTTCAATATTATGATTATCAGCCCCAATATCTAAGGTTGTTAAAAGGGCAACCCTACCTTTGGTTTTTACCCCAAATTTGGCAGTACCAGACTGATTTGTATACCTGTGGTCTCTTTCTGAAATGGCGAAAAATGGCTAAACAAACAATATTGTAGAGCTTTGCCCAGAGCACTGCCAGTAATTAAGATTGTCTCATAACCTTCCACACATCACATTGTTTGGCTAGGGTCGTTGAATGCACCATAGGTTGCATTCTCCCCAGCCACTTCTTCAACGGCCACCTGCACTGACTCCACGTGGAACTGGAAGCAGTTGGTGAATATTAGAAAGAAAATGCAAACATGTTCCACATTCATCTAGTATCATCTCTGTGTTCACATTGTCCTGCCAAACAGATCTCATTTTAGTAGAATATCTCAGTGCACCTTTAATTCATATGCTACACTGTATTCAACCTACCAATCTACCAACGATTTGCCCAGGACAGCTCTTCCACAGCTACCACTAAGCGAGTAAGAGAAAGCCTGCAGGAGACCCACTTTGTTTAAGTTAGTTATGCTCTCTCATAGCCACAGTGTCAGGATTTTCCTCTGACCAGGAGTTACTCATCGTGACCCAGGAGCTGCTTTACTTCCAAAGGAGATACAACAACTAGAACTTTGTCTCATGGGAGTTTATGAATGCATTTTTTATGCCAATTCCCAGATACAGTTAAAATTCAGATAGGTATATTTGTGTGCCACCAGTTGGCTGGAGGAGCCAAAAGTAGCTCCCGGTAGCTGTTGGTGTAAAACTAACCACGCTCTTCTAGGCCCTACGCAGAAGCTAAATAGATCCCGGCTCCTTGCAATTACGAACCCTGTCATAATGCAAGGGCGAGCTAATGAGTGAGGCGGACATATGGGTCATACGGTTGCATTTTCAAGATTCGACCACCCAGCAGGCAACGGGATGGAAGGCATATTTTAAAAGTCGCAGGACAGTCTCACAAACCACAACCAATGCAATGCAACAACCCAGGACCATAACAAACCAAAAAGGTGAAAGGCCTTTATGCAACAAGTAAGCACTAACGGATCAGTTGAACCCTTCTTGGACAAAGGAGAGCATGGTTTCCAAAAGGAAAGCAAGTGACCATTTAGCCCAAGGTAAAGTCAGTGGGATTACACCTGCACCAAGATGGTATCCATGATATTTTGGGGGAGGAAAGAGGGGGAAGAAAGAAAGAAAGAAAGAAAAAGAAAGAAAGAGAAGCAGCGCCTGATAGGTTGGTGTCCACAAGACACCTTCTTTGAGTGCAAAGAAATGGTATGTAGGTAATTATTGCATCCAAGTTCCCGCCTCTACGCCCTCTCTGCAAATACCACCTGGTGTCTGCTCCAATACGATGGTTGGCAAGCACAATATTTGAATTCACCATGCCCCTCCCGTGCCAGAGACCTGCTTTCCTTGAGCGACATCTTCAGGAGGCCTCCACGAGCTATAGACAGGTTAGCTTCCATCAAGCACCTTGTAAACCTCCTCACACACGTGCCCTTGGAACTGCACACCAAGGTGTCAATTTGATGCAAGGAGTTGCCTTTCTCCAGAAACAGTCATTTGTCTGCCATTAATGATAGAAATCTCCCAGTGAAAGTGGATATCAAGTACAGCCTCGGAGCTAGAGAAACAATGCGGCACATCATTTGAGGTCAACACCTGACTGTCCCGCTACCAGCAATCAGAAATATGGACTGTAAACATACCATATGTACACATTATCGGAGTGTTAACATTCCCCATAAAATAGTAAATTCTATGTCAAGACTCAGAGGCTCAGATTATGCTTCTCACTTCTCTTTACTTACTCGAGCAGCAATTCAAACAAACATGAAAAACAGATAACAAAAACTACAAATCCCAATAAACCCATCACATTTGTAGTCCGTTTTTCATAGGTTGTTCAAATCACGTGACTTCACAGTCCAATTACACCTCCCCTACCCTCTATAACATCAGCTGTCCTCATAGTCCTTCCTCTTTCTTTGCTGCTCGAGCAGCCGAGATAAGTGCATTAACTTTTATCTTTATATGAATGTTGGATATGTAAATGCTTATAATGCTAGGACTTGGTAGGTGCGCGCGCGCAGTTACGTTACAGTGCGTTAGGGTGAATTGGCGAGGAGGACGCGATGGGATTTTCGTTCCGGCGTCTCATCTCGCCTCGTTACAAGGCACTGCAAAACGGAAGTTCGCAACGGCGCAACAGGACTTTTTGGTTCTGGCGTCATTGCAAACATAGTGAGAGAGTGGTGGAAGCATTATTGTGTCATGCAGAGACAAAAAGGTCAGATTAACGATTGAAATATATATTAAGCAGCCGTATTCAACGTGTGCGGCTTGGGGGAAGAGAGCGAGGAGAAGCTCTACTGGATAGACTGCAGACGCTACCTGGTGGCCAAAAGCGGCACCGCAGGCTGGGATAGACATTGCTGTCCACAAGATAAATAACGGGCCCAGCCCAGGTAAAGTTCAATAAACCCCTCATTGTTCTGCCTGCTGGAGAGGTGGCATTAAAAAGGATATTGTTCAATATCTCATTGACAGGCTCAGTCCCAAGACAAACTGCTAGCATATACTGAGACTCGCCTAGCTACAGATAAAGTATATTTTAACAGGGGAAGCGCAAGTAAACTGCATATACATTATTATAAGGCACTGGAACAAGATGAGCGATTACTCTGAAGGGTCAGAAGGTCCTCACGTAAGCGGCTTGCGCATGAGCGAAGCAGTTCAAAGAATGGAGAGTGCCTAGAGGCCCCATAGGGATAGGGGCATATTACGTGACCTGGCTGCTTTGTCGCAGGGCAAGGCGCACAGGAAAAAAGGGGGAAGAAAGAATAAAACCCGCAGGGACCGTAGCGCCCAGACCCCCCCTCCCCCGAGTTCACCTCGCAGATCCAGAGCGGGGAAAAGGAAGGCGAGGTCTTGTGAGAGATGAGTCACAAGCTCGAGTGAGTCTGATGACTATTACTGAAGAATACAGTACATCAGAGCCTCAGACCTCCCCAGATGAGGACGAATGGGAGCCCAAAAGCAAAAAAGGCAGGAGGGAAGAGGAGGACCCACTGAAAGATGAGTTTGACCCGGACGACCTGGCGCATCCAAGGTCCAATGAATGGGATCTTCCAGAAAAGATTGCAGAATATATCAGGAGATGGTTGAGGGCACCGTTGAGCAGGCAAGCAAGAAGCAAGCTAAAGGCAGAATGTGCCGTACGGGGTGGCTGAAACCCCAAAGATTGACGACAGGATCCTCACGTTCCTGGGCAGATATGGCAGGGACGTGAAGAGAAAGAAAAAAAAACTAAATGTGTCCCCACAGGTAGCAATCTAAGGGTCATATGCGGTACATAAATTACCTGCACAAACCTGATTTTCTCTGAACAACATTAAAGAGGGGGGACGCAAAAAATGTGAGATCAAAGATCACTCCTGACTGGGTGTATTAATCAATATTCCCAGATGGTGTCCTGGTGTTCTCCAAATATTCAAAATAACATCACATGTATATATTAAACCAAAATGTATCCCAGTGTCTGGATCATTGCACTCAATTTTGTTTCTTGCCTCAAGATAAGGCCTGACCAGAAAAAAAACTCCAAAGCACTTGTCATTTGCTACAAAACATAAATCAATCAATCTTTTATACAAAACCTCAGCAACATTTTACAAAATATGTAACAATGTTCTTTTAAAACAAGCTCAATTTAAAGCATATTACATAGAGCAACAAGACAGTTAGTGATTAAGTGTCAACAAACAAAACATAAAAAACAGTAAAAGAAACACAAAAACAGTGAAAAGAATAAAAAGGCTTTACATTAAGCATACAGTTTCACTACCAACCATATAGGTTGGATTTGTCTACGATGGTGAAGAATATTGTTAAATAGCTCAATTTCAACCCAACTTCCGTTTCACAAGTCCAGAAGTGTATGATTCAAAATTTCAAAAAAATATTAAATTGTTGTTTATTGTAGAATTTGGGGTCCGTGGCTGGTGTAAACTGGTTCATATATAGGCACTAGTCCACTGTTTCTTACAAGTCTGCCAGGGTCTACGTATAAAGCCTGTCCTTGCATTCACAGGCATAAGGCCCACAACTTGGTGCTAAAAAAAGTCAACCAGGCGTGGTCTAATACGTTTCGGCGTGTTGATCTTAAACAAACCGCCTTCCTCAGGACTGGAGGTCAGATATGTAAGAGTAATGCCCCTAAAATGAAGAAAAAAGAATTAATCATAAAATAAAAAACTAACGAGGGGCAAATCATAGGAAAAAAGAACAGTAGAAGTCTCTAGTTTTCCAAGTTGCGCCCAACACCACTAATAATTAAAACTAAAAATAGCGGATAGAGGGAGCTAGAAGCTAGAAGAAAGACACCAAATGTGAATGTGTAAGAAACCAATGTCCAAAAGGGTAAAATTACTTCCATGATCCACAGGGAAAGATATGCAGTAGTGCATAAATAAGGTGAATAACCGCACTTTGGACTTATCTGAAAGTCATGCCCAACATACAGTGAGAATCACCTTATAAGCTTCAAGCAGGAAGAACAAGAAATGGCAGAAGGGCCATCCAAAACAAATTATATAATCATTAAATGGTAAAGGGTGTAGTAGTGAGCATGCTACCTTGTTACCCCATCTTCCCTAACATATAGTATGTTGAAAAACATGCCGGTGTAAAGCAACCTAAATAATAGCCCAGATCAGGAGAGGCATAATTACCTGAACTAGGGCTAAATATAGGGCAAAGAACTGTAGTTTCAGCCAGAACCCATCATAGACTGCGCTGGGAAGTAAACATGCCAAACGTCACGGTGATACGACTGCAAAGAAAGCAGCCAGAAACAAGCTACAGTGACTAGAGGAAACAGGATAAATATACACATGAGCCAGAATGCCTGGAAGAACAAAATGGAGCAGTGTGTACAAAATCCTAAATGTAAATATTTTTTATATAAATTTTAGTCTAGCTGTACCTTATACTGCAGTCGTGGAAAACACTGATTATGAATTCCTGACGCCGTAAGTCATTTTCTCCAGCTGATTGTAATACGCGTTCCCAAATGAAAGTTTTTACAATAAAGAAATGTGTAGAACAGTATAACAGTAAGCTCACAGAGACTCTAGTGAACTCTCCTGCTGTATGTAAACCATGAGGAGCAGGCTTACCGTGTTGAAAATCGTGACCAGCGAGTAGCTGTGCGCTCAATAGAGAATCCACGTTGCGATAGAGAAGCGATTTTGGAAGCGCAGCTTACAAAGAAGGAAAGCGCGCCAGTGCATGTGTAGCGGACATACATGGAATAGCATCCTGCGTTCATGTTAAGCACATCTCGCACACAGCCTCCTGTGGCTATTGGGAACAGCCTGAATCAAAGGCAGACAAAACTTGTGACCCTGCCAGTTTTGAAGAGAGTCTGTATGTGCTAAACTGGTAACTAGAGCATGTAACTGACAGTTAAATGCAAGACCCCGAACATGTTGGGGTAAACGTGTACATATATGTGTCATTCTACTCACTGAAGGTTGTAGTCCCACCTGGTTTATAATCCCAACCTTGTGTGAAGAGAGGCATTGCCAGGTCTTGGAGGTCCTGTCAGGATAAATTGTTGGACATGTTGGGGCCGATTACAAAATTCTGGCAGATGGTGGAGGAAGCAAAAGCTAAGAAGGAGCCCATGGATCTGCACATTGTGGTTGGTTGGGCCCAGAGGACCCTTTGCCTGTTAGGTAACGCTTATACAGCACACTGGCCACTGAGAGGAGGAGGTCCATTTTAATGAAACTACGCACCAGGCTAGGTGAAATGGCGACATCAGATCAGGCGATGGCTGCGAAGGGCAAGCTCTTTGGCGACCTGTTTATTAAGGATATGGCAAAGTTTGCCAGCACATATGTGTCTATGGACAGAGCCCAATCTTCATTGAAAAACATTTTTGGGTGAACGTTTTTGACAGGGCTGCAGGAGGAAGGGGCCGCTCGGCCAGCCGTGGCAAATATAGAGGGCCCAATAGAGACAGATGAAATTGGAAGCAAGAAGACCGAAGGTCGAACCCCTTCTTCCCTTTCAGGGGAAGAGGCAGGGGTAGGGATTGGAGGAGCAATGGTAGACAACAGCAACAGAATAATTCAGGTGAGAGAAGTAAAAGCAGTAGGAAAGGCGGATGTGAGTATTCCTCAGGAAGGAGGGAGAGTGGAGTTACACATAGAAAAATGGGAGGAGTTGTCCTCAGATGCGTGGCTGAGACAGACTGTGCGAGGTTTCCAGTTGGAGTTCTGGCGAGAACCAGGTAAGGTTGCCAAGGCAGATAAGGTTCAGCAGACAGGACGAAGAACTTCTAGACAGAGAAGTAGAGCTACTCAAGGAAAAAAACGCAATAGGTCCAGCTTCAGAAGGTCTGGGAGGTTTCATAAGCAACCTGTTTTTTAGTGAATGGGAAAAACAAGGCAAGACCAGTGATAAATCTAAAAGGATTTAATTATTTCCTAGTGTACGGACACTTCAAGATGGAAGGGATTAATCGTTTAAGAGATGTCCTCTAGAAGGGAGATTGGTTGGCAAGGATAGAGCTCAGAGATGCATACTTAACGATTCCGATTGAAAGGGATCAGAGGAGGCTATTGTAGTTTGTATGGAAAGGACAGAAATGGGAGTTCAAATGTCTTCCGTTTGGTCTGGCGTCAGCTCCATGGTGTTTCACCAAGTTGTTGAAACCTGTGGTAAGATACCTGAGAGAGCAGGGGACCAGGATGATTATTTATCTGGACGATATCTGCCTAATGTGTCTGGACAAGGAGATTGTAGTTATCCGAACCTGCTCTACTAGAGTTTTGTTACAGCAACTGGGGTTTTTGATAAACTGGGAGAAATCGGAATTAGAGCCAGTGAAGGAAATGGAATTCCTAGGCTTCAGTTACAGACAACACAGGGTTCGCTCAAACTCCCATTAGGGAAAGTGAATTCAATAAAGAAGGAGATAAAATGTATGATGACAAAACAGGAGATTTCATTGAGGGAAATAGCGAGATTGGTAGGTCATCTGCCATCATCAATTCAGCCGATATTTCCAGGACCTCTGCACTAGAGAGCACTGAAGAGGCTGAAGATAGATCATCTCAGGAGAGGTCTATCTTATGAACAGAAGGTGGTTATGTCCCAGGAGGCGAAGTTGGAACTGGAATGGTGGTACTACCACATGGAGGCATGGAATGGCAGGGCGATATTTGGCTCATCCCCGGACCTGGTGATAGAGTCGGATGGCAGTCGATGAGGATGGGGAGCCAGATGTGGAGCCCAATCGACGGGGGGCGGGGGGAGATGGTCGAGCGAGGAGCTGGGTCTGCACATCAACTGTCTGGAGCTTCTGGCGGGATCCTTCGCAGTCCAGTGTTGGACTCGGGAAGGAATGAATGGTGCCATTCTATTAAAGATGGACAATGTTTCAGCAGTCAGATGTATAAATCGACTGGGCAGAACGAGATTGAAGATGCTGACAGAGATAGCCAAAGAGTTTTGGCAGATATGCCTCCAAAAGGGAGTCAGTGTGAAAGCGGAACACCTGTCAGGAGATCTCAATCTGGTAGCAGATTGGAATTCGAGATACTTGAGGGACTCCAGCGATTGGCAACTGGACAACTCAGTATTCCAGGAGATAATGCGTCACATAGGTCTGTGTCAGACAGATCTGTTCGCGTCCAGATTGAACAGGAAGATCTCCAGATTTTACAGCTGGAGACCGGATCCGGAAGTGACAGCATTTCTCCAGGTTTGGGGACCAGCAAGAGAATATGCTTTCCCTCCGTTCCCCATGATAGCGCTCACAGTGGCGCAAGTCAGGCGACAAGAAGCTACGGTGGTTCTAGTGACACCAGACTGGAGAGGTCAGGCTTGGTTTCCAGACCTACTGGAGTTGTCTTGAGGCTCCAATTCTGTTGCCACGCAGAGAGGTCATATTGTTAAATCCATCAGGAGAAACTCACCCATTGGTGAGGTCTGGGAATTTGAACCTGATAACATGGGCTATTTCAGGAAAAATTGGTCTAAGACAGGACTTTCAGAGACGGATCAGGAGTTTATCAGAGTCATGTGCCCCAGCTACCGGGAAGGCTTATAGAGTGGCATGGAGTAATTGGTGTATGGAGAGGAAGGTTGATCCCATACAAACAGATGTAGTTCACATAGTGATTTTTTTAGCAGCACAGGTGGCGCAGGCAAAGCCTTACAGGACCATTAACAATTATAGATCGGCGATATCGGCAGGTCATGTGTACATTGATGGTAGGCCGGAAGGTGAGCACCCTCTGGTATGTAGGCTCCTGAAAGGGATCAGATGCATGAGACCATCCACACCTAAATATTCTCATTTGTGGGATGTGAGTGTGGTATTAAAGATGTTTGAGACTTGGCCAGACAATGAGTATTTGTCTAGGAAAGCACTGTGGGCCAAGTTAACTATTTTGTTATGTTTGATTTCATGCAAGAGAGTGTCTGATGTGAAGGCTTTAGAGGTAAATAGGAAATCCTTTTCACCTTCTGAAGTAGTATTTTATATAGAGAAGAGAACAAAGACAAACATTAAATCGGTTGAGTATATGGCTTTTCTGGGTGAACCTAAATTGTGTCCAATTAGATGCTTGAAAGTGTATGATGACAGAGTGAATAGGGTGAGACCTAATGGGGAATATCAATTGCTGATAGCTATTAGGAAGCCTTTTAAAGTGGTAGCATCAGCCACCTTGTGTAGATGGGTAAGGTGGTGCATGGCAGAGGCAGGTATAGATGTAGGTCAGTTTGGGGCACATTCCACAAGGGGTGCTATGGCGTTGTCTGCCTTCATGGCAGGAGCCCGCCTAGAATATATTTTGAAGGCGGCTGACTGGTCTAATGAGGAATCGTTTAAGAATGTTTATTTTAGACCGGTAGAACAAGTAGTGTCATTGGTGGTAAGTAAGATTTAAACGAGCATAACCTGAACCTCCGAGTCTTGACATAGAATACAGATTTTCCATACATTCGTTACAGAAAATCATGATTCTATTAAAGACGCGGAGGCGAAAGATTATTCCACTCAATTTCAATCGCCATTATAAAAACATATGGAAAGCCGAATGATGCAGACCCCAGGCCTAGGCGGAAGGTAATTGTTATCTACTATGGCACCATAGTGGCAGTACAAGAAAAAAAATTGGGAAATATTTTGCACTAGCTCCCAAAATATGGTCATTTAGACCCACTATTATCGATTTCTGCTAGGGCTTTATGTTTTCTAAATTAGAAAATGACCTTACATCAGAATGTTCACCAGCTATATTCACTAGTGAGCTTCATTCTCTACAGCCATGGGCCGGTTCTACCACAAGGCAATATGAAATCACAGTCTATTGCGCCACCAGCGGAGGAGGCCAGATTGGACCTAATAGCAGTAAATATGGGCACATTGTTGGTCGTGGGGCTCTTTAGGGTCGCAGGGCCTCAGGCAGCATACATATGTGCACTGACCTCTGTAAAGGTCATAAACACATGCATAGGAACCCAACAGATTTACAGTGAGCAGAGGGAAGGATGCAGGGGAGGAAAATGGGAGACAGCATGGATAAACATTTCAAGTTACTAGCTCGGCCTAAAAAGTCACTCTCCCTCCTCAATTCTGCACATACCCACAGGACACCATGTCTTATTAGCCAAGAGTCCATTATCACTAGCCAATGACTAGTGGCGAGGGCACACTTTGAGGCCTGGAAAAATAATAATCTCATGAAAATTCAACAGGTTGGATTGTGCACCAGTACAATTACTGAAGGCAAACTAGACTAAAGTGAAAAGTTCAAGGAAACGCGCAGTTCGGTTCATGTAAACGGACACACAAAGTTAGACCTATGAATGTGAGCAAATTTGACAGTTAGGAAGGGTACACAAAAAGTATAATTGGAGAGAAAAAAGGCACGAGTGGGGCCTAACTAAAATAAAGATCTACTTTTACTCTTTCTGAATGCCAATCCATTTACCCACAGCTTTCTGCCACTACTAGTGAAGATCTGGGGAAGCGACTCATAGGCCGTGTTTAAAAAGGTGAATTATGGAGTCAAGCCTGTACATATAAGCTTAATGGCGTTGACTATGCGGATGGGGCCTTACTTCTGTATAGGAATTATCATGCTTGATGGACCCTGTTCTATGGGACGGTGCCGTCTCAGAGGGATCTAGTCATGTTTTAGGTCCTTGTGCCTTTCCAGAGGAGAAATATCCATTTGTGCACGAGTTTCATCCCGCCCACCAGGACAGCGCAGAACTAAAATGGCAGGAACTTCTCCTCTGAACAAGAGTACCAACATCAGCCTCAGAAACCCGTTTTTGCCTCGTTGGGCATCCTTAGTAAGGTGCGGTGTCCCTCCAGGCACATGGAGAACTAATCACGGCTCAAACATAGCTCTTACGTAAAAACAAAGTTCTAAAGGACTTGGAATAAATTAACCAAAAAAGGAATATCCTCAGTTGTATTTTCACCCATGAACCTCAGGGGCCCTATGATCTGCCCAGGATTTTAAGGGGGCAACACAGTACTTTTAGAGTGCAAACATGCCGCATATATCATAATTAGACTCAAGGCGGCTGGACTTGCCTTAAAAGGCATCAGAGTTCCTTTACAGCTTTATGTGAAACATCTATTTTAAGCCATCCCGCCAAGCATGGTTCTTGGCATTAACTTTTATCAACTAGCAAAATAATCGTCAACCATTTGTGAAGGAATACAGAAGGGGGGTAATACAAATCAGATGTGCCAAAAGGGAACCGCCTGAAAGGCGATTCCTATAGAATAATTGAGCTTACCAGAGAACGCACAGGAAACCAGTTGACTCTGGGCCAACATTTTTTATTATTTAGTACCTCTGAACTGACACTGAGTGACTTATTTCCATGGAGGGATATTTTACTTTCTGCTGAAGTCAAAAGCCCATGCCTTATCCTGGATGCTAAGCTATGCTTCATTACCCAACTTATGCCAATTACCCAGAATGCTCACTTTCGACTACACTTATTAAGCCGTAGCCTCCTTTTCTTGGACCAAGGCCACAGAATCGAGGTGGTTTGAAGCCTGGTACGGTCATGCCTCGATTACTGACGTGTGCTATGTCTTGGGTTATCCATATATGCTATTCGTCACATACAACTTGTCCAAAACAGGGCTGCTAACAGGACCACCACAAGCGTCTATATATCACTTGCACCTGTCTGTTGGCTGCTAACCCAACACAGGATCATATTAAAAAACTACTGTGTGACCCACCGTGCCTACTGACCCAGGGGTCCTAAATATATCTCAAACCACCCCAGTCAGCATAAGCCAATGGGTAACATGCTATGATTCTCAAGCACACAGACAGCTAAACTATGCTTGCTGCAAGAGGACCACAGCACAACCTGACATAACACCTGGAACCTGGTACCCTTACGGGCAAAATGCTAATCTTACTTTGATCGGTCAAACTCATGCTCAGACAGTTCGTTTTATTTTTCATTACTGTGTTTCCCCCTATTCCCACTGATAAACCTCACGATGCAGTCTATCACGGTTGTAATGGGAACCCGCTTCCTACGTCCCTTAAATGAGGATACCAGGAAAACACATTTGCTTGCACAGTGCTTACTGTCATTTATCGACAGTGGCAAGAAAGGCCATGGAGAGAACCTCAGAACAGGAGAAGTCATAAAATGTGTGGGAATGCAACTGGGGAGCATATTGTCCATATTCTTAATAGAAATACTCAAAAACATTTGTAATCAACAAAATAAAATATTGGAACCCTCCAAATAAAAAAGGAGGAGGCCTCGCAATAGCATTCAGAGAACACCTCAGAAACACAGACGAACCTCTAAACATTGTGAATTGCGAATCCATGGTCTTACACTTACACCTATCAGCCAATCCAAAAACAAACATTAAATTTATACTGGTTTACAGACCACCGACATACGATGCAACCTTCGTCGACAGCTTCATAGAAGCCATCACCAACATAGCGATTCAACATGAGAATCCGATAATACTTGGGGACTTTAACATTTGGTTAGAAGAAAAACACGCCAACTCTCAAAACTCACTAATCGGGCAACTTACAGCCATGAAACTACACCAGCTGGTCAAAGGGCAACACACTCTGCAGGACACACCCTTGACGCAATCTTCGCCAAGAAAAAGAACATATCACCACTGATACAAATACGTTGGAGCGACCATCTAATCATTCCATCTGTGATCGGGCTAGCAACCAAAGCTTCCATCCAGCCCCTCAAGCTCCCAACCCCCACAAAAAAAACTGGAAGACCGTCTCATAGAACAACTGGATCTGACCAAACCTTCAACGGCAGAACTGGAGAAGGCAGACCTAGACGGGAAAACTGAGCTACTCAATAAATGGATTGCTGATACAATTGAAAACATCTCCCCGGGAAAACCATTTACCAGCTCAAGAAAAAGAGAAATGGCAAAATGTTTCACCCCACTACTAAACACCATGAAAAAGAACAATAAGCTGGAACGAGAATGGAGGAATAAATATGACCAAGATAAGAAAACCCAGTTCCAGAGACAAATCCGATGGTAGAAGAAGGAAATTAAAAAAGGCAAATAAAAAGAACTAGGATGACAGAATCACCAAAGCCACCCCACACAAAAAGAAATGTTGAACATCATAAACGAAATGAGAAACCCACCAGGTTGCGACAACAGTCCAATACCCTCACAGAAACTATGCAACAACCTGGCAGACCATTTCAAAAACAAAATCCACGACATATGACAAATCATACAAAACACACCAACGAACCCCAACACTCAACCAACCGGACCCAGCAAGGAGCCAGAGCACAAACTCCAAAACTGCCCGGAAATATCAGTAGAGACATTCGTCAAGCTGGTAAAACATAGCATGAAAGCAGGATCGACTATGGATCCCAGCCCCCCTGACATCTACAAATCAATCCTCATGCAAGGAAGCCATCCAAATATTACAGAAATCTCTTGGATCTATCGCTCGCGACAGGGACCGCACCACGATCCTTCAAATCAGTATATATCAAACCTCTTCTAAAGAACACAAGTGGTGACGTGGAAGATCTCTCCAACTACAGGCCGATTTCAAACATTCCCTACCCGGCAAAACTCCTAGAAACATACGTATACAAGCTAACCCAAGAACAAGTAGAAAAACACCAGTTGCTAGACCAAGCACAAGTCACCTTCAGACCTGCAAGAGGAACAGAATCGGCACTCCTATCCATCTGGGATGACCTAAAAACAAATGCAGACTCCCACCACAACCTCGGCCCTGATTCTGCTCGACCTCTCGGCAGCTTTCGACACAGTTAGCCATGACATCAAAAGATTAGAAGATAGAACGGTCATGGCACTACTCTGGATTAAATCATTCCTAGCAAACAGAACAGAAACTGTATAGATAAAACCCTTTAAATCTACTCCACAAGTTAACGACTGTGGAGTACCACAAGGATCCTCACTAGCACAACTATACTTCAACATCTACCAGACGCTGTTAATCAAAATCTTCAAAAAAAATTCTACATTACATGGTACAACTACGCAAGCGACACTCAAAACATCTACAAAATAGAAGATACACAAGCAGATCACTCAACTCTATCAGAATGTCTGAAAGAGATCTATGACTGGATGAACTCCAACATCCTAAAAATCAACCCAGGAAAGACAGAAATCATGATTATATCCAAAAACCAAGAGAACAACACTTCAATTCCCTGGCCGATTGAACTGGGAATCGCGCCCACACCATCTAAGGTAGTAAAAAACCCTGGGAGGCCTAATGGACAACGTTCCAACCTTAGAACCACAAGTAAACGCGATAATTAAGAAATGCTTCTTCCTCCTACACTCAACAAAAAGAATCCTACCTTTCCTCTCCTTCACCCACAAAACACTGACAATTGTCGCCCTCATCATGTCAAGAATCGACTACGCAAACAGCCTCTACCTTGGGATGCCAGAACACCTCCTGAAGAAATGACAACACATCCAAATTGCAGCAGCTAGACTCCTCCTCAAAATATCTAGAAGAGATCACATCACTCCAGCACTAGAAATGCTAAATTGGCTTCCAACATTGGAACACATTAAAAAATGTGCATAACACACAGGGCAATCAACGGAATGGGAGCAGAGTTCCTACAAAAGAAAATAATCTACATACCAACAAGAATCCTGAGATCTAGCAATGAAATCCGCCTGGAACCTAAACCATACGTCAGGAAAAGACTAGGAGGCACCTCTTTCTCCGACCTAGCCGCAAAAACCTGGAACAACCTCCGGAAGGAATAAGATATTCCAAAGATCATCTAAAATTTAGTAAACTACTAAAAACCTGGCTCTTCAACACCTTGAAACCAGAAGGAAACAACTGAAACAATCCAACAGGAAATACAAAGAACAGGCTGAAAGAATATATGACGGCGCAGACAAGACCTAGGACCCACTAAGGGAAACTCCTAAAAGAACAAGCGAGACAATGATAGGTGGAACACAACACGAGCAACAACCCCATCTGGACAGAACAATAGCAAACATGCCTAACACAAAGTAGCAACTACCACCCTCACCCACTCAGACAGGTGTAGTGTACGGGCGGAGGTCACAAGCAGATCAATCCACAAACTGGGATGTAGGAGCTGGCCAAATACAAAGATAGAAATGCAAAGACCAGCTAAGTTAACATAATGACAGAGGGATGGGAGACAGCCTTATCATGCTGAAACTTATTCACTGAAAGGAAGACAACCATGTCTAAATCGCCAAAGACACAATAGGAATGTGCATTTCTCCAAATTACAAGGCTACTAACCGACCCCACAAAACTTCTAAAAACCTCACCACTCCTCACACACCTCTCACACTCCAACTAAACACAACCACATCTCTTAAACCGCAGCAATCCGCACGCACTTCACCAAAACGCAACCAACACACCACACAAACCTTCAGACAACAGCACACAACGGACTTAGACCAGATACCACACCAGAAATCTCAGCAAATGGTGTTAACCGAACTGAAGCTGCCAAAGGTACATCACAGCTCCCTTGTTCCTCTCCAAACTTTTCCCTATTAACATGCCCCTAACCTACCCCCCTTTCTTTCAGATCCGCCAGAAGGCCAGGGGACCACTCCAGTGGGGATTGTGCGTGGTACAACTATCCTTTAACATGAACAAATCGTGGCTCTGGCACTAGCGATTACTAGGGCTACCGCGCTGCAGCCTATAGGGATCTAAGCATCATGGCGAGTCGATGTACATGTGTTTCTTGATCTATGGCATGCAGCTGAAGGGTTACAGTACCTCGTTTCCTGTCCCCATCTGTCCATTCATCTACACGAAGCATATAAAACAAACAAAGCGGTTTCAAGAAAAATAGCAGAACAATCTCGTCATTTTTCTTTATTATGCCTCATTCCCTCTGCCTATCTGGTTCAATCATTCTCCCTCCCTCCCCCAACATCCCTTAAAAACTCTATTCACAAAGGACCACAATCAATCACTGACACCCACTGCCACCTGGCAAACCAAGATATGAAGACCTTCCCATGATCCCCAAACCCCTTCTGTTGGAGTTGTGGTCCCCTCAAGCTTGGGTTGGAGAATCCTGTAGGACCAACCAATCAGGGTGCTCCTGAATTCTCACGAATAACCCTTTATACCCCTTGGGTAAGGCTTCACTTGCGGCACTAGCCAACAACCTCTCACTATATCTTGGTGAAAAGTTTCTTTTTTTAAATCTCAAGACATTTAGACTTAAGATTTCCTTCATGTGCTCCCACTCCAAATAATTTCTGTGTACAGAGACAAGCATAACTACCTTGGTCTGATGCAATCAACTGTGATCAATTCGCAATACCTCCAGACAAATAAAATACAGACATTTTTCAAAATAGTGCATTGCACAGCCCTTTAAGAAAACTTTCAGTTTGACAAGAGGGCTGTGTTTCTATCAGACACCACTGTTTTAGCATTGGGATTGAAAAGGATCACAAATCAATACAAGTAGGCATTCTGTGACTAACACCCACAGTGGCTCAATGTTTTCTTTCAATCTTGTCTTTAGGGAACAAAACATTGATGTCAGCACATGATCTCATTTGAGATATTATCAGTACAAACACCCAGCTCCCCCAGTTTAATAAATTCTCAATAATACACATTTGTATCTACGTATGAAAATTTTCTTTTATTGGGATAGGTTTACTTACATCGGTCCTAGCAAAAGATCCACACTAGCATCAGTAAACACTAAACTCGGTACTACTACCCAATACTGGACTGCTACCCAGGTTAGAGGTCCCATGTTGAAGCCAAGGGTCTCTCTCCAATGATGACCATGGTCCACAAGGCATAAATTAGTTTTCAAAAATTGATTTGCAGAGTTTGCTAATCAAAAACGTACTTGATTAGCAAACAAAATTATTTGATTAGCAATTTTGTGCTGATATTTTCTACGGCACCAGACGTTATTTGTACCCAAGACTAAAATGAGGAACAAAACAGCATTATATAGCAATACTGTCATTATGCATTATGTATGAACTTACATTTTTAGGAATGGATTGGAATGTGTGTTTAAAAAGAAAACGAACACATACTGGTTGTTATCAAACAGGATATAGTTGGCTTAGTAAAAGTAGGAGATGATTTCTGCTGCACTCTCACTGTTAGCCCCTTTGAACTTGGAGTGAGCAAAGCAAAAAGCGTGCAAAGAGCCCTGAGGGCTTTAGAGGACTGCAGGGTGAGCTGTGTTTCCACTGAACAGGGCAATTTAAATAGCTAGTTGTGCTATACAAGTGTCAATTTAATTAGCAAACCTTCAGAATTGCATAGAAAATTGCTATACGCCACTACTTATTTTATGCCTTGGTCCATGATGTCATAAGAACATCCTACAATAAAGAACATGCTCCAAAGTTGGCATCAAATCCCCCCACTCCTTGCTTCAGTTTACAATAAGGCTACAAACTATTGGCCTGAAATATCTACTAGGCAAGGTTACATTGACCGCTTGTGTTGTGTGTTATAACCAACTACAGCAGAAGCTTTTTGAAATGCAGATAGACTGCTCAACCATTGCTACATCATGTCAATCAGAGCTGTGAAGAGCAGGCCTCTTTTTCCAGTGAGAGCCCATTTCAAGCATTCTGATTGGCCAATAAGTGGAGAGCATGTTCTAATAGGACGACAGCCCACAAATGCTGTACAAAGCAGATATTTGCATGCCTAAATCTGTCCCCACTAGGTCAACCTTCCACCTTTTCATGTTTATCAAAAACATTGATATCCCAACGTAGGGCCAGTAAAATAGACCTTGGAGTCACAGTTGATCAAATGCACTTCTGTCATGAGAAGCCATACTCTAGACTGTAATGGCAGCTCAACAGTGAATCGTATGACTTGAGCTATGTCCGTTCAGATACACCAACACACAAAAGACAAATGATTATATATTTTAATGGTCACATACGACCATGGCAGAGAACAAATTAATCCACCTCAGCCAATATCTCTTTCAAAAATTAAGGTTAATCACAAGAACATAATCAAACACTGTCTTCGATTGATTTTGTGCAGTTATACTGGGAATAAAACCACTATGATGAGCTACTGATATACACAATTGGGTGAGTTAGACTGTTTGGAATTAGGAGATGTGGTCAAGTATCGGCTGTGATATCTTGAACTCCAATCCTAGAGTACATACTTGAACAAACACTGTGATCCTGAGAAAATCTCATCACGTCAGGCTTCATTTTGCTAATCTGTCTAAAATAGGATGCAATCCAGCGGGATAACATCCAGTACTGTATTAAGCACGTTTTATGTTTAAAATGTTTATGATGATGTTCCCAGCACTCTGAAGATCACAGGGAGGACTGGCACAATGGGCCTGAAGTCCTTTGAGGACAAACTGCTAATTGCACTTAGAAGATGTATTACGATTGCCCCTTCTGTGCTTAAAGATCTGTCAGGATAGCCTCTCACTGCTCCTGGGCCTTGGTTCTGGACCTAACAGCTTCTAGATATTACCCCACCTATATGCTTACAATTTCTGTAAGGAAAGCCGTAGGATGGTACCCAGATATGCAGGTAGCAATGCATTGAACTTAGAACAAAGCACATGCAGGAACGTAGATGTTACACTTAGAGCATTTACACCTTAAAATGTTTTAGCCTGCCCATGACGCTTGAAGATATACGTTGGTAACCCTCGATCGCACTTATAACTCCATAGGTGAGCCATTGTAACACACAGTGGCTATATGTAGGGATTCTTGGGATCACACTTAGTTAACTCCTCGTTTAGTATTTATAGAGCTTGGTAGATATGTAGTAAGACCATAAAGGTAGTCTGTCTATTGCGCTTAGAGAACTGCATTATTCTTATTTCTATGTTAGCCTGTCGGACCCGCTTAGAAAGTAGTTCAAAGACAGTCCGTCTATTGCACTTGGTAGACTTATGGGTAGCCTGTCCATAGGGCCTAGGAAAGTTTAAAAAAAGGTAGCTGGCTTTTTTCTTCCCCACAGTCGAGATGACACAGCAACACCAAAGATTAAGCTCCATCTGAGCTGAAGATATGTATAAATGCACCACTTCGGTGGACCTCTGCCATAGGCCCGGCTAC
Organism: Ambystoma mexicanum; assembly: GCF_040938575.1. Taxonomy (NCBI): domain Eukaryota; kingdom Metazoa; phylum Chordata; class Amphibia; order Caudata; family Ambystomatidae; genus Ambystoma; species Ambystoma mexicanum. The sequence continues at coordinate 100,868,069 of NC_090934.1, forward strand.
CCATCCACTAGAGAACACAGCTTTGACTATGATATATTCGGTCTAGCTGGTCCCATAACTGCTTCGCACTGAAACACCAGACTCGCCTCAACACCTCTGCCATTAGAATACAGTGAATACCTATGACAAATTTACGTCTATCTGGGTACATATCGACTCTGCTGCACTAGCGCTTTGTTGTCACCTCCCTCTGCACCCATCCACATGCCCGAGCTCTTGGGTTGCATTACCAGAGCCTATATAGCCCTCCTAAGTCTCTACAAATGGGCAAAGACGTAATATAAATGACTACTACAATACAATCATCTTAAATCTGCACATTTATACCATCGTGTATGTTCAGGGTGAACTTGGCTATATGTCCTCTGTTGTAAATCATTAAAAGAGGCATTTAAAATAAACTACAAGACTAAAAGGACAAAGGAGCAGGAGAGTAGCGTGGAAAAAGGGACAGGGTGCATTAAAAGTGCCTTTTTTGTTTTTTTAAAAATTGATATTCTAAATGAATGCAAAACTTGCAAACATTCCATAACTCCAATCAGGAATGTTTCAGATGGTTAACTTCAAGAATTAAGAATATACCAATTTATAGCATTTTGGAATGTGGAAAGGGATCAACAAAATGCAGAAAAACAAAAATAATAGTTTGAGAGCGAGTATGAATGTGTGTGTGCGCTTTTCTTCCAGATGTTGCTTCGGAACCGATTTTCCCATACATTTAGTATATATGGAAATTTGTACAGCGTATTAAGTATTAGTGTATGAACACATCAGGATCAATTTTAACTAGCATCAACGTTTTACGGGCTTCAGTCTGGGAATCGAGAAGTTATTTTTACCATTGTATGATTATTTCTTGTAGCACCTCTTAACAAAGACACTTATGTTTACTCTACCCAGGAACTATGCCCAGCACACATAAGGCCCATAAAGCGCAGGATGGTGCATTTTCCAGTAAATTCCATCATATCTACATTTTGTTCTATGTAAAGCATGGCAACATGTTAATATTGACCCACTTGCAAACTTTCCCTTTTACAGGAAGACCAGCGAGAAGCAGGGAGTCTGTATAAGCAGGGCTTCATAGCATAATCATTTGTTACACACCTTTCCTTAAAGATGTAGAGGGCCCCAGACCGCAGTAAAACTCTAGGGCGGAGGCAAAATGCATGTGCAACTTGGGACTGGCGCAAGCCTCCAAATACAATAGAACCCTTTAAATTAACACAAACAAAATTGGAAAAATAAAGGGGCCAAATTATGTGCACCCTAATAAACCTAAATTAATCATCTGCAGATAATATTTCAGTTATGCAAATTACCGTCCAACCACATATTTATGCCTCCTCTCCAACACCAGGATGGAGAACACCCGACTGAAAGTAAACCTAGAGACGATCGGGTGATGGCTGTTGGGATGTCTGGCCATAGACTAAAGAGGTTGCATAGAATGGTCTGTATACCAGTGATTAAAAAGGGCAGAACACTATGGATGTGTGTGTTGCTCAATTAAGGTGTTCCGATTGGCTGAAGGCTTGTGATGCAGGTTTAAACCAATGTTCTAACTGGGTTTTATGCTAACGCCCACCATAGAGGTGGAGTCCTTAGTCCATTCCATTAAATCAATGCTTCCCGATAATAGAAACATAATTCTACACAGAGCTAACTCGGTGGAGGAGTTAAAGAGATGCAGTGAATAAACACAACATTTAAATGTATGGACTTTTAGTTGGTAAAGCAGGGTGCATGCGTAAACTGCATTGGGATAAAGCTACCTTTTGAGTAAGTTTAGTATGTTGCACAGCCTGGTGTGGCTTACATGCCAAATACACACAGACAAGATTTACAGTTCTGCATGCGCAGAATGTGTCATTGCCACCTAAACTCATGTAATCACAGTGGTTGCACACCAGATCTGGTCATCCTGGCAGAGTGTAGGGTTGTCACTATTCTCCAAAATGTGGGGTCTATGCAGTGCTCAGTAAGGTGTATTGGCGTCTTCCTGGATGGATGTTTGGCTTTGCTTAAGCTTTCATAAAATTCAATATAATGTGTATTGGTGGAGTGTTAAAAGATGGTGGCATAGCACATAGAAAATAAAAAGGATACTGATGGTAGAGCATTTTCACTGTCTTCCATCTCCCTTCCATATCTGTTACCCTTTTCACCAATGTACTGCTCAATCCAACCGTCTGCTATGTTTCATCACCCTCTCTCTTATGCTTCTAGTTGGGCTCTTGTTTTGTCCAATTCATTCTGATTTTTCCATACTCAGAAGTTGCTTCTGATTTCAGTAGGGAGACAATGTATCAACATTTCAGAAACCGACCGACCACCAGATGTTTCAGCTATGATGCCAATATATCACAAGAACAACAACCCATGTCCCTCTGCACTTGAGCAAGTCTCTATGCCTAAGGATTTTCGGTCGCAATGACGTAGATACTGGCCCACAGATGTACTTGAAATCAGTGTTGCCCACATGTTCAGGATGACATAAGGAAATTCTGGAATTAATTATGTGTGTTATGAGCCACAGTTCCTTAATTTCACCCTGACATAGAATTCGGAATCTGGGAAAGAAGTAAAAAGCAGAACAAACCTGCAACTGAAAAAACAAGAAAACACAGCTAAATCAAAACCATTCAAATGAATCAGTGGGCAAGCAGAGGAGTGGTGAATCGGTAGGCTTGGTTATAGATTTGTACGTGCGTTGACAACGTTCCCCCAATTCTGATCTAACTCGATTCAAGACACTTCAGAAATAGAAAATCCCCACGTAGATGTTACACGGAACTAGAGCAGTGCAGGAAGTATTTCAGTACAAACCAGTCTCATTCCCCAGGGAAAGATTCCATTGTGAGTATATTAATGTATACTAATCATAAAGGGTGTGCCTGTAGGCTGGTAACCTTCCGAGTATTAGTTGTTGGCATGGAAACGTCACCAGAGGGAGTCATTAAATTACGGATCCCATGGATAGCATATCCTCCTGGGAGGAGTGATACGATAGGGTGGTGTAGATGATAGTGGCCAGAGAAGCTGTGAAAATAGCGATATAGCATATTTTCTTGACTTGTTATTTGCATGCTCTGTGGTTGTCCTGGGTGTGTGGTCCTGTTCATATATGTATTTTGATGAATGAAGGCTGTTTTAAAGGCAGTTAAGACGTTAAGGTATTATGTCGTGAGGCCCTTTAACAAAAGCGCCTTGCTCTACATGATGCGTTTGTCTTTTTGTGTTGTTGTTGGCAGAGTGCTAAAGTGCTTGCTTCACATTTCCTAGCTGTTCTTTATAGGAGGCTCTCTGCCAATGTGGGTAGTCTCTTCTGATCAGTCAACCTTTTGTGGTATTTGTGACTTCGGAGTGCCTGTGTGGAGAATACTTTGTGATATTGAACCATTCTTGCCCCCTTTGGATTTACACGGTATACTATTCCTTTGGTTTCATTGATTTTTGGTTTTCAAGTTCACTTTTATGCGGCTAACACCCACATTTTCTTTTATTACCCTTCTTTTACTGATGTGTTGGATCAACAGGTACCGCGATGTCTACAGGCCAATAAATCCGGGGTGGCGGCTCAGTTTCTAAATCTTAATCCTAATAAGACGGAGATCTTAACCTTTGCTGCTATACCTGTTATATCTCGACCTTCATTTATTTCATTTCCTCTTATTCAGATACCCTTATCTTTCTCAGCCTGTAATCTTGGGTTTATTGTCGATTCTTCTCTTACTCATATCAAATCCTTGTTGTTGCTCGATCTTGTCGCATGCCAAATTACAATAGCAAAAAGATTTGCCATTTACTTACTTTTTTCACTGCTAAGCTAGTATTACAAACCTTTGTTCATTCTCGTTTGAATGGTCTTGTTTATATCTTGGCTGCCTCCTCAATATATGCATGCTTCACTCATCCGTTAGGCTTCTTTTATTTTATTGTACCATTGTTTTTATGTGAAGTGCCTTGGATAAAAGCACTTCACATAAAGTATAAATGCCAATAATAAAATTGTACAGGCTGCTCTGCATCATTCCATGATAGCATTGCCAGGAAACCAAGTGTGATATTTTTTAACAGGTGAAGCACCTTTCCAGCATTGTCTTTAGGGATACTCTTTTTCTTATAATAAAAATAATAATGTAGCATTTATATAGCACTACGAACCGTGAGGTATCTGAGTGCTGCTTATTATTACTCACGGTGTGTGGTGCTCATTTATCGACCTAGGAAGGATGAAAGGCAACCCTCGTTGGCTTTATTCCCATGATACAGGGAGGGTGGGTATGCCTTTGCAAGTCGTATTCCTTTGGTGGTCATATTCCTTTGGTGGCAGCATGCCTACAATTGCCACGCATGTGGTGGGGTGCATAGGAGCCGGTGGAAGATCTGCATTCACTTTCTGGGTCTTGTTCTCAGGGGTCTCTGCTCCCTGCAATGATGAACGTGGCAAGGGAAATGCAGACAAGGCCATGTGTGGGGTAATGCAGGGGTCAGGCAACATTGTGTGATTGGGCTTACCTTTCTAGGTGATTACACTCAATGATAGGCCGGGGGGAAAGGGCGGGGGAATCTATTTCTGTCTTGGTCCCTAGAGATTCTATTCAGCTGTTGCTTTGAGGAATGGGACATGTGATCGAGTGCATGGGGGTTGAGTTGCGAAGAGGAACCTTTTCCAGAGCCTTGGCCCCTGGGGTTCTTTGCAGCCTTAGATTTTTTGCATGCGCAATGCGATGGGGCGAGGGCGACTCTAATGTGGAGAACGGGGCTGTTATTCGGGAAGTGGGCTGTGATGGGGTGCTGGGGTCCTCTCCCTACCATTGCCGCCGAGATGGCCTCCATACATTTTAAGCAGAGGGTGGGGTGGGGTGCACGGTGCTGCCCCCTGCGATGCTCTGCAGCTTATGACTGCAAGAGGCGACTAGTGTTGCAAAAGGACTACACTGTTAGTAGAGCAGGTTGTTATTTGTGTAGGAAGCTATGGTGGGGTTCAGGGTGGCCGTTTCTGGTCCTTGCCCCAGGCACATCTACACCCTTTGCTTGGGCTCGGCTGTGGTGTAGGGCGGTCACCTTTCCGGGCCTTGTCCCCCGGGATGCTCTGGGCCCGCAGTCTCTGGTCCAGGATGTAGAGCATCTCCCCGCCCAGGTTAATGAAGAGCAGCGGCAGCGTGCGCAGGGACATGACTGTGTTATTGGATCCCCCGGCGTCCGAGAGAAAACAGTGGCGGTCGGGGAGACAGCGGCGCCGGCGGAAGGAAGAATGGATGGCTCGGCCTCCTCCTCTCAGACGCCGCAGCGCCGTTGCCAGGACAACAAAGAGGAAGAACCAATCAGCGAACGCCTTCTCTGACAGGCCCAGGGCGTGTTAACAGTACGTCAATATGGCGGCGCTTGCAGTGACGTCATTCATACACACAAAGCGGCCATGTTGAATTGAGATTTACACTATTGCTATAAACTGGAGGTCCTTTTAGATTGGAAATATGCACCTCGCAATGGAAGAGCCTTCCAATTTTGAATTGGATTGGCACATTATTTCTCAAAAAGGGTTTTCATTTGTGCTAGTAGGTGGCAGACATTATAGAGTTATAAGTTAGGTTGTTTTCAAAAAATGAATAGTTTTCAAAAAATGAGTAGATTGTTTCAGTTTAATATCTTTCATCCCAGTTAAAGAAGACTAGGTAATATAGATTAAAACCATATAATTAAATCCCGAAAAATGTATGTGTAGTCAGCTTGTTAGAATGCATGCATGGATGGAATGAAGTAGGTGTGTGCTGTGATAGAATATGGAATGGTGCAGAGGAATGTTATGCTTTGAGAGGAACAGTTAGAGCAGTTGTTCCAGCTGTTGGAGGCTGACAGAGTGGTGTCCGGTGGGGTTTGCTACTTATATTTATTTATTGGGTGTTTATAAAGTACCTATACACATACATGCCAAATTCTCAAGCACCTGGGAGGGAGATTTTGCGACAGAAAACACGAGACAGGAATTTCCCAGTAGGATTGCACTGGGGATTAAATTATTAGCAATATTTTGCATCAAAAAATCAGGAGTCTCCAGCAATGGTCTTACTGGGTCTTGTACCAGTCGGATCATGCAAGTGCAGTAACAAGAAGTGGGGAAGGGAGTGAGTAGGGGGAGGGAGTGCCAGGCGGAAGGGATAATGCTAGGGTGGGAGGGAAGTGTGGGGCACAGTGTTACCCGGGGTTTGAGGAGTTAATACTCTCGGGCCCCCGCCGTTGGGGAGGCGGAGCCTGGCGAGGGAGAAAGGGGTTCTGGGAAATGTGCACGGGAAGCGCCAGTTACTACGTTGTTGAAAAAGGAATAAAGACGTTCCCATACTTGCCAACCCTACCGATTTAGGCGGTAGGATACCGCTTTTGAAGCAGTCCTACCGCCTACCGATTTTTTAACACCAAATACCGATTTTTTTTTGTAAAAAAAAAAAAAAAAAGTATTTTTTTTTAAACATTTTTTTTTTTTTTTGCCCACGCCAGCTCGGGGGAGTCTTTCAAGGGCTCCCCCGATCTGGCATACCGGGAGAATGCGCGGCATGCAGGCTGTTAATGTCAAAGGCACCCACGGCGGTGGGCTAAAAGCGCCCCTCGGCCGCGGGTGCCTTTGGCAAAAGGCGCCATTAGCCCCCCACCACGCCAACTCGGGGGAGTCTTTCAAGGACTTCCCCGAGCTGGCATACCGGGAGAATGCGCGGCATGCAGGCTTTTAATGTCAAAGGCACCCACGGCGGTGGGCTAAAAGCGCCCCTCCGCCGCGGGTGCCTTTGGCAAAAGGCGCCATTAGCCCCCCACCACTAGAACTCAGAGTCTTTCAAGGACTTCCACGAGCTGGCGTAGCGGGAGAAGGCGCAGCATGCAGCTTTTAATGTCAAAGGCACCCACGGCGGTGGGCTAAAGGCACCCCTCGGCCGCGGGTGCCTTTGGCAAAAGGCGCCATTAGCCCCCCACCACGCCAACTCGGGGGAGTCTTTCAAGGACTTCCCCGAGCTGGCGTAGCGGGAGAAGGCGTGGCATGCAGGCTGTTAATGTCAAAGGCACCCACGGCGGTGGGCTAAAAGCGCCCCTCGGCCGCGGGTGCCTTTGGCAAAAGGCGCCATTAGCCCCCCACCACGCCAACTCGGGGGAGTCTTTCAAGGACTTCCCCGAGCTGGCATACTGGGAGAATGCGCGGCATGCAGGCTTTTAATGTCAAAGGCACCCACGGCGGTGGGCTAAAAGCGCCCCTCCGCCGCGGGTGCCTTTGGCAAAAGGCGCCATTAGCCCCCCACCACGCCAACTCGGAGTCTTTCAAGGACTTCCCCGAGCTGGCGTAGCGGGAGAAGGTGCAGCATGCAGCTTTTAATGTCAAAGGCACCCACGGCGGTGGGCTAAAGGCACCCCTCCGCCGCGGGTGCCTTTGGCAAAAGGTGCCCTTAGCCCCCCACCATGCCAATTCGGGGAGTCTTTCAAGGACTTCCCCGAGCTGGCCTAGCGGGAGAAGGTGCAGCATGCAGGCTTTTAATGTCAAAGGCACCCACGGCGGTGGGCTAAAAGTGCCCATCCACCGCGGGTGTCTTTGGTCAAAGGCGCCATTAGCCCCCCACCACGCCAACTCGGGGGAGTCTTTCAAGGACTTCCCCGAGCTGGCGTAGCGGGAGAAGGCGCGGCATGCAGGCTGTTAATGTCAAAGGCATCCAATGCGGTGGGCTAAAAGCGCCCCTCCGCCGCGGGTGCCTTTGGCAAAAGGCGCCATTAGCCCCCCACCACGCCAACTCAGAGTCTTTCAAGGACTTCCCCGAGCTGGCGTAGCGGGAGAAGGCGCAGCATGCAGGCTTTTAATGTCAAAGGCACCCACGGCGGTGGGCTAAAAGCGCCCCTCCACCGCGGGTGCCTTTGGCCAAAGGCGCCATTAGCCCCCCACCACGCCAGCTCAGGGGAGTCTTTCAAGGACTTCCCCGAGCTGGCGTAGTGGGAGAAGGCACAGCATGCAGGCCTTTGATGTAAAAGGCGCCCACGGCGGTGGGCTAAGGGCGCCCCTCCGCCGTGAGTGCCTTTCACAAAAGGCACCATTAGCCCCCCACTACGTCAACTCTGGCGAGTCTTTCAAGGGCTCCCCCGAGCTGGCGTGATGGCAGAAGGCGTGGCAGGTGCCTCATTGTCATTGAATGCACCCGCGGCGGCGGGCTCATCCAATGACAATGGGCAATGGGCTGCTGACGCGCCCAATTCCTATCATTAGCTCCTCGCCTGACTATTTTTGAAACTTTAAGATTCCTACAGATTTTTGGTCACAGAATGTTGGCATGTATGCGTTCCTCCATTCCCTCCGTGTGTGCGTCCTTCATTAGGCCTAGATCCCTAGGTAACATTTGGCGACGAGGATTTCTCCTGCACACCGGAGCCCTCCTCCAGTGGCAATCTGCCGCATCCACGCTCGTGCTGCGGGAGACCCAGCAAGCCTCCTCCTCCTACTCCTCCTCCTCCAGCGCGCTATACGGCAATCCGCCGGATTCGCTCAGGCGGTTGCCGACCCGCTGAGCCTCCTCCTCCACACCTACACAGGCACGCCCGCGCCTGCCCCTGGCCGACGCCAACCTGCTGCTGCGACAACGTTGGGAGTGTGCAGCAGGCCCCATAAAGCTGCAGGGCCCTAGCGAAGACCCGCGTGCCGGCGATCTCGCCCACGCCCTCCCTCCTGGACCACAGGCCCTCACCACGGAAACCACCTCACTGGAGAAGAGGCCCCACAGTTTCACCCCTACCATCGGACACTCAGGTGAGCGTGTGGGTGCACGTGGACACACTCGAGGCCTAGTACCCTTGCCCCATGTGCTGGCTACACCCGCAGGCCCTACCTTTCAGGCACCATGAGCAACCCGCACTCCAACCCTGGTTCTAACCAGGGATCTCCTCAACCGCCGCGGGCGGCGAAGTCAATACAATTGCGGTTGCCCCCGCCATTCACCATGACACCGCAAGCCACCAAAGGCCCCAGGTGGACCGACTGGATGGATGATTTTCATCACTTCGTGAGGGGATCCGGTGACGGTGACTCCCCCAACATAAGAGACATCTTCCTTAACCTCGTAGGGGGGGAAATCAAGACCGTAGTGAAAACGATTCCGGCAGCTGAACAAAACACCTTCCCCAACCTGATTGCAGCTTTAGACAAACTGCTGATCATTGAGGTCAATCGGGACTACGAAAGATATTTGTTTAACCAATGCACCCAATTGCCACAAGAGACTGTTGATGAGTTCATAACACGTCTAAGAGTGAAAGGAGCAAACTGCCAGTTCGATGCGTTCTCGCTAGAGGAAGCCATAAAACTGAGGGTGATCGAAGGTTGCCTCTCCCCCGCACTCAAGAAGCAGCTATTAAAAAAAACCACTCACCATATCCGAAGTGAGTGAACTTGCTCGCATTCATGAGAGGGTGGATGCGCAAGCCTCATCCATGGGACACTCCGGCAACCCTAAACAAGACACAAGCGAACTCATAGCTGCCATACAACCGCCTCGCCAAGGTGACATGGGACCACAGCCGTACAGAGCACCAGCGACTCCTGCCCCACGCCAACAAAGACAGTGCTACCGCTGCGGAATGTCGTTCCCCCACTCGGGGTCATGCCCGGCCCTATCCCAACGGTGCACAAATTGTGGGAGAGAGGGACACTTTCACTCCATTTGCAGAGAGGGCGTACCATTTCCCCCGATGCGACCCCAAGTGGCCGCCAGTATGCCTCTCCGGCCACCACCTCAGCAGTACAACCAACCAAGACCTTACCAACAAGGGCTGGGGCAGAGGCGCTACGTCAGGGCAATCGACGAATACCAATCATCAGGATATACACCACAGCACGACCAGGCAGAACAGTCCAGGTACTTCACAGATGAATGTGATAACCCTCCAGCGGACTACAGGCCTGAGACACTTTACCAGGATGATCAGGCGACGGCCTACTATGCACCATATGATCAATATGACCAGGACGAGTTCGTCAACCTCATACTTGACAACAAAGAAGCCAGGAAGGCCCCGAAAATCCCGATCAAGATGGGGAATTGCCAATTTCAGTTCATGATCGACTCAGATGCTACAGTGAACATTATGGGTGAGCAGGACTATGACAGGATGCCACACCCACCGCCGCTTGACCCATCCCGATCGAGAATTTTTCAATGGGGGGCTGCCACCCTGTTACAGACAGTGGGACAGTTTGCTCAATGCTTCCTCCTAAATGGGCGGCAAGTGAACACAACCATTCACGTCATCCGGTCTCTCGCCAGGAGCAGATGCCTGCTCAGCTACCACAAAGCTTCGCGCCTGGGATTGATTGAGATTCACGTGAATGCTGGTGACATGATCACCACAACCCCGAACAACCTGAACCCGAGGAACACCACTGGGACGATAGCATTCCACCAGCCTCAGACGCTCGTCTCTCAGGACGACATCGCGAGAAGATTCCCCAAGCTGTGCACGGGACTAGGGAGACTCCACGGCCCCCCCATCAAGCTGCACATCGACCCTCAGGTGCGTCCAGTGCCGCAACACCCCAGAAGAGTCGGGTTCCACCTTCAGGAGGCAGTATCAGAGGCGCTACAACAACTGCTCTCCGACGGCATCATAGAACCAGCGACGGGGCCAACTCCATGGGTTTCCCCCCTTGTGGTGGTACCCAAAGAAGGGGGAAAGATCCGGTTGTGTGTGGACATGAGGGTGGCCAACACAGCGATACAACAGGAGAGACACCCGGGCCCATGTATTGAAGACATGATTATGCAGTTAAACAGCGCCCAGATGTTCTGCAAGCTAGACCTGATCCAAGGATACCATCAGCTGGAGCTCCATCCCGACTCCAGAGCCATCACGACGTTCGCAACGCACGACGGTCTTTTCAGGTACCGGAGACTAAACTTCGGAATTTCGTCCGCCGCAGAGATCTTCCAGGAAGCGATACGTCAGATAATCAGACCTATAAAGGGAGCTCTGAATTACAGCGACGATATACTCGTCTTTGGATCGTCCAAGGAGGCCCACGACACGGCATTGCACGACACCTGTGAAGCCCTTCAAAAGGCAGGCCTCACACTCAATATCTCCAAATGCCGTTTTAGTAAAACAAAGCTCAAATTCTTCGGACATATCTTCTCCAGGGAAGGCATGATGCCTGATCCTGATAAGGTCGACACGATTACCAACCTCAGCGAACCCCTACAGGTCGCGGACATCCGCTCCTTTCTTGGCATGGCGGGCTACTGTGCGAGGTATATACCCCACTACGCCTCTCTTACAGACCCTCTGAGAAAGTTGCTGCAGAAGGAGTCATCCTTCGAATGGACCCCGGCATGTCAACAAGCCTTCACCAACATCAAGCAGGCCCTCACGGAAGCCCACCGCCTCGCATACTTCAACCCATCGTGGCACACCAAGGTGGTGGTGGATGCCAGCCCGGTCGGCCTTGGAGCCATCTTAGCACAAACCAGTGGCGCGGACGTCAACCCCAGGCATGTGGTCGCCTATGCAAGCAGGGCACTGTCAACGCCAGAGCTAGCCTATTCCCAAGCCGAGAAGGAAAGCTTGGCGGCGGTTTGGGCGTGTGAACACTTTCACAACTTCATCATCAGGAAGAGGTTCACTCTGATCACCGACCACCAGGCGCTTCTATCCCTATTTGGCAACCCGCACACCCAAGATGCCACCGAGGATCGAACGGTGGGGCATCCGCCTCCAAGAATACAATTATGACATTGTACACCGACCTGGAGGTGACCTCAACCCCGCTGACTACTTGTCACGACACCCTGTTGGAGCCCCGCTCGCCCATAAGGGCGATGTTGCCTATGTACAATATGTGGCATCCCACTCACTGCCACCGGCGTTATCCCTTGAAAGAGTTGCCGCCGCGTCTGCAGCTGACCCAACGACAGCCCTGGCTATCAGCCTAACGACGACCAGCAAATGGAACGATCATCACAGAGCCATGTTAGCCCATCCAGGAGTGAACAAACAGGAGATTGAGCGGCTGGCGAGGGTGCAGAGTGAACTTGCCGTGAAAGACAACAACATTCTGCTAAGGGGGTGCAGGATCGTCATTCCCACCACGCTCAGGAGCGAGGTGGTCAGCACCGCCCATGAAGGCCACAGAGGGGCTGAAAACACGAAGAAGCAGCTCAGGTGCCACGTGTGTTTCCCCTTCCTGGATGCCGCCGTCGATGAGTGGCTAAGGAACTGCCATGCCTGTCAGTGTACAGCCCCTGACGAACGTCCGCCCCCACTACAACACACTCAGATGCCTGATCGCCCCAGGGAATGAATAGCCATGGATTTCTATGGGCCTACAGAAGTAGGTGATTACCTCCTACTCTTTATAGATGAACATTCGAGATTTCCTATAGTCAAAGTAGTCACCACCACAGCGTTTCCCCACGTAGCAGCGGCGATAGAAGAAGTATTTAGCGAATGGGGGATCCCCAAATGTGTCAAGTCTGATAATGGACCACCGTTCTGTGGGCACGAGTTCGGGACACTGGCGGAGCACCTGGGTTTCAGACACATGAAGATAACTCCTTGCCACCCTCAAGCGAACGGAATGGCTGAGCGCTTCATGGCGTCGATTAAGAAGACAATACAGAGAGCACGGCTAGAAGCAGTCAACACGCATCAGGCATTATGTCGCCTCTTAAGAGACTACAGGAACACTCCTCATGAGGCTACAAACAAGACACCTGCCGAGCTCATGTTCCGCTATGAGGTGCGAACCCGCATTCCGCGGAACCCGTCAAGTGCAGAGCCGATTGACAGGGACCTGCTCCAAAGGGATGCTGAGGCAAAAGAGAATGCGAGGCGCAGTACTGATGCGCGACGCGGAGCGGTGACACAAGAATTCCACATAGGAGATGAAGTCCTAGTACAACAGCCAACAACCAGGAAGACAGATCCGCGATTTTCCCCAAGCCCCATGAGGGTAGTCGCAGTGAAAGGCACAATGGTGACAGCTGAAGATCAGAATAGAGCTGTCACCAGGAACTGTCAACAATTCAGACATTACGTTAAAAGAGAAGGCACAGAAATACCACAGAGGTCCGCCTCCCCAGAACCACGGATGCAGCGGGACGACCTGTGGATCCCTCCAGAGGGAGATCCTGGAGGGACAAGTCAGAGAGTGGAAACTCAAGATGTTCCAGAGCTCGGTGCTCAAGTTGAGAGGCCGCGACGAATCATCAGGAAACCGACGAGACTCGTTGAAGAGTGTTAAGTTGATGTTTGGACACAGAGTGTTAAGTTGATGTTTGGACATATTGTTCGGGGGTAGTGTTACCCGGGGTTTAAGGAGTTAATACTCTCGGGCCCCCGCCGTTGGGGAGGCGGAGCCTGGCGAGGGAGAAAGGGGTTCTGGGAAATGTGCGCGGGAAGCGCCAGTTACTACGTTGTTGAAAAAGGAATAAAGACGTTCCTCCATTCCCTCCGTGTGTGCGTCCTTCATTAGGCCTAGATCCCTAGGTAACACACAGTGGAGGCATACAAGTGCAGCGGGGAGGAGGGCAAGAATAGGCCCCCTGGGGCTAGGCAACTGCTAGGGGGGGCCAGATGGCCAAGCGCCTTGGGATGCAGGGAGTGAGGAGCACATGCTAAGTGCGAGGATGGGGGTGGACCAGGCTCGGTAAGGAAGATCACACCGCCAGGCAGTTCTGTGTGGTTTACCGAGAAAAGAAATGTTGATGGATTGTTTACCGAAAAAAAACATCAAAATAATCACTTAATTTTTAAAATGTTTGTATTTGGGGGGCCATCCCTCCAAGCCCTCCGTTTCCCTATGTTTTTAACTCTCCCAAACCCCTCCCCATCCGCTTTAACCCCTTACCCCCTACCCCATATATATTTTCTTTAAAAATGCAATGTTTTTCAGTTAAAATCCATCGAAATTTGTTTTTCGTTAAAGTCACTGGCTACCCGCCAGGCGAGTCAGTGGAAGGAGACTAGGAAGGGCGAATGCAGGATGGGTGTTTGGGGGGCATGGAGACTGGGGTTCTGGGGTAGACTGGGCGAGGAGGGCCTGGCGCCCTGTAGGACTCAGAGCCCTGAGGGACACCGCAGGTGGAGCGTGTGTTGGAAGAGAGGAAATGGCCCTGTTGAACGTGCAAATGTTGGTCAGATAGGAAGGAGGTCAACCAGTCTAGAGCCAGGTCAGTGATGCCAAAGGTATCACTGAGACGATTTATAAGGGTGTTATAATTTACTGTATCAAAGGCAGACGAAAGATCAAGAAGGATGAGGACGGAGGGAGAGTTGGAATCGAGATATGAGAGCAAGTCTTCATGGGTGTCCAGGAGAGCAGTTGTGCATGCCTCTGGCTGCTCTGAAGCCAGACTTGTGGTTGTGGTTGTGGTTGTGGAGATAGCCAACAGATTCGGTGGGGTGGATCAGTTGGGAGATGACCAACTTCTCCAAGAGTTTGCCCAGGAAGGGGGTAATGGAGATAGGGCGGTAGTTAGCTGGGGCAGGAAAGGTCGGCAGAAGACTTTTTAAGGAGACGGTGCACAAGGGAGTGCTTGAGGGGTAGTGGGAAGGAGCCCGTGGCAAAGGAGTGATTGCAGAAGTCAGCCAAGGCTGGAGCAAGGGGGGCAATGTTGTCCTTAATAGCTCTGGATGAGTAGGGGAGCGCCTGTTTGGAGGAGACTTTCATAGAGAGGACTTGTGTAGAGACCTCAGCCGGTTCTATGGGTGAGAAGGAGGACAGAAGGAGGGAAGGGCTGAGGGGGGACCAAGGGAGGCCTAAGAGTAGGTGAGAGAGGAGGGGAGTCGAGGAAAGTGAGCAAAGATTGTCCTGAGTTTTGGTTGTGAAGTGGGAGGCCAGTGCAGTGCAGAGGGCCTGGGATGGCAGAGGAGAAGTGGAGACTGCAGTAGTATTGGCAAGTTCCTTGCAGATTTTGAACAGTTCAACTGTGTTGTTGGTGGCCCCAGAGATGTGGGCTTGGAAATGGACCCTCTTCTTCGAGCGGATGGCGAGTCTGTATTCCCTTTGGAGTAGTCAGCATGCCAGTCTGACAGTGGATGGGCTTGAAGGCAGCCACTTCCGTTCAGCAACTCTGCACTTCAGTTTCAGAGAAGCTAGGTCGGAGTCATACCAGGTTTTGAGCTTGGAGGCAGGCTTCATGTGGATCCTCATGACATGGTCAATGATGTCCAGGGTGTTGGAGATGGAGAGGTGAAGGTTAGCAAGGGCTGCGCCAGTGTGAGAGTCAGTGGCTGTAGTGGGAGGGAGAATGAAAGTGGTGGCAAAAGCAGCAACTGACAGTCGCTTCATCGGTCAAATGACAGAGAAGGAGACGGGCAGTGCGGGCAGAGGCTTAGCCAGGGGCCAAGAGATCCAGATGAGAGGACAGGAGAGCATGACCAGACCAAGAGAGAGAGGTGTAGTAAGAGGGTTGAAGATGGGGATGTCTGCTGCGATGAGAGCATCCAAGGTGTGTCTGGCTGAGTGGGTTGGACCAGTGGAAAGGATGGTGAGGGAAAGAGAGTCACTGAGGCTGTGCAAGAGTCCAGTGGTGTTATGATTCATGCCCCTCATGTCCCCAGCCCTCCAAGATGTCAGGCTGGAGCCAGGCCACGATCACCTACATGGACCTCAAGGGCCTCTCCATCCCTCCAAAGACCCACTTGGAGTCAGACTTGGCGCTTGTAGCACCAGACTCACTCACTCCCATAAGATAACATTGGGGATTGGACTTGTAGTGTATTGATGGGGACAAGATAGATGCCCCCACATATTTCGGTTCCCAGAACTGCATGTGCAGTCTAGTCTTTTGGATGTGGTTCAGCCCAGAGACACCTGGGATACCCAGAGACTATTTAAGCCACACCCAGGCTGAGAAACATGCTTTGTGTTTTCTGCACCTGCAGCGTGACACTCACCGTGTTCGGATCGGTCTCCAGTAGGCCTGCATCTTTCTTCTGCGCTCACCTCCTGCAAGAACAAGAACACCGTTAGGAACAGCCTTACTTTGCGGCGCTTCTGCCATCATTCATCGCTTCTTCTGTTCTGCGGGCATCTTCAGCGGTGTCATTCCCATCCCGGCACGCTGCTTCCTAAGGAAAAGGGAAAAGAACAGAAAAAAAAGCATTAGTAAGCATTCAGCAAATCTTCACTTATTTTTAAAGACTGTACGAGCTTCAAACGCTTACCTGAATCCCATCCGCTCTGGGGGAACTCTGTCTCCGGAACTTCTCATCCATCTGCAAGAGGGAAAAGACACTCCAGGTTAGCGTGGAAACATATAGAGGCGCTGCATACCGCGCTTACTCACCGCATTTCTTCTTCATAACCGGCATCCACGCTGAAAACGTTGCAGCACCTAAAAGACACAGAAAAAGAATTCAGTTCAATACAAATACGAAAGGGTCACATTGTGCATCGCGCTCTCACTCACCTTCAGCGCTACTCATCTCAGCAGCACGTCGCCATCCCCGAATGCCGGCCATCATCTAAGGAAGGAAAGGAACTAAGTTAGAGAACTGTTCAAAAGACTCATTATACTTACCTGTCGGACTCTTGCCAGTGAAGTAACTAGGCAGCAACGAGCCTGCATCAATCAACGCGCCCCTGTGCTGAAAGCAGGACGGAGAGCACACTTTCCAAGAAAACAAGGTGAGCTGTGGATCAAAGGGAAGGGTTGGACCCCGGGGAAGAAGGGGTTCATGCACACAGAGACAATAGGGAGTTTAATCTACCAATCCTGTGTTTCAGGCCCATTCTCCCGTCGAGTAGACTCCAGGGAAGGGTTTGAGGTCGTAAGATGTCAGAACAGGCTGAGTGACGTCCCCATGAATACCAGGTGAGCGTTACAGTTGCTGCATCAGTAGAGTCATGGTAAACATTTGAAGTCTCTGAGGAGGAGAAGCTTGGTAGAGGCCAGGCAGAAGAGGTGAGGTCAGACCACTCCGAAAAGGAAGAGGGAGACTGGATTAGAGGTTCTGTAGATTGTGGTGAGAGTCAGGAAGAGGATAGGAGTGACACCAAGCCTGCAGACGAGGCTTTCGAAAGAAGAGTAACACTGAGTGAGTATGATAGTAGCAGGGACCCATTCAGGGAAGATCAGAGCCACTCCACCTCCAGACCGGTTAGGCCTGGGCTTAGAGAGGATCTTGTAGCCCTCATGAAGGAGTGTTTCAAAAACAGTGACAGAGCTGGCAGTGAACCACGTCTCAGTGAGAGCGAGGAAATCAAGGTCAAAGTCTTCAAAGAGGTGACAAATGTTAGAGGACTGTTTAACGGTAGAGCAAGAGTTGAGGGTAGCTAAGTGATGCTGATTTCCACATTTGAAGCTCTTCTGAGGAGTACAGGGAACTGGTACACCCATCTGTGGTGGCGAGGGGGCTAGGGCGTGGCAGAAGGAGGAGTGGCAGGAGAAGGGAAGAATTTAATGAGAGACGTAAGACGTCTATCAAGAAGGAGGAGGGTGGGTTTAGAGCCCTATTAAGATGGATTTCTGAACTCTGACCTGGAGGGGCAGAGGTTCAGAAGGCCAGCCTAGTTTCTTGGAACAGGGTAACCTCTGGACAAGCCAGACCAATCAGGGTAGCAATCGCGGCAGTCAAGACTAGGTCTCAAGAGGGGTGAGGGTGACTGAAAGCACGCAATGAGCACACAAAGAATTACTCCAAGCAGGTGTTATATTAAAAATATAAACACATTTATTACAAGGCCTTTGTAACATTGACCGTAGCGAGAAATCACAATAAAACTCAAGTAAACCAACACATACCAATCAAATACAATATATATACAAATACAAACGAGTCTAATGAGTTGGACACACGAAAAGTGTAGGCCACCTAAATGGGGAGGAAAACAGGCAGTGCGAATAATAGTTAGACCCAGTCCGCCTTCAGAGGCCCCTAACTAAAAGGAAGTCTGAGCCCTACGAAGAGTGGAGCCTTGTGCTCAAAAGTACCTGCACACGCGGGTGCCAACGGGCAAAGGGGAGTCTCTTCGAGGGAATCAGGCAGTTTAGTTCGATGAACAAATGAAGATGAACAGAGCTCCGCGACTCAAGCGCAGCCTCCATGTGGGCAGAAGCAGAGCGCGAGTACGGAAAGGTGTGCTGTTAGACACAGCGGGGAAAATCTATGGGCTACTGCAGGAGGGTGACCAGTTCCTAGTGATGCTACTCACCGGTCCCCGATGCAGGCAGCCCCAGGCTTCTCCGCGTCAGTTTCAGTGCTGGCAGGTTCAGATACGAGCAGTTGACGTCTCGGCGTCGTGTAGATTCCGCAGCAGCAGAAGTTAGAGTTGAGGATGTCCCAAACGAAGTGAACCCGCACAGTTCATTACCACAGCAGGGCAACGGAGTGACCGTGTGTATTTCAGCCCAATGTACACCACTCACTTCAGACCTGGGAATGCCAAGTGTACGAATCGTGTGAGAGTGACAAGGACTCGTAATACAACACAACCTGATGGCGGTTACAGAGCAAGACTCCTGGGTAGGCTGGTCAGTCTGCCGGATGGCCCAGAGACACTTCCGAAAGCTTACGTGTAGGAGATGGTGAAGATGCCGAGAATAGGTGTTCCCACTATTCCAAGGGGTTGAAGTACCAGTACAGGCCTTCTCGTTCGATCAGAGGTAGAAAGGTTTTCACCAAGTGACAGCAGTGCAGAGGAGCAGTCCTTCAGCGGGTCACCAGCGATTCCTCAGTTCAGCCTCGTAGTTGCAGGATACTTGGCTCCTGTATTCCTTTGTTCGTGAGAACTCAGGAGATCGACCTGGTAGTGGTCTTTCCAGCCCCCTCTTATCCACGGTTCCCTTCGCGCCAAAACGGAGGGGACCCAATGGGAGATCTGCTCACAAAACACTCACACCATACGTGTACCTATCACGGACCACGGTGGTCCCAGGCATTCACGACACACTAGACTCTCTGGCACCCAGGATGTGTATTGGGACCAGACATCCCAGCCCACATCCGGGAGGCACACACACAAGGCCTGTAGAAGCCAGCGAAAGCATCTGTGTTTTGCGGGAAAGTACATGCCCAAATAAGGAAGGCCCCGGGTTGGCTCGACCTGGGGAAGGTGAAGGGGGCAAGATGGTCAGCGGACAGGACAAAGAGCCTCGTGGTCTGGCCATTTTGGGAGCCAGGCCACCATTTTGGGCTAAGCACGAGAAACGCGCTTAAACGCCAAAAGGAGCTCAAAAACACAAAGAAACGATCGCTGCCACCAGTCCCGTCCGTGATTCACTTGCACCATTCATTAACAATCCAAAGAGAGTATCTAGGGCTTGTAGAAGACTAGAGACCCAAGAGAGCAGTAACTTAGCTTACAGTGCCCTCTGGTGCCATGTTGCGCGAAAGCTGCAACATGATAAAAGAACTACGCAAAACAACGTTTCCTGGTGCTGACTGTCTTAAGGGCATGTCAGTTTCCCCGTAAGAATGGAGCGAAAGCCCAGAGGAGTGCGGCAGAAGGCTGCACTTCTCTGGCAAAGTCTAGATCATGGTGAAAACAACAGCAAAAAGTTTAGGGGTTGCCACATGGAAGGAAAATTACCCACAATTAAGAAATCTTTCCTAACAAGCTCCGGGCCATGTCAGTGCTATTCATGTAGACTGATATGAATTGGAAATTTCTCTTCTGTGAAAGGATGGTGAGCTAAAGACTATGGTTGAGACTCTAAGCCGGGATATAGGCCAGTAGAGAGACAGTATCAGGACCCCCCCCCTTGTTAGTGGATATTCAGTAGCTTTGGGTGTTCACCCTAAATTACTAGGGTAATCCAGACGTGGAACCCTTGCTCACTGTTCTTAGAGAGGCACAGCTCCACCTCACTGACGAGGTCCAATCAGGCCGAAATAAGTGTCTTGGATTGCTGTTGGTACTCTTGTTCAGAAGAGAATTGCCTGGCATTTCGGTGCTGGACTGCCCTTGGGCAGGACGAAGACTGATATAGTGGACATTTCACTTCTGTGAAAGGATGGTGAGCTAAAGACTCTGGTTGAGACTCTAACCCGAGATATAGGCCGGTAGACAGACACTCACAGGAACCCCCTTGTTTGCGCATATTAAGTAGCTTTTGGTTTTCACCCTAAATTACTAGGGTAATCCAGACGTGGAACCCTTGCTCACTGTTCTTAGAGAGTCACAGCTCCACCTCACTGACGAGACCCAACCAGGCTGAAACATGTGTTGCTGTTGGTACTCTTGTTCAGAAGAGGATTGCCTGGCATTTCGGTGCTGAACTGCCCTTGGCCAGGACAAAGACTGGTATGTAGTGGAACTTTCTCTTCTGCGAAAGGATGGTGAGCTAAAGACTCTGGTTGAGACTCTAACCCAGGATATAGGCCGGTAGAGAGACTCTCCCAGGACCCCTACCTTGTTTGTGGACATTAATGATGCACCTAGAGAATGGGAAGTGTGCCAAGAGTACTTCCCATCTGGTTCCACCATTAATGGACAAAGAAGAGAAAGGAGAGAGGTCAGACACCATATGGGGTGTCCATAAGTCTGGAGAGGGAGCAGCAAAGAGGATTTCAGTGACAGTCTGTCTGGAAGAAGCATTGATGTAGGTGTCAGTGATGGGCATGCCTTGGTTGGAGACCAGGAGATCTTTCTTGAACTTTTTCCTTCCAGGCTTCGAAAGAGAGGTAGGATAGGTGATAGAGTAGCAGTTAGAGTAAATTGGGGAGATGGAGAGTATCTTGAATAAACTGCAAGAAGAATACAGTGCTTTTTACGTGTTGTAAGGAAGGCATGGTATCAAACAGTAAGACAGACACAAGTGATCACAGTTCAAGGATGTTTATTGGACTTCAGTTGGGTTTGAAAAAAGCCTATCGATTCATAAATCTAAAGATGGGAGCAAGCTACGACCATCAAATAATAATAACACAGTCCTAGTCGAGTCTATTAAAATAAAAGGGCCTATTCTAATACACCTATCGCCAATCCTTACTTCTAAATACAAATAATGTGGGAAACAATGTTATGTGAATGAAAAGTGTTCAAGAAATTATATGTTTAGATATTTGAGCCATTGGATTCCCTTCCCCACATTTTCAAAATGGGACAAGGCTGCACACATGAGCTTAGCACACGCTCTGTCTTCTCTAGCTTGAGGGTGCAGTTCAAAACCTCAATATCAGGACCTTCCAAAGGCTCTTTACCATTCAAAGTCTCTTATATCAGAGGGTCTGAGGTGACAAACAAACATGCAAAGTTCTGTTGTTCTCAAGATTCTCATATGCACAATTTATCAGACCCACTTTGACTCAATGTTCTCAGGGTTTTCACATACCCAATTTCTCAAGTGATCAACTGTTTACCCCGGATCCCCCTCCGCCGGGCTCAGACCCACTTTAACGCAATACCTTCAATTAGTCTCCCTCCGCCGGGCTGAAACCCATTTATCTTGTTGTCCAAACTTCCTTTACTGTATCAAAATCAAAGACTTTCGACTGTGCGCAGGATTTTACTTGGCCCGTCGCAGGACCACTTCGATTTATAATTCTTTACAACTCTTTAACGTTCACTTCTGCCACTTCTCAGATGGATACCTTACAGAGACCTTCGATTGAGCACACACAATTTGCCGAACCACTCTGTCAGAGTTATTGTATCTTTTCCTTTCAAAGTTCAAACACTCATCAGCAGTTCAACTTTACTGGTGTCTTTTATCACACACGTTTTAACAATTCATTCCAGCACTCGCCATACAATGTTGCTGCTTGCATCCTTGGCTTCAACACAGACCGGTCTGGTATCAGTCTCTCCAACTCACCGGCTCTGTTGATCTCTTTGTCGTTGCTTTGTTCTTGGAACCAAGGACGGTACCCTGGCGGCTGCTGCTTCTCCCTGGCTCGATTAGTCATGTAGGAGGAGCACGTGTACCTCCGACACACAATGCAGGATTCTTTGGACTGGTTTCCTGGACTTGATCTGTCTAATCTTGAGGTCTCATGAAAGTAACGGTTTCTTGCCGTAAAAGTCAAGGGAATTTCCCTCTTTGCAAACCCCTCGTAGTTCACCGACCTTTGTCCCTCGTTCAGCTGCAGTCTGGAAACTGATGTTTCCTCGTTTGCTTTGCCTCGCTCAGAGTGTGCTCTCATGCTCCACCTTTTATACATGTGGGGAAGCTTAATGGAAGTCAGGTGTTTGTGATGGGTAGTAATTGCCTGACCACGCCTATTGGGACACATCAGGTGCACTGCTCGGGTGTTAGTCTGTTTTCTCCAATAGCGGGCTGTCCATGTGAAAGTGTTCATGTTGTAAAAGGGGGCAGGGGTAGATTTCCTACATATCCCACCTGGTAGGATAGGGTAAAGGTGTTAAGTGGAAGGGGATACCGCATCTCACCATCCGGTGTCCAACTCCCACTCCCTGAAGACCCCCTCACCCAGGTGATCCTCCCACAATGGTCCACCCCCAGGTACTGGATCCAAAAGAGATGGCCGTGTACTGGCCACCTGGATGACAGACCCCCAGGGACTAGTGGGTGAGACACCTTCTGGTTTCTCACATACCCTTTCCCTATGCAAAGTGGATATACTTTTTCTTTGCTTAGGTTCTTCGATTTGAAGACCTTGGATAGACCAAGAGGGAGATATATCCACAGACTCTCGCATATTACACAGGTTTCGTTTCCTCTGTGCTGACAGAGGAGAGGTGTTCCTATTTGTTTCTCGAATGTATCCCATAAACTGGCATAGAGGGGGTGACCCTGGAATTATGTGCCTGCTATGTCTCGTGGAAGGTTCTTGGTAATTGGTAGGCTCATGAGGTTTTGTCTCCATCCACTCCCACACTGGAGAGGTTTGGGAATAACAGAGTGCCAATAGTCTTGGGGTATACATTTCATATGGGGAGTTGGAAATTCCTGCAAGAGAGTGGAGAATGCAGGGAAGTCCCTTCCCACAGTGACTTCTTCAGGGAGCACAGGAATGATGGCCGATGATACCAGATATGACTCCCCTGATGTTAATGTACATGGGTATCTTGGGATATATTTAGTTATCCCTGTGTACACATGTATCTCTAACTATGGTTGCATTCTCGAGGTCTGTTGTAACCAAATCGGCCATTATGGCGGTTTGTTTGCTACCTGAGTCAATCAATGTTTTTACTTGTTTCCCATTTACCATGGCCTTTTCATACGTAAAGTCAGCAGAAGACTGACATAAACATTGTTAAAGGTTTCCACACCTTCTTCGGGTTCTTCCCATTATTCCCCATTAAGAAAGCTTATTTCCATGGGTTCTTCCTTTAGATTTTTAGGACAGTTTCTGGCCAGATGGCCAGTTTCTCTACACGAAAAGCAGGTAGGAGAAAATGGTTTGATTCCCTTAGGTTCTTCTCTTTTGCTTTCCTCTCTATCCCTTGGGTCAGCTCTTTTAACTTCCATTCTTTCTTTCAATATCCATTCCTTGGATTTATAGGATCCCCTGCCCTAACAAATACCTGAGGTTGGGAGAGGTGTTCAAGTTTGTGATCTTTCCGCTTTTCACTTTGGTGTACCGAGTGGAAGTGTTTGGCTGCATCCAAGTGGTTTTGGGCAGTCTCAATAACCATGACTAGGGTGAGTCGATTAAGCTGCAGTATTGCCTTTTGCAAAAAGGATGGTAAAGAATTGGTGAATTGTTCCAGAGTAATCATTTCTACCAATTCTTCCATTGTTTTGTTGATAATTCAAAGGGCGATTGTGTTTTTAATTCATTCTTCGAATTCAAGGGGCATTAACCTGGGGTTTAGTCTAATGGCCCTTAATTTTTGCCAATAGAAGTTACAGGTTTGGCCTGCCCTTTTTAGAAGACCCTCTTTTATGGATATAAAGGAAGCTCCCTGGGCAAGGTTAAGTAGCTGGTGGGCTGTCTGTAGGTCACCCTTCAGCAGAGGCCCTAACTAACATTTCTTTAGATTTTCTTCCCATCTTAATTGCTGGGCTAGTTGCTCGAAGAAAATTCCCTAGGTCTTCACTCTCTTGGTATGGCCGTATTATCCCTTGAGGTAGCAGGGGTCTTGCCTGTAACTCAACCAAATTCCATTGAATTCTCTTGAAGCCTAGCTTCGGCCTGAATCTGATGGGTGGCCAGCTGGGCCATGATGGCTGCCAGGTCGGCTATGTCTTCTGGCGGGGTAAGGGTTCCGTCCGTAGTATTTTCTGAGTCAGAAAAGAAATAGGTCTTGCCTCCGTTGGATAGAGTTTCAAAGTCGTCTGACTCCTCTGAGGCTGATTCCACCAGAGGGAAAGATCTAGATAGGTTGTTTTCTAAACCTGATGGTCCAGGGACTGAAACTGATTTGGTACCGAAAAGAGGTTCGGGACAAGGAGGATTCAGAGCGCTAGGTCTAATGAAGGTGTGTGCTGGTTGTATTTTCAAGATTATTCGATCCCACTGTCGGATGTTATAGTGGGAGAGAGGAAGGGTATCTAATAACAACTGAGTTTTAAAAAACAAATCTTGTTGCCAAGTTGGGACGTTAAGCTGGGAGAACAAAACCTCTTTAAGAGTGGATATAATTTAGAATCCAAGAGCTCAACAATTCTATTTTCCCCTTCTGGTGGTACAACAATTATCAGAATGGATTCTCAATTTGTGTCAATTGAACCATATCTCATTCCTGACACCACATTTAAGGAAGGCATGGTATCAAACAGTAAAACAGACACAAGTGATCACAGTTCAAGGGTGTTTATTGAACTTCAATTGGGTTTGAAAAATGCCTATTGAATCCTAAATCTAGAGATAGGAGCAAGCTATTTTATTTATTTATTTGTTGCATTTATTTGCAGCGGCCAAACCCATAAGTATCACAGTGCTGATACAGCTAAGGAAACAAAACATAAGCATGAAAGTAGGTATTACAGAGAGTCAGGTAGGGGTCTTATTCCAGTTTCATGTTAGTTGTATTTGCCAAACAGCCAGGTTTTTAGCAGTTTTTATGAAGGTGGGGTATGATGCTTGCTCTTGGATGTAGAGAGGTAGGGCATTCCAAAGGGTGGGGGAAATGACTGTGAAACAGATACCTCCCACTTTTCTTCTTGAGACTCTGGGGATGGCTAGTGACAAAGTAGATTAGGGCCGTAGTCAGGGGAGTTTGGTTCTTTTGGAGATGCGTTGGGTGAGGAAGGAGTGTGCTGTATTGTGGATGCATCTGTGTCTAAGGGTGAGAATCTTAAAGTCAATACGTTTTTTGATGGCAGCCAGTGGGCGTCAAATCTCGTTTGAGAGATGTGGTCAGAGCGTTTGAGGCCCCAGACAACTCAGAGTTTAACCATACATTTAGAGGAGGTGCCTGCAAGGATGTCATTTCAATAATCCAATTTGCTGCATATAATGGCTCTGGCAAGGGTGAGGCAATTGTCAGTATATAGGAATTGTCTGCTTAAGTTGATGAGTCTGGTGGTGTAGGCCGCTGAGGAGGCGAGGGCCTTGACATGTTTGTGCATAGATAATTCTGCATCTGGGTGAACACCCAGAGTTTTCACATGGCTTGAAACGCTGGTATGGTTTCCGTCAATGCAGAAGGATGCAAAGGCGGGGTCTAGGCGTTTAAGGCAGTACAGGGAGCCTACTATGAGGATTTCGGTTTTGCCATCATTCAGACAGATGGTGTTCCGCCATTCAGGTCTGAATAATGCTGTAGACCTGATTATGTTTGCCGAGTCAGTGGCGCAGTTACCAATAAGTGTTAACAGAATTTGGGTGTCATATGTAAAGTTTGTGTAGAGGATACCGAGGTTGTCGAGGTGGTCAAAAATGGGTTTAGTGTACATGCTGTGCAGGGTGGGTGAAAAGCAAGAAAAGTGAGGGACGCCATAAGGTACTGCTGGTAAGGGATCGGCAGCTTCTGAGCCTGAGAAGCCACTTAAGGTTTGCTGGCTGAGAAAGGCTTTGATCCAGCTGGTGGCTTCTCTGAAGAAGTTGAATTTGTAGGTGAGGTGTTGGCAGAGAATGTCATGGTCAACAAGATTGAACACTGCAGAAAGGTCGAGGAGGATGGTGAATTGCCCAGCATCACAGATATTGTCGAGATGGATTTTAAGGTCGAGGAGGGCGGCCTCTGTGCTGTGTCTGGGTCTGAAGCCAGATTGGCGGGTGTCCAATAGGTGGTTGGATTCTAAGAAGGCTTGGAGTTGGACGGTTGCAGTGCGGTCTAGGATTTTGGGTAAGTAAGGCACGGTAGTAATGGATTGGGAGGGCGGGATCGAGGGTGGGTTTTTTGATGAGGGGGTTGACGCAGGCCTCCTTGATAGAGCTAGGACAGAGCTGGGGCAGGTAAGGCCCGGGCGTGGGCCAATGAACTTGCGTTTTACAAGCTCATTGACCTTCGCCGGCTACTCATTTATATGAAGTAACGCTCTACTCTAGTAAACGACAAACACTTTTTTAATAGTGTATGCAGCGAACAGAATCACATCTAGGGACTCCACATTTTGGCAAATAATACACAGTGAGAGCAAATCATAATTTACCCGCTATATAAATGGAAGATAACATAATATCACACACTTTAGTGAAGTGGTGAAATTTGCGCCTAGTATATTACGTAGGCACTTGACTACATATTTTCCCAGCTTTAGTTTGTACAAACATTTGTTAAAGTTTGAGTTTCAGCAGCTAAAATGATACTTAATTTTATAGAGATGCCTGGAAAAGTACATAATCACATAATAAACTAACTTGACAATATTCAAATTGTTAGAGAAAGAGCAAAAAAAAAGTAGGGAGAAGGCAGGAGGAGAAGTCAGTCTGTCATGCAACTTTCTCTGTAACTGTGCCGGACCGAGTGGTGAGTGGAGCTATGTGGTATTTTATGAAATACCTCAATTTTACAGAAATTTCTGGCGATGTCCACATTTTTCAATCGCACAAAAAGGAATTTACCAGAAAGCAAAGCTGCTGGCTCTTCAGCAAATCGGCGACCAGTCCCCAGCCACGTCAATGGCAACTTTGAAATAAGGTTCACCGTGTGTAACAGCATGACTTTGAAAGCGCTCTGTTGCTTCTCATGCTAGGTTCGCACTCAATAAATACCTAAATAATTATTAAAGTGATGTGCACGTAAAAGCGTTACACGGAAAAGACAGTCCCGTATTTCTCCTTGCAGACAAGATAAAAGCCAGGCCCTAATCGGGCCTTTACTCGCAAAAGCAATGGTGAGAATTGATTAGAGAGGCAAATAACATTCTCCATTTCAGATAGCATAAAAATCCCCCAGAATTTAGGAAACCACTGCTAAGCCATTACACGACACATTAAAATGTTAAATGTTAAAGTTATTTGTACTGCGCACCGTCACCAATGGAATTGGTCCCCAGGCGCTCTGGCGGATTTGTAAACGATAAGGTGGGATGGGTTAGTAAGGTGAAGAGGGAGTATGATAGTGAGAGGAGTGGTGTTCTGTTGGCAGCTTCAACTTGGTATACACCGGGTGCTGAGCTTTGGTGCGGGTATTGGATCGGTGTCAGTCCGCGTGTGCTGTTGCTCCGGCTTATGTGTTGTTGCAGTGTTGTGAAGTGCGTGCGGCTTGTTGTGCGAGAGATAGTTGTGTGAGTTTTTTTAGTGAGATAAGTATGCAGAGTTTGAGCTTATATTGGTTAGTGGGTTTCCTGACCTTTAGCATGCTAACATTCACAGTTTTGTCTAAGTGTGGCACTTGTTGGCTTTCATAATCCCATCTATATGCGGCGCAGGCCAATGTTTAGAATTTTATCTAGGTGTGGGCATGCCAACATTCACAGTCTTATCTAGATGCGGCGCAGGCTAGTGTTTAGAAATCTGTCTAGGTTAGGGCATGCTAACATTCACAACTTTATCTGGATGCTACACAGGCAGGTGTTCACAATTCTATGTATGGCACATGCTAACATTCAAGTTTCATCTAGGCGCGGGCATGCTATCCTTCAATCAATCCTATCTAGATGTGACGCAGGCCAGTATCCACAATTCTAAGTGTGGCCTATGCTAGTCTTCAGGTTTCGCATAGGTGCGGGCATGCTAACATTCAAAGTCCTATCTAGATGCGACGCAGGCTAATATTCATAAATCTATCTAAGTGTGGGCATGTTGACATTCAGGTTTCACCTAAGTGCGGGCATGCTAACATTCAAAGTCCCATCTAGATGCGATGCAGGCCAATATCCACAATTCCATCTAAGTGTGGCCATGCTAATATTCACAATTCTATCTAAATGCGTCTGCCGGTCTGGATATGGTCCGTCCTGTACGTACGAGTGGGTGAGTCACTTGAGGGCTTTCGTCTGGGTCTAAGTATGTGATCAGTCTCTGGAGCCTTCCTTTTTTGGCTATTTTCCATGATATCTTATGCTCTGTCGAGTGGTTGGTTCTTTGGTTTGAGTGTTTGTCCAATTTGAGAGTGGCCGAGGTTGGAGTTATTTTCATCGTTGTTTTAATGTCTGGGCATTCGAGTGCATCTCCGTTGTGGTTACGCTGTGAAGAGCCATGATTTGAGGAGTTTCCTGAATGCTAGGTGGTTTGTTGTGTTCCGTATATTCTTAGGTAGGCCATTCCAGGTTTTGGGTGCATGGTGAGAGAAAGAGGATCCTCTGAGTTTTTTTCTGTTGTAGGGTTTTGGTTCCAGGCGTATGTCAGTGCTTGATCTTAGTGTTCTTGTCGGTTGATGTAGGCGTAGTTTGTCGCTTAGGAATTCTGCACCTTGTTTGTGTATTGCTCTGTGCGTGATGCACATGGACTTGAACTTAATACGCTGTTTTAGTGGTAGCCAGAGTAGTATTTTTAGCGCAGGTGTGATGTGTTCTCTCCTGGGTAGCTTGAGGAGGAGTCTGGCTGCTGTATTTTGTATGCGTTGCAGTTTTTATAGAAGTCGTTCGGGCATGCCCAGGTATAGGCTATTGGCATAGTCTACTCTGGACATGATCAGAGCGATGATGGTAAGTGTTTTGTTGGCGAACGGTAGGATCCTTTTTGGTGCTCGCAGGAGGAAGAAACATTTCTTGATTACCGAGTTTACTTGTGGCTCTAGAGTGAGGTTGTTATCCATCAGGACACCTAGGTTTTTTACAGTTGATGATGGTTCTGGTGTGGTGCCGAACTCTCTTGGCCAGGGGATGTAGTTGATGTCTCCTCCCTTTTTTGAAACAAGCATTATCTCTGTTTTGCATGGGTTGATTTTGAGATGGTTGAGGTTCATCCAGTTGAATTTTTCACAAAGGCAATTCTCTAGTGTGGTGTTTTCTTCTCGGGTGTCTTGTATGTTGAAGATTATTTGAGTATCGTCAGCGTAGTTGTAGCATGTGAGGCCGTGTTTTTTGATGAGTTTGATTAATAGGTACATGTAGATGTTGAATAGAAGCGGGGAGAAGGATGATCCTTGCGGTACTCCGCACGTGGAGTCTCTGGGTTTGGATTCAAAAGGTTTCATCCATACTGTTTCTGTTCTGTTTGTTAGGAAGGATATGATCCATAGTAGGGCAGTGTCTGTTATCCCTAGTCCTTCTAATCTCTTTATGAGGATGGCGTGGTTGACAGTGTCGAAAGCTGCAGACAGATCAAGGAGAATCAGGAAAACTGTACAATTTAAAGTTTCTTTTTTAAATTTGTTTTATTGAATAATTATGCAGCACAATTTACATTCATTAATTCTTATAGGCTGGCTATACATTTACAGCAGCAACCTTTGGCTGTCCAGATGGTTTGCCATCCAACTCCCATCAACTCTAGACAGCATAGTCAATGGTGAGGGTTCATGGGAGTTGTAGTGCAAACATCTGGCAAGCCACATGTAGACTCCTGAATTCCACAAATGACAAAGGCATGGGCAATGGACAGCATCCCTTTCATGAAGCAGAATAAGGACGATGTGTTTACTGGAATGTTAGAGTGATCTGCTGATCTGCGAGTTGTACAATTGTGTGTGTCACAGCAACCTGCAACAAAGAAAAACAACAACATTAGGACAAAGGTGCAGATCTAGTCAAAGCCACTTTACTTTGTCATATACTCTTTTCTGGTTATGTGCTTCCCAAAAGAGTGGGTTCATGTTATTACCTTGGACTTACATAGCTGAACCTATTTGTATTGCCAGAGACACCATCACACTCCAATCCACTTCCTCACAAATACCTTACCCAAAGGGTTCCACTACTGAGACATATCGCTAAGGGGGCATCCCTACCTATACGTCACGCAGAGGGCACCTCTACTGAGATGCCGTCCAGGGAGTTGCTCTACTGAGGAGCCACTCAGGGGGCACTCCTACCAATAAGTCACCCAGGGGCCACCTTTACTGAGAGGTGGCCCACGGGACACCCCTAACGGGATGTAGCCATGGGATGGATGCTCCCAGTTGCCCACGGGGCCCTCCACAAACCTCCCTGCTGCAACATTCTCACACTCTGCACTCAAACACACTATAAGCATACCAACAAAGTCACTCAAACACGTAAACTGAATAATAATTTGTTTGTTATAGATGTATAAGGTGCCACGTTGAAATCACATTCACTTTGAGGTGCTAGGAAACCTTCCCACCAGTCATCAAACAACAGAATGTTACACCTCTACAATCAGCTTACATATTACAGTCCCATCCAATGAATCCTAGCACCACAGGCATGCAAGGCTCCCCTCTGGTCACAGATGCCTCTGTGCTTTCATCACATGTCACTAAGAAACAGATATGAGCACAGTCTGCATACCGCAACGTGACAGAAAAGCTATGGTGCCATTTCCGTCTCTGCCCAGTAACCTAACCCACTCCCTTCTCTCTCAGATCTGCCGAAGCACTCGGAGGCCATGCAAACGCCAGCATTGTGCAGTGTAAATCCCAATAACATAACATGATATTGGAGAAAAGGCCTACCCTCGTGCCCACATTCATTGAGGCTTGAGCATACACTTCGGGACTCATTTTCATTAGGCCAGGAAATCCGGTAGAAATAACCCAAGCATATCCACTTTTGTGGCCGGGTCTTCTATATAGGATTATTCTCCTGTTTATCCACTTGGACGGATGTAGACACAGGAATCCAGGAGGACCCAGGGTTTATGTGCCTAAATCTGCTCCATCTGATTAATCCAACTGGATCTAAAAAGGGGTGAAGGTGGGCATCACTAGTTATATACAGTTATGAAAAAACATTAGTAGTAATTGCAGGTACATTTCTGGAGCGAAACAGGAAAAACATCCATAGCACCTGGACAAAACTATACTAGAAAGAATCAGGGAACAACCCTGGTCCCACCTGTTGCTCACAGTATGTACGTTAAAAAACTGTCACTGATTTGCTTCATTACTGCTTCATCATAGGCCGCTTGGCAATGGAGTTCCCAGTAATTGTAAAATGTTTGGCCAGGAAATAGTTATCTAATAAGCACAGAAAACCTTGGGGGTAGTTAGTATATGTAGAATAATAATAAGAGGTTTTGCCAATGTTTGCTAATGCATAAATAAAGGACCATAGTGAGGCCACAATACTTTTGTTGTTAAATAATAGTGCTAAGTCTCCATCTATCAGGACGTTCCCATCCACATGGTGGAATGTGTTGAATGAAATATTAACTTTCTCCAATGTTGGAAAACCATTGTGTCCTCTTAGTGTACCAATTAAGAAGAGGATAAAATTGAGCATATTAGAACACATTTGAACACATATGAACAATGAATTAAGGCGAAAAATGCTTAGGTCAATGTTAATGTGCTGGAAATCCTGAAGCCTTGAGTGGACTGGGTTTATGATGATATGGGGAATAGGTTCCAATGCAAACTCTTTCTGAAACCTGTTTGAAACACGTACGCGGCGTACCGTGAAAAATATATGTTGAAATAATGTGTCTATACGGTAAGTATCATGGAATAATAAAACACAAATTACCAGTTGGGGGCAATAACTGTGGTGTGGTAGTCTCAAGGAGACAAAGCTGGTTTGTGCCTAAAGGGTTTGGATTCTGGCATTCAGTTGAAATACGACCATGTAACTACCCCTGTAATACCTCACGACCAACCAGGTCAGAGAAGTTTGAAGGTTCTAGTATTTATAAATCTTGATTTAATTTACTTCATGCAAGAATGAGAGTATGCGAAAGAATGAGAGTATTTGAAAAACCAGTCATTTGAACGATAAGTGAATACAACGTAGGTAACTACAGAAAGCACAGAAAGTACACTTCTTCGTTGATCCCATTAGGGGATAATGAGTCCAATTTCTCGATCCAAAATGTTTCCAGACGGTCTAGCCGTTTTATCAAATCCTCATGGGCTTAGTTTCTGGTGATGACATCTACCACTTGAAATCTGATTTGAGATAGATCATGACGTTTCTAAATCCAGTGTCTGGACACTGCGGAATTCATATTGTGAGTCCTTATGCAGGAGCGATGCTTGCATGGTCGTTTGGATTGTCCCACATAATAGATGATATAAATTACATTTTTAGTATCACATGTGGCATAACATTTGTATCTTCTCTCCAGATCTTGGGTGATTGACAATATTCCCTTTTTTTACATACCCACAGCTGGTACAATGTAGGCACAGGAAAGTTCCCGTTCTTTTAGTGACTGGTATCCTTTTTGACTCAGGTCTGGTTTTGACCAGGCAGTCTCTGATGTCTAAGCCTCTCTTATAGGCAAACACAGGTGGTTCACGAAAAAGATGCTCAATTTTAAAGCTGCAAGTGAGAGTATTCCAATTTCTTTTGATGGCAGATTTGATCTGACCGCTTTGTGTGGAGTATTTAGATACATATACAAGTGATGGGGGGTTCTTATCCTTGCGAGTAGTATTCAATAATGATTCCTGTGTGGAGTTATCCAATCTTTCCCTAGCCGCGCTGACCTCCTCAGGTTTGTAACCTCGTAATAAAAAGGTTTCACCCATTTTGGTTATTTGATCAATACTTGCAATAGGATCACTCACAATTCTTTTTACCTTGAGCATTTGACTGAAAGGCAGGTTTTTGATCAGGCTAGGCTGGTGAAAGTTTAGCCGGTGTAATAGGTTATTCCTATCTGTTTCTTTCTTGAAAACGTTGGTGGTGTATTTTCCCATTGACAACTTAATTTCCACATCCAAATAGTGAATGCAATCTGCTGAAGTGTCATTACTGAATTGTATGCGTAGATCTATTGTGTTAAGATAGAATAAGAAATCTGCTAAACATTCTGATGTCCCATTCCAGACTCCAAAAATGTTGTCGATATAGCGTAGCCATAGCTTCAGGTAATTACGCCACACCGTGTGGTCTAGCACATGTTCCCTCTCTCATTTGTGCATGAAACAATTGGCGTATGTGGGAGCCATGGTTGCTCCCATCGATGTTCCGGACACTTCTAGAAAAATCTTGTCTTTAAATTCCAGTAGGATCAGTATAAACTCTTTGGATGCTCTAATCTCACCTTCGTTACGAAGGAACCATTCATTTGCTTCTAAGCCCACATCATGGGGAATGGAAGTGTATACACTTTTTACATCGATAGTGAACATGATGAGTCATGAAGTATACTTTACTTGTTAGAAAAACTGTAAAAATGAACGGTGTCCTTAACATATGTATTCGTTTTCTGTATCATGGGCTGTAAGTAAAAAATCAATGTATTTGCCAAGTGGTTGTAATATACTTTCCATGCCTGGTGGCACTGTGGGATGTTTATGTATCTTTGAGTGGTCAGTGAGCAAAAATCTTTTAGTATTATGATTTATCCATCCTAGTCCTTCTGCCTTATCAAGAATTTCAATGGGTTTAGCTTTAATGGTGAGAGTAGGATCACTGTCAAGACGGGCATACACATCTGTGTCACTAAGCTGTCTCTCACACTCTTGTCCATAGTGCGTCGTGTTCATTATTACCAAAGCACCTCCTTAGTCGGCAGGTTGGATAGTTAAGTTTTTGTAGCTGTAAAGATTTTTTATGAGACCCAACTCATGAGGTCTCAAATTTGAAACTTTATGTTGTTTATAAGAAATCTTACACAGATCTTTCAATACTTGTTTATGGAATATATCCACAGTGGGTATGTTGATGGGAGGCATGAAGTTGTTTTTCCCTCTAAATTCTAGGAAATCTTCCTCCCCTTGTTCTGTCTTTACAGTTTGTGTATCTTCTATCCTGCCAAAGAACACCTTCAGCTTCAATTTCTTCACAAATGTAAACAATTCAACTTTCGTATAAAATGAAGCTGACTCCTGAAGGCTGTGACCAAAGGCCAAGAAGTCTCTCTGCAGCTCTGCTGCATTCGAGATGCATCAGCGAAGAAGCAGACACTCTGGAGAGTGCCCTCCCCCACTCCATTGCAAGCGGGACAAGCCACGATAAGATGGCCGCCGCCATTTCTTCAACTGTCCTTCCATCCACACCATCCATGCCCCTCAGCATGCCTGGAGCTGATTGCATAGCAGAAGCACCTTTAACAACCTCCAACCGAAGACGCGAGACGAAGCCGACTCCCAAAGGCTGTGACCAAAGGTCAAGAAGTCTCTCTGCAGCTCTCCGGTTCTCAAAGCACGAAATCCCGGGACAGTCCTGTCCAACAACGTACACTGTACCATCCTACAAAGGTGACCCACCCAGTAACATGCCTCCAGCCAGCACCAATACCTGCCTGGCAATGAAGGACGCTGCCGCACCCACTAATTCCAGCTTCAACATACCACAAGGTAAGCGTGTCATGCGCTTGAATCCCGCTGCTACCATGCATAGCTGTATTCCCCAAAGCATTCTGCCTCCAGAACCAAGAGCGCACACTCCACCCTCAACCCCAAGTGACTTACCGAATGCTACACACTTGCAGACAAACGTACCCACTATACAGCGACAGTATCCGCTTGCACCTCACAGCCCAATGCCTACCGCACAGCAACCTTCAAACCCTCGGAGCACACACTTTGCCTCCCCCACTCCTCCTGCCCCCAACCGACGAGCATAACAAACAAAAGGCTCCAATCCAGGATCTGCTTGCCTCCAACTACAGCAGCACCTATCCTCTATCCTAGGAATGCAAGATTAGCTAACCGCACCTCGGCTGCCTGCACCAATAGTATCATAAGGCACCTGCCTACCGACTATGGGAAATGCTCTTGCCTGCAGTTGGCGCAGACACCCCGACCACCTAACCCTGCTCTCAAAACACCACCTCCATCAGCCACCCCTCCCCCATCTCCATTAATCCTCTACCAACACAGCAAGTGCCGCTCAAAGCTGCCCTCATCAATGTGAGATCGATTCAGGCCCATGCCCTGGACTTACACAATCTGATAGTAGCAAACAACCTTGACCTCCTTGCCATGACAGAAACATGGCTCCACCCTGCGACAGGCCCCACGCTTGTACTTGCTATCCCTACGGGGTACAACATCCTTAGGGCAGACAGGCACAATGCTAGGGGAGGGCGTTTGCTCTGATTTACAGAGACAACCGCAACATCAGAGACTATCCCCACAATCTTGAAGGAACCTGTGACCTGCTGTACCTCAAAATCCTCCCATCCCATACGAGCTCCATCTTACTAAACCTGCTTTACCGACCACCAGGCCACATCGCTACATTTGAGGATGACCTACTGCACCTCATTAATACGAACCTCAAAGCGCCAACCACATCCATTCTGCTAGGAGATCTGAATCTGGCTTTGAATGACCCTTCAGACAGCAATGCCGTCTCGCTAGCCAATGCTCTCAAGGCGCTAGGCTTTACACTCAGGATACATTGCCCAACCCACAACAAAGGCTGCACCCTGGACTGGCTTGGAGATATAAACTGTGAAACTTCCATCACAAACATATCACCTTGCCCCTGGTCGGCCCACTTCGTTATCAACTTCGATATACCATCAGCGCAGACTGACTCATTTACTGGTGCCCCTTTGTCACCAACCTGGTAACGAAGCTCACACACAATCTCAAAACTCAGCATATCACCCCTCGTCACCGACCTAAACCAGGAACATTTAAGACATGGGGACCCCCAACCAAGACGCACTGGCAGATCTCTACACTAGAACCTTAGAAACTGCACAAAATAGGGTTGCCCCGCTAGTACTTTGCAAAGTGAAATCTTGCCCTAAAACCAATTCTGGATTTTCGGAACACCTTTTAAAACTAAGAGCAGTTAAGCGTCATGCTGAAGCAATCTGCATAAAACACCCAACAGAAGCCCACAAAGAGACTTTCAAATCTGCTGCTAAAACTTACAAATGTGCCATTACCCAAGACAAAGCCACCTGTTACAACGACAGAATATCGAATGCCAAATCAAACACTAAGGAACTCTTCACGATCCTTAAAGAGCTTGAAACCCGAATACCTGCCCCGTGGGCAACTATGAAAGATATTATCTGGTGTGCAAACATTTAGCAAGCGCTGATAAACAAAATCTCTACCCTCCAACCCAAAATCCAAGATAAACAATTTTCTATTGAAACTGCTGCCCCTCGCCTACCACTACCTACCACAAAGATCCAAGAACCCTTCCATTTCAGCCCTGTCACTGAACTGGACACACATCAAATACTAAATAACCTTAAACGTTCCAGATGCAAAGGGGACATCTGTACTGCGGCAGTTATTAAAGACTGTGCTGACAGCCTCATACCCTTCATCACTACCTTTATCAATGCCTCCTTTGCCTCCAGCAGGATCCCCACCTCGCTGAAAGAAGCTTGGGTCCTTCCATTACAAAAAAAAACCTTCCCTAGACCCGGCCTCGCCAAGCAACTACCGAACCATTACAACAGTGCCATTCCTATTAAAAATACTTGATAGAGCAGCCTATATTCAGCACTACCCAGAAGCTCACCAAATCCTAGGTCTACGCCAATCTGACTTCATACCAGGCAATGGAACAGAGTCAGCCTTGTTAGACTTAAAAAAACAAATGTATGCAAGCCCTCCCTCCTTCTCCTTCTCGACCTCTCAGCAGCCTTTCATTTGGTGGTCCATAAAATCCTCTGCAATCACCTTACCTCCTCGGCACACTTCTCTGAGCAAGCCACGGCATGGATCACCTCCTTCCTCGATAAGTGGTCCATGCCGGTCTTCTCTGAAGTTGCCTCTACCCCCCCTCGCCCATCACTCGTGCGTCTCCCCCATGCTGTATAATATATTCACTAAGCCCCTCTTCGACCTACTGGACTCAATAGGAGTCACATATACTAACTACGCCGATGACACCCAGATCCTGCTTCCCCTCTCAGGCAATCACACAGAAGATTCACTCTCCTTGAACACAATCTACTCCACTATCCAAACTTGGATGGCTGCTAATGGCTCATGTCTCAATGACGAAAAAACTGAGATCTTATTGGTTGTCTACCCTTCAACCTTAAAAAACCTCAATCCACTTTATGCCAACTTCAACATCGACAATATCAACATCAGTGTCTCAACCTCAGTAAAGACGCTAGGGTCTACTTGGACTCATCTCTGTCCATGACATGACAGGGGAACGCCATCGCCACTTCAGCAGCGTACACCACTAAGCTCATCAATGCTGCAAGACCTTTTCTAGCCCCTCATCATTGCCAGAGCCATCATCGGGGCTAGACTTGACTATTGTAATGCCCTATTTTCAGACACATCCACTCGCAACCTACACAAACTTCAAGTAATCCAAAACAATGCCATCAGAGCAGCCCTCAACATCCCTAAAAGGGAGCATATCTCGGAAGCAAGAAGAAATGCTCACTGGCTTCAATCAAAGAAAGGATCATCTTTAAAACAATGGCTATCACTCACAAATGTCTCTCCAAGACAGCGCTGCCATACCTGACGCAAAGTCTGGCCAAAGTGCAGTTCACCAGACCTGTAAGAAAAGCCTATGCCCACAGACTTGTCATCCCAAGAACCAAGAGAGCTAATAGCAGAGGCTCTATCTTCCTGTCAGTGGCTTCTCTCCAGTTGAATGCCCTTCCTTTATATTTCAGAACGGAACCATCCTTCTGGAGCTTCAGAAAGGTCCTTGAAAACATGGCTTTTCAGCTAAAAGACTTACATACCACCTCTCTATGTGGACATGTCCACTGTCACTCATGAAAAAGTACCTGGTTGTAACAGCGCCTATATGCCTAAGGGTTTTGTGTGCTTAATAAATGTAAAAATAAATAAATAAATAGGCTGGTACCACAAGTGGGTACGAAACTCAGACCTTTTTGGAATGTGTTTGTTTCTGTGGGCATGAGTGTTATATCCGAAAGATTGACTACTACTAAGTCTTTTGTTGTCTTGTCACCCTTCCTGTCCCTCTTGCATTTCCTCTTTCCTCGCTTGGTCCTCTACCTTCTTTTGTGTTGACTAAAAAAATATTTGTTGAGGATCGTGACACCTGTGGTTCATTGTATTTATCTGTTTCTACAGCATCGTCAGTTTCTCTCATCAGGGACCTTGGGTCCCCTGTTGGTTCAGTGTCGCTACTGGATGCATTACTAGAGTCCCCTCATGGTGATGTCTTTTGGGGGGGTCTAATCCTATGCATCCATGTGTACACTTCCTTGTTGAGGTAGTTGTAGGTGTCCCTTCTG
Organism: Ambystoma mexicanum; assembly: GCF_040938575.1. Taxonomy (NCBI): domain Eukaryota; kingdom Metazoa; phylum Chordata; class Amphibia; order Caudata; family Ambystomatidae; genus Ambystoma; species Ambystoma mexicanum. Next base: position 100,906,562 of record NC_090934.1, read on the forward strand.
AATTTTCTAACTTTCTTTGTTTCTAATTTAGTTCTATACCTTTCTAATTTTTTATTAATGTCATTAAGGATAGTGTCTAGTTCTTCTTGTCCTAGCAATTCTTTCAGTTCCTTCTCTATCTCTTCGGTGTCTGTCTTGATTGTGCTAAGATTCTTCGATAGTTCTTGGTTAGTAAAATGAGATCTAATTGCTCCCCTCTTTTTCACAAATTCCTTACTTTCCTTGCATAATGTAGGTCTGAGTTGTATTGTTAATCCCCTGAGGATACGTTGGTTCTTGTGGAATCTACCTAGAGTAATTGCATGTAACTTTCAATGTATTTCCCTAAATATTAGGTATTACAATTAACAATAATAATTAATAATAATTTGGCACTTATATAGCGCTACGAACCCTAGGTATCTGAGCGCTGCTTATTATTACCCACGGTGTGTGGTGCTCATTTATCGACCTCGGAAGGATGAAAGGCTGAGTTTGGCCCCGCCGGGATTGAATGCAAGCGCTCTACTCGCTGTGCCACTTGTTTTATACGTTTTGAGGTGTCAACAGTAACATCTTCTTCATGGTACGCTGCGTACGTGTTTCAAACAGGTTTCATTAAAGTTTGCATTGGAACCTATTTCCCATATCATCATAAACCCAGTCCACTCAAGGCTTCAGGATTTACAGCACATTACCACTGACATAAACCTTTTTCGCCTTAATTCATTGTTCATATGTGTTCAAATATGTTCTAATATGCTCAGTTACATCCTCTTCTTAATTGGTACACTAAGAGGACACAATGGTTTTCCAACATTTATTTTATTTTTATTTATTTATTTATTACATTTGTTACTCGCCCAGACCTTGGGGTATCACGGCGAAGATACAGGTGAGTTATCTCATTATTATACAATGTTGCAGTTACAAACAAATACACATTTTTCTACTTAGGTTACAAAAGATCATATAGTCAGATTACTTATACCATATTCCAATTGGTCAGGTAGCCATTCACATTTTGTTTCAACACTATTTGCAGTTCTGCGGGTGACCCCTAGTAGTGTAGTTAGTGATGGGTGGGTGGGATTTAAGCGGTTAATATTTATTGAATAATCAGGTTTTCAGTGCTTTTTTGAATTTTAGCAAGGAGTCCTCGTTTTTGATGCTCAGGGGTAGTGCGTTCCAGTGTGATGGGGCTAGAACTTTGAAACTACTTCCTCCTGCTCTGCTGTATTTGTATTGAGGAAGGGCCAGTTTATTGGATCTCAGAGTCCTACATGAATTTGTTTTCTTAATGGAGTTGTTGAGGTAGCTAGGCGCTTTGTTGGTGGTACATTTGTAGACGATAGTAAGGGTTTTGAAGATGATCCTTGCTTCAATTGGCAGCCAGTGGTTTTCTCTTCTAGTGCTAGATATGTGTTCAGATTTCTTTATCCCTAAAGCCGCTCTAAGGGCTTTGTTCTGTAAGAATTGGATTTTGTTTAAATTGGTTTTGGAGGTTCCTAGGAAGAGGATGTTGCAATAATCTAGTTTTGTTAAAATCAGAGCTCTAGACAGGGTGATGCAATTTATGGGGGTGAGAAATTGGCGGCTGAGTGCAATAAGTTTTGCTTTGTAGGCTGTGGACGAGGAGAGGGCTGCTATTTGTTTATGCATAGAGAGGTTGGCATCAATGTAGACACCTAGCGTTTTGACTTGTTTGAGTACTGGGATCAATGTACCGTCAATGTTAATGTGAGAGTAGTCTGGGTGGAGGGTGCTTATTCTTTTTTGGGAGCCCACAATGAGGATCTCTGTTTTCTCATCGTTAAGGCAGAGACTGTTTAGGGCCATCCAGTTTTGGATTATGGAGTAAACTTTATTGATAGTGAGGGTGTCTTGGGTGTAGTCGCCTGTAATAGGGATAAGGGTCTGTGTGTCGTCTGCGAAGTTGGTGTAGATGACACCCATATCGTCTAAGGCTGAGAATAGGAGTTTAGTATATGCATTATAGAGGGTGGGGGAGAGGCAGGATCCCTGGGGAACTCCAATGGGTACTATTATGGGGTTGGCTGCAAAATTTCCAATGGCAACTCTGGATGTACGGTCAGTAAGAAAGGATTTGATCCAATTTGTGGCGTTGCTGTAGAAGTTAAAATCTTTTTTTAGAGTGTCGCATAGTTTGTCATGATCTACCAAGTCGAATGCTGCTGATAGGTCCAGTAGCAATAGTGTGGCTAGTTTGCCTGAATCTCTAATAGAGTCTAGTTGGATTTTAAGATCCAGGAGGGCTGTCTCAGTGCTGTGGTTGGGCCTAAAGCCTGATTGTCTGGCTCCTAGCAGGTTATTTTGTTCGAGGTGGGTTTGTATTTGGTTGTAAGCTATTTTATCAATGATTTTAAGTAAGAATGGGACAGTCGTTATGGGCCGGTAGTTTGTGGGCACTAATGGATCCAGAGTGGGCTTTTTTAGTAGAGGGGTGACCCGAGCCGCTTTAATGCTGACTGGGACCTGATTTGTGGAGAAGGAGGCATTCACAAAGTTAGTGATTATAGGAGTGAGGGTGGGGGCACAGAGTCCCAGTCCCAGTCCCAGAGGCACATTGAGGAACGTTAACTTTTCATTCAACACATTCCACCATGTGGATGGGTGCTTCCTGCTAGATGGATACTTAGCACCATTAGTTAAGAAAAAATGTATTATGGCCTCACTATGGTCCTTTATTTATGCATTAGCAAACTTTGGCAAAACCTCTTATTATTATTCTACATATACTAACTACCCCTGAGGTTTTCTGTGCTTATTAGATAACTATTTCCTGGCCAAGCATCTTACAATTTCTGGGAACTCCATTGCCCAGAGACCTTTCCTCACGTGGCCGCCAGCCATTGTTGGCCGTTATTGTGACTTCACGCGATTGCGTGACACTTGTCAGGAATCACCACGCCCGCGTCCCTCGAGGCGCACATGAGCGGTCTCCACGTTTGCCACTTGCTTTAGGTTCACGGAAGAATAACAGAAAACAGATGTTCTGGTGAACACACCATGCACTGTTTCACTCCCACTGGCAGTTACCATGGAGACGGTGGAAGCCCGACCTCACACGCTACAATGTAGGAAGGAGGCGTTACAAAGTCTCATGTGACGCGTTTCCTGGGATGCTTTACACGTAAAAGAATGCTTCATTCATGTTTGGTGCTTCTAATTGAAGTTACCACGATCACCAGTGTTTTGTGTCCTTGTTACCCGACCTTCTTGCTCATGCTATCTTCCATGTGTTCTTACCTCTTGACCCCGACTGCTTAAACGGACTGCTTTGGAACACGTTTTTGCTCCTGATTTGCCTGCACACTGAACAACCTGGTCTGCCTTACAGATTGCTTCCGCTACGTGATTATGTCCCTGGTACAACACCCACCCTAAAACGACCCGGCCTGCCCAAAGGACTTCTTTTGCTTTGTGATTTTGTCTCTGGTACCGCCCGCACCCTCCTTACTCAGCGTCTCGAACGACTTGTTTGTGCTAGCGCTCTTGTCCCTGGGGTTTGCCCACGCTCTCATTTACACTCTCCACAAGTGTTGCTCTTTTCACTACTTTCAACTCCCACCTGCCTTCTTACCGACATCACATCCATGGAGTGTCTCTCATCTAAACCAACGCCAGGATCAATATCAGCTACAACGACATGCTATGTACCTTCAACGAATGCTGCCATCTGGAATAGGGACATATACATTGTATCTGATTAGGCGTCCTCGTGCCGTCGGGATATACTTTGTGGACTCTGGAAGGACACTATTAGGCGTCCTTGTGTCATCGGGACAGCGCTCCTACATTGGACTGCCCTCTTGGACTACGAGACTCATTCAACCAATTGGTAAGCCTATACCTGTTATGTTCTATACTGATCAAGCATAGGCTTTGCCTACCTTGTATTCAATACCTTCCTATCTTCGCATTGCAGTTTCAGATTGTTACTGAGTTCTCAGGAACACGTTTGCCACCTTTCCCCGCACTGACTGTTCTGGCTCTTCTTCAAGCTACGGGAGGTTGGTTCAGTTTGCTTTACTGTGGATGGTCTGGTGTATGGTTGTTCATTGCTCTAAGTGTTTCTTTTTCCTTACAGCCAGTGTCTCGGGGGTTCCTGTTTTCCACCTTTCCACTAATAGATCCTTCTGCTTGCACATTGATACCAAGTAGAAAGGTACATTTGTAGGAAGAATTAATCAGCGACTAGTTCCAGATGGATTCCTCCTCCGTGCTTTCAGGCAACATCCTGGGGAAGCCTAACAACACTACGTGATGACGTCAGGTGCTGACGTGGTGACGCCACGCGTCTCACAGCAAACATTTAGTGAAGAAGATATGGCTGATGCTCCTGCTTGTCCCTACATTCCATCTGACTGACCCCACATTGAGGCAGTAACCTACTAAGGTGTAAGGTAAATATAATGCGCAGACCACATTTGATGGATCTCAGAGATACATTCTCTTTGCTTCAACACCTATTGTTTATTTTATTTTCTTCACCCTACCCCTTTTTTCCTTTTTAGGCACCTTCTACAGCACCTTACAAGACCCAATATATGGTGAGACTACAAGACTTAGGTAAATGCATTTCATATAAAATGGCTGCAACAATAATGCTCCTCACCTTACGGTTACTTGGCCTCCAGCCTAGTACATGTTCTCATGTACTTTTCAGTACTCTTCCATCCTTGTAGTATCACATGATGGTATTCATTGACTGCAGGTAAACATTGAAATACCTTCTATATATTTGGATGCAACAAGCTTAACATTAAGAGATTGTAATGACAACTGTTCCTTCTGCTTTTCTTCTCTCCCTTTTTCTGCTTTGCCCTATTGTTTATGCTTTTATTCTGTGTATTTCATATACATAAATGCTTCAATTTTTGAATATTTATTTTTGCTGGGGGCTATATCTGATGAAACTAACACATATATGTGGGACACTATATTGGTTTGATGTATTTTTTTTACACTGGTTATTCTATTAGTTGTTAGCCCTGAAGACAGAATCCACTCCGAAATGCACTGGCTTCTGCACTGTATACTGCATTTGTTTTGAAAAAAGATGAAATTAATTTGTACTGAGCTTTTTACCTATCCTAATTGTGTAAAGGAATATATTGATAAACTAAGTAATGAAGCAAATCATTGACAGTTTATTAACGTACATACAGTGAGCAACAGGCCGGACCAGGGTTGTTCCCTGATTCTTTTTCTAGTGTAATCCAACTGGTTCAGCATGGGTGCGACATTAAATGTTAATGGCAGCCACCATAAAAAAACATGATGGCTGCCATTAAAGAAGATCTCTATGGGCTCAGATTGCTCTTGGCACATGCAGAAGAGTGGGCAGAGTCTGAGTGGGCAGGGTATGCATTGAACACTACCTCTACATCAAAATTGTGATGCAGGTGGAAACCTGGGTGGATTCCCTCCCTGGAGTGGGAAAACACACAAGAGAAGGTTTTCAGACAGGGTCACACCGCATGTGGGGCATCAGTGTCTCGCCCGCTAGTCCTCGGGGATCTGTCATCCAGGTGGCCAGGACACAGCCATCGCTTTTGGATCCAGTTCCTGGATGAGGACCAGTGCGGGAGGATCGCCTGGATGAGGGGTCTTCGGGGAGTGGAAGTGGGACACCAGATGGCGAGATGCGGTTTCCCCTGCCCTTTAATAACCTTTCCCCATCCTACCAGGCAGGACACTTAGGAACTCAACACCCCCCCCTCCTTTTCCGTCATGAACACCTTCTCCCGGACAGCTCACTGTAAGAGAAAACGGACAGACACCCGAGCCGTATACCTGACATGTCCCAATACAATGGTCAGGCAGGGTCAGGCAATTACTGACTATTACACAAACCTGACTTCCATCACACTTCCCCACATGGATAAAAGGCGGAGCACGAAAGCGCACTCAGAGCAAGGTAAAGCACACGAGGAAGCAGCAGTTTCAAGATGACAGTTTAATACAAGAAGAAAAAAGTCACAACCGAAGAGGGTTACAAGGAGAGAAGTGCCCTTGACCTTTTCAGAGAAGGACTGTTACTTTCATGAGCCATCGAGAATAAGAAACGTAAGATCCAGAATCAAAGCTGAAGAAACCTGCATTGTGTCTCGGAGGTACCTGGGGATCAACTGCGTTGATAGCCAAGGCGGGGAGGTGGTACTGTCCTAGGATCCTACAACAAAGCAGCACCAGTAAAGTCAGCATAGCCAGTGAGTTGGGGAGACTTTTACCAGACCGGTCTGTGTTAAAGCCAAGGTTACAAGAGACGTTAATATAATTAAACAGCAGATGAGTGACTGAACTTTTGAAGCCAAGACAGATACCATCAACAGAGTGATCCGGCGCCACATGGATGCTCATTTGAAGGTCTCTGTTAGGTATCCAACTGTAAGGTGGCAAATGCAAAAAGGATTTGTGAAATCGAAGTGGTCCTGCAACGGGTCAACCCAAATCCTGTGCACATTCAAAGGTCTTCGATAATTGATGCTAACTGAAATTGGTCCGAACCCGGCTGAAGGGGACTAATTGTATTAAGAAGGGGATCTGAGCCCGGCTGAGGGAGATCAGTGGTGAACCATGGGTCACCGGAGAAGGAATATCGTATGAACATTGTGAAAGAGGATCTGCGCCTGGAAGAGGGGGATCCAAAGTGATGATCTAGGTATTAAAGGGATCTGAGCCCGGCTGAGGGGGTTCCGGGGTGAATAGTAAATCACCTGAATTGAGTACTTGTGAGAGGAAAATAACTTTTCATTTGTTTGTAGTATCAAGCATTAAGAGACTTTGATAGACAAAGAGACCTGGGCACAGAAGACCCTGATATTAATGATTGAACAGTATCCTCGTGCTAAAGAAGCCAAAGTGTGTTCTACGCTCGAGTGAACCGCCTTATCCTGTGCTGAAAATGAGGGCGTCGGAGGCCAATGGCCTGAATACCCCGCCTCATCATTTTTTTTAACACTTCTTTCTTTTTCATAAACACTACCCCCACACTATTTGTATTTATAGGTAAGGACTGGGAATAGTTTATTTTTTTAGTATAGGCCCTTTTTTTTATAAGACACTACTAGGACTGCATTATTATTATTTGATGGTCATAGCTTTCTCCCATCTGTAGATTTAGGATTAGATAGGGGTTTATCATACCCTTGTTGAAGTTCAATAAACGCCCTGAACTGTGGTCACTTGTGTCTGTCTTACTGTTGATACCATGCCTTCCTTACAGTCCAAAGTGGCTAAATGGCACAGATGCCCGGAAACACACTCAGAGGTTGCCTCAGTGTGACAACTGGAAAAACGAATATTTGTTCAAATGAAAAAAGGTTGTCAAACTGGAAATTCAAGTTGAAAATATGAACATGACATAATATTCAGAGGTGGTGCACTGGAAGTTTCGATTGGAGAAGCTTTCCCCTTTTCACCTCACTAGTCAAGAAGATGATTTTTAAATCCAAATAAATATATAGGATTTTCTGCATCTGAAGCAGCAGGAATCCTAAATGCGTGACCTTATGAGCTACTGAGAGATCTGACCCGCAAGTGGGAAAACAGAATATTTTCAGTGGAGAAAGATGCACAGCATATACGTTTTCCGAAACAACTTGAAGACGATCTGCTGTTGAAACTAAAGACAGCCCCCCTCCATCACACACTTCAAGAGGGACCTGAAGACACAACTCTTGGAAGAACATCTCGCCAATCGCTCATCACTCCACTCAACCCTGATTCTCCCTTTCTGGAGCTCCACCCTTTCCACAGTTCCACTGATCCACCCCTGCTCCTCTGCTTCTCCTACACCGTTATTGGTAATCCCATGGGTGCAACCCCTATGTACAGCTCTCGCTGCTTCCCAGCTAGGATTGCGTTTTATAAATCCCATTCATACATTTACATACATACATAAATTATGTGAGAAATTCTCACTCCTACTCCCCTTGGATCCTCTATGCAGGTGGCCAGGGAAAGGCCATCACTATTGGATCCTGACCCTGGGGGTGGACAAGCAAGGGAGGGCCACCTGGGTTGATGACCCTTGAGGATAGTGAGTGAGGTACCTTTAGGTGAAGGTAACTGGAGGCAAGGCCCATTACAGGCACAGGACTCTGGGCTATGAAAGGATTCACACTAGGGAAGGTAGTCCTGCCTGTGGTAGTTAGTAATTGCAATTAGTCAAATGCAAATTCATTCAGCTGTGTCGAGAAATCATGCATGGCAAAACACTACTTTGTGTAATAACATGAGATACCATACATTATACAAACAAACACTCAATATTGGTAGTATAATACAGCTTTTTATATTGCTGTTGCTTTTGATAAATAAAGTTATTTCAAAACTTTATGTACAACAGTCAATTAGTGCACGCCAATGCAACATTTAGCAAGTGCAGAGGAGGATACATAAAACATGGCATATATCTTGAAACATGTTGGCATCCTATATATACAATACAGTCTTGTTCAATTTCCACATCCCAGAAAGGCAGGAGTATTGTAGCTTATCTGGGTGAGAGACTTTGGGTAGGTCTACCGAAGCCAGGCTAAAGGGTGACCTTATGGTAGGTCAACGTCTAGAAAATGTATCTTGGTCCAAAGTTCAAAAAAGTGGAGCAACGGGGGCACCAGATGGTCCTGAAGTCCACAGACATTACGGCTTTGAGAGATTGATAGGCTTCTTCTGGAGCCAAGGTGTGGTCTCCCTTACAGAAAGTGAAGGGGGAGGTAGGTTAAAAGGTTTGTTAAAATGTACTTATCAGTACAGTATGTGGCTAAATGTTATGTGTAATGTGCCTACACATTGTTTTCTATTAGTTGTGAGGGCAAGTATAGGATTTGGACACAGACAGACTTTTACGTTGAACTTGCTGACACTGACGTTCCTTACTTTCTTTAGGTAGGGAAATCCCACCTTAGAATAGGGCAAGTTAGGCCTTACTCCATCCTGACATTTTCTTTAATAAAAGATTGTTTAACTTTGAATTTGTTGTCTGTGTCTCCTTGCATGATGCCAGCATCACAATACATAGAGTCATTAGATTCCTGGATAAGAAAATAATGATGCACTCAAATAAGTAGAGCTATGAAAGACCCAGACTTCCACCCCCCAGCTAGAAATCACAATTTAGGATTGACTGGGCTGGAATCATCTACAAAGTATTGAATAGGATGAACCGCTGAATACATTAAGGGAGGCACTGAAAGAAGAAAGCAAGACCATTGGATATTGGAAGGCCAAAGTCCAACATGTGCTGATTGCGTGAAATAAGGACCATACTGTGTTGCCTGCGGTGAAAGAAAATAGATACCTCTATCGCCTACTCAATGAGTACTTCTGAGACAGATAAAAGGGTGGGCCATAAACAAAAGACACCAGCCTATGAGGGAGAGACCATTGAGAAAGAACTAGAATGGAAGATCCCAGTGATATTTGTGCAAGAGCTGGAGATCATTGGGAAGTGGGTAGATGAGAATATCTACATGGAAAGATTGGCCTGAAACAAACAACAATGACTGGTTAATTAGGAGAGTAGCCTTTGTAGCATTTCCCGTGTGCTAATGTGGATATTTATCCTTTAAATGACTAAGCTAACTTTCTGGTGGCCTAAATAAGAAAGACCTCCTAACAACTGACTTTAAACCAGGCATCCTTTTGTTTACATTTAAAAAGCTTGCAACTTGAATCAGTAGCATTGTAAGCCGATGCGTGTTTTGCGCCATGGTTGCTTCCTCAAGGCTTGCTGTACATTTGTTTATAAACCAAAGATTTCATACATTTTGTGCAAGAATAAAATTATGAAAACACAAGTCACCATAATTTAGTGTGAAAGCACTGGTTCACTGTCAAGTACTGTTGTGTTATGTTAGGAATTTAGTGTTATATGATTCCAAGCCACCCTTGAATACACAATATGTTGTAATTCTAACTTCGTACAGGTTCCTCCCTCCACACTACTACTGCTCCTCCCTAGCCTCCTTACAGGCTGCTCCCTCCACACTACTACTGCTCCTCCCTAGCCCCCTTACAGGCTCCTCCCTCCAAACTACTACTGCTCCTCCCTAACCTCCTTACAGGCTCCTCCCTCCACATTACTACTGCTCCTCCCTCCACACTACTACTGCTCCTCCCTAGCCCCCTTACAGGCTCCTCCCTCCACACTACTACTGCTCCTCCCTAACCTCCTTACAGGCTCCTCCCTCCACATTACTACTGCTCCTCCCTCCACACTACTACTGCTCCTCCCTCTACACTATTACTGCTCCTCCCTAACCTCCTTACAGGCTCCTCCCTCCACATTACTACTGCTCCTCCCTCCACACTACTACTGCTCCTCCATAGCCCCCTTACAGGCTCCTCCCTCCACACTACTACTGCTCCTCCCTAACCTCCTTACAGGCTCCTCCCTCCACATTACTACTGCTCCTCCCTCGACACTACTACTGCTCCTCCATAGCCCCCTTACAGGCTCCTCCCTCCACACTACTACTGTTCCTCCCTAACCTCCTTACAGGCTCCTCCCGCCACATTACTACTGCTCCTCCCTCCACACTACTACTGCTCCTCCCTAGCCCCCTTACAGGCTCCTCCCTCCACACTACTACTGCTCCTCCCTAACCTCCTTACAGGCTCCTCCCTCCACATTACTACTGCTCCTCCCTCCACACTACTACTGCTCCTCCCTAGCCCCCTTACAGGCTCCTCCCTCCACACTACTACTGCTCCTCCCTAACCTCCTTACAGGCTCCTCCCTCCACATTACTACTGCTCCTCCCTCTACACTATTACTGCTCCTCCCTAACCTCCTTACAGGCTCCTCCCTCCACACTACTACTGCTCCTCCATAGCCCCCTTACAGGCTCCTCCCTCCACACTACTACTGTTCCTCCCTAACCTCCTTACAGGCTCCTCCCACCACATTACTACTGCTCCTCCCTCCACACTACTACTGCTCCTCCCTAACCTCCTTAAAGGCTCCTCCCTCCACATTACTAGGGCTCCTCCCTCCACACTACTACTGCTCCTCCGTAGCCTCCTTACAGGCACCTCCCTCCACACTACTACTGCTCCTCCCTCCACACTACTACTGCTCCTCCCTAGCATCCTTACAGACTCCTACCTCCACACTACTACTGCTCCTCCCTAGCATCCTTACAGACTCCTCCCTCCACACTACTACTGCTCCTCCCTAGCATCCTTACAGACTCCTCCCTCCACACTACTACTGCTCCTCCCTAGCCTCCTTACAGGCTGCTTCCTCCACACTACTAGTGCTCCTCCCTCCAGACTACTACTACTACTTCTCCTCCTCCCTAGCCCCCTTACAGGCTCCTCCCTCCACACTACTACTGCTCCTCCCTAACCTCCTTACAGGCACCTCCCTCCACACTACTACTGCTCCTCCCTAGCATCCTTACAGACTCCTCCCTCCACACTACTACTGCTCCTCCCTAGCCTCCTTACAGGCTCCTACCTCCACACTACTACTGCTCCTCCCTATCCTCCTTACAGGCTCCTCCCTCCACACTACTAGTGCTCCTCCTTCCACACTACTACTGCTCCTCCCTAGCCTCCTTTAAGGCTCCTCCCGCCACATTACTGCTCCTCCCTATTGTCGTTACAGGCTCCTCCCTCCACACTACTATTGCTCCTCCGTAGCCTCCTTACAGGCACCTCCCTCCACACTACTACTGCTCCTCCTTAGAATCCTTACAGACTCCTCCCTCCACACTACTACTGCTCCTCCCTAGCCTCCTTACAGGCTTCTCCCTCCATATTACTAGTGCTCCTCCCTCCACACTACTACTGCTCCTCCCTATCCTCCTTACAGGCTCCTTCCTCCACACTTCTAGTGCTCCTCCTTCCACACTACTACTGCTCCTCCCTAGCCTCCTTTAAGGCTCCTCCCGCCACATTACTACTGCTGCTCACTATTGTCCTTACAGGCTCCTCTCTCCACACTACTAGTGCTCCTCCCTCCACACTACTACTGCTCCTCCCTAGCCTCCTTAGAGGTTCATGATTGGTAGTGAGCCCGTCTGTCTCAATGCTCTCTCTAGAGTTTTTACATGTTCAGTGTTGGCAGGGAGACTGGGCAGTCTCAAGGCTCTCTCTAGCTTGTTCACGGATTGAGGGTTTGTAGTGACACTGGGGAGTCTGAACGCTCTCTCTAGGCTTCCGACAAGTTCAGGGTTGGTAGTGAGAGTGGCCACTCTCAAGGCTCTCTCCAGCCTCGTCTAAGTTCAGGGTTGATAGTGAGACTGAGCTGTCTCAAGGTTCTTGTAACTTGTTCACTGGCTCTGTTTTCCTTAACCTCTTTACAATGTCAAAGGATGATACTCAACAGTGCCGCGGCTGTCATGAAACTTGTCACTGCTCATGGATAGAGGTACGACTACAGGCTTTGATCGGCCTGTTCGGTGTTTCAGGGTAGGCGTGAGACTCAGCAGTCTACAGGTGTTGACAGGCCCCATCACTGCTTCAGGGTAGGTGTGAGACTCAGCAGTTTACAGGCGTTGACAAGGCCCTTCACTGCTTTAGGGTAGGTGTGACACTCAGCAGCCTACAGGTGTTGTCAGGCCCCTTCACTGCTTCAGGGTAGGTGTGAGACTCAGCAGTTTACAGGTGTTGACAAGGCTCTTCACTGCTTCAGGGTAGGTGTGACACTCAGCAATCTACAGGTGTTGACAGGCCCCTTCACTGCTTCAGGGTAGGTGTGAGACTCAGCAGCCTACAGGTGTTGACAGGCCCCCTCACTGCTTCAGGGTAGGTGTGAGACTCAGCAGTTTACAGGTGTTGACAGGCCCCATCACTGCTTCAGGGTAGGTGTGAGACTCAGCAGTTTACAGGCGTTGACAAGGCCCTTCACTGCTTTAGGGTAGGTGTGACACTCAGCAGCCTACAGGTGTTGTCAGGCCCCTTCACTGCTTCAGGGTAGGTGTGAGACTCAGCAGTTTACAGGTGTTGACAGGCCCCATCACTGCTTCAGGGTAGGTGTGAGACTCAGCAGTTTACAGGCGTTGACAAGGCCCTTCACTGCTTTAGGGTAGGTGTGACACTCAGCAGCCTACAGGTGTTGTCAGGCCCCTTCACTGCTTCAGGGTAGGTGTGAGACTCAGCAGTTTACAGGTGTTGACAAGGCTCTTCACTGCTTCAGGGTAGGTGTGACACTCAGCAATCTACAGGTGTTGACAGGCCCCCTCACTGCTTCAGGGTAGGTGTGAGACTCAGCAGCCTACAGGTGTTGACAGGCCCCCTCACTGCTTCAGGGTAGGTGTGAGACTCAGCAGCCTACAGGTGTTGTCAGGCCCCTTCACTGCTTCAGGGTAGGTGTGAGACTCAGCAGTTTACAGGTGTTGACAGGCCCCATCACTGCTTCAGGGTAGGTGTGAGACTCAGCAGTTTACAGGCGTTGACAAGGCCCTTCACTGCTTTAGGGTAGGTGTGACACTCAGCAGCCTACAGGTGTTGTCAGGCCCCTTCACTGCTTCAGGGTAGGTGTGAGACTCAGCAGTTTACAGGTGTTGTCAGGCCCCTTCACTGCTTCAGGGTACGTTTGAGACTCAGCAGTTTACAGGTGTTGTCAGGCCCCCTCACTTCTTTAGGGTAGGTGTGAGACTGAGCAGTCTACAGGCGTTGACAAGGCTCTTCACTGCTTCAGGGTAGGTGTGACACTCAGCAATCTACAGGTGTTGACAGGCCCCCTCACTGCTTCAGGGTAGGTGTGAGACTCAGCAGCCTACAGGTGTTGACAGGCCCCCTCACTGCTTCAGGGTAGGTGTGAGACTCAGCAGTTTACAGGCGTTGACAAGGCCCTTCACTGCTTCAGGGTGGGTGTGAGACTGAGCAGCCTACAGGTGTTGTCAGGCCCCTTCACTGCTTCAGGGTAAGCGTGAGACTCAGCAGTTTACAGGTGTTGTCAGGCCCCTTCACTGCTTCAGGGTAGGTGTGACACTCAGCAGCCTACAGGTGTTGACAGGCCCCTTCACTGCTTCAGGGTAGGTGTGAGACTCAGCAGCCTACAGGCGTTGACAGGCCCCATCACTGCTTCAGGGTAGGTGTGAGACTCAGCAGTCTACAGGCGTTGACAGGCCCCTTCACTGCTTCAGGGTAGGTGTGAGACTCAGCAGTCTACAGGCGTTGACAGGCCCCTTCACTGCTTCAGGGTAAGCGTGAGACTCAGCAGTCTACAGGCGTTGACAGGCCCCTTCACTGCTTCAGGGTAGGTGTGAGACTCAGCAGTCTACAGGCGTTGACAGGCCCCTTCACTGCTTCAGGGTAGGTGTGACACTCAGCAGCCTACAGGCGTTGACAGGCCCCTTCACTGCTTCAGGGTAGGTGTGAGACTCAGCAGCCTACAGGCGTTGACAGGCCCCATCACTGCTTCAGGGTAGGTGTGACACTCAGCAGCCTACAGGTGTTGTCAGGCCCCTTCACTGCTTCAGGGTAGGTGTGAGACTCAGCTGTTTACAGGTGTTGTCAGGCCCCTTCACTGCTTCAGGGTAGGCGTGAGACTCAGCAGTCTACAGGCGTTGACAGGCCCCTTCACTGCTTCAGGGTAGGTGTGAGACTCAGCAGTTTACAGGTGTTGTCAGGCCCCTTCACTGCTTCAGGGTAGGCGTGAGACTCAGCAGTCTACAGGCGTTGACAGGCCCCTTCACTGCTTCAGGGTAGGCGTGAGACTCAGCAGTTTACAGGTGTTGTCAGGCCCCTTCACTGCTTCAGGGTAGGCGTGAGACTCAGCAGTCTACAGGCGTTGACAGGCCCCTTCACTGCTTCAGGGTAGGTGTGAGACTCAGCAGCCTACAGGTGTTGACAGGCCCCTTCACTGCTTCAGGGTAGGTGTGAGACTCAGCAGCCTACAGGCGTTGACAGGCCCCATCACTGCTTCAGGGTAGGTGTGACACTCAGCAGCCTACAGGTGTTGTCAGGCCCCTTCACTGCTTCAGGGTAGGTGTGAGACTCAGCAGTCTACAGGCGTTGACAGGCCCCTTCAATGCTTCAGGGTAGGCGTGAGACTCAGCAGTTTACAGGTGTTGACAGGCCCCTTCACTGCTTCAGGGTAGGTGTGAGACTCAGCAGTCTACAGGCGTTCACAGGCCCCTTCACTGCTTCAGGGTAGGTGTGAGACTCAGCAGCCTACAGGCGTTGACAGGCCCCATCACTGCTTCAGGGTAGGTGTGACACTCAGCAGCCTACAGGCGTTGTCAGGCCCCTTCACTGCTTCAGTGTAGGTGTGAGACTCAGCAGTTTACAGGCGTTGACAAGGCCCTTCACTGCTTCAGGGTAGGTGTGAGACTGAGCAGCCTACAGGTATTGACAGGCCCCTCCACTGCTTCAGGGTAAGCGTGAGACTCAGCAGTTTACAGGTGTTGACAGGCCCTCCACTGCTTCAGGGTAGGTGTGAGACTCAGCAGTTTACAGGCGTTGACAAGGCCCTTCACTGCTTCAGGGTGGGTGTGAGACTGAGCAGCCTACAGGTGTTGTCAGGCCCCTTCACTGCTTCAGGGTAAGCGTGAGACTCAGCAGTTTACAGGTGTTGACAGGCCCCTTCACTGCTTCAGGGTAGGTGTGACACTCAGCAGCCTACAGGTGTTGACAGGCCCCTTCCCTGCTTCAGGGTAGGTGTGAGACTCAGCAGTCTACAGGTGTTGACAGGCCCCTTCACTGCTTCAGGGTAGGCGTGAGACTCAGCAGTCTACAGGCGTTGACAGGCCCCTTCACAGCTTCAGGGTAGGTGTGAGACTCAGCAGTTTACAGGTGTTGTCAGGCCCCTTCACTGCTTCAGGGTAGGCGTGAGACTCAGCAGTCTACAGGCGTTGACAGGCCCCTTCACTGCTTCAGGGTAGGTGTGAGACTCAGCAGTTTACAGGCGTTGACAAGGCCCTTCACTGCCTCAGGGTAGGTGTGAGACTCAGCAGTTTACAGGCGTAGACAAGGCCCTTCACTGCTTCAGGGTGGGTGTGAGACTGAGCAGCCTACAGATGTTGTCAGGCCCCTTCACTGCTTCAGGGTAAGCGTGAGACTCAGCAGTTTACAGGTGTTGACAGGCCCCGTCACTGCTTCAGGATAGGCGTGAGACTCAGCAGTCTACAGGTGTTGACAGGCCCCTCCACAGCTTCAGGGTAAGCGTGAGACTCAGCAGTTTACAGGCGTTGACAGGCCCTGTCACTGCTTCAGTGTAGGTGTGAGACTCAGCAGTTTACAGGCGTTGACAAGGCCCTTCACTGCTTCAGGGTGGGTGTGAGACTGAGCAGCCTACAGATGTTGTCAGGCCCCTTCACTGCTTCAGGGTAAGCGTGAGACTCAGCAGTTTACAGGCGTTGACAAGGCCCTTCACTGCCTCAAGGTAGGCGTGAGACTCAGCAGTTTACAGGCGTTGACAAGGCCCTTCACTGCTTCAGGGTAGGTGTGAGACTGAGCTGCCTACAGGTATTGACAGGCCCCTCCACTGCTTCAGGGTAAGCGTGAGACTCAGCAGTTTACATGTGTTGACAGGCCCTCCACTGCTTCAGGGTAGGTGTGAGACTCAGCAGTTTACAGGCGTTGACAAGGTCCTTCACTGCCTCAGGGTAGGTGTGAGACTCAGCAGTTTACAGGCGTTGACAGGCCCGGTCACTGCTTCAGTGTAGGTGTGAGACTCAGCAGTTTACAGGCGTTGACAAGGCCCTTCACTGCATCAGGGTGGGTGTGAGACTCAGCAGTTTACAGGCGTTGACAGGCCCCGTCACTGCTTCAGTGTAGGTGTGAGACTCAGCAGTTTACAGGTGTTGACAGGCCCCTCCACTGCTTCAGGGTAGGCGTGAGACTCAGCAGTTTACAGGTGTTGACAGGCCCCATCACTGCTTCGGTGTAGGTGTGAGACTCAGCAGTTTACAGGTGTTGACACTGACAGGCCCCGTCACTGCTTCAGAGTAGGCGTGAGACTCAGCAGTTTACAGGCATTGACAGGCCCCGTCACTGCTTCAGTGTAGGTGTGAGCCTCAGCAGTTTACAGGTGTTGACAGGCCCCTCCACTGCTTCAGGGTAGGCGTGAGACTCAGCAGTTTACAGGTGTTGGCAGGCCCCTCCACTGCTTCAGGGTAGGCGTGAGACTCAGCAGTTTACAGGTGTTGATACTGACAGACCCCGTCACTGCTTCAGGGTAGGCGTGAGACTCAGCAGTTTACAGGTGTTGACAGGCCCCTCCACTGCTTCAGGGTAGGCGTGAGACTCAGCAGTTTACAGGTGTTGACAGGCCCCGTCACTGCTTCAGTGTAGGTGTGAGACTCAGCAGTTTACAGGTGTTGACACTGACAGGCCCTGTCACTGCTTCAGGGTAGACGTGAGACTCAGCAGTTTACAGGTGTTGACACTGACAGGCCCTGTCACTGCTTCAGTGTAGGTGTGAGCCTGAGCAGTTTACAGGTGTTGACAGGCCCCTCCACTGCTTCAGGGTAGGCGTGAGATTCAGCAGTTTACGGGTGTTGACAGGTCCCTTCACTGCTTCAGGGTAGGTGTGAGACTCAGCAGTTTACGGGTGTTGACAGGCCCCTTCACTGCTTCAGGGTAGGTGTGAGCCTCAGCAGTTTACGGGTGTTGACAGGCCCCTCCACTGCTTCAGGGTAGGTGTGGGACTCAGCAGTTTACGGGTGTTGACAAGCCCCTCCACTGCTTCAGGGTAGGCGTGAGACAGTTTACAGGTGTTGATACGGACAGGCCCCGTCACTGCTTCAGGGTAGGCGTGAATCTCAGCAGTTTACAGGTGTTGACAGGCTCCTCCACTGCTTCAGGGTAGGCGTGAGACTCAGCAGTTTACAGGTGTTGACACTGACAGGCCCTGTCACTGCTTCAGGGTAGGCGTGAGACTCAGCAGTTTACAGGTGTTGACACTGACAGGCCCCGTCACTGCTTGAGGGTAGGCGTGAGACTCAGCAGTTGACAGGCCCTGTCACTGCTTCAGTGTAGGTGTGAGCCTCAGCAGTTTACAGGTGTTTACAGGCCCCTCCACTGCTTCAGGGTAGGCGTGAGACTCAGCAGTTTACAGGTGTTGACAGGCCCCTTCACTGCTTCAGTGTAGGTGTGAGACTCAGCAGTTTACAGGTGTTGACAGGCCCCTCCACTGCTGCAGGGTAGGCGTGAAACTCAGCAGTTTACAGGTGTTGATAGGCCCCTCCACTGCTTCAGGGTAGGCATGAGACTCAGCAGTTTACAGGTGTTGACACTGACAGGCCCCGTCACTGCTTCAGGGTAGGCGTGAGACTCAGCAGTTTACAGGTGTTGACACTGACAGGCCCTATCACTGCTTCAGGGTAGGCATGAGACTCAGCAGTTTACAGGCGTTGACAGGCCCCGTCACTGCTTCAGTGTAGGTGTGAGCCTCAGCAGTTTACAGGTGCTGATAGGCCCCTCCACTGCTTCAGGGTAGGCGTGAGACTCAGCAGTTTACAGGCGTTGACAGGCCCCTTCACTGCTTCAGTGTAGGTGTGAGCCTCAGCAGTTTACATGTGCTGACAGGCCCCTCCACTGCTTCAGGGTAGGTGTGAGACTCAGCAGTTTACAGGTGTTGACACTGACAGGCCCCGTCACTGCTTCAGGGTAGGCGTGAGACTCAGCAGTTTACAGGTGTTGACACTGACAGGCCCCGTCACTGCTTCAGGGTAGGCGTGAGACTCAGCAGTTTACAGGTGTTGACACTGACAGGCCCCGTCACTGCTTCAGTGTAGGCGTGAGACTCAGCTGTTTTCAGGTGTTGACACTGACAGGCCCCGTCACTGCTTCAGGGTAGGCGTGAGACTCAGCAGTCTCATCTGCCTCTTTCCAGATAAAGCGTTCAGGGTGAAACTCAGCTTTCTAGATGCTAATTGCCTCTCTTTAGAGGCTAAACCGGTTCAGGGTCGTACCAAGACTCAGAAGTTTCAAGTATTTCATCAGCCTCTTTACAGCTTGAGGCTAAGTGTGGGACTTCTTAGTTTCCAGACTTTCTTTGCACTCATCACAGCCTCAAGGTGTGTGTGAGATGCAGCAGTCTCCAGGCCCTCATTAGCCTCTTCCTGAGCTCAACAGGTTTTATCTTCCCTTTCCAGGTGTCTGTGGACTGGTCCCTGGGACCTTTATCCCACCTTAGTTCTATGTTTCTGAGCAACAGCAGATGCAGGAAGGGATTAAAATCCACGGCTGCCATCTTGGACTGCATTTCTCCTCTGTGCAACAACATGCAGGCTCCAGGCTTCTCTCTACCCTTGTGGCGTTGTCTGGCTGGACGGAAGTTCAGGTTTCTCTTGCCTGGTGCACGGCTGTGAATTCTGACGGTTCCCCAGGGTATCAGGGTAAATGATTTAATAAATGTTGCTTTCATGCTCTTACCACATACACGTGTTAAGCGTAGATAACCCCAATGCAAGTTGTATCATTTACTGCAAAGATAAGAGTGAAGGTAAAGTGCTTCTGAAAGTGGTAAAGAGTCCTCTGTGTCTACTGGAAGTCGGAGCCCATTGGCTTGCTCTATATACATACAGTGGAACACGCCTTTTGAGCCAAGTCACATGCTACAGCGCCACCCAGTAACCATCACTGGAATTTCATTTCTATCTTAGAGCCAAGTATGATACAAGCCAGTAACCATCACTGGAAGTTCACCTCTATCTTAGAGCCACTGAACAAGGAATTGTGGGTATGCAAATTAGCCCAAATCTAACAATATAAAAAAAGTCCAGATGTATGTTTGTCCTGTATGTCTAATGCAGCCATCACCTGTTGTCATGCTAGAGGGAGCTGTTGCCTTAGGCTATACAGAGACAATGCCAGTTTACATAGCTTTCCCTGTTGTTACCGCTAGAGGGAGTTGTTGCCTTAGATTATATAGTGGTCCCACTGTGTCAATGAAAACATCCACTTTGGCCCATGTACTTTTGACACTAGTATTTATATAATACTCACTGTTTATATCCTTAAAAGCTGTCAGGATTTTCCTACTAGGTGGGTCCATGAACCCAGCCCCTAACTGCAGTGCAAGCTTAAGGCATTCAGAAATTTCGACTGATCGACTAGAACTGTGGAAGTGACCAATCCTGAATCGAGATCAAAATGTATGACATTCCTAGGGGCCTACACATGGTCACACGTGGATGCTTTGCTGGTTCTCGCAAAGGTCAAGAAAGGAACTTGAGAACTTGACTCCATGCTTACCTAGTAGGTTCCGGTGCGCTTGCTCATCTCTCGCGCCATCCTGCATAGCTCGCACCAGCCACAGAAACACATCGACAAGGCGTCATTGCAGATGGTGCCCTGAGGGTGCAAAGATATTGGAAGTTCATGTACACATGCGAATGAAATGCCCTCTTTAGGACCCTAGCACATTGAAAATCGCTGCTTCTGACATCACAGACAGTAAGTGGGAAACACATGACAGTTCCTTTTATATGATATTTTATTTGTATCGCGCTCATACACAAGCGTTTCAGAGCGCGACGAGGCAAGGAAGGGGAATAAGGGAGGATAAAACAGCGATTTTACTAGTCCCAGTGACATTGAGAACGTGCAAGTGCAGGGGAAAGGGAAGGAGAAAAGTGCAAGGGGAGGGGAGGAGTGAAAAGTGCTGAGCAAGGGATAAAACAGCAACTGGTTTTGCAGCCAGCAAGGTGGCAAGTGCAGGTTAAAGTGCAGACAAGGGGTCTCTGATAAGTGGAGGTGAGGGGACTGTAGGGTTACAGATACAGATCCAAGTGCAAGGATTGCCAGGAAGTAGTGCGTGTGTGTGTGTGTGGCTGGGGGGGCAGGGACCTGGGCCCGAAAATCTGAGGGTAACCAGGTGCCCGGTGCCGAGCAGATGTGTCCCAGATGACCTATTTTAATTTTCCATAGAGCCACCCTTTTATTGTCTGTGGTGAGGTGCTGGGGAGACTACACGCCACGCCAGAAACTTTGCTGCGCAACAGAATGTGGCTCAACATGGTAACCAGATATTCCATTGTGGCTCCACATTGTTCTCCCATCACACTTGGCTGAATCTGCAACCTTTGGATCTTAGATGTTTTGGACTACAGCTCCCATCATCCCTAGCCAGCATAGTCGATAGTGGGAGATCATGGAAGGTGCAGTCCAACATCTGAGAGAGCATTGTGAGTATTTTATTAGGGTGCTTGGGGTAAAGGCGGGTTAGCACATATCATTCTGAGTAACATGTTGAGAAATAGTGATGCCTACTTGTAACAGTGAAACAATGGCAAACAAAGAACACTTTGAAGAGCCATTCCGTGGGGGAAAACTAAACAACTTTCTTTATTTGTTCTGGCTGCTTGTAGATGGTGTTTGGTTATTTACCCATCCATAAAAGCCCACAGCCATGCTAATCCCTGTGGCTATTCCCACTCACTTCCTGCCCCACCCTACCCAAAGCACAACCTCCTGGGTTCTCTTTGAGCTCGCTTTATCGAACCGCAAAAATGTGTGCTCAAAGTGCCTGCCATTGTTTTTTCAAAGCAGTCTTCTGAGAGTTAATGACTTAATTGGAGCTGTAAACACACCACTGGTGTAATACACATGTCTTAACCAGGTCTGCCTTCAGCCACTCCGATTTACAAGCACCCTGCATGTCCTTCACTGAAGTCCGGTTAGAAACAAGCATTGGCAAAGCCAATACTTTTGGCTTGTGTACGAGTATTAGGCAATTGGCAAGTACTGCTATTATATGTCCATGTATTCGCACCATTTTACAGCTGCTGCCATTGATGGCCAGTTAATACCAATGGCTGACAAATTCCTTTCCCAAAAGCCAAAACTGTTGGCATTGCCAATGCTTGTTTCACTAGCAATCACAACTTCACAATACTTGGCCAAGGATGTGAGAACGAGATGGCAATAAACGGCAAATGAAGAATGCCTGGCAAGTGCCTATAGAAAAGTCAAAACCGTTTGGTCAGTGCTTGTTTTATATGGCATTTAATGGTATCAGGTAATAATATCGCCATATATATGGTCGCCGTAAATAATATCGCCGGGAAAATGTCGTGGCGATATTATTTGGGTGACCATATATATGGGGACAGGGGCAAAAAAAAAAGAAAAAAAGAAAGTTTGGGGGTTGCGGGGGTGTCCCCCGCATGTTCTATGCAATAATGTCACCACAAAAAAACTGCCATTTTTCGCATGGCGAGATTTTTGTGGTGACATTATTACATGGAACCCATTTAATTAAGGTAATTGAGATTGGTTACTTAGAACGCGCTTAATATCCAGAGGTTTTTAAGCTCGGACCCGGGGTTCAAACCTGTGTTGCTCTGTGTCGTCTTGTTGCCAAGGGGAAAGTGTTGCCCTTGAGCTATCCTCCCGGGCCAAGGTCCATGTGCTTTCTAGACCACCCGTCCCAATTTTGTTAACTAATTGACTTGGGGTACAGGCAAATAACTTGTTTTCTTCAGGGCCATACACGCTCAAATTGGGAAGCCAAGATTAGAACCCACGTCTCTTTCTTCAACCGCAGTCCATAACTGTACCCTTATGGGAAATACGCCACTACAGTGAGCCTTATACGCCGATCATATTGTCCTGTATTTTTCAACTCAGACCCATACATATTTCAAGAAAGGCAACTCTAGTTAATAGCATAGTCAGACTCAGGGCTTTAAGTGGGTTGGGGCTAGCCGCGCCAGTCTCCAAAAAGGGCTCCAGAGCCGGAGCCCTGCCACAATTTCCCCCACAACTAGGCCCAGCCAGCAGCCAGCCTTAGACAGCCCATGTAGCTGAAGCACTGCAGAGTTAAAGGGCTGCCTGCAGGTATCAGCACTTCGGATTAGATAAAAGAAAAGGTATCACCTTTTATTTTTTTCTAAACCGAAGTCCTGAAGCCTGCAGTCAGCCATTTAAATGCATAGTTTTCGGCTAGATGGGCTGCCTGGTACCTCGGTACTCAGAAACAGGAGGAAGACTGGAGTGCTCGGTCTCTCCCTTTGTTTCAGAGTGAAGAGTCATCATGCAGCTGGAAGGCTTTTAACCGTGCTGTTAAAGGGCTTCCTGCTGCTTGATGATTACTCAGAAACAAAGGGAGATGCCGGCCTTCCAGCCCTCCACCTGTCTCTGAGTACAAAGACATCATGCAGCAGGCAGAGCTTTCAGTCAAGGAGTTGCGTGATTAAAGGGTTGTCTGCGGGGTCTCCAGGCAACCCTTTAACCACGCGTCTCCTTGAATGAAAGAGCTGCCTGCTGCATATGAGATTTGCTCTGCAGAGCCCAAAGCAGACCATCACAGCTTCTGGGGTATACCAAGAACGATGGACTCCTCACTCCTGCCTTTCAATTTCTAAGAAACATTCCCTTCACTTTGAAGCAGTCCTTCCCGACGCACACCGAATCTATCCAGACCTCGGTCTCTTTCCTAGAAACGTATTACCATAGTTAATAAGCATAATCTTTTTATACAGTGCTCATCACAATCACAATTTTATCTCGATACTTAAATAAAATGTATCATTATGTTCCAACTCAATAATACACATTTGGACCTCAGAAGGAAGTGCAGCTGAGTGTGCCCTGCTGGGCATTGAAACTGTGACCTGCAGGTTAAACGCACTAGGCACACAATCCACTGAGCTATCTAGCAGGCTTATTTACCCATCCACCAAACCCAAAGCCAAGGCAGTTGAAGGAATTGACATGTTCCAGCATACCTTACAAGCACTATCCACTTTTTACATACTCCCTGCTTTAACAGTTCAATAGTGGGTGCAGGAAACAGTAGGAACACTTTCCCACTCATCCCCCAGCTGTGCCCCCCATCCCGAGAAAAGCTACCTCTGCTTACACTAACTTAATAATGTACTCTACTAGGTGTCGTTTACCTGTAAACCAAAACTATTGCATTGGAGTACAGATAGGAGGGAGGTGGGAAGGGGGACACACAGCCTGTGGGCATTGTTTGAATATTTACCTCCCCCACTGACCCCCCCCTCCCCCCCGCTCCCTCCATGGCCATGTTCATCCCTATGGCCATTCCCACCCACTACCTGGGCCTTCCTAGCCAAAACACACCCTCCGAGGGTGCCCTTGAGCTAGCTCCATCATGCACTAACATCAAACGTTGTACTGTCTAGTGTTGCATAAGGGTATTTCTAACTGGGCACCTTTGGCCATATTTCCTAACATTTGCACCAGTGCTAAAAAGTGAACACGTGCTTTAATAATACGGAAAGGCCCAAACAGGTGTGACAGTCCGTATTATCTAAAAATGTTTGCACTCGGGCAAAAAATAATCAGACAGTGTTTATACTATGTTTCCTGCGTAACATAGAAATTAAATCTTTTTGCTACCTTTCCTTTTCATGTTGCTCTGCAAATATGGTAAATTTTGCCCATGTGAGAACATTTTTAGATAAAACAAATTGGGGTTATACCTATTTGCACCAACCTGTATTATCTAAACTGCACCATTGATCCTAAATTAATTTGCTCCCTTGTTGTGCTCAAGGGCAACGTTTTTATAATCTGGCCCCTGGTGTGATACAATTGTTTTAAATAAGCGTGCCTTCAGCCACATGATTTAGGAACAATACGTGTATCCTCACATCTGTTCCTTGCACCGATTTCCTGTTAAAACCAAGCCTTTGCAAAGGCAATAGTTCGGGCTTTTATGGTGGCACTATCACAATGGCACTACCTGCCCATAAGATGACAAATGGTTTAAGTAAGTGGGCATATTATGGCAGTGCCCGGAAAATGCCGATCTAATGCCTATGCAAGAACCAAAACTGTTGAATATGTCAATGCTTGTTTTTATTATCCTGCCAGGGCCAGTACTGAGTGGGGGCAAGAGGGTAGGGGGTGACTATCCACCTTGCCTTGCACTATTGGCCCCTTTACTGAGGTTCTATTTTATGCTGCTCAGTCAGGCCTGCTCAGGTTAGCCACAAGCTTCTGTAATCTAGTCTTCCCATTGGGCCCTTAGTACTGATAATGGCTTTCCAGTTCCCAGTCCCACCTGGGTCATACCATTTATGTCAGCAGGCAGGAAGCTCCACCATGAAACCAGCAATCAGACCCTGATGTGGACAATAACATCAAACTGTGTGTATGCCACTGTGTTATAACCTATATATATACATATATATATATGTTATGTTATCCAATATTTATACTGCACCCATCACCACCATAGTAGTCTTACAGCACGTAGCCTTGTCCGAAAGGTGGCATATTGTGACCCTGCCAGGGTGACCTACGTCTGTGGAAAGGAGGAAGTACACGAAATGTTCTATTAGGGGACATAATAGTGCCAAATGTGTGGGACCAGGTGGTCGGCATAAGAAACTGAGCAATAATTATAATTGCTTATTTATAAGGAGCTTAATACCGAAGAGGTTTCTAAGCCAGAACCGGGATTCGAACCTGTGTTGCCCTGTGTAGTCAAGAGGAGCGCGTTGCCACTGAGCTATACTACCGTGGTCAGATAACAGTGTTTCCAGGCTTTCTGCTCTGTACACCAGCACTCTGGCATCTGTGCTATCCAGCCTTAAAGCTTTGTAATCTGGCATTTTATTAACCAGAATGGCAGGAACCGGTTATTAAAGCGCCCCGGTTAATGGAGTGCCAGATAACAAAGCTTCTACTGTATTATTATTATTATGACTAAACAGCCGTCTGGCCCTGTTACCCACCAGTCTGGTCAGCTCCCTTTGCGAGCTCCTTGGCACAATGAAGCAGGCTGCTTTGGAAGTCCTGGCACCATCTGCGTTCAAGGGCCGACCCCTTTAGAAGGCGTCTGCACTAGGAGTTGCACTTCCTGAAAGGCACGTGATCAGCCACTTACCACACCACAGTTCCTGACCCACTCCTCCCACCCTAAATAAAGCGTTGCATGGGTTTCCGCTCACTGAAACCCAGTGTTGAAACCTTCCACCTTCCCGGGTTTCGGTTGCACGCTGCGAAACTGGGGGAATTGGGCAATCTTGATGCCAGGGGTCATGCGGTTGAGAAGAGTTCGTTAAATAAGTTTCACAGACCAAGACCACATAGTTAAGGAAAAGGTTGAGGTAGCCCGGTGGGCTAAAGCACCTGATTCAATAGTATGTGGATTATGTACAGGTCACAGGTCTCAATTCTGGGAGGTCCTTATGATTGCCACTGAGATGGGTTATAACACCAATATTTAAGTTCCGAGTCATTATTTTGTGGTTTACAATATATATATTTTCTATACTGTCATCTGCATTATTAACTTTAGGGACAGGCACATACCTTACATGTGTATCCCACCACACTCCTACCTTCAAAAGCCACTACGTGGATGGACATCCCATCACCTGTGCCAATGACTAGATTTGTGATATAAAGTAGCGTTTAGTTACTCAAATGACTGCATTTGGTCACTCCAAAGAGCCATCGTAAAACTATGACATTTTCTTGCAGTGCTTGCACGCTGCCTCAGTTCCATTATTCCGAGAATTTAGATGCTGTTTGAAATCACCCAATTCCCATAATTAGCTGTGCTGGAACAAGGTTAATCACTATTTAGCAATTGGACGAAAGACTTTAGAAATTCTTAGTTCTTCACAGGCTAAAGTAATGTTGACAAAATAATCTTTTAAACTGTGAGTCACTTCCTTTGAGAGTGTTCATCTCTTTGTGGAGCAATACTCAGGTCAATTAGTCTGCCTTAGATTGCACCTATGCATCCTGAAGAAGACCTGTAAAATTTAGCATCCGTTGGCCGAAACATGTCGACATGTTTTGCGTCTTCTAAGTCAAGAAAACTGTTCTTTCAATCATGTGGATAAAAGGACATATGATGGTCTGGAAGTCTGCCCAGAGCAATGCACGTGATTTTTGATTAATTTAAAACCTTCCAGCCATTATCTTTAGTGTTGTGATAGTCACACAGAGTGGAACAGACATACCGAGACAGGCGTTCAGGGCCTTCTGTGCCTTCAGACCAAAGCTATGCCTCACTAATGACATCCAATGAGGCTGAAACCTGGCTGTGGGTGCTTGATCTCTTGTGCAGAAGGGATGTGACCACCAGTATGGTCTGGACTGCCCGTTTTGGGGTGGGACTAAGCAAGCGTATGCTGCATATGGTCTTCCCCCTTCTGTAATGGCTTGGCAGGCTGGCAAGGGGTAGTCTGGAGGGTTTCCAACAGCAATGCAAGAGGTTAGGATTTATTCAAAATCTCATCTTCATGGTTGAGTTACATAAGTGACAACTTGTCTCCATTGCGCAACAGAAATGTGTCCTTGGCAGCGAGTGCTGATAAATAAATACTCTCTAAAATGCACAATTTGTGAGTGTATGAAAATATACAAAGTGTTTATTGCATACATAACCAGAGGAATTATCTTTTCTACACAGAAAAAGCAGAACATTCAAATGCCTTTTTTGCTGACCAAATGGCAACATGAGAATCACAATTTACACAACAATGTTGCCTTCACAACTCAAATCGGCCCATTTTTCGAGCCTACTCTTCATTCGGGAACTTCATCAAACTGTTTGGCTTCACAAGGAGTGGAAGTGAAAAGTGGGCGCAGGTCACACACAGTTTATACCATGGCCGCCATTTGGCTCTCAAGATGTTTTGGACCACAGCTCCCATCAGCTCTAGCCAGCGCAGCCAAGGGTGAGGGATGATGGGAATTGTAGTACACCACATTTGGAGAGTCACACGTTGCAGACCCATGGTTCACAAAAACAGTGGCCTTACTCACCCTGATTCCGTAGGAGAGACGCATGTGGGTGCGCAGAGCAGTCAGGCCCCCGGGGGCCATGGCCAGCAGGAAGGGCTCTCCATACTTGTGGGCCACATAGCAGCCAAGAATGCTGGGGCAGAGCAGCCCTAGACAGCCTGGAAAGGGAGAATGACACATGTAATGCCAAGTGTGACAACATGCTTGCATTACTAATAGCACCTCCTACCCGTATAATGCGTTGGTAGCAACATCACAACTGGTGAAATATAGCACAGTTCTGCACTTGTGACATAACAGCTGGCTACACATCGTCAGGTTGTGACGTCAACTAACAGGTAGATTGCTTAAATGCTGCACAGCTCGGTTAAACGATCATCTGGTCATTTAGGCATCTAATATACTAGCTCTCCACTGCCACAGAAAGAGGTCATTTTGTGATATTTGTTTTTTATATATTTCTTTGCCTATACATACTACCCTCAGTCATGCTTCCAAGCTTTCTTGGTCACTCTCCAGCCCATCAACACTAGAATAACGGGATCATATCCAATTCTTGCACCAAACCTTTAAGTTCCACATAAATAGACAATCAATTCACATGTAAGAGGGAAGCAAAATCAGAGAGTAGCTTGTCCAGGCCCCCCAGCAATCCATCTGCTGGCGTAAGGTGGGAAGGTCATATAGCATTGACTAGATTACCCTGTGGTTCACACCGAAGACTAATGCACAGAGGGACTTTACAGTCCGTATCTATAGCCAGACACCAGACCCCTTAAACGTTCTGATGAATTGTACCTAGCTCACAGTTTAGGAGCATAATACTATTGGACCCCGGGGGTGACTGTTTCTCCTCTTCCCCTCCCTTTACGCTTACCTCATGTTGTCGTCACATAGTCATC
Organism: Ambystoma mexicanum; assembly: GCF_040938575.1. Classification (NCBI taxonomy): domain Eukaryota; kingdom Metazoa; phylum Chordata; class Amphibia; order Caudata; family Ambystomatidae; genus Ambystoma; species Ambystoma mexicanum. The sequence goes on from NC_090934.1 coordinate 100,935,115, forward strand.
TATACACGCCCAACTCTTGGTGCCACCACATCTATCAGCAAAACCAGCTCTCCCCCCGGATGTAGGAGTGCTTCTTACAAAGCATTCTTGTGTTAGCCTCCACACTACAGGGGCCCGCTTGAGCACATCTCAGGTCCATCAAGCAAGCACACACCAACTACATCTAGTACCATTCATCGGCTGGTGTTGGCATCACAGTAAAGCCTTTGCTTTTAACCGAGTTTTAAATTCCCGAAATGTTCCGCCATGCTTACCGATAACTGATTACAGTAAAGAAACAATCATCCCTACCACTACACTATGTTACCCCCTCATGGCATATATCATTGCCCTTCTGTAACTGTTCGTCTGCAGGTTAATCCACCCTTTTTATCCCCATCCCACTCAGGGACGTCATTTAGGGGTCGCCAGAGGTCGCAACTACGACCTCTGTGGTCTCCCTTGTGACCTGTCTTGAAAAAAAAGACTTTTTTTTTTGGTAATGCAAGCTCCTGGGCTGTGGCCAGCACAATGTGGCTCTTTACTTCTGGAGTGGCTGGCTTTCTTGTTCAGGCCACTTTAAAACAACGAAGAAAAATAAGAACAGGAGTGCCACAAGTCTAACACTTTCAGCACTGACCCTAAATAAGAAAGAATAGGACTACCAAATAATGTGTCGTTCTGGAATTCTATTCAATAATTGCTCGACTCATCAAAAGTTTATTTCAGGCACACTTCGGGGGGCGAGTCACTGATTTAGTCTGTTCTTAAACGCCTCAACTCAGCCTGAGGTTGATAAATCAGTACCAACACAGGTTGGGTGATATTGGGTGTACATTTTTTCTATATAAAGTGCTTAAGCTTAAGTGCTATATAATAACACATCATTATCATTTGGTCATGGACGTCTGCTTCCATTCACAGTAATTTGGTAATATGGGCCTATACACACTGATCTTAATGATACCTATGGCGATCCATTCTTGTATGAAATGTACATCACATTATAGTGATATCGTAACCATATTTTTCGTAGTGTACAATGCTATGTGATGCCACTTCCTGTTTTGTCAACGGGTGAAAGGTTGTGTTCCATCGCTTCCTGCGATATCACTCGGGGTGGGGTCAAATGACATCTCTTCCTGTGATGTCATTACAGGTCAAGGGTAGTGTGATGTCACTTGCGCTACACCTGGCATTTTGGTGAAATGACGTCCCTGATCCCACTCCCAACCCTCCTCTTTACTATCCACACACTATGCAAAGGGGATGTTACCTAGCAGTTCGGGCTGGACTGCCCCTTTTGGGGTGGGAATCAAGCCTGATTTGCATATTGTCATTCCGTGATGGCTTAGCAGGCTGAAAAGCGATGCTCTGCAGGGTTGCCCAGAGCTGTGCCCGTTGTTATGACAAATTCAAAACCATACAGCCATCACCTTTTTGTTTTCCGCTAGCCTACAGAGGACTGATTGGGGGAGAAGCCTCTTAGTGCGTTCGCTCGCAGAACTTTCCAAAAACAAAGCACAGTTGCTCGAGACGTCCCGGTTCTGATTTCCCGATCAGTTATGGCAGCATACGGGAAGAACCCCTGCAATAGAACAGCAGGGGGGGAGTGATCTCGAGGGACAGGGATACATAGCACCCCAGCATACAAAAGAAGAGGGGGAGGATAGCTCAGGGGCAACGTGCTTGCCTTAGAAGGATGGAGCAACACCGGTTCCATCCCCGGTCCACGCTTAGAAACCTCTGGATATTAAGCGCTTTTATAAATAACCAATTACATTTATGTTGGGCTCAACCTGCAGACTTCCTCCCCTTGAGCCATATAATTGCATACTTGCCAACATTCTGTGACCAAAAAGATGTAGGATTTTTCAAGTTTCAAAAATAATAATTCCCATGAAAATGACATCACAGGAAAATACAAAACCTACAAACAGCACAACATGGAAAGATGTTGAAATGTTAAAAATGTATAATTCTGAATGGTAACCTAACACCAAATTGTCGGCACATAGAGTGTGATGGTGGTACGCCACTTGCTTTCACTGGCGATTCACCTATTGGTTGTCCCGGCAAGAGTGCAGGACAGAGTCAAGTAGCTGTCAGGTCAATTGATTGGTCTGAGCCCAATCAAAGTAATCACCTACCAGCCCACTGTACAGACAGACTAATTAATGTGTTGCTTGCTTTGTCCTGCAGCCTGCCTTAGAGTCACATTAATTACCTACCACTGTAAAAAGCAGTAGGAGCTGTCACCCAAATCTGTAGGTGGTAGGACTGCTTAAAAAGTAGTAGCCTACTGCCTAAATCTGTAGGGTTGGCAAGTATGTAATTGAGGAGTGCAGATCAGAGCCCTGGGGGAAGCACGTGTTAGCATGGAAGTAGAAAGTAAAAGAGGGTATTCTTGCAGAACAATAACAGTACTGAGAAAAGAATACCTGCAGTGAAGGGGCTATATCGCAAGTCTGATACGTTCAACCGGCCAAGATGAAACATGGCGGCGAGTGTTCATATGCCCTCAATTCGCACAGAACTAACGGCAGACATGGAACTCGTGATATCGAGGACACATGAGAGGGAGGTGGGCAGGGGAGTTGCTAGGTCTGGAAAAGACCCGGGGCTAAGCTGATGTCAGAACTGTTGGGACCGGGGGCTAGCTAGTCTTTTGGCTGTAGCTCCTGAGATTCTAACCGGGGCTACAACCAAAAGATCAGGGACTATAGCCCCCTTAGCCCCCCCCTAGCAACGCCCCTGGAGGTGGGCCTACAAAATGGCAGCCAATACTACGACCCCAGAATTAGGAACAAAAGGGCCCATTCAACAGTGCAAAAGAAGGCAGAAGGAGGCTATGCCAAACAGACCAAGCCCCGGGAATGTTTACGGCGAGAAGTGCACAGGGCCTACAGGAGAGTATAACATCCAAGCTTTAAGGAGCCAGTAATTACAGAGAAGGAGGAACTTGATTGGCCAGCCGAGGGATATAGCCCAGATCCTGCTGGCCGCTCCAAGACCACCAGTGTTGGAGAAAAGGCAAGAGTGAAGCCTTGTCTTTCTGGCAGGACTGCTCAGCAAGTTCTGTAGACTCTGAGGAGCTGGGTCCTGTAGTGGGCTCAGGCACCCTTGCCTGGGGCAGGGGGTTATATTTGCTGCAACCTGAAAAAGACGCAAGCAGAGGGATCCCACCCAAAGAGCGAGCCTACTAGGGCAAAAGGGGGATTCCCAAGGTCACAAGTATTATCCAGATGCTTCCAGGACAATGAGAGGAAAACAAGTGGCCTTGCCCTAGAAGGAGAACTTTGGATCCTCAAGCAAAGATTCCAGGAAAGAGACTCATCATTTCACAGCCAAGAAAGAACCGTGCTGAGTGGCTCAGGTGCTTTAATACCTCTATAGACTGTAAGTGAACTGACGGATGCTGCCGTTGCCTGGCAACTCTCTGACCTTGTTCAGAGAGTTCAACATCAGACTCAGGACACCAGTTCCTTTAGACCAGACCCTGGACCCAGATGTAGTAGCCCACCATCATGGCAGTGTTGAAGCTACTTTTTAATTGTTGAAGTATGTATATCGCGCAGCCCGACAGAATAAACTGCGTCTGTGTTCAGGTGATGTTCCCGGTTTTATGCAAGCATAGTATAAGATAACCTGGGCCTGTTGGGAGCTTTTTTCACCCAGATCCGGACTCTTGGTTTCCAGGAGGAAGGGGAATATATCCCGTGCTAAAAAGAGCAGGCCTCTGACCAGAGAAAGCCAAACCTGGACTAGAGAACGGTAGCAGGGGACATGTAGGGGACTACGTTACAGCATCATTCAAGCCTGAATGGCGGAACACCATCTCTGCCTAAATGATGACTAAACCGAGCTCCTCAGCCTAAGCTCCCCGTACCGTCTTAAATGGCTAGACCCCGCCTTTGCATCCTTCTGCATTGACGGAAACCCTATCAGCGTCTCAAGTCATGTGAAAACACTGGGTGTTCACTTAGATGCGGAATTATCCATGCTCAAACACGTCAAGGCGCTCGCCTCCTCAGCGGACTACACCACCAGACTCCTTAATCTCAGCAGTAAATTCCTATCCACTGACCCTCACCCTCGCCAGAGCCATTATAGGCAGTAAACTGCACTATTGCAACGCCATCCTTGCAGGCACCACCACTAAAAATCTGGTTAAACTTCAGCTGGTCCAAAACAATGCCCTCTGGGCTGTATGGGGCCTCAAGCGCTCGGACCACGTCTCCCATGCCAGACGTGATGCTCACTGGTTGCCTATTAAAGCATGCATTGATTTCAAGATTCTCTCCCTAACACACAGATGCATCCTGAATACTGCACCCTCCTTCCTCACCCAACGCATCTCCAAAAGAACCAAACTCCCCTGCCTACGGTCCTCATCCACCTTGTCACTAGCCATCCCTAGATTCTTGAGAAAAAGAGTTGGGGGCACCTGCTTCATGGTCATTGCTCCCGCCCTGTGGAATGCCCTACCTCTCCACATCCAAGAGCAAGCATCCTAACCCCATCTTCAGAAAACTGCTGAAAACCTGACCGTTCGACAAATACAACTAACCTGAATTTAGGGGTATCCATGCTTATGTATCATATTTCTACATGTGTTCTGTTTCTTAAGCGCTGTGATACTTACGGGTCAACAAATGCAATAAATAAGTAAATAGATAACTTGAAGGCCTTGATCATTAACCTCTGGACAATCCATTGCAATTGACTGCCGTGTGGACTATCTTTGATGTAATGCGCACGCCTTCGTTATCTTAAGTTAACCATTGGTTCAACTGAGACTAAACCAATTAGAACCCTTTTGAGATGTGTGTTGCATGCTCTGTTCCTCCTCCCTCCTGACATCTGCAATAAAGTACTCCAGTCAAGGGCACTTAAGCATTTAGCCCGTGGTCTCATAATTTAATTGACACAGAACTAGGTGACTGCCTCGTATACTGTACCCCCGCCCCCACCCATCAGAGGACCTGTTCAAGACGAGGCACAAGCTCTCCTTGCTGGCCGCTGAAGGAGAATCTCCTACTCCTTACTCCCCCCTCCCCCCCAAGTAAGTTACCCCCAGCCTGCCTCGCTTGGTAAAGGCATCTACAAATGTTTACATGTCAATGGTGTAGATACAGGCCCCAGGCCCTAACTGCATATCTTATTTATGTCTGTTCACTAGTCCTTGGACGAGACCATTGTGTTCTCACATATCGTCGGGGTAACGCCGTTCCCGGAGCTCGCCTTTTCGCCGGCTCTAGGAAATGTCACCTCATCAACCCCACACTGCGTGAATTACACTGGCTCCCCATCCCAACTAGGATATGGTTTGAAACTCTGTGCCTCAGCTACAAGGCAGCTCCTGCTGCCGCTACGCTGGCCTCCCTGATGGCCAGACTAAAAACATCGGGCGGCACATGGTAAGTAAGATTATACGCACACTGGAAACGAGACTGGCTCACAAGGAGGAAACTAGGAAACAGTCCTTCTCGTGCTATGCTCCGGTCCTCTGGAACCGCATCCCGGTGGCACCAAGTCTCGTTCAGTTTAGGAGAGAACTGAGGACCTGGCTCTTTCAACAACACCTCGGTGTAACGTAGATGTCCGCTATCTCGTGCACACCCCCATCCATGTATTCTACTGGGATAATGATCACAAATGTTTACTTGATGGCTTGTTAAATTCTCATTGCCAATGTTTTGCTCTATGACGGGTCCCACGCTCTGCTGCTCCTGCGCTAGGTTTGCGCTTTAAAAATAAATAGTACTAATACCAACCCTCCTATATTGTAAAAGTTCCTGCCCCAAGGAACGCCTCTGTCATCTCTGACGTATCCTAGAGTATGTTATTGATTAGTAAATGCCAATAGAATCTACAATAGGACGGCTGCCTCGTTGCGCACTAGCTGCTTCATTTTCTGGCCCCTACTCCCCCAACACCCCCCTCCCCCGGCCACATGAGCCTCCATCTTGCAACACTTCATCAGAGCATTGCCTGTAAGGAACTAAAACCTTTGTGATGGTAGTTACCCTTTGCTAATTGTTGGTCTAGGCATGGGTGGACAGGCCTATTGGGGACTTTCCCAGTAGCCCCCTGGATCATGGTGCTTTGTTTCCAGATTTTAAATGGAAGAGGGGCTGGGCTTGCTCAAAATGTGTACTATGGGGTCACTTTGAACATTATTTCCAGGGCCTCTTTTGGTTCCCAGTCCACCAGTGTGTCTAGTTGTGCACCCATTGCCATGCACAAAATGGAGCACTGCGGTAAACCTAGGCGATCGCACGGGCATCGAGCCGCCTGTGTGGTGCAGTGCCGGCCTGCCTTGCCAAACTCAAAATTAAGCTGCTGGATGTCGATTTCGTTTAAACCAGGAGCTCAACCCCCTTTCTAGGATATATAGCGCCTTGAAGCCACAACTCTTACCAAGAGTCGGATCTGATTATCTTGCTTATTTCATTTATACTGCGTCCCCAAGCTGCTCGTGCCAGTAACTCTTTTTGATTATTTGCTCTTCGAATTTGAAACTTGTACTCCGATACTGAGTAGCATTTCATCATGGTATAGAATGCATCATTCTGAACATTTTTCTGCATACTCTGTTTTTCATTCTGACATATATCTGTTAGTTTAACCTTTTTTGTTTTTTCACATAGTCTCATTGATCGGTGCTACTTTTTCCATCTTGCCTGCGCCTCTGCGCTTTTATTGTTTTTAATTCTGTTTATATTTTATGCGATTTTATTCCAATGCCCTTTCTCCCTTGTGTTATCGAATTTTACTCGCCTATTGGGTTTTAACTGGTGAGCTTTCCCTGTGTATGTTTTTGTCCTGTTGGCTGTATTTGTTAATAGCGCCTGTTTACCTTAGGGCTTAAGGCGCTTTACAAATGAATAAATAAATAAACATACATATGCCGCAGTTATCGCAGCAGTCGCAGAGTTGGGAACTCCATTCGCCGGTTGGAGATATAGTGACCCCAACAGCCGAACCGGGCTGCTGCGTAACGGGCATAGACATTGCTTCTGCACAAATCCGACGAGTTCACAAAATCCTAAAACAGAAAGACACAGTTAGAACAGTGATACAAATGAAAAAAAGAATTGAAGGTACTTACCAATCTACGCTATAAGTGAGCGAGGAGGGCACCCCTGATTAGGTTAAAGAATTGCTCTTGCACTGTGGCCCGACAGGTCTCCTCGCCACACTTCTAAGAATCTAACTCTGGGTCTTTCCCTTGTTAGGATGGTTTTTCAATGTGACTCCCAGGGGTAGGTCCTGGAAAAGCCAACCAAGAGTTAGCAAGGCTTTCACAACCCCAGTTGAGCCTAACCGCTCGCTTAAAGTAGCACAGACCAAACAGTAAGGCTGAACTAGGGAGGAAGCTGGCACTGTTATGTGGTGCAGCTAACACTTCACAGAAATAGTAAATGATAATACCCACTAAGGTAAGTACAAAAATACTTCAAGTTTATTACAGTACTACAGTGGGGCAGACTTTAGATATTTAAAGGTAAGTAAAATAGTAGTATATATGTATAATGCCGCAGATATTAATTGAAAAAAATGTAGTTAAGGGACAGTTAAGGTGATCATATTTAATGCAACAAAACTCTTAAAAATGTAGCGGTTGTGGGGAGTGATGGTCATCCTAACTCGGCGTCCCTCCATTGATGAACCCTAGGCTGTAGCATCTTTAAGCTTTTCTGCTTCCCTGGGCCCAAATAAGTGCATGCGCCCTCCCAACTTTACTCCACCTCTGCCGGACTCTGCTCCTTCACCAGAATCAGCCCCTTTGACAAACACTGTCCACGTGGTCCAAACTACACCCCTTTGCCCCATTTTGTCCCACATTCTAACGCCACACCATTATAAGGATATCTTGATGGTTGCAGGGTTTAGATACGTATCGCTTCCTCTGTTAATTCTACCCTGCCACCTTCTATGTTATGTGAGTTGAAAGAGCGTTTTCAGAGCTCTGCGGCTCTAGATTTGGAGAAGGCAGTGCGTTCTACAGTTGTGTGCACTAGAGGTAACAGTTACAGCTATTTGTCTACTTTCGGTTAGGTCTGAAAACAATCTTTTGCAGGAAGCGATACGAACTTAAGCATTCAGGCAACTGGACACAAGTGTGAGAAGGTTGGAATGAGGAATTTTGGTTCAATGCTAATATCTGATTTCTCTCACAAATTGCCTGCTGTCCCTCTATGGTAAGCACCTAGACTGGGATGAGATCTTAATGCAACTTGACTAAATGTCTACATTCGGTCTTGTCAAATGGTAATGTTTATATATGAAATATATGCAAGTGGTACAGGCGAATCTTATACAAATGTTGGATAAAAATAACTCAAACCCTTTCTAATGGTTACAGCTCGAGTGTTAGCAGGGGGCAAAATGGAACTAAGGCAAATTACCTGCTGCAGCCGATCTACCTCCAATCTCTTGGGCTGTAACACCATTAAAATATGGCAACATCACAAGAGAAGTTTGTAGACTTTGCCTGGGCATAAGCACCTCAGGAGAGTAAAGACAGGTGGAGAAGGTTCTTGGGATCTTTGGCTGTGCATTCTCGGGGTGGAGTAATGGATAAGGGTGACGCTGAACATTCAGGTGTGGGAAGCAACGGCATTCCTCGTAGCTGCACAATGCAGGCACCTTTTATAAGAAATGAAGTGGTACATACTGTTTACATCAGTGCAGTTTGTTCAATTGTTCAAAATACCCAACACTCCAAGAGTAAAATTGAGCAATGAATCCAGCACAATATTACCTTTGTGGGTGTAAGTTAGGCTATGGGTCTTCACTGCCTGCATTTCAGGTAATTTCAAATGATTGTTAACTCCGTAGAGTTGATTGGACTGTACAATACATAGGAATATTTTGAGATGTGTGGGTATTGCTGCCGTTTGCAGTAATGTTTCACAGTATAATTCATACCTTGTATTTAAAATATAATGAATGTAAAGATTACTAATAAGCATCACAGTTAGGCACTATAATTATTATTATTCTTTTATAGTGTGCTTAATACCAACAAGTCGTTTCTAAGCGCTGGGTTCGGATTCAAACCTGTGTTGCACTGCGTTGTCTTGCTTCCAAGACAAAGGCATTGTCCCAGAGCTATCCGTCCTCCTCATTGTCCTCCTCATTGTGTGATATACTTTGTAGTTGGTCCTCCTGATAGTACTGAGCATGCAGCAGAATGACATCAAAGACACATGATAAACTCAGCAGGGATGCAGTTTACCTGCTTAGCTTCTGTCAAGATGGCTGAATGGATATCTTTACGGGACATCTTTACAACTGTGAAACAGTCTTTACCTTTGGCACACAGTTTTTGTTCTCACCCTTCTATGGCTTGGGGTATAATTTTAAAGGCTTCTTGATGCGCTTGCGCATTTAGATTTTCTCTTTGCCATTTTAACGTCTCTATGATTTATTTCATGCTTGCACCTTTTGGGCGGCCACAGACCTCTGAAATGGGGTGCCTGGGAGGGAAATTCATTTTTGCTTCTGAACATCATTTAAGTGCCACCTGTGAGAACTCTGTACTTGACTTAAGCATAGGCACCCGTTTAATATTGTAAAAAGAGGCGTCCTTTTTAACCTTTACTTTTCTGAAGGGAAATCCCTCATTTTTGCAACGATTACAAAAATGCATGTTGTGTATTAGAATATAAAAGTGATTGCTTAACATAGTGTTTGTATGCATTGCTTAGAAATAACTCCAAAGATAATGTGAAGAGGCACCAATACAATCAATTAGGTTTTGGCTGTTTTACATATTAAAGAGCATTTTGGGAATATGAGAGTGACCAAAGAGCTTTATATACCTCATATATATATCTCTGAGAGTTGTATGATTGAATCACTAAATACCTAAAGCATGCAGGGTTTGGTACGCGATCCTTTTGTCTTTTTTTTTAAACAAAAGTCACCCTAACAATAAAGCTTTTGCAAATGTCAAGCATAGGTGCAAGTTTAGCCATCACAATCTTTAGCTATTACGGTGGAGTGAGGTCAAACAGTTTAAAATGACTTGCAGTGTTGGGGATCCGCTAGACTCGGAGAAACAAAATTGCCTTTATATTTTTTTACAATGACACCCAGTAAATTGATAATAAACTGCAATAAAATGCGCATAGTTGGCCTTGTTGTAAATACATCTATGCTAGGATCTAATGATGTATTATTTATATAGCGATTATGCCTAAGCACTTTACATAGAACACATATTCATACAACATTACCCAAATGGAGTTGTACTCATTTATCGACCTCAGAAGAATCAAAGGGTGTGTAGGCCTTGCCGGAATTCGAATCTGCAAACTGCAGACAACACACAGATCACAGCAGCAAGGGCTCAACCCACTGAGCTATCTTTCTGGTCTCTAATTTTGTTTGTCATTGTGAATTCCATCTGTTATCTATGTGCTCATGGGCTTTGCAACGGGTGACGCAGTGGCATAGCACAACATTTGGGGGCCTCCCTGCAAGCCTTGCTGAGGGCCCTCCCCCATGTCCCTGGTAACAAATCATGGGTCGCACCACACTCTGGGCTGGACTAGACGACCACCCCAACCACCAACGGCAGCTCCTCGGCCCAGAATTACCTTTACGCCCCTTTTCCTCGTCCCAGTACCTTGCCTCATAGGTAAGTACTGGAAGCAGGAGGAGTGGGATTAGGAGTAATGAAGATTACAGGTAACTAAGCCAATCATTACATCCACACTGCTCTACCTCGTCCCAGTACTTGGGTATGAGGCAATGTTACATTAACGGAAATAATGTCTTTATGAAGTCAGAGTAACTTAAAAAAAAATATATATGTATTTTTTTTAAGTTTGAGCGGGCCCCATCGGCAGGACATATGGAATGAGGCTGAGAGGGGTGTGGGGGCCTCTGCTATGCCACTGTGGGGACGCTGAGTTAATATGATCATCGCTTCTGACATCCACTGAATTTCAAGGGTTTTCTTGCATTAAATCTGATCACCTTAATTGTCCTTTAACAAAAGTTTTTTCTATGAATTTCAAGGTTTTTTATAGCATAGTTAATTCAAGGGCCACTAGCCATGGCCTTCGGCCGTGACCGGTGAGCACGGTCGTTGGCCGTGCCCACTGTGTATACACTAAGTTTCTTTTAAGCCCACTCGTATTGGCCTTCGACCATGTTTCGAGATTTCTTGTACTGCTGTGCCCAGCTGCCCAAGGGCTTGGCTGCGCATTATCAAATAAACAAACAAACAAACATGTCGCACCAATAGGTTTCTTTGGGGCCCACTGGCCAGGGCCACTGGCACAAAGACTCATTTCCCCCTGCCTAGTAAATGTGATCTGTGAGACACCTGAAAGTGTCTCACCCGCTAGTAACCGAACATCTGTCATCCAGGTGGCCAAGACACAGCCATTGCTATTGGATCCAGTTCCTGGGGGTGGACCAGTGGGGGACGATCACATGGATGATGGGTCTTTAGGGAGTGGAAGTCAGACACAGACAGGTGAGATGTGGTACACCCTTCCTTTAACCACCTTTTCCCAATCCTACCCCATAGGAAACTTAGAAGCTCTACCCTCTGCCCCCTTTCCGACTCAAACACTTTCTTACACTGTGAAGGACAACAGACTAACACCAGTGCTGTTTACCTGACATGTCCCAACACAAGGGTCAGACCGAGTCAGGCAATTGACAATAACTACACACACCTGACGGCCGTTTCCCTTCCCCACAGGGATAAAAGGCGGAGCACGAGAGCACACTTTGAGCAAGGACAAACACAAGTAAGCAGCTATTCCAGGATGGCAGTTCAAACGGAGAAGAAAGGCGGCAAGACCGGAAAGGACAACAAGGAGGGAAGGGCCATTGCCCTTTTCGACCCAAAGCGCAAAGTCTCTCTGAAAGGAATTATAAGACTAGGAACTACAGCTGACGTGTGGTGTAACAGATGCCAACTGTGCACAGGACCCTCCCGCACTGATAATCGAGGTGGGGAGGCACGCTTGCTACCATGGTACCATCCTTGACTCCAGAGACAAGAAACAACAGGGAGATCAGCACAGCTGGTGAGTCTGGGGGAGAACCGATAGTGAACCGGACGGTGTTGAGCAAAGGTTGCACACAGCAAATTGTTATGAACAAAGAACTTGTGTACTACTGAACTTTTAAAACCTAGGGAAAGACGAGCTGCAGAATGGCCCAGCGCCACTTGGGCATCCATTCCAAAGACTCAACCGAGAGAAGTCAAGGTTACAAAAAGGATCGGAGCCCAGTTGAGGGGGATCCACGGGTGAAAGGAAATCACCCGAGGGGAAGATTACTGAAAGGAACCTTTTGTTTGTTGTTAATAGTACATCAGGTCATCTGAAGCAAGAGACTTTGCGTAAAAGAGACTTGACCACAGAAGGCCCTGATAATTTGGAAACAAACTCTAACTTCATGCTGCAGAAACCCAGGAGGGTGCTCTGCTCGAGAGTCCTGCCTTGTCCCGTGCTAATAACTTGGGGAAGAGAGACCCCAGTTATACCTTCCTGACTTATCATTTTGTGAACACTTCTTTGTTTTCAGATGAACATTATCCCACACTATTGTGTAACTTAGCAGTAAGGATTGGCAATATTTTTTTAATTTGTATAGGCCCTTTTTATTTGGTAAGCCGCCACAAGGACTACCCTATTATTGTTTGATGGTTGTAGCTCGCTCGCATTTTAGATATAGGTTTAGATTAGACATTTTTATCACCCATTTATACAGTTTAATAAACACCCTTGAACTGTGATCAAATGTGTCTTTCTTTACTGTTGCCACCATAAGTTCCTTACAGATCACAGGAGAGGCACCCCCCATTTATCTGTTTCCCCCCAGTTTCCATTTCCCCCAACAATCTCCCAATAATTAGAGTGGTAATCCCAGAGTAGTTTTGTGATTATGGTTGAAAATTAAAAAGTCCTCACAGCGCTCCTGAAGTACCTCTTTCGTCCCGCGACCCACCTCAGTTGATTTTCACCTCCCTGGCCATCTCCCATTACTCTCTTTCTCTTTGCTTTGTGCAACACATTTACATGGCCAAGTGCATCCTGCATTATTACCACGGTAATCTCGCAAGAACTGCAACTGGCTCCCCAGACCACCCGCAACTCCCCAACTTCACATGATGTCCTATTTGCCCCCGCCCACCTCTAGCCTGATGCAATTTAAACCTTTTGCTTCTCCAAATAACTTTTTCTTTGCATTTTTCCCTTTCGCATTCACCACCTGATGTTACCATAGTAATCGCTTGCATCAAGCAAAAAAAAAGAAGATAGTTTTACATTTCTGAAAATCCTCTTTGCTGCAAAGCACCATGCGAGATATAGCTATATTTTTGGGAGAGGGGGCTACCCCTTCATCAACAAATGTTTTAAAACCTACTGGATGGAATAACCCCAAACATGTCCTGGAAATTAAGTCAACGCTTCATGCCCAAATTGTTTCTTTCTTGGTCCAATTCTAGCCAGCATTTCTTGCACTGACCTTTTCTCTATGGGAAAATAAATGGGAGTAGGCCAAAAACAGCTTTTATTTGCTTTCTTAACTTTTTCATTTTTTAACAAATTGTTACCAAAATGTCCAATCTGGGGTGGCCCATTACAACCCTTTTTGCAAAATATCAGTCAAATGCATCATGCAAGTCAGATGTTATGTACAATAGAATTTTCCTATGGATCTAGGCAATAAATATATATTATAGGGTGGCGGTCACCGACATACAGTTAAGGTGAGTTGGAGAGTCATAGGAAATTGAAACAATTAATGTTTAATAACCTTTGACTCGTATTATGCATCTGGCTGAAATGTTGAAAACAGAATTGTACGTGCGGGTTCCCCCAGATTGGGAAGTTTGGTGAAGATTAGTTAATAAATATAAATGTTATTAAGAAAACAAATAAAAGCATTTTCAGCCTACTCCCCATTCATTTTTCCATAGACAAAAATAGGTCAATTTTTAAAAAGCACACAGTGAAAACCTCTGGAAGGATTTGAACCAGTTTTGAAACAACTTTGGCATGAAGTGTTGACTCGCAATCCCTTTGTGGATTGGTGTATTCTGTGCAGTACTTTTTAAAATATTTGATGGAGACGGGGGAGTTCCCTTCTTCAAAATAAATAGCTATATCTAGGGTAAATTGACAATGTGGGTGTTTATAACTGAAACAGCCGGCATCTTTCTTTTTTCTCGATGCGTGATTACCTAGGGTATCAGAAAATAAAACACAGCAAAAAGCCATTTGCAGGAATAAAAACATGAAATACTATCAGGTAAGTGGTTGGGGGAGGCAAGAGGACACCAAATGAAAGTTGTGAGTTGGAGGGGGGCTAGGCACCAAGTTTGCGACACGGGGCTCAAACATTTTACCCATCTCCTCAGGTATAATCTGCTGTATACTCATGAATAGCCGATATTGAAAGCAAACTGCATCACAGAAACACTGTGTGTTGTGGGAGGAATAGGAGAGGGCAGGGGAGGTGAGGAGGCCATTAGGGGAATCCGGGTAGCTGGCACATATGAGGGAGGCACTTGGTAAGGGCCTGGGCAGGTAAAAAAGTATGTTCTTTTACAGCAGTTTTTCTGATATATGCAGCTATAAAACTACATATACCCGCGGCTATCTGTAGTCCATACTACTGATACCCGTGGGTATACGTGGTTTATTATCACACGGGAAATAGGCATCCAGGACTCCCATCCATGCAGTAATCAGGACCCTGTTAGCTTCAAAGTGAGGAAGGAGCCGGCTCCCCTGAGGACATGCGGCCTAACAAATGAGTTGAGCACAAGTTGCAAGCAACATGTCTTGAGAGGGCCAGCCACTTCCTCTCTTTGAAGCTAAGTAGGGGTGGTCCCAGTTACTGCATGGATGGGAGACCGTCCTGGATGCTGTGTGTTTTATTAGTTTTAAATATCTCATAACACACTAGGAAAACACATGGCACCCGCACAATTATTTTCTAATCCATGTGCCTGTCAGTCCTTGAAAGTATTGCACTCTAAAGGTCAAGTGGCCATGAGGTCGACATGACAAGAGCAGCTTTCTCTAGGTAAGGAGCTGCTAATACATGGAGAATTGCAAATCCAACTTGCATGTGCAAGGCAAACTAGAATTACCTTTTGTTTTACATATATGTATATTGGGTAGACCCGACGAAGCCCGCAAGGGTGAAATGCGTTGTCATTTGCTTTGCATTTTCTGCTGCCCTCCTGTCCATGGATATATGAAAAATAAAGGACTGTTTTGCAGCGGATTTTCCCATCTGGGATTTGCCTTGGTGTCATCTTTCATTGCCTGAGTGCTGCTGCTATTTTTGGACTGTCAGTCAGCCTGCTGTGCTTATATATATATATATATATATATATATATATATATATATATATATATATATATATATATATATATTTTTTTTTTTTTTTTTTTCAATTAAAAAACGTAGTTAAGGGGACGTTATGGTTAAGTTGCACTTATAAAAACCTATGAAATTCAATGGAAAAACATTGTTAAAGGGACGTTATGGTTACAGGTAAAACCGAAAAACCTCAGAAATTCGCCAGTTATGGTAAACTAAGCAACCATAACTCGCGCCACCACCGTGCACTGCTAAGCCTAACACTCAGGACATAAAAGATGACATCACAAATGTCATTGATGACATCACTGATGACATCACATATCTGGCTCACTTATTTTGGTTCCCTGAAAAATCAAGGCCAGGTGGTTTTATTCACTGACAATCAGAGTAGCAAAATTAAAAAGGTGCTGTATATCAAAACCTTAACCTTGTCATATGTTCTTAAAGTACTTTCCTTAGGGTTTGGCCTCAGCTACGGTCCTTGGGCTTGAGGCCAAGGATAAGTCTTGCTGCCCTATTCTAGATTAGCTGCAGGGGTCGTAGCGAGGAAGAGGGTAGATGCTATTGTAATAGTCCAGCCTAGAGAGGACCAGAGCTCTGGAGATGTTGAGCTTCTGGGGGAAAGTGAGGACAGATAGAATTCCTTTGAGGAGGTGGAGTTGAAAGTGTGACTTCTTGGCACGGTCCTGAATGTGAGGGATGAAGGAGAGAGGGGAGTCGAAGATGACTCCAAGGTTTCTGGCTTCAGATGAAGGAGAAGGGGGAGAGCCCATAGAATTTGAGGAGATCCGGCTCGATGCAGAACAACTCAAAAAACGGGTTAAGAATCAAAGGAAGACACAAATAAAACCCTCAGAAAACCAACAACTAGTCCAAACTAAATTGAAAAATACTCACAAATCCCCTTAAAAGGCACCCAAAGCCAGGCCAACAAATTGATTGGAATCATGGTAAAGCCCTCACAAAGCACCAGCCAGAAAAATAACCTGAGAGAGGAAATGTTCCAATAAACATGCTTGCAAAGTATAAACGGTGCTCACCTTTTAAACCCAGCAATCTGTAGTGAAATATTGCCTGGAAAACAGAATCCCAAAACGAGACAAGTGCTTGTGGTCTTGTGGGTAAGCGTCTGCACTGGGAACATGACAACCTGAGTAAAATCCTGGTTGCCAAATACTTGAGCAAGCTTGCCATCTGTGACAAATCAACTTCCGGGGCACCAGTGGTCGAGGGATGAATTTCAGTTTCTAAACCATCAATCAGCCCCAAACCCGTAGTACACCAGAAGGGATACTAACAGATTGGAAACACAAGCAAATTATAAACCTCCTTGTCCAATTTTGGTAACGTGGACAGAACGGCAGGCTTATCGCCACAAGATTGTGGATCATTGGTTAGTTGCAACACAGCGAAAATACAATTATTACCCAATGATAAAAGGGACTGTCTAGTAAAGGTTGTATATAAATATCTACTTTATTATTATTCAACAGACACTTCTAGCACACTACAAAATACAACCCACTCTGTAAAGGAATGCAGAGGACAGACAGTTGGTCTGGAAAAGTGTTGCACTCTGGATACTGACAGGAGGGTAGTCGGTAAAGTAATTAATTTCAATAGTTCATGGATACTTGGTTTCAGCACAAAGGGAGCAATAGGTCGTAAAATGTCACTAAGCGCCTTCGGAGAAGGACCCGGGGGACAGAACCACAATTTACCTTCCGCTTGTAAAAGTTCTTGTTGCTAGACAATGTAGAGTTGGTTTCAGGGCGCTTTGCGCATCTGCGACAGAGTTCAAGATGGGAGACAGCTGCGGGTGGCAGGCAGTTTCGCGAGCAAGGCTGGATGGACGGCTGTAGGCTGGCCTACACAGCGGCTCAGGTCAGGAATCGTTGTCTCAGTGCTAGTTGGTGGGTCTGAAGCACTGGTCAAGGCGTCTCGGACAACGTTATCGACTGCAGCGTGACAAGTCAGCGGTACAGTCGGTTGCAGCTTGAGGGTCTCGACTGGATAAAAAACGTTCCCCTGCTCGCCCCCATGTTTGGCTTTCAACAATACTCTGCTTTATAAAGATAACTTGAAAAGAACACATATAGTAGGATCCCTCAAATATATAATCCTTATTTTTTTGTTTTTATGTATATGGTTTCAAAAACCTTTCCAAATCGACCCAAAAAGAAACATAAATATTTTACAATTGATCATTAATTTCACTTACCATTCTAAAATCAACAAAAAACCCATAATCAACAAAAAACACATAATCCTTATAGAACTGTGATAGGCAAAGAGTGTACAAATGTGGCATTATTCCCCTCCCCCATCTTGACTGGGAGACTACAAATACCAGAATGCAATTCAGCAAAAGGCAAAAAAAAAATGGTCTCTCAGAGAGCACTGGGAACACAGAAGATCTTTAATACATATTGGGTCATGTCCCAGTTGTCGGACAGCATGGTCCACCCATTAAAGGTCACGCAGCCGATAACCCTTGGCACTTTGTTAAGTTCACTCCTTCTCATTGGACTTCCTTGCCAATGCAGACTTCCTCTCTGAACCTGTCCCATTAGTCCACTTTCAATTCTATATTTCTCCTTGGCAGTTGCTTGACTCTGCCACAACGTGACTTTCAAACAGTTCATTTTGCGGTATTTATTCCTTGTCACCACCTTGCTTTCACACTATCCAATAGTGCTTATCATTTGTTTTTCACTTGCTTGATAAGCTCTCATTACTGTCTTTCAGTTGGCTCCTACTTTCGCATCGTCCGTCAATGCTCATTACCGGTGCACATAATTATATTTTCACTCGTGCAGTAATTTTCATATATGTTGCATATCTTTTCCTTAAACTTAAAAAGTACTTTGCATCTTGTTCGGTATTCAATCATCTTCTATTTGGTCTCCAGACCCATTCATTATACGTTTTCATTCAAGCAGCATCTTCCTCTGCCCAAATCTGGCCCCTGGAATGTCCCGGCATGAGTGTTCCCTCTCTGTCACCAGTCTGCGGCCGCTCACCCGGGTTTCATTGGTTTCTTTTCTGGCTTTCTCTCGCTCCTCCTTCACTTGTCTGGAGCTCAGATGAGCAGCGCTCCCCTCTTCCGAAACCTGCTGCTCCGGACAGTGACGACTTGGAGTCTTCCGTGTCCCACAGCTCGGGCTGTGGACACACAGCACAGGGATCTGTAGGGTTCTCGACCCTCTCATGGCCCATTCTGGCCTCGTCGTCCTTCTTGCTCTTCTGGAGTGCTCAGCGTCCTTTTCACCTGCCCCTCTCTAGGCTGCCCCATGTCGGGTTGCTGCATCCTCGTTCCCAGGTGGGTTTCTCCTCTCCTCTCACCTGTACCTCCTGTTATGCACTTGTAGCCGATCTGTTGGCTGCAGGTGAAAGTCCTTTGCCTGACCATCTTTCGATTCCACTGGAGACTTTTGATGTTTTGGGGGAACACTCTGGATCAGTCCCCTGCTGAAGAAGATACCCCCACGGATGACTTGATTGATGCATGTCTTGGATCAACCCCGTGGAGTGTCAGGAGGCATTGCAAGCTCATCAGTTGGACTTCGAGCTACCAACAGGCTCCTATTCTAGTGGAGAGAGCATAGCAGGTTTGCCAGCATCAGAGCAGAACCCTCACTATTCTCATGTAGAGTTCTAGCTCGAAGGAAATCGTTGCAGGGGAGCAAAGCTTGGTCTGGGGGCTGCAGAGAAAATGCAAAGATGTATTCTCCAATGGCCTGGGAAAGGCAAGGAATCTTGAACAGAACAGCTGACTGGTTGGTCCTACCAGTCAAAGGGAGGGAGGCATCACACAGAGGTTCCACATGTTAAACATAAGGTTGAGGTTTTCGATGCGGGAGTGTTGGCGTAGCCAATGCTATTTCCTGAAGCCGTCCTATGACGTCCCTTGGTCTTAGTCTTCTTCAGATCCCTTCAGCACAGTGGTCCTCTTGGTTCCTGAGTCCAGCTCCCTTTATTTTATCCAGAATTCAGGCTGGTTGTTGACCCGGCACTCCAATAAGGGAACTTGCAACATTCAAACTTGGAGGTGTCTGTCAAATAGTGGACTGGCAGCCTCCCAGAATCTAACCAGCAACAGCCATGCCCATGGAGGAATGTGGATTGGATGCAGCGATCCCCCTTCACCTCTTCCTGCTAGCTCACACACACTGGAAGCCCTCCAATTTGCATGAAAAGAGAGAGGACCTTCCCCACCAGGCAAGGTAGAAGGATGACTAACAAAGTCCAGGCCATCTTGAATAGCCCAGTGGAGCTGCCAGAGTGAAGACCGCAATCTGCCCCCTGCATCCAAAGACGCATTGCTGAGGTGGCGGGCCAACAGAAGAGAAAGTCACGGCATGGCATACAGAGGTCACCCAAGGCAGCGTCCCCTGACCTGGCCATGGGGACGCCGCCTCACCTGAATATGGCCACGGGTGCAGCATAGATCACGGTGGTGTCATCATGATACCGGGGTTCCCGCCTGAATTCAAGATGGCGGCAAAGGCCGTGCGGTGACGGGCCGGACCCCATGTTCATGTTTTATGTGTGTTTTATGTGGTATGTAAATATATTCATGTATGTGCAATTATATGTATATATAATTACTGTTATGTAGGGTCATTGTTAAGTAGGGGGAAGTGTAGCATTTGGGGGCAAGTATTAGGGGGTATGTTAAGTAGATTTAAAAGTCAAGTAGGGGGTAGCAAGTTAAATCTATATATCTGGCAGTTAAAGGAAGAAGAGGGTAGAGGGAACATACCCTGGTGTGAGGTAGCGGCACAGTGTGGCCACCTACCTGAGGCTGCTAAGCAATATGGGATCACCCACAGAGGCAATCCTCTGGCCTCACACTCCATGTGGGTGGTACCTGAGTGTAGATAAGAGGTCTGTTGCACTTGACTCACCCTAAGAGTCCCTGAGACCCATCCAGGGAACGGCGAGCTGACGTAGAAGGGCCCCTATTTAGATGGAGTTCACACCAGCGGAATCCTAGGGAATTGGCAACGTTTTAATGGTTAAGAGTGTTTAAAAAAGATGGGCCCCCGTTGGGATTCCTATAAAATTCACTGTGCCTGTGTCTCTTAGTGATCCAACAACTCATTGTGTAGCCCATCTCCTGTTATTAGCCATTTTATTTAGCATGTGCAGCCCCCTCCCTACCCTACAGGCTGCGGGGATTGGGAGAGGTGGTTTTCATGGGAACTGCCCCTGCTCCGGAGAAGGGAAGAGTACACATCCCTTGCATGGACCAGGGCTGGGAAGCAGGGGCTGATGGTTGTTGCCATATGAAAACACAGATGCCAGAACAAAGGAGAGAGGCGCCCCACCATGTTTAACCCAATGAGGTTGCACAGTGTCTCTGAAACAAAGTGAATGCAGGAGGTGAGTGAGCTTCAAAGCCAGTGAAATAAATCACAGAGAGTCCAGCAGGAGTGCTGGGAGGCTCAAGGAAGAGAATGAAAGATCTCACCCGTCAAAAGCATCCCGCTGTTGATCTTTAATGCGGCTGTTTGGGGTTATCAGCAGACAAAGTTTTGAGAAAGATACGTTCTTTAGAAAAGTCATGGGCGTATTGCAGGGTTTTCCAGGGTACTTGCTGCATGAAGAGTTGAACCTAGCATATGCCCAGGACCTAATTTTATTGCAGCCGCTTTTATATTGGTTGTTTCTCTGGGCTAAGCCTAGTCTGATCTCTAACCCAGGCTTTAGTGAGAGACGTAATGTCTTCAAACGTCAAGAGTTTTGTCCATGTCTGTATTGTAGGAAGCTCACCCTTCCCAGATTTGGCTACCTAAATTATCGAAATGAAAAAACGATGGACAAGTCCGCGGAAGGGGAATTCGTTCGATGTTTTATTTTTGATTGTGCAAACGCTAGGCGGGAAGCTGAGCTGCTAAAGACAAGTGTACAATTCTATCACAAAAATATTATCCCTATCACCCCAATAATGGATTACACCTACTGGCTTAGAAGCCCAAGAAAAGGGGGAATTAATCTCTGCATTAGGACAAATCTACTCTTTGCATACACACCTGCACATTCATTACAGAATAAAAAAAAACTTCTTCTGCCCGGTGTTCTCAAGCTTGAGAAAAAGATGTATTCTCCCCTTGCTGAGGGCACGCTCCTGCAGCCCCCATGTATCTTCTTTCTGTCGCGCACGTATATGTTGCGCAGTGTCTTTCCTTCTGTATTGAAAATGCTTTTTCATTACGTAATGACCTACTGGAACTAGTAATCTCTTAGATTATTTTAATATCTTTTGAACATGGCTAGAACCGTCCTCTGTGCAAGTCTTCTAATTTTACCCTTTTTGTCCTTCATTTTATTAATGGTTATGCATATGTACATTTATTTGCTCTTTTGTACAGTTTGATGGAACTTCATGATCCGAATAAACTTATTTTATCTATCTATCTATCTACTTATCTGTCTATCTACCTACCCCTCTGTCTGTATATCTGTCTATCTATGAGTCTGCCTACCCACCTATTATCTATCTGCCTATATCTACCTCCCTATGTACCTCCCTATCTATCTATCTATCTATCTCTGTATCCACTGCTCTATCTCCCTATCTCTCTCTCTCTATCTATCTCGGTATCCACCTATCTATCTATCTATCTATCTATCTACCTACACCTCTGTCTGTCTATCTTTCTATCTATGAGTCTGCCTACCCACCTATTATCTATCTGACTGCTTATCTGCCTATCTATCTATCTATCTATCTATCTAGAATATGTCTATCTATCTATCTATCTATCTAGAATCTATCTATCTATCTATCTATCTGGCTATCTATCTATCTAGCACAGTCACTGATTCTAACCAAAAGCTCAGGATAACAGTGTACTCTTCAAATCATTCACTTGAAATGTGTTTCTGTCGGCCTAATGCAACCGTATCTCAAAGATGTTCATCAATCACAAACCCATGTTGCCCTTTTGTGGCACCAGTATTGTGATGTACAAAGGTTGTCTGCCTTTGAGAGAAAGGAAGGTCTTTTTCAAAAAGACAACTAATACTAAATGAATATGTATGACCTATGGGCGAGCGACGGCCCTCAAAGAGAAAAGCCAACCCATACACTCCTGCAGTCCCCTCTGGAGCCTGTCGAGGGTCACACTGGTGCTTCAATGAAACAAAATCAGATGCTGGCAGATATCCATTGGTGTTGGGTGGGGGGGCAGGTGGGGGGAGGGGGCTGTCCAGGGCATATGGGTAAATGCCATTTTGTGACCACCACCCGAGCCCACCAAAAACTTGAAAATCATCCAGAGTGTAAAATTGGGTCAAAATTCATGCACAAAACATTTACAGTTGCTTTTTACGGGATAGGAACTTTTGGCCGCAGACGATTTCGTCGAAGAAGAATTATTCAAATTTTTGACAACGTATTTTGTCCCATATATATATGGGAGGTGGGATTAGGAGAATAACTAATGTGGGGCTTTTAAGGGGGGGGGGGTGTGCAGGGTCTCCCCCACATATATTTGGGGCAAAATTGACTAGTAACAAAAGAAATGTTATGAAATCTTTTTCGACTAAAACCTTTCGATGCGATGACATAGAACCGGTATTTACACTTCAATTATCACTCTGGGAGATTGGAAATAGCCCCCTAAATCTGCCCCCTTTTTAGGGCGGTGCCTCCCAATTTTTGCAAATAGAGATTACATTATTCGTCCAGGATCACACAGGTTTTGGCTCTCAAGAAGTACAACTTCCTAGAGTTGACTTGCACAATACACAAATCACGTGTAAGAGCAATCTGAAAAAACTATAAACCCTTCCAGAAACATGTTAAGCAAAATGAGTACCATTGAAGCTTTTCTTTCACATCCTCAGGGGAAGCCTACAAGTCCCAGAATGCAACAGCATGCAAGCCCTGAACATCTACTGTTTTGCACCCCCATACTTTAAGCACTCACAGACGCACACTGAACGTAACTGTGTGATGAGGTCTCCTGTCAAAAGTGTTTGGCACACACGGCCAGCTTACTGTTGTGTTATGTGACTATCCGCACAAAAGCGCTCCCTTTCATTTTTGCATGTCAAACTAACACACACCATGGATACACACTAACCTTTAAAAGGGAGCTGTATTGCGTGTGCACTTTCATTGTTTTCAAAGAAGGCATATTTTGGTGGGTAACTGGAGCTATGTGGGGGGCTTTCAGTTTCAAATTCCTCATCACAGTTCCATTCAACTAAACATGCATGTAAAGTAAATGGCCTGCTGAGAACACATGCATATGTGCAAACGTGTTTGCACGGGCCGCCTGTTTGCCACAGCACTCATTCTGCTTTGGGAGGGGCCAGGAAGTAGGTCTGATCATGGGAGACTGTGGGTGGGGGAGAATTTTCTGCAAAGACTGCGCAATACGATTTCATTTCCTAATTGTCATGTGCTGGGGTGTGGGTACTAAAGCAACACGTTTGAAGACAGCTTGTGTTCCGTTAAGCATTAACTGGCATATCTTTCTGCTTAATAACAGCCAAGGGCTCATTTTATGGAATACCAGGGGAAAGCTGATCCGGCCAAACTGTGATTCAAATCAGTGGTTGTAGTGCATTCTCCCACTGAGCTATCTTACCAGTTTATTTCCCTTCGTTGTAATCTCTGTAAGAATCCTTTAATAAGTTGTTTAGTTGTGTGTCTAGGAATATCGAGCCTATGTTTATTTTCTTATAAAACGTTATTTTGCCTTGTAATATCTTTCTTCTAACACTGGGGACACAGCTGTTTTTGCCGAATTTCCAAGGGATAAAGAAAGACAGACAATTGTGGCTTGACATAATGCTGCACAACACAGGTGTGGAAATGTTTTTTTATGAAGACCCTGCAGCTGAACATTTTATTATAATTTTAAAATAATGTATTCATTCCATGAGATGTTAGGACAGCTATACTAGTTGAGGCCTTGCTGATGAGATCTGGCAGCCTTTCATCCGTCTAAGGCTGATCAATGAGTGCCAACTTCGGTTGGGTAATTACATATATATATATATATATATATAAAAAAAAAGTCAACATGTGCTTGTTTGTGGCAGTATTTGTGGCGAAGCGTTGTTCCTTATAGAATTCCACATGATTTCGCCAATCTGCACCAAATTTTGCATAGTTGCCTGCTAAGAATCTCCGGACATTACTGGCTAAATGACATTTGGTCACCCCACCGCGTTCCACGGATTTCAGCTCAAGTCAAAGTTTGTGGCTTGGTGGAACATTGTTCCTAATAAAATGCCACACTGTGGGCCTCATCACAAGTTGGTTGGTATCCCGTCTGGTAAACCGCCCAACTTTATTAGCGTTAGCACCCACCCATCCAGCGCATTACCGCTGGTTCGTGGGTTGGGCACTGTTAGTCCGGTTCATTGGACCCAATTGGGAATTCTTGGCACAATTACCGTGTGGTAATACCGCCGGCAGTAATTGCACCAAAAATTGCCATTTTTCTGGCATGGCTGGGGGTAAACATGCCAGATTCAAGATTGCGCGGATCCTAAAATGCAGCAGTAACACTGTTACCGCAGCCTTTAAGGGCTACCGCCCAACTCGTGATGAGGCTCAGGGAAGGAATTGGGTAGCAGCATCCCTCCCCGCTGTAAGGTTTTAACTTCCTAGGAAAACCGCCTTAAATGGTGCTGATTTCTGACATCTCTTGAATTTATTGAATGTATTCCTAGGTAGGTTGTTCCACAGGTTGAATGTGTGAGATTTAGCAAGCAACACAAACTGAATTACCTTCTTACCGAAATTTCACTGCAATGACTGATATCAGAAAAAAACAACCAGTGTCAAAAACTTCCAATAACTTAAAAGTTTCTAGTGAAGCTCCTAGACTCCACTTCAGTGCCTGATTTGGCCACAAGGCTGGCGCTCAACATATTACATATATTAATGTAACTTTACAGTGTGAGCAGTGCACACTGCCTGCCATAATGCTTAGCAAATAAGTTGACAAGTCAGCGCGCCCCACAGTTCAAGTCCTTCCATGGCACGACAGCGCTTCCTGAATTTATTCCTGCACAGCACGCCCTCCTGTTAAAAGAAAAGATTTAGCAGTGCTGTTGACTGAGGACCAAAAGATAATTGAGCACTATATGCGTGCATGCATGTTTGAATGTCATGCTTTCATTGTGTGTGCATAAGAGTTTTGAGTGAGTCTGTGCTTGTGTGTATGTTTGCGTCAGAGTATGTGCAAGCCTGTTTGACTGAGTGTGTTGGTATGGGTGTCCGTGTGAATACAGAGTGTTTGTATGTTTGCATGATGGGGGTAGAGTGGTGAGTAGCGACACTGAATATATCTAATGCATGGGCATAATAGCATAGGTAGGATGTGACCATAGATTATGTACACAGTCTCATACAAGTGATTTACAATGACCATCAATGGCATAGAAAGATTGTGGTCACATCCTCATTCAAGTGAATTATACTGCCCATTAGTGGCATTGATAGGTTGTGCCTGCAGGCTCATGCAAGTAACTTGCAGTGACCTCTACTGGCCTTGATAGGTTGTGGCTGCAGGCTCATGCAAGTGACTTGCAGTGACCGCTACTGGCATTGATAGGTTGTGGCTGCAGGCTCCTGCAAACGATTTACATTATTTACATAAAGGCCATTATTGGCATAGATAGGTTGTAGCTGCAGGCTCATGCAAGCGAATTACAGTGACCATTACAGGCAAAGATAGGTTATTTCCTCAGATTTAGGCAAGTGATTTACAATAACCATTACTGGCATAGATATATTCTGGCTGCAGCCTCATGGCCATTATATACAATAACCAGTTGCTGGCAGAGATTGTGGCCTCAGTTTCATGCCCATGATTTGCAGAGACCCTTACTGTTATAGATAGATTGTGGCCACACCCTCATGCACGTGATTTACAGAGACCATTACTGGCATAGATAGATTGTGGCCACACCGTCATGGCTGTGATTTACAGAGACCATTACTGGCATAGATAGATTGTGGCCACACCGTCATGGCTGTGATTTACAGAGACCATTACTGGCATAGATTGATTGTGGCCTCAGTCACATGCCCGTGATTTACAAGACCATTACTGGCATAGATTGATTGTGGCCTCAGTCACATGCCCGTGATTTACAGAGACCATTACTGGCATAGATAGATTGTGACCTCAGTCTCATGCCCGTGATTTACAGAGACCATTACTGGGATAGATAGATTGTGCCACAACTTCATGCCCGTGATTTACAGAGACCATTACTGGCATAGATAGATTGTGGTCACACCCTCATGCCCGTGATTTACAGAGACCATTACTGGCATTGATAGGTTGTGGTCACACCCTCATGCCCGTGATTTACAGAGACCATTACTGGCATAGATAGATTCTGGCCTCAGTCTCATGCCCGTGATTTACAAAGACCATTACTGGGATGGATAGATTGTGGTTTCAGTCTCATGCCCGTGATTTACAAAGACCATTACTCGCATAGATAGATTGTGGCCCCAATCTCATGGCCATGATTTACAGAGACCAATACTGGCATAGATAGGTTGTGGCCACACCCTCATGCTCTGTTACACTCACCTACTATCCACAGGGACGCCGCCCAGCCCTGGTTGGATTATTTGCACTCTCAAACCCTCTCCCGGTCCCTTGGTAAGGCCTCTGGTTAAAGATGGGTCTGCAATATAGGAGAGCTGGATTTAATACAAGATTGTCTTTGTTTTCCCACCTCCCTTGGCCTGAACTCCTTCCTCACACTTGGGCCTTCCCCTCACCTTAATATTGTAAAAGGGGGATTCTCCATCCTGCTCCTCGTGGCAGGGGCGCGTAGATGTGGGGGGCGAGCAGCGACCAAGTTACTTCACTGGTGCAAGCCCCCCTGTGGGAATCCAGGCCTGCTGCGACTCTTTATATGCAGTTCTTATGTTCCTCTTAGTTTGAATAATAATGTCTTGCTTCTTTCCTTTTAGGTATGGAAAGGTATTTTGGTGTTGTCATGCACTTTACAGATGAGCATGTGCTGGTAGGCGAAAGCGCGGTGTGCGCGATGCTGTCCAGTGAGTAATGCACGATGTGCGGCGCTGTTTCGCCTTTTATATTGTCTTTTCTCTCCTTGCAGCTCGCAATGTTCCTCGCCGAGCGCCGTAATGTTCCAGTGATGATACTGACCAGGAGAGGACTACCCAGGTAAGAATTGTTTGGCTGTCTTCGTTCGGGAGGAAATGTGAGTAAACGCTTACTAATGCTGTCTTTCTTTCTCCTCTTTCCAGGTTATGGTATTCTAGGATGCATGCGGTGCCGGATGATGGAGTTCGTACCTTCAGGTGAGTGGAACTGAAGTCAGCAATGGATTGAAGACAGGATACTGTTCCAGGTAAGTTTCGTAGTGTTCTTTCTCTCTCTGCAGGTCCTTGGTTTCAGGTTAGCTGGCATCAAAGAACTGGACACGGTGAGCGTTACGCTGCCCACAGCAGAATAACACAAAGCGTGTTCTGCTGTTTGGGTGCGGTTTAAATAGTCTCAGGTAAAGTAGTCCAGGTAAAATAGTCCCAGGCCTGCCACACCCAAAGTAGTCAAGGTAAAGTAGTCCCAGGCCTGCCACACCCAAAAGACTAGACCGCATAGCTCAGTTCCTTGTAACTGAGCTATGTGTGTGCCTCCATGTTGGCTGAACCCCCAAGTTAAATAGTCCCAAGTAAATAGTCCCATTCTAATGTTGGTCTTCATGATGGTTATGATCCTGGCGCCAAAGGCTCCAGGACTGACTCCAAGAGAGTCTTGGATGAGGTTTTAAGGCCTTTGACCTGGCCATAACTGGAAGGCTTACTTGCCCGTGAGGGCCAGGGGCAAGGGTCATGACATGCCCATGATTTACAGAGACTCATGCCCATGATTTACAGAGAACATTACTGGCATAGATAGATTCTGGCCACACTCTCATGCCCGTGATTTGCAGAGACCATTACTGGCATAGACAGATTGTGGCCCCAGTCTCATGCCCTTGATGGAACTGTTGTACAATGCTCCTGTGTACTGTTGGTGACATGGCATTTACTGTATTTTGTTCATGTGTTACTCTAGAAAAAGAATTGTAAATAGTTTGGCTTTTTCCCCCAAACTTTTCTTAAAAATGTTGCTGTAAAATGCCCGATTTCAGCACATTATTTCCCAAAAAGTGTTTGTAGGGAACTCTGCACCTCCTCCAACACCATATACATTATGTTGGGCTCCCTCACTACTTCTCGTCGCTCACACTAATTTGGGGAAATATTTATGTCCCTCCACTCAAAGTAATCACCAGCCATTACTGACCGTGTATCATTGCATTTACTGAATAAGTCCATGTGGTACCCTAGAGAACCACTTATACATTGTTTTGCTTTTACATTTTTCTCCAGAATGTTGAGCTAAAATAGCAATTTCATCACATTATTTTTAAAAATCTCTCAGGAGTGAAACCTCCTTTGTCCCTAACCAGCCATGTTTATGTTGTGCTCCTTCCTACTCTAGCTCGCGCGTCCTAATTTGGGGAAATATTTAGGACCCTCTGCTGAAAATATTGACCAGTCGTGACTGGCCATTTAGCATCCTGGTGCCCCCAAGGAAACTGTCCCCACACCTGACATGAAGCGTTGTCTCCGCTAGATTGCAAAGCAGTCCACATGGGATGCAAAAAAACAATATAGCAGTGGCATCCGCCTGTTTACATACCCGTAAATGAGGCTCCTACATCAGAAAGATAAAAGGCTGAATTAGCTCTGCACAGATGCAGAAATGCGACTTCAAGATTACACTCCTGCAATAAGTGGTCGACCCACTGAGTGCTGTTTTCCATTCAAAGTAAGACCCCATAACCCCCCCGCCATCCCTAAAAGATGGAATCTGTAAGTTACCTCTACTGAGGTACTCTCCCTCAAATTTTTGTTTTCGGGGGGCCAGTGTCTCGGAACGGGAGGCACAATAACAGAAAAATACACAATTGAGAAAAACTGACTACCCCACTCTATGTCCAACCAGTACTGGCAAAGTGATCTACAGATTTATTGTGAACCTGGCTTTCACCTTCAAATTAAGTGAGCCAGATTCATACAAAACATCTCGTATTTTGTGCAGAAGGAACGGAACCATACAACTCAATTAATACACACTAAACATGACCATTTTTCAATATGTCCATATCAATTTATTAAGTGTTAGGATCACTTTAGAAAAGTTAAAAAGGGAGAGAGATAGAAAAACAAATCAATGAAACACACATTAATCGTGGTACATCAATATATCTTCTCGCTCACTTCTAAAAAACACAATGTTTCATATGGGGTTTTGTTATCTTAATAGAAAAAACCACTCTGAACAATTCAGTAGTTTACAGATACCAGACTATATTCTTTAGCTAGTCTATTGTCAAGTGTCGACATGTTTCGGCCGTTTTTGGAGATAAAACACTATCCCTAGTGTCTCTGCAACCAATACTTTTTAGGCCTTCTTCAGGACAGTCAATTTCTTGTTAGTTGCTGGACATCTCTATTTCAAATCCCCCATAACAGGATACTATCCTGGTTGGACTTGAGCTTTATACTAGGAGACCCCTAGTCGTAGCAGGTCTTAATTCCTGCTTCCCAGATGTCACGAATCAATTCCGGTTTATCTTATTTCCTGGCTGTGTGGGAGACTTTCCTTCCGCTAAATATGGCTGGCCCGTAACAGAGTTTATTCCATTCGGTGCACGGGGAGTACTTCAAAAGCTTCAAAATACTACACAGCTCGACAGGGTGGGAACAGCCCTCGGGACACGTACGTGTCAAAGTAGCTCAATACATTTCCCCGATAACCTTACTGTTTACGTCCAGGTCCGGCTAGACTAGCTAAAGAATATAGTCTGGTATCTGTAAACTACTGAATTGTTCAGAGTGTTTTTTTCTATTAAGATAACAAAACCCCATATGAAACATTGTGTTTTTTAGAAGTGAGCAAGAAGATATATTGATGTACCACGATTAATGTGTGTTTCATTGATTTGTTTTTCTATCTCTCTCCCTTTTTAACTTTTCTAAAGTGATCCTAACACTTAATAAATTGATATGGACATATTGAAAAATGGTCATGTTTAGTGTGTATTAATTGAGTTGTATGGTTCCGTTCCTTCTGCACAAAATACAAGATGTTTTGTATAAATCTGGCTCGCTTAATTTGAAGGTGAAAGCCTGGTTCACAATAAGTCTGTAAGTTACTACCTAGGTGTAGCCCCTTAGCCCGTGTTTTTCTGGCCCTGGTCTGTGCAAGGGTGTACTGCACTCTTCGCTTCCCCGCAGCAGAGACAGTTCCCATGGATACCACCACTCCCATCCGCCAGCCCGCTGGGTAGGGAGGGGCGCTGCACCTGCTAAAATAAAATTTCTGAAAACAGGAGATGGGCTACACCCCGAGTTCTTTGATGACTAACGGACACCAGAGTGAACTTTTATAGGGATCCCCACATGGAACCCTCTTTATTCAACATACATTATCCCTTATCTATTACACTTTAACCCTAGGATTCTCCTGGCATGAGCTCCATCTAAGCGGGGACCGGCTACATCAATTTCCTTGGAGGGGGTCTCAGGGACCCTAAGGATGAGCTTGCTGCAACCAATCCCCTTCCCAAGCACAGGTACCACCCACATGGAGTGTGAAGCCAGAGGATGGCTTCTGTGGGTGGTCTCATCTTGTAAGGTGGCCTTGGGCAGGCCGCCATCCTATCCCAACACCTCACACCACAGTGCCTCCCCCCTCTACCCACTACTTAAACTAATGGCTATCTATATAACATCTTACCTATTCCTACTTAACAATTACCCTACTTAAACATCCCCTCTAATTATTACCCCAACTCCCTTACCTCCCCTACTTAACATTTATCCTACTGAACTGTACATAATTATACACAGAACATGCATATTTATTTTATTTAGTTATTTTTACATTTGTATAGCGCTCAGGCAGGCCTTGGGCATCGCAGCGCTGTTACTTGTGCAGAATTTAGTTACAGTTACAAATCATATCTAGACATATGTTTGCAAGTGGTGAGGAGCTTGGTTTCGGGACAGCAAGGTCCCCTGCGCAACTCGTCGTCTTTGTTCAAGGTTAAGCGTGCAGCCTGGTACATGGTTTTGTCAGGGAACCAGGCTCCATAGTTCCCAGGAAGTTTGAGGAAAGAAGGGTGGGTTGACACAACCTTGTTGGTTGGTGGCGCTGGCAAGGGGGTTGGTACCCCTTAGTTACTACACAAATTAGTCCGAAGATGCTTTTGTGTGTGCAGGCATATTTATTATTTCAAGTGCAGCATAACACCTGGGGTACAGTGTACCAGGATGGTGAACCGTAACAGTAGAAAAAACAGCCGACGAGCGTTTCAACCGAAGTGTTTCTCAAGGCTGTGTGAGGTGGGGTTGGTGAGTGGTGGGAGAGTGAGTGGTTCAGTGACATGTTGCATGAGGTGAAATCATGATAAATGGAATCATATATCAATCCAGACATGGTATAACATAGTAGTGACATGTTCATGATGGAAAAGTACATTAGATATTCATACAATATGGGCCATGGTAAGACATGAACACAGCGGCATGATTAGTGCATGGAGATACGTGGTGAGTGGGGTGGTTGGTGCAGATTGGTACAGTAAATATGTAATAGGTGACATCATCAATGATACAGTAGGTAGATGTTGAAACAAAACATAATAGAAGGTCCGAATTAGACAATGAGTACCAAGGAGAACTGACAAGCGAAAGTGGAAAAAAGAGGGATTGGAGAAAAAGTTTTGAAAACGAGAGTTAGAAAGTTGCTGGTTAGACTGAGAATCACTGAAGTATGTCACAGTGCAAAGCTAAGCAAGCCAAGCTTACCATTGAAGTTGGGGTGGGGGCTCCCATTGGAACATAAGTAGAAGAACCCTGATTAGGGCGCTGAGTAGATGCTGGATAGCAGATTTCTAAAAGGGAGAGACAAAGATGTCACCGAAGAAATGTGGCCCGTAGTGTGGGCATGGGACAGACCGAATACCGTTCAGCGGTGCGCAAAGGAGCGCTGGTTGTGGCCAGATTGTGCTGGCATGCCAAGGGCCGAGTTACGGCAGATATAAGTCAATAATACGGGATGTATGGTGTGGGAGACCCCTGGGGGCCCGGTGGGCGCTGGGAGAACCCAGTTAAGTATCGCGTGTATGCCCGAGATACGTCCCCCGGCTAGGAGGCATCCCTGGTGGGATAGCACGGGTATGAATAGGTCAGGTGGGTTTAAGGGATGACCAGAGTGGCGGTGGGTCCAATTGAGTGGGGGTCATTGGTGGGCCCCATGTAGCGGAAGTGACGGGGTCCAGAGGTGAACCCACCCAGAGGGTGAGTGCACAGGTCGCTGGTATGTGCCATGAATGCAGCGTGTAGAGGGAGTCCCCAGGAGCAAGAGGATTCCTCGGCAGCTGGGGGGACAGCTGTAGTAGGGCTGCTGCCGAAAAATGCACAATGGCACGTGGAATCGGGAGATAAAGTGAATAAAGCACCTCGATAGGAAGGCAGATTCCTGTTGGAAGCTGGAAGTTGGCAACCCATGTTTGAGTGCAGGAGCAATCCGCGGTGGAGGCACAGACTTGCATGGCGTCCCAGGAGGAGTAGGGATGTCTTAACTGGACCGGTGGTCCGTGAGCGTCCGGGTGGTTTCCAGTGGTGGGAGGAATCAGGCTCGTAGTGAATGTAGTGGATACTTCCGGTATGGAAGTGAGGCCGCGGGACACGATTGGATGATGGGCCCGGGGCGGGTCATGACGTGTGCCAAGCTGATTGGTCAGATGGGCCGTCAGTATGTTTGACCTGCTGCTCAATGTTTAAAGGAGCAGTTTGCAATTGTTTGCAGGACCCCGTGTTACGGGAAGATAAGTGCTGGCCATAAGTAGATGTAGCATGACTATGGATAGATGGGGGTAGTGGAAATAGTGTGACTGGAGGCCCAGGCGGTCCCCTAGGTGAGAGGGTTGGGCACATGGGGAGCCCCGCTTGGCTCATAGAGGGAGGACAGCACTAGTCAATGACCATCAAAGGTATGGGTTGATTGGTGCATCCAGGAGTATGGGTGCGGAGGCAATGCCAGATGGAGTAGAATTGATTAAAAATTAATCCAAATTGGGCAAGGAGGACAGAGAAAAGAAACGTGGAATATCATAGGAAAACATGAAAATCATGGTCAGTGTTGAGGCCAACAGTCACGCCTCTGTGTTTGCAAATTAGTTTGGCTTCTCTCTGACGAAGGTGGAGTTCCCCGTCTCCTCCCCTTGCGTCAGCCGGAATTGGTTCAAGTCCCACAAAGGCAATTTCCTCTTTGCGTGCCCACTGGTGTTCTTCTTGCCAGTGTAGGGCCATCGGGTATTCGGCATCTTGGGAATGTAGGGTGCTCAGATGTTCTCGAATTCTGATCCTGAGTTCCCTCTTGGTGCTTCCAATGTATTTACGATCACACACACATATTATAGCATATATGACATATTTCGATTTGCAGTTGATAAATTGGTGAATGTCATGTGTGTCAGTATCACTGAAGGCCATGGTTTTGGTGTGTCTGGCATGCTTGCACATAGAGCAAGTCCCACATTTAAAAAAACCCATTGGTTTAATTCTGTTGAGCCTGTGGTCATTCAATTTTGGAGTCGGTGTCATGAAAGATGGGCTGAGGATGGTTTTCAAAGTTTTAGCCTTGGTATAGGTCAGGCATGGTTTGTCTGGGATCCATTCCCTGATGTCTTCATCAATTTTTAGAATAGGCCAGTGTCGTCTCAGGATTTTCTGAATTTCTTGGTTGTCACTGCAATATTGCGTGATGTACCGAAGTTCAGTATGGGTGATGTTCTCTCCTGTAGATGGGACTTTGGGTGTGAGTAACGTGTTCCTTTCCCTTTTAGTAGCGGTTTCTTTGGCTGTATTGATTGCATGTTGGGGATATCCTCTCTCCGTGAATCGTTTCGTGAGTGTGGAACATTCTTGGCCATAGTATTTAGGTGTGTTGCAGTTTCGTTTTGCTCTCAGAAATTCACCCTTGGGAATGTTGTTGTTCACCGATTTTTTGTGACAGCTTGAGGCGTGTAGGACTGAGTTGACTTCCGTAGGTTTCTTGAAAGTCATGGTTGTTAGTTCGGCTCCTACTGGCATGATGCTGATGTCCAGAAAGTCAATTTTAGTGCAGCTTGAAAATCCAGATAGTTCTAGTCCAAACTGATTGTTGTTGAGATATTCTTGAAATAGCACAAGTTGGCTTGCTGTTCCCGACCAGATCATCAGAATGTCATCTATATATCAGAACCATTTATGGACCGACTTGTTGAAATCCAAGTTGGCGAGAGCATGTACTTGCTCAAAATGATGCATGAACAGATTGGCCATGGATGGCGCATAGGTTGCCCCCATAGCAATACGCGTGTCGGCTGTTTTTTCCACTGTTACGGTTCACCAACCTGGTACACTGTACCCCAGGTGTTATGCTGCACTTGAAATAATAAATATGCCTGCACACACAAAAACATCTTCGGACTAATTTGTGTAGTAACTAAGGGGTACCAACCCCCTTGCCAGTGCCACCAACCAACTAGGTTTTGTCAACCCACCCTTCTCATATCTAGACATACTACACAAACACAAAAACCCAATGTCACAATGGAATGACTGCTGCAGACAGCCACCCCTTTACAGTACTTTTAAGTATGTCCAAGGTACAGGGCTGATCCGGCTGGAACTGGCTGATAAACTGGGCCCTGCCCCACAGATGACGGATGAGGCCTGGGTCCCTCCTTTCCTTCCCGGATGGCCCAATCCACCACGTGAGGCACTGCACAACCAGAGCTCTTCACACTGTCCTGGCTAGCCCCTTTGTACCCGGGGACTACCCACACTCACCGCTGCAGTCCACGCTATATATATCATTTTAGGCTGGGCCCCGTTGGCTGGGGGGCCCACCTCACATTGCCGCCACGCCCCACGGCATGGTTTACAGTCCATGGGTGGGCCCCCTTGCCTGGGGGGCCCACCCAATGTCATTGCGGGGCCTGGGTTCCTTTTTCAGATCAGGCGGTGTCACTGACATGCGCCAAGATCTCCTCCTGGCCTGTCCCCTCAGCAATGCATTGTAGCAATGCAGGTAGCGTGCCGCGTCTTCTCCCGGGCCGCTCGGCTGGGCAGCTCAGGGCTTCCTTCACCCGGGCCACTGAACGGAGCGACCCAGGACTTCGCTGCTGACTCCTCTTCTCCTGGGTTGGCTGCCGAGGCCAAACTGGGGCTTCCATAAACACTGCTCCACCCTCCGGGTGGAGCGGGCTTCAGCTGTGTGTCCCTGTATTACCTCCTGGGCTACCAAACGCAGCCTGGGAGAATATCTTTGTTGACAGGCCGCTTCAATGGCCATGAGGTGGGCCGTTGTGGGCACGGCTGGGCAGCCTGGTTGGGGCCACCCCCACACGTGGTCCTTGCCAGGAAGTTCTTAACAGGCCCGGGCATCCACCGCCAAGCTTCCTGGGCCACAAATGTCTCTGGGGCTTGTCCGGTCTGGCCCCCGGTCTGCGTCGAGCTGCCTCTGACATAGCAGCTTGACCCCCCTGCTCACCGTCTCGGTGGGGGTCCCCTGTGCGCCACCTGGCACTCATCCAAGGATTAAGGCCCCAGGGGACCGCTCGATGCATCAACCCCCCAGGTAAGTCTCTCTCTTTTTCTCTTTTGCCTTTATTGATTTTTTTCAACCCGTCTCCTTTTTAAAATCCCTCTGTATTCTCTAAAGTCCAGCATGACATGACACAGAGCAAGCTCATAAATATACCTTTTGTGACTTCAATGTGCCAGGCTTTTTCAATTTGATCATACTAGTTTAACCACCCAATGGGCCTCATTACGAGTTTGGAGGTAGCCATGCCGTTTTTACTGGCATGGCTACCCCCAAATCTGAGTCTGGGTCCCAAAAAATGGGAATTACCGGGCCATTCCAACAATTGCAGGCCCGTAAATTCACATTTTCGGGACCCGGACCAGGTACGTCCCCATTCGTGCCCCCATAGGGCTCAATGGGAATGGGGAGGATGCTAACATCAGTCCCGTTAATGACGGGACCGTTAGCATCCCGGTCTGCTCGCGGGTGCCGCTCTGGACGTCTGGTCTGACCAGGTGTCCAGAGCGGCACCCGCGAGCAAACTCGTAATGTTGCTGCGAGGTAACAATGGCGCCGGTAGCACTACTGGCTTCGTTGTTGCTTCACCGCAATACTTGTAACAGGGCCGTCACAAGGGAGGCCAGGGGGGGGCAAACTGCCCCAGGCCTCACGCTCAGGGGGGCCTCGCGGCCGCCTGGATGACATTTCATCTTGGGAGCTACGAGGTGTCACTAGGATTTTTAAAAAAAGGATTAAAAAAAAAAAAAAGTATCACGAGCACACAGCATGATGGGGGTGGGGCGGGGAGGGCCATGACCCACAGGGGATATAGTGGGCACTGGGCAGGTGGCGCCGGCGGCACTGTACAATGTAACAGTTTGC
Source organism: Ambystoma mexicanum (assembly GCF_040938575.1). NCBI lineage: Eukaryota > Metazoa > Chordata > Amphibia > Caudata > Ambystomatidae > Ambystoma > Ambystoma mexicanum. The sequence continues at coordinate 100,972,011 of NC_090934.1, forward strand.
CAGCGCCCGGTCCCAGCATGATTCCACGTGGTTTGCAAACCTCGCATTTTGCAGACGACGCAGGCATTGGAGTCAGAGATGAAGTAGTCAAGTGAAATTGCTTCAGGACCTGGACTCCAGCGCTTGCGCAGCACTTGTGTTGGATTTCGTTGTGGCCTGGTCCAGGGGTCCTTGGATGATCACAGCAGCGCCTGCAGGGGCCTATAGGCTACAACAGCAGGTAAGGTATCCGAATTTGGTGAATGAGGGTCAAGTGCTAAAAATTTAAGAGGGAGGACTCATCAACAAACGCAATGGGATGTCTCGCCATAAATTAACGTATGAAGGTGAAATATGCACATTTCATGAAATTGGCTTTGCATAACCACTCAAATTGCACAGGATGAATGGATTTGCCTTTCACAAAATCAACACACACAACAACAAAAAAAGAGAGGATATTTTCATCTAATAGTGTTTTTGAAAATGTTAAAAGGTGTGCACGTTTTAAACTCCAAAACCAATACAAATGTTTTCCCTGGAGTGTGCAGGACTGAAATGGGACATTTCACCTTTAGTTGTTAGTTATTTTTCATCAGGTTATATAATGCAGTAGTGAAGTGTCCGTCCTGCAAACCTGGTGAGGACTTTCAAAGAGGACATTCAATGTTTCTCATTTTAGATGGGGGGGGACTGAGTCCACCCTCTTAAAAAAGTGGGTGGACACCGTCCACCCGCGTGTACCCTCAACTTGAGCCCTGGGTGAATCAATGGTAACCCGTGTGTGTGGTCAGCACCATCAGTGTGTAAACTATAAGTCCAGAATGCAACACAAAGATAGATATGCATATTCGTTGTCCCAAACTTCCAGCTGATAGTTACATAGCACTCAACCTTACCAAGGTGGGTGAAAACACCAGATTTCTTTTTTTTGGACGGGCTGAGAGCCCAATGAAGTGAATGGGCGTATAGAGGGCTTGGCTAGTGAGGCAGATGACTGTAAGGAGGGTAACACTCTGCAAAAGCGTGCGAGTTGAGAGCTATGATAACGCTAATGCGGCATTCTGTTTTTCGAATACATTGGGTTGGTATCTATTAGATTTTGCTTGCGTTTAACACCTCTTTCAGTTCAAGATCATTAGATTCACTTTTCTCATAATATGTACAGCTCTTTCAGTTGAAAGTGGTTCCTGGGGACCCCAGCAAATGCCCCCATGTTGCCAGTCATCAGTTTTCTAACATGGCAATATATTCCTTTCTATATTCCTTTCGTTCTGGGCTTAAAATTAGCGCTTTCAAATGCTTGTCTTACAGCTGCGTTTGCTGTAGCCCTTTCAGCTGTCACTTCCCTGAGGTACACAGAATTGTTATCTCCACATTGCCTTTTAACACTGGCTCCCCCACATCAGCCAACTTCTGATAAAGGGGGATTTTAGGATTTTCAGTGGGCATTTAGTGTTTTAGCTCCCTGCTGGCTGGCCGTCTTGTGATAATTAGTGGCTATTAACTCCTGGCTGTTTTTCTTTGTCTCCATTATAATGTATGAACCCAACGGTGGCCTGAGACTGTTTTCCGCTCTAAGCAATGGGGGCCCCCCAACCGTCATGTTGAAATGGGCCCCAACTCATCTTCAGCCAGGCCTAGGTAAAGAAAACAATAAGTGTTATCAGGTAGCTAGACTGGCCTACATTGAATATTGGCCAGTCTAGCCAGCAATAACACTCATGGTGAACAGCTGGTCTGTATATACGTTCTGTGGCATGTTTTCTTTTTTACTGGCTGCGAGTCCTTATATGGTAATGCTGGCCCAGATGCCTTTGGGTTCGGCGCGCTTTACAAATGCGAAATAAATAAATTAAATGTATTGATTCAGCCTGCATGGACATGTATGCGAACAGCCAGCATAAACATGTTTTCATACTGGCACATGATGTGGGCAAAGGCAGCATTAAATGCAATGGAAAACGCTCCTGTGCATGGTTCGTGAATCCATCTACTGGGTTTGTCCGTGGCCGACCATATGAAACCAATTGCAAACTCTATGGCTTTTCACCCTAATTTATAAACAATTTTAATTTGCTTCAAAACAATTTTGGGGGCAGGAAACCTTCTCATGCACCCCTTGTTTGGGCTCCTCCCTCACAATTGGTGCACACATTTAAGCTTCTCCAGTTCAAAGATTCATCAGCTGCCACTGAACATCATCTACCTGTCACTCGGCATGATGTGTGTTTTAATGCACACAAAAGGGCATGTCGCTCCTCCCTAAAGCTGGCGTCACGCACCACCCGCCGCGTTGCCATCCTATATATATTTATGCATATGGCAAAATTGTTCTTCTGGAGGGAACTTGTCTTCAGTACAGAAACATCACTTTGCTGTAGTTGATTTGCTGTCATAATAATGAACCATATTTGGGTTCCTCCACACAAACTCAATGGGAGATTTCTTGTATCTCCTGTTTGCGGCGGCAACGCTGGCCCAGTGCAAAACATTATGAGGGGGCCTCACCACACGCTGTGACAGCCCTGACGTGTAAGGAAGCAATGTCTTAAGCTTCTGTTACCAACATTCACCTTTATCTACTATTCGTATTTACCCTCCTCTTGGCAATCACATAATGAACATTCTGGGGTATAAAGTCGAGAGACGGGAAAATAGCCACCAGACTTCCAGGATGGCCCAAATGCACCCGCGAGCCACTTACGCTGTATGAAATACGTAAGATTCTCAGCGTTCGATGCTACAATCAAGGCTTAATATAAACGAGCTACTGTTCCCTGGAACTAGGTCGATGCTATATCAAAATATTTTTTTTTCTTTTAAAGTTTCACGGCTCCCAATCTGGGTCACCGAGGAACTAAAAAGGTTACCAACAGTCAGCCTCTCAGGTTTTCCACATTTAATTCTCAGTATTCAAAATAATCCTTTAAATGAGGAACTAAGGGATTAAAATGTGTGATCCTGGGCAAATAAAGGTTTTCACGGAAAAGTGATGTACGTCTCTGCAAGAAGCACATTTGAATTCCAGGCGAAAAATTTGTTATTACAGATCGATTCGTTTTTTTTCCATGCACCAACAGGTGATATAGCGCCTGGAGGCCGTGGAAATGGCAGCAGTGCGTGGTATACATCAACTTAACATAAGTATTGTATTGGGTTTTGAAGCGCTCCCAATGTACAGGTGCAGGTGCGTCGTCGTGAGTCGCCAGAGATCACAGGGTGTGTCAGTGGGAACCTAACAGCAGAGTGCACCATTCCTGAAGCCACATATGGCACAATGGACCCATCCCCCCTGCGGAACTACCTAGTAATGTCACATTACCTCGTTATGTCACCCTGCAAATCTCTGCGGCACTTGTGCGTGTGCAATAATACGGTAATAAAGAATGCAGGATAAAAATACAGAAAAGCACTTACTTTTGACGGTCTCTGGCTCTACAACGGATTGTACAACAGGGGCAACTATTTAAATGAGAAAAAAGAGGAAATTGCAGCGGTTTCTCAAGAGGAAACGGCATAAGAGACCACATCCTGCCAGGGGTAAAGTTTCTTAGCACCCGCTTGATAGAATTGTAATGTTTCATGGCCAGTGCTGGAGTTGCAGATCGAAAGATGACGCTAGCAGGCCTTAGAAAGGCCAGCAGGGTTGGGCTAGAGTCGGTCGCGTGTCAAACGAGTGCACATTTTGGCAAGCCCATGTCACACGATCATTAACATGCGGGGCGGGCAGCTTGGATCCCTCAGATGGTAGAAGGTGTCCCTGCACCCCCGACCAGGCCTCCTGAGCCCTAGGTCCTTGCTTTCACAAGATGTTTGAGGTCAGCAATGGCCTCTGCCCTTAGAAGGTATACATCCTAATTTACATACGAAGCAAATTGCCGGCAAATAAGGTTTGGGTCGATTTGTTTGTTTGTTTTATTATTTGTAATGCGCACCTAAACTAGAGGTAGCGGGGCGCAAGAGGATTGTATAGCTTAGGTTACATAAAGCACCGTGGATGGGGTCCAGCTATGGTTACAGTATTGGACAGATCAACAACATTAAAAACAGAACACTATAGGTCATATTTACATAACAAGATACACAATTTACACATTTTATATTATAGCTGAGCATAGAGGATCAGTGAAAATACATTAATTGTCATGTTCTTTAATCCAGAGGATAAGATTAGATCTCAATTGTAAGTAAGGAAGGTCTTCCCTTAGGGAGGGCGGTAGGGAGTTCCAATGTTGTGCTGCTTTGACAGGAAAGCTACTCCCCCCCAGTCATAGTACGTTTGAATCTTGGCACCAGTAGAAGGTTGGAGTTAGCCTTTCTGGAAGGGCGGCAGGATACTTGTCTAGTGCATCTCGTTGTAAGGTATTTAGGGGCAGATTGGAGACATTTGTGAGTCAGATTTGACCTAAAACATTTGACCGAATTTATTTGATTTTTTTCAGTCTAAAATGCAGTGGGAGTCCCCCGCAAACCGCCCCTCACCCTATTCTATACCCTTACCCACCCCCATATATATATATTTAATTAAATTTGACAGAAAAAAGGTCACAAAAATTCGATCAAATGTTTTAGGTCAAATATGCTAATAGCACAAATAACCTAGGAGCAGTGCTTTTTAATGAAAACCTGTTAAGTGTTATTGTGTGATCAATTGAGATGCAAATGCCCCCATTGCGTACAACATTGAGTCACACAGAGGAGGGCTCCCACTCCTCAACATGCCTGCCAACTAGGCAAACAAACTACAGTACCAAACACACAGGATAACCATAGAGGTTGGGCACAGAAACGCAAAGACAAAGAGGTAAGAAATTGACAAATTATTAAAATAAAAATGTTTTAACCGTACCTTATAACCTCAGCTTTCTGTATACGCTAGTCATACAGAAACTCACACAACCCCCTCTCGGCACAGCAATCCGCACGCACTTTACCACATTGCAACAACAGACTAACAACAAATAGCCCGGCACAACGGCACATGCGAATTTGGCAGTGAACCGATAACCGGACAACAGGACATCACAACTCTCACTTTCCTATTCCCACTACACCCTACTAACCCCTCCCTTACCCCCTTCTTCACACTCTCCTTTTCAGATCCACCAGAGTCCCTGTGGACCACAGCAGTGGTGATGGTGCTCAGTACAAATAACTTTAACATTAATTTTTTGGAAAGAGCAAAGGCAGTCAAAACAAAACTGATTATCCAATGAAAGCCAGCAATAATACAACTCCTCTTCTAAAGCTTAGCTACAGCTATGATATCTCCTACTTTGATGTGTTGCAAAAAAGGAAGTCTAATTTAATATAGATATGCAATCTTTCTTAACACAATGCATAACAACAAGCTGGAAGTTTGTGTGGAAGGATCTCAGATACACTGCTTTACCAAGCTCTGTGCTCCTTGGCACATTATTTAATCTCACTTGGCATTGTCTGCAAACAATAAGGTGTGCCTAAAAGGAACCTTTGCCCAAGGTGCCACCCCGAACAGCAGATGAAAGCACTGCATCAGAATGTCCAGGTCCGTAGCTTGGTGAGAACCAGCTCTTCTTTTTTCCATTTAAATCAATCACTGAAGAGCCCCTAGCAAGAACCCCTGCCACATCCCCGGTCCCCAGTTCTTGCATTCAAGGAGCTGTGGTTAAAGAAATGCCTGCGGGGGTCACTGACCCGCCGAGGCAACTCTTTAACCACACGGCTCCTTGAATGCAATGAATGGACTGCCTGCTTCATGATGTCTCTTTATTCCGAAACAGGAGGGGCTGGGTTCGCAGAAGCCATTTAACCAATCAGGTTAATGGGATTCATGCTGCATGTAAGCCCTTCGTATTTATTTATATTTTTAAAATTTTTGTATAACACGCTTAATACCATACCTGAGTTCAGTTTCTAAGCGCGGATCTTGGATCCAAACCTCTGTTGCTCTACGTAGTCTTGCTTCCAAGACCAGCGCGTTGCCCATGTGCTATCCGTTCACCGACGTATAACATCCCATGTATCAAACATGGAGTACAAGCTTTGCTTTATTACACTTACAGGCTGCGGTCCGGTTAACGTTGGTTGGGGGCATAATACAATGCTATCTGGACAAGCCTCAGTGATGCAAGAGACCACTAGGATGGTGATGGACACAGTATGAACACTTAACATACCAAAGGCTCTTGCAGGGTGTGTATGAGGATTACAGGTAGCAAGACCTATACAGCAGTTTACAAAGAGCTCTAGGTGTCCCATGTTAGGTGTGAAATCTCTCCCACTCCTGGCTTCTAGGCTCACATTGTATTGCATTCTAGTGCTTGTAGTCCTAGATTTATGATGCATCCAGGAATGCAGAATGACATGCACTGAAAACGCCAAGACGTGTAGAGCATGATTTGCAAGGTCTGTTTTAGCATATGTTTAAGAAGCAAAAGCGTGAATCAAGTAGTAATGTTTGGTGATAAAAAGGAGGCAGTGAGATTCAAAATGTTAATTTCCAGCAGTTACTTTGCATGTAGATTACTGATGGTGGCAAAAGGGAATCACTGACTTCTGAGAATTAGGGGGCATCATACCATACATGTATGTGCCTCTCCAGATATCTTTGTGCGATCTTCATGTATATGTTGGAATGCTGGCAGGGCCATCACTCGCTTTCATTCTTATGCAGTTGATAAAATGAGTACCATTTATTTGACTAACAGTTACCTCTTATTTACAATGCTGCTGTGAAACTACTTGCACTCAATAGGACACAATGAAGTGTGCCTGTAGTGACAGGTCTAGCCAGTAGTGTTTCTGGAGAGGGGTGCGAGAGCCCAAACAAATGATATGGTCACTGGTCAGGGATCTCTTCCTTCCGCTGACCTCAAATTAGTTGACATCTAGCTGCTGCCAAGATGGTTACTCCAGTGCCAACGATAACACATGAAAGACCGGGAAAGCGCCCTCCACCCTCATGGTACCTTATCTTTCAAGAGGACCAGTTCACCTGAAAGAGCACCGGAAAAGGTTTTTAAAAGGAGAACTTGATCTATCTCAGGGGTAAAGCCAGCCTAAAACATTTGCATAAGCTGTTTTAAGGCAAAGGGGGCGGAATCGTAAGTGAGCCACTAGTGATCACCCACTACTTAAAGTCCCTGAAAGGGGCCACATGTCCACTTCCGCCTTTGCTTATACATGCACAGATTTGCATCAATGTGTGCATTCTGGCCTCAGTAACCATCTGTGAATATTTGCTGTCCCTCAGCCCCCAAATGACCTGAAAAAACGAAAGGGACAAAAGTGAAGCATAGGGGTCAACCAGTACCCGAAAAAGGTTGCATGCCTATCAATGTCATTCTCATTCAAGAGGAATCAACCCCCGTCCCGTGAATATGGTGCTCAGGGTTGCTAGTATTTGCATGCAATTTTAATGCACTCAATAATGGGTTTCATATAATTCTGCAGGTTTCGGTTAGGAAAACAGTGTTATCAATTTAGAACCCACAGGATATTGGTCCACCCAATATATGAAAAAATAGTTTTATGATTTTCTAATAAAATGACTTGTACACCTTCCTCTTCACTACATGATTCGGGTCCCAAAGGTGCAGAGTCCTTCCTCTACTGTGCAATGTTGAGAGCACGGACAGGATTTATTTATATCGGTATCATTTTCTACGGGAATGAAGTTAGAATGGGTAAATTCTCTTTCACCTCCCCATTCACTTTTTAAATATTCATGGCTTTCACAGGTCACACATTTTCAAGCTATTCTCTATTTATGCTATGAAGTTTGGCCACCGCTTCACAGTCTAAAGTGTTTTACTAAACCCGTGAAAACCACAGGATTCCGAATGTTGCTATAATTTACAAAATGCTGCACTCTCGGCAATGGGAAGTGTTTCCTGTTTTACTTAGCACACACAGCACTAAAGGCCTCAATACAAATATGGTGGTGCAGGTAAAAATGGCAATAATTTTTGGTAATTCCATTACAGCCCCATTACCGCACCCCCATACTGCAAGTTTGGTGGTGAGGTGGAGGATTTGCCTCCAGTAAAAAACACAGCAAAAATGGCTGAATTACCATCAGTAGTAATTCTGCCAAAATACCCAGGGAGTTCTATGGACTCCAAAATGGTGATTAACACAGCCCTACTGCCACTTTTAATCTTGCGTTAAATCTGCACGACCAAGTGGCAGTAACAGTAATATCTGCTGGATTACTGCCAAATTACCAACAAACCTGTAATAAGGCCCAAAAAAAGCATTTATGTTTATTTAAATTGAATTCCCTTTGCTTTAGTACAGTGAAAGCAGGATATCACTCACACTAGCAAGCGACAGTATCGTATTCCCATTCCGTTAATAATTTATCAGACATCTGAATATGCAGCATGAATAGGTCTCATGATCTTTCATGAAGTTATTGGTATTCATAATTTTAAAAAGATTTGTAAAAGTAGGTAATTTGAACTTTGGATTAATTTGATAAAGGAATATGTCATGATCATAACATTTTTTAAATTTATTTCTAGGTTTTATGGTTGTAGATTTATAAGCATAATTTTCTTTTTCAATGCATTAATAGTGTTGATTCAAATAGCTGATTATATTCTTTAAAACAGAGTTCCAGCCTTCTGTTTTATTTCCTAATATTGTGAAACCCTCGTGCTAGAATAGTGAGTCATGAAAACAGCTTTGAGAGGCCCCATTGTCCATTTTCGATTACTGCACATCTGGAAAATGTTATTGCCTTAGCTGATGTCAAAGGTGACACCAAGTGCAGTAGTTTGCCTTTGAAACTGGGCCTAGATTTGACAGGTTGCATCATCACGCGAACAGTTCTAATTCTTATCAGCCTGAGCACCAGATTTCGGCCTCTGATGAAATTTTAAAGTGTGCTAATTAGAAATACTACCTTGACATGGGTGGGGTAAGTCTCAATACCTTGTGTGCCTAGATCAAATGCCCCTTTGCATTTCTGTTAACATAATAGGTTTACATAACAGACAATAAATCTTTCCAACCCGGCGGGCCAAGGTAAGCATGCAGGGAAACATAAATTCACCCCAACCCCCTGTGATAAATCCAGTGGAGTCATCATGGACTCCCCGGCGGTGACCTCCTCCAATGTGGTATGGGGACTGCAGCCCCTACCCGATCCTCACCTTTGGGACAGCTGTATGAGGGAGATCACATGAGAAGGAATGACGACCGGGGAGATGCATTGATTTCACTGGACGAGACACGATATTCCCCCTTACCCAGGAGGAAAACCTCCTAATACCGAAGTCCATGATGGCCGATTGATATGTGTTTGTTCCCCCTTGTAAACGAAGGAAAGAGACCCCTTTTCAATAATCTTTAGGTCAAACTCCCACCTATAGCTCAAAGAATCAAAGTTGGAACAAACCCTTTTTGCTTCTGATATACCTTTTTTGTTAAACTGTTCTCTCATGTAAAACCATTTAGAAAGACTATCCAAAACTTTGTATACAATAACAACTATGGCCTCCAACTCCCATAATCACCCAAGTACTGAGACAACGAGGATGAAGGAGTTGATACAAAGTAACAGAAGCCTGAAGCCCAACGTGCAGCCTAGTTGTTTCACAAAACCACTGGAGCGCGGGACTTTAAAGATGGAAACCACACTACAGAGTGCAGCAGTGCATGAGAAGATGTCGGCTCCTCATGAGCTCTAGAGACACAAACCGGAGTGGCAGAACAGTGGAGTTTGCTTAGGCAGAAGGAGAGCTGCAGAATGCGAGCAGGAAAGGCTGTGGAGAAGCCGGGAGCTGCAAGAGAGTTCTTGAGCACTCAGCAGCTTGGAAAGGCAGCATTCTCCTTACTGGGGCCTAAAGGGAGCAGGGGTGTGATAGAGACACGAAGGAAGTCAGAAGGACGTCTGCACAATCCAGAGTGGAAGGCGAGCGGAAGTACCATATCACAGAAGCTCAAACAGGACCGTAAATTCTGCAGAGGACCGGTGAGTCAGGCCAAAACAAGTGGGGACCCCGCAGCATTCTGGCAACTGCGTCAATGACAATTTGAATGTTATGAGATTGCTAATTCCAGAACTGTAAGAAGAATATTTGAAAGTGTAAAAGACAAAAGCAGAATCAAAGCCCAATATGATATAAGTGCATGAGATGCAAGCCTGGGAAAAATGTTGAATGACCAGTAATAAGGACAGGCATACTGGTTTAAGAACGGTAGATACAGTCTGTTTTTTGTGATACAGAGGAACTGTAAAAGCACATAAGAAGCCCTGGCAAGAGAAGGGTATCAGGAAATCTGTAATTGAGGTACCAATATGAAGATGAGGCACCAGCAACTGAATGCAGTAGAGGGCAGCCCCCCCACACTCCCACTTAAAGCTAGGCAGATACATTTGTGTGGAGTTATTTAGTATTTTAAATGTGTGAAAATAGAACTTATAGGGTTAAAAGACATTACATGGTGTTATGTTTATAAAGTCGAAAATGCTTTTTATCATGGTTTAGTAAGTAGGCAGAGTACAGAATGTATATTATACATAATTGACTAGGAAAATGACTAAGTGTTTAAATATACCAAGACAGGAAAGAACTCTACCATTTGTGTAACTGGCAAATACATTTAAGCAAACAATGCCTTTAATAAACAAATAGAATGCATTAAATGAAGAAGCTCTCTGCAGACAGTGGTGGCATGAGTCAGCCCTGGAGCTTGAAAGTTTCAAGGCCACAGAGCCCTGCGTAATTTAGATAAGCAATCTGAAACCAGACAGATAACGAGGCAATGTCTGAGTTTCTAGCCAAGGAACGCAGCTGCATGACCAAATAAGGCTTGCTAAGCCGGGAAAATCCAGTACCGGTGCCAAATTGTATTTCAATTTGAAGGTTTAAGCAGAAATTACTAATTGCCAGGTCCGAGAGTAAAGTCAATGGAGAGCTTCACCTGGGCATATATTAGAAAAGGGTGGGGGTTCGACTCTCTTTCTCAGAAATATATAAAAAGAAGCTCCGTTTTCAGCACGCGCCAGAGTTCGTGTACTTGACAACAATGCTGTTTGTGTCAGTCTGGCTTGAATAAAACCTGATGAACCGGACTCCATCTCCTGCATGCTGTCTGAGTACTTTTTCTGAAATGCTGAGAGTCCCAGAGAGTCTAGGAGAGCCCGTCACAGCTGAAGAGGTGCTAAAGAGCAAGATCAGGAACCTAGGACTTTGAGAACAAATGGCAAGCCATTCCAGGAGGGATAGGATGATGAAAATACTACATCTCTTCAAGCCCAAAAAAGCGGGGACATTTAAGACTAAGAGACTAAGGTGAGCCATACTGTTCTGCCCAAGCTAAGAGTGGAGTAAAGGGGATAGAAAATGAGATAGGGATGGGGCAGACTGCAGCTGCCCTAGCCGATAGACAAGAAGGGACAAGGACAGGGAGGGAGAACAGTATGGCAGAAAGGGACAATATATATTTGTGGCAACTTTTCAGGGAAAAATAATAATGTCAGTCCAGATTTGAGAAAAATTCAAGAAATTAACTGCATTTAAAAAAAAACACTATTGTAAAACATTCATGGGTAACCCCAGCAAAAGGTAACGGAAGGAGGTGGGATATGAACAAAAATAATGTTAGAGTAAGAGTATAATGTATATATTTATAAGAGGAAAAAATATTGACTCGAGGTACCTGAGCAATAGAGAGAGATACCAGGAGGATACCTGAGGATATATATACATATATATATATATATATATATATACATATATATAGGATACTGGGGAGGACACCCGAGAAGAGGAGGATACCAGGAGGATACCTGAGAAGAGAGAGGATACCGGGGGGGACCCCTGAGAAGAGAGGATATGCCCAAATTCCTACATTTTAAAATATCAGCTAGAAGAAACTTGCATCCATATTCCTGAATACAACAGGAACAAATAGGTCGTCACAGCAGTTAAAGATGCTTGTGAAAGGGATGAGTTTACACTCCATGTCTGGGTAACATTAGGGGTTGAAATTCATGTAGCCGCCCGGAGTCTGTCTGATTTTGTCACATGTCATGTTATGTTGTTTTGTTTTGTTTTATTTTATATGTTATGTTGCTTGTTTGATTTCATTATATGTGTCATATTGTCTGTGTGCACTGTCAAATATTACAACAAATATAACATTATATTTTCAAGCTAATTTAAAAACTTGGCTTTCTGCCAAGTTTTTGAAAATGCCAAAACATTACAAAGATTTAGATGATCAGATGCTATGACTTAAGGCACACACATTCGTGGTGATTTCACTTCAAAAGAGCCAAGCAGTTCTGAGATAAGTGGAAAAGGACTGCCCCACTTTATAACCATTACAAACATTTTAAACCTGCAGCTATGGATTTAAATGTGTGATTTACTAGTACCAGACAAGATAATTAATGAATCTCTCCAAGAACGATAGAGTTTCGCATTTAAATTACTAAGTTACAATGATTTAAAGAGGGATGTTGTATGTGAGCACTGAAAATGTGCAGAGTTGGAAGACTGACTGAGAGGTCGGGACCTTTAGAAACTTTGTGCGAACAGAGAATCGCATTGAATTTACATTGATTAATGGACAAAGAACGGTGGAGATGTGAAGGAATGATTTAATGAGGTTCAGATAAGAAGTGCGGTATTGTGGAATTCCAGTCTGTTTGTATGTTTGAAAATAAGTGTATCTTTAGCAAATACATTTTATGTTTAGACTGCGGTTTTGTTAAAGAGAAATGCAGTGTTAAAAAACTCAGTTGCCATTTTGTTTATAAGGTGAAAAAACATTGTTGAATATAAAATCAGAGAAAACTGCTTAAAAGCGCACAGTTAAGAAACATGTGAGATTTAAACAGTGTTGCTATGTGCAGAATGAAGTGGGTAAACTGGCACACGAATAGCAATTGTATTTTCGTTTTTCTTAAAAGCAAGGCACGAGAGCACAAGCGAAATGGATTTTGGGAAGGAATGCACAGTGTCGGCCTTGAAGATAACATTGTTCAGGAAATTGGCCCATGTTGAAGGAGTGCAGAATGCGCATCACGAGCCACATTTACAGAAAGGCTTTAATTATCAAAAGCATGTGCCAAATGCAGATTGTAGATATGAGGCGTTTTTTTGTCGGTCATTGTCGCGCATTTTTGAAACACTTGTCAAAACATTTGAAAGGTTTGGGGGCATTCTTTGGATGAAGGACATTTTGTGTGCGCACCAGGCGAGTGCAACTGTAGAAGTGAGAAGGGAGTTGATGCGGCCCGTGTTTGCGTGGCCCACTTCTGGTGTGCGCAGGGCTCAGATTTGGTTGGGTCATTGCATTCTGCATTTATGCTCCACTATAACTCGTGGTGGTCATTTTTTAGCAGGGCGGTAAACTAGATACATTATTTTAAAATGTGTGGTAAAAATACATTAATAAAAGCAAGGATGTTGCATTTATTGTGAAAATAAAGTGAAATATATGCAAAATTAATTTGATGCAGAGGCAAGTGAGCTTACATGTAGGCCCAGCAATACGTAAACACAGGATACACAGAGACACCTGGGAATAAAAGGTGTCAATCTAAAAATAAGGAATACTTTTGCAAAACAGAAACATTAATGTGTTTCACAGTAGGACAGCCTCAGAGGATGACCGGATGTGATTAGAAGAGTTAAGTGGCACTAGGGTTTTAGAATGCAAGGAGAAATATGGCAAGAAAAAACAATTTTTGGTCTAATGATAGACACTGGGACTGTGTATCCATGGAGCAAAGACGGCTTTTAAGATTACAGATGTGGCATTGGTTTAGCAGTCTTTGAGGAGAATGTGTTAGCTGTGGTGTAATTTCAATAGGCACTTTTCAGTGGTAGTTATTTAAATATAAAGGCGCACATCAGCCCAGGGGCATTGTGGCGCGAGTACAGAAGGTTCAATTGTACAGGTACAAGAATACATTGAACAAGAGAAGAATTAGCACATGGATGGCATTGTCGTAGCCAGCTTAGCTATTCATCATGATGAGATCACAAAGAGGCTTGGTTGAACATGAATGTTTTCAGCATTTTGAGGAAAGCAAAGTAAGATTATTTCATTTCCTAGTGCTGGTGGGAGGGCATTCCAGCTTTTTAGGCGCCAGATGGCTAGAGCGGAGGGCCCCAGTTGTGGATTTATAAAGACAGGCATATAATATTGGACTGACCAGGAGGGTCTGCTGGAATAATAAGAGCGATTCACTCTGATAAGTATGAAGGGGCGTGGACAAAAAGGCATCTTTGTGTGATGGCCATGAGTTTAAAAAAGAATGCATTTGTTTACTGATAGCCAGTGCGCTTCTTTCCTGGCTTATGAAAGGCTTAATTATGGGAATATTCAGTACTGCCTAGAGGCATTATTCTGTGTGATGTATATTTTATTGAGGAGTTGTGCAGGAGTGCCCAGAGAAGGGGCATTGTAGTGATCCAGTGTTGGTGCCAACTGTAGTTTTGGCAAGGAATAAGCAATTCTTAGTATAGAGGAAAGGCTTAAATGCATGAAAAACCTTATTTATTTATTTATTTACTAGAATATATAGAGCACACAGCAGCCCTTAGGCATCGTGGTGCTGTTACAAAGAAGAGGCTTGCAGATTACAAAGGAAAATGGCATACATAGTAGTGGCATGCCACAGCTTCGCCTTTAGTTATAGGACAAATAAATACACACTGTAGTTACAATGGATAAGTTGCATGTTTAGCTTACATTGGATACAGTAGAAATTGAGTAAACACACAGCATAGTGGTTAATTAAGCAGCAGAATGGATACGTACAGAGACTGCTGGGGGAACTAATAGGGGTAGTCAAGCAGGGTAGTTTTGTGGGTTTTGGGGAAAAATGAGGAGGGATGGTCCTGCTCTAAGTTCGCTAGGGAAAGCATTCCATGGTTTGGGAGCAATGTGGGGGGGAACCTAGACCTCCAGCATTAGCTCTTTTGATTAGTGGGACTTGCAGTTGAGTGACATGGTGACTTCTTTTTGGGTCAGGCTGAACTGACTATTGACAGTATCAGTTAGATATCCTGGTGCTGTGTGACACAGGCATTTGTGCATGATGGTTAGGATTTTGAAATTAACTGTTCCTTCACGGGTAGCCAGTGAGCAGCTCGCCTGGCGTGAATAATGTATATTCTTTTGAGAATGCGGAGCGCTTAACACAGCATCACTTTGCACTATTTAGAGCCTGTGAAGATTTGTTTGCTAGGATGCCTGCAAGGATGGCAGTGCAGTAGTCCAATTTAACTCTGATAATAACACGAGCAATGAAAAAACAGTTTTGTGGGGAAAGGAAAGGGCTGATGGCATTAATGAACGTGGTATTGAAGCGGAGGCAATGGCACTCAATGATAATGGCAACAGAACAGATTGTAGCATTTAACCTGGCCCGACACGGACAAGGGTGAGTCAAGGAACATTCCTAAGGGTTGTTTTACAGCTGCAGAGACAGTGTTGGGATTGAAGGAGGCATTGGTGAACATCATGAGATGCGGAGTAAGTGATTCTACATGGTTTTTCAAACTAATGTGCGGGCAGGGGCAGGCATCGCCTCTGTAGCTGAATGGTCTAATGCTATTCATGTTCTCTATTATGTTTCACTTAGAAAGCCTTCTGAAGTTGAAGGGGGTTATTGGGTCCTCTGTGGCCTGTTTTTGGGGAATTCTAAGGATAGCATAATGTACTGAATGGGGGTTTCGGGATGCTCCTAAAAGTCCTTTTACAGGAGCTCCACCTTGTGTGATGGGACAGCCTGAATGGTGTTACAGCAATGTTAGTCTTTTATGATTATTGTTTTTTTAGAGGCCTTGGCAGCTGGCGTGGAGAAAATTCTTTGAAAAATAGCAAAAACCCTTTTTAATTCAGGACTAACAGCTGAGATTCTATTAATATAGGATTCAGATGGTTGAGGAAAGGATTGAATGACAAAGCTGGAAGCATAATGATGGTGTTTAGATTAACAAGGAAAGCATGTTTTGTTTATTTGTGACATGCACCATTTAGACACAAGCATCATTTTGAAGGCATGAAAACGGCAGATGGCCAATGAGATTGTTTGGATAAAAACTAAAGGATTTTATTATTGTGGCAAAGCATGGCAATATAGCCAGCTGTGTGACCTGGTGGAAAAATGATGAAAAATATTTAATAAATTCCAGAGCAGGTCATGAACATTTATGAACAAGAGGAAGAGACAGATGACCTCCAGGTAATTAGAGGCAGCCATAACATAGTGAAACATGGCAAATGATTAAGAAGCAAACAAAATGAAATAAGAATCACGAAGGACAGTAATGGTTCAGATCAAAAGATTTAGGTTAAACAACATCATAGATGACGGTACAGCCATGCAGGGCTTAATGGAGTATAAAGTGGTACTTTCCTTACAGCATCACACAGAAAAAGAAAGGTAGTTTGTTTCAGTATACATGAAGAAAAAAATGAAATAAGTGCTCAACATAAATAAAAGATGATTAGAACAAGAATTAAAAAACGTTAGGGAGACTTTGGGCCTTTTTTACACAGGATCAGAAAAATAAATTGTAAAAAGATGAAAATGATTGATTATCTTAAATAAAAAATGAATAAAAGAAAAACCGAGGTAGGGAACAACTGGACAAATGAATAAAAGGATAGGGAATAAACCCAAAAGCATGAAACGGACAAAGAAAATCAAAAGAAATTGAAAACAAATAGCACTAATGAGGTTTCTTGGCCAACAGTAAAAAGGAGCATAGGGCAATAAAAAACATCAGTGACCATGAAGGCAAGGAGTATGGCTGACAAAATATTGGGTCAACCAAACAAGGGAAATTTTACACAAAGCCATTTTAAGAAAATATAGTGAGGTAAGTAAAAAAACAATGTTTTGAGTGCCTGTAACGATTTTGATTTACGTTCCAGGTAAAAGTCGTGGAACTTGCGTGGAAGCATGAGAAATGTCTGCATGGTCTTAATTAGGGAGAAAAAGGTAAGTACTGATTCACGCTAAAAGGGTGTGGACACACAATTGATCAGCACTAAATGTAAGAGGATCCAGGTGAGTAACAGGAAAAGAGGTAGTAAGAGACACAATGGGCCTCATTACAAGGGTGGCGCTCCTGTAATGAAGGGTGCCGGTACGGGACCGGCACCCTTCATTACGGGAGCGCTGATTATGAGGTTCCCTTTGCGGGACCCGGACCAGACGTCTGGTAAAACCAGACATTCTTTCCGGGTCCCACGAGGGGAAGAGGGAGGTAATAACGGGCCATTTGTAATGTGCCCGTTATTACCTCCCTCCCCATTCCCATTGAGCCCTATGGGAGCTCAAATGGGAATGGGGAATGGTTCCTTCAAGGAGGAATAACCGTGTCCTCCAATGTTGGAATGACCCGGTTATTCTTGTTACGCTCACCTGATTCCCACGGGGGCGTCGATCTGGACTGGCCCGCTGTTGCTTCCACCAGAGTAACACGTAGAGCCGAGATGACAGGATTGTACGAATATCTTTCTGCAATGGAGAAGGGGAATTAACCTCCCGTAATCTGAGCGTTAACCCGCCTTCCCACTCCATTGTCTGCCCACAGAACACTCCTGATGTTCCCTCTAAATCTCACCTGAAGATTTGGAAAGATGAGCTCTCCATCCGCAGGGGCGCGTAGACGACCAGTTACTTCACTGGCGTGGAGGAATTGGTGAGTTCAAGTATTGACTCTAAGTCCAATTGTTCGTAAGAGTTCAAAAGTCTGATCTTCACTCTGCCAGATTCCTTGCAGGGTGCGGATTTAAACCACCAGAAGAGTTCCAAGTGGCAATTGGTAAGATCCTGGTAAGTCTATTGTGGTTCTCCCCTTTGGGGCCGGGGTACAGCGATGATGCAGAATTAACTGCGCCGACCCGAAATGAGGTGAGTTCCCCCCTGTGGTAATCAGGTAAGTCTTTGGGGGTAGGTTGTATTGTCCTTGTTTTTTCCCCTTAGGGGCCGGGGTGCAGCGGTGATGCGGAATTGACTGCGCTGACCCGAGATGAGGTGAGTACCCCCTGTGGTAAATCAGGTAAGTCTTTGGGGGTGGTTTGTATTGCCCTTGCTCACCTATCTGTTCTTGTCTCCCCCAGGTGTTGAAGAATGGCCTGGAGATGCTGGATTCGCGATGGAGTTAAGGAATGCAGCCCCGGTTGGTGAGTCCAGCTCTGCGAGGTGCGTGGCAATACACCTGAGAAGGCTTCTATCTTCCAGATCGACGATGTGCAGGATCAAGGATTCAGGTAAGGGTTTTGTTCTGACCTCTTCTTTTCTTGTTCCAGGTGTTCCAGGGCTGAAGCGGGCGTGGCTGAAGACTGGAGCTGCTGAAGACACTGAGCCTTACGCTGCAGCAAGCAGAATAACGCGAAGCACGTGTGGCTGTCCGGGTGTGGCTTAAATAGCCTTGGAAGAAGTCCCAGGTAAGTATTCTTCCACAGCCCCACCCGAGAGGAAAGGAGTCCCTGAGGTAAAGTAGTCCCTTTAAGCCTCATTTGGCTTGTGGCTTCGTGCAGCATGGTCTGCATCAGGTAGGTATGCAGCATGGTCTGCAACAGGTAAGATTTCTGTAATGAGCCTCGCGCCCATGGCGCCAGGACTGACTTTACTCTTATGAGCCTGGCGCCATAGGCGCCAGGACTGTAGCCAAAGAGCCCCTAACTGGGGTTTTTGGGCATGCTTCAAGTGGCATGATGCCTGCTTCCGGGGTTGCTGGGCCTGGTTTGGCTTTCCGGGGGCAGGCATCGTGACAATTCTTCATTGAGGGAACCCAGTAATGGAGCCCGGTTTGGAGGCAGCCATGGTGCTAATAGCACCATGGCTGCCTCCAAACTCATAATGAGGCCCAATGTCTTCAAGTGTTTAGCTATTTTTCCCAAGATAGGTGCAATCAGGTGTGGAAAGAGTAGGAAATAGATGACAGCATGGCCATTTCAGACAACCACAGAAAACAGAAGTCAAATTGAAGGTGAGTAATTATTTTTGTGTTCATAATGCCAAAAAAGGTTGATGTGATTGGGGTATGCAATTATTAGAAGAGGCAAACATTGTTGTGTACGATAAAAAATTGAGGCACATAGTAAGAATTGGTGCCATAGTCTCGAAAAACAGGGGTAGACTAGATTAAATTGGGCAGGGACAGTGTGCAGCGAAACGCCTCGGTCTCCATAGGATGAACGCAAAGCACAAGCAAAGGCCATGGTCCAACCAAGACAAGAAGAATGGCTGCTAAGGAGCAAGTATTCACTGCTGAGAGGGGAAGCACTTGCAGCTAACCAGGAAGCACCTATAGCTAACCAGGAAGCACGTGCAGCTAACCAGGAAGCACGTGCAGTTAAGCTGAGGAAAGAACCAAGCCTAAACTAAGTATCCTGCAGGGTGGTTGGAAAATAGTTGTTTATGTGCACCAACGAGTAGGGGATAATGATCCAGAAAGTATTTTTAATAGCAGAAAAGGAGGAAAGGGTTGAAGTTAGAAAGCAAACCGGACGACTTAGCAGTACCCGAATGACTTTTGCTCCTATTCTGACTTTCTACAGACAACAGGGATCTCCAAGGATGTCTCTGCCATCTGCTACGGATGTGCCTAGAAGACCAGAAAAGAAGAAGACGTCTTTCTTTAATTGTTATTTTTATTTCCTTAGGGTTGCATGTGCCACCCTCAAGAGAGAAATGTGTCCCATGAAGGACAAATTGTGTATTGCATGATATTGAAAACAAACAAAGGTTCTAGCCGGCTTACACAGAGTGAAAGATGGGGGTGTAGTTTGTTTAGGCCCACAAAAAAGAAATGTTTAAATGAAAAATGAAAAACTAATTCCTCTACGAGGCAGGGGTGTTCAATCAGAGGAAATGACATGTAGTTTTTCTAGGAGACAGGGTATGAGAGCTGGAATATGCATCGACAGGGTTTTAAGGAGATGGGTTGGTAGGAAATGTGTTTAATAAAAGAGACATGTTTATTTTACAAAAGAAACTCAATTCAGTTTTATATTACAGGTATACATCGAGGGACCTATATGCCTCAGAAATTAACGTCGAACCTTGTGAGGAAAGAGGGAGGTCGTAGAGAAACCCAGTGAAAGCCCGGCCAAGGATGAATGTCGGAAATGTGTCTGCAAAAGACTCTCCCAACCTTGTGTCCCCATGCTGAAACGTCCCCTCTTTTGGACTCATTTGAACAATGTATTTATTGAAAGAGAGACACTAGAGAAAAATTGAACTTTTGTGAAAAAAAAGACAATGGACTCCTGGTCTAAGCATCAAAGGACCTGGGAGACTGACTGTGAAAACAGCTTAAAAGAAAGGACAAAGGCAACAGGACACAGACGGTCCACTGATGCCGAACTAAGATGAGTCAAGTGGAAGATACGGAAGAAGAAAATGTGTGGAACAAGAGGGAAAAAATTGTATATATGCATGGTCAGAAGAAGAAGATCAAGGAGAGATTGGATTTCGTTGGGGTGGGAGTTGCAGACAAGATATGACATATGAAAAGACAATGGGCCAATGGGTTATCTCAAAGCTTGACCAAACTCTCGAGTCTCACAATGGCTGTGAAATTATCTGAGGCATACAGTTAAAGTAAATTGGGAAAGGAAGGTGGGGCTTAGATGAGAGAAGATGAAAGAAGTTTGAGACACATGCACATGTTTTGTTTTAAGAATATGTTAATATTTGACAAATTGTAGGATTGTGATAGAATATTTTTTAGATAAGTGTCAAGGAGGGTGGACATGGATATGGTTGAACGTAATTGTTTTAGCAACCAAGAACTTTGAAGACGGGGGAGTGTAACGGAGGTACCAATATGAAGATGAGGTACCAGCAACTGAATGCAGCAGGGGGCAGCCCCCCCACACTTAAAGCTAGGCAGATACATTTGTGTGGAGTTATTTAGTATTTTAAATGTGTGACAATAGAACTCATAGGGCTAAAAGACATTAGCATTTTAAATGGTGATAGGTTTATAAAGTCAAAAATACTTTTTTATCATGGTTTAGTAAGTAGGCAGAGTATAGAATGTATATTATAAAAAATTGAGTTGGAAAATGACTAAGTGTTTAAATATACCAAGACAGGAACGAACTCTACCATTTGTGTAACTGGCAAATACCTTTAAGCAAACAATGCCTTTAATAAACGAATAGAATGCATTAAATGAAGAAGCTCTCTGCAGACAGTGGTGGCATGAGTCAGCCCTGGAGCTGGAAAGTTTGAAGGCCACAGAGCCCTGAGGAATGTAGATAAGCAGTCTGAAACAAGACAGATAATGAGGCCAATACTGGCCTGCATCGCATCTGGATGAAATTGTGAATGTTAGCATGTCATTGGCAGATGCACTGGCCACTAGAGTCTAAATGGAGGATAAGGGGAGCTATCAGAGAGCATGTTAGAGGCGGGGACTAGAGGAGTATGGAACCTGTATGTCAGTCAGACCCAGATCAGGACAGAGCCGCAACAGGGAGACTATGCTTCAATTCAGGATAGAGACGCAAACTAACCAACCCTACTAACAATTCCCCTTTCTGCATACACCTCTCAAACTACAAACCAAACACAACCAAAACCTACAGCACAACAAACCGCACAAACTTCACTACATTGCATCAACAAAACAAAAAACACACATAGCCTTGCACAACAGTACACGACGACTACCGGCCGCAAACAACCCAGGCCCAGCCAACGGACCCACCGGGCTGAGGCCGCCAACAGCAGAGCACTGCTCTCTTGCACTTTTCCTGCTTCCTCCCACTAACTCAACCTTCCCTCCTCTTTCAGAACCACCAGAGCGCCAAGGGACCACTACGGTGGTGATAGTGCGCGGTACGAATGTCCTTTAACATTAACATGTCTGAGTTTCTAGCCAAGGAACGCAGCTGCATGACCAAATAAGGCTTGCTAAGCCGGGAACATCCAGTAACTGGTGCCAAATTGTATTTCAATTTGTAGGTTTATGCAGAAATGACTAATTGCCAGGTGCAAGAGTAAAGTCAATGGGGATCTATGACTGGGCATGTATTAGAAAAGGGTGGGGTTTGACTCTCTTTCTCAGAAAGATATAAAAAGAAGCTCCGTTTTCAGCAGGGGGCCAGAGTTAGTGTACTTGACAACGATGCTGTTTGTGTCAGTCTGGCTTAAATAAAACCTGATGAACCTGACTCTATCTCCTGCATGCTGTCCGAGTACTTTTTCTGAAATGCCGAGAGCCCCAGAGAGTCCAGGAGAGCCTGTTGCAGCTGAAGAGGTGCTAAAGAGCAAGATCGGGGTCCTAGTACTTCGAGAACAAGTCCTTGCAGGAGAGTATACCAGGCAGTTGAAACTACGAAAGACAAGTCCTGGCAGTCGAGTACAAAAGGCAATTCAAAATACATAAAGAGTCCTGGAAGGGGAGTACACCAGGCGATTTACAAAGTTACACGAAATAATAAAGAACAGTGTTTATTAGATACAGAAGAAACTTGCCGGCCTCCCCTACCAGACGTATTTTGAACCTCCGGGAGCGGCCCTCTGTGTCCTCTGTTCTTGATTCCAGGGTTCTCGGTGCTCCTATCAGGCCAGCCATCTAATTTTTGAAGCATAGCAGATCGTCCTCCGCCGTGCCGACTCTCTGCTCCACCTCGGTCACCCATTCGCACACTTTACAAAGGGCCACCCACACCAAGGACACATCCACTCCAACCTCTTTGATACTTCCCTCTACAGACCTGGATAGCCTTCATTAGTGCATTCAAAGTGTCACCGCCGGACCCCTCCTTTGTTGCTCCAGTCCCCTCTACAGCACCTAAGTTAGATTCACCATTGGTCTTTTCCCCAAAGACCGGTGTGCCTCTGGCCGCTCTACTGCAGCTTGCTAGACAGGTGACCAGCCCTTGCTCAGCTGCCCCCCCGTCCAACTCCTCTCTCATCCGGATTAATACGTCAGCCAAGGTCCTCCAAAATTGAAAGTAATATGCCATCAATATCACGCCCTGTCAGCCCCCTCCATCTTTTCACCCTTACAAAAACCACCGTAGGGGAGTGATACGGTTCCTCATCCTGTTAACGCTTCACTCAGTAAGTCATGTATCCCAGCTCACTGCAGTGCTATCTGGTAACCTTTACCTGTTGTAAAGCCGCTTGCTTAAACAAAGGGCCCTCAGTGTGCAGTCCTAGACCACAGACTTTGTATTAGCGTTCCATGGGGAGATCCTCCCATTGCTGTGTATCTCTCTTGTTTGACCCAGGGCCACCACAGGCTCCTTATCCTCCACAGAGGGCTGTCCAGACACCAGCTACCCGCGGGCTGCACACTGCTCAATCCTGCCGTCTGTGAGGGAATCCGCCCTCTGCCATTTCCCTGACGTGGTTTTAACAGGCCTGGCCCACTGCCCTTCCCGTCTGCTGCTTGACCCCCCACGCCACGGGAATCCAGGCCCTTGTAGCCCCTTCCCATGCTAATCGGGAGCCTCTTGGTCCCCTCGCTGCTGCAGATGACGATGAGTCACGCCGTCTCCCTCGATGTGTCCTCACCTCCACCATTGTCGATAGGGGCTAATCTCCTCAGCCGGTGTCCTCCGGTGACCCAACACTGCTCCAACACCGTCGCTGGCTGTCACTTAGCACAAGGGCTGATCACTCCAATGGCTCAGCAGCGGCCATCTTGGCTGCAAGTATTCGCTCCTCTCACCTTGGGATGGACATCGGCCCCCAGGGAAGCAACGTCCGCTTCCAAACCACAGCGATAGGGGCCCAGAGTCATCCACCCTCCTGCACCACGAACAGTGCCAAAAAACGGTGTTGTAAACCCGCTATTTTTACAGGATTTGAATGAGCAGTAGCAGGAGCCCCAAAGAAGAAGGTCTACATGGTGTGCTCGATGACTCCGCCCCACAGATATAGCTCTGCCTGAGAGGTTTATCTCTGGAATTGATGACTTTAGGGCACTAGACCCATTCCATATAAAGGCTAGACTTACTAAGTGCTAAGAACTCATTCGAGTGTTGCTTTAGTGTTTCAGCTGTGTTTTGTATATCTTACTACTTACCTATATTTCATTCCCTCGATTGCACTGGTTTTGAATAATATGCTTTCTATCTTCTCATAAGAGTGAATGTACATATATATTTTTTATAGTAAGTAGGTTACAATATTTGCCTATGGTTTCATATGCTCAGTGTGTATTTTAAAGGCCTAATAAATCATTTTATATGTTGTACTACCTGTCTAATTGGAATTATTTGCGTTGCTCTGTGTGGACTCATCGTAGCCCTAAACCACTCTAATACCACCCAACCCCCTCCTAAGTCGAAGCCTTACCGCTCTGCTATCTACCTCGAATGGGTTTGGCTAGACTTCAGTGTCTTTCCTGTTCACTGTAATAGATTAGTCTCCCAAAATCCACACCCAGGGTTGATTTTGGAAATCCATCTCAACAGAATCCTAGTGCCTTGTGCGCAAGTATCATTCCATCCATTTGTGAGAGTGGAAAGTGAAGAGTATAACTTATTCACGCCCCATCCCTGACCAAACAGACTGGCCGGCTGTTGACAAGCACAACTATTTCAGTAGAGGATTAATAGAATGATGCTTTAGATATTTCAATACCTTGTGAGATTTCACAATATTGTTTAAACCATGAACGTGCCCGGTGATTGCAGTCATCCAGAGTGAATTTCACAACTGCAATGCTAAGGGACACAAAAGCAAACCCCTACAACTGGTCCCACTGGTTCTGCAGGTTGCCCCAGCACAACGCAAACCTCTCAACTGGCACCAGTACCTGGCGACCACGTCACTACAGTCAAATGTTAAACACAGTGCATGACTTTGTTCTTTTTTTTTATTTCAAAGTTTGATTTAGTTAAATATTGTTAACCTTCCACACACGTACCATTTAAATATTACACATTTTAAACATTTCAATAACGCAGATGTAAATTGCCAATCACAAACAATTCATTATTAGGTCGGATATAATATACACAGTAATAACTTCAATCAAATCTCTCCTCCATCATGACTTCAAATTATATCAAGAACACACCAAAAATGTAGACACGATGAAAAAATAGAACATATCAACCATATTAGCCTAGGATATGGATTTACCCAAAATATAAAATGCCCAAAACATGTCAGAAGATATTGAAATTAACCTAGGAGTAATTTTCCCAAAGGTGTTCCTTAGATTAATATTCGACTAGGGCAATGTGTTAAAATGACAGGTGCTACAGCATCTGGAAGTCCTCTTGTTCCTAGGTGTGCCACACCCAGCTCTGAAAATTAAAGCAATTTGCAACCGGGATACATAATTATATCTTTAAGAGGTTGCAGCATGAGAAAAGCTTGGGTTGCATATTCCACTAACAATTTCTCTCCCGATAAATATGTAATATTATTAATCCAATAACATCGCAGCCCTTTGATTTTAAAATGTTCTTCTAGTTGGCAGATATCCAGCTTCCAGTTGGCTACCCAACCTGTTCTGTTGTAAAAATTGGGTTTCATGTGTTTTCATCGCTGCAATTTTCAATTTTCGCTGTGGCTGTTTTCAGTGTGGTGCCATCATCCCGGCCAGTTTTTGCTGATTGTTTTTTTTTTTTGTTAATGGGGTTCCCCCTGACTCCCAAACTTACCCACCCTTTTTACACCCAAAATCCCTAAACACACAACACATACATTTACAATACATTTTTTAAAACAAATTGCCAAAAACAACCGGGATGAAAACACAGCAGTGTAAGCGGGCTCTGCTGCGATGAAAACTCGGTGACTGGAAAATTGTGACATGCATTTTTATATTGACTTATAATTGTATTCGTGTTATTTCGGATATGCATGCCGAAAAGACCCGAAATGGAATTATCGTAAGAGGTATACAGTATTATGCCTAAGCTGTGCTTTATCTCGACCCAGTTCTAGTCGAATACTGTGCAAGGAGTCAGTCTTAACGTCGGCCGCCACATCCTGCCTTCCAGTTTATTGAAACCAAAAAAATGATGGGTGGAAGGTTTTGAGTGAATCTGAACCACTGGCACTGCTCTGGGGTTGCTTGTGTTTCCGTGCAGACGGGACATGGCCTAACAGGGCTGCTCCTATTGGTGGAAGTACCTGACTGATTTGTATATGGCTGGACTGCTTTTGCAATGGCCCAGACGGGCTAAAAAACGCTGGTGTGGAAGGCTGCCCAGAGCAATGCCAGTGGTCAGATTAATTCTAAACCTTCCACCCATCACTTTTGTGGTTCCAGTTTGAGCCAGTCCCACATGACATGGTTAATGAAAAAAAACCAATATCCCCCCAGCTAGCCCTTTCCCCACTGCCAGTGCATGATCACCCTGCTGTGTATGGGCAGGTAATGGCACGTGGTCAGTGCCTGGCAAAGGCCTATCTCATGCCAACATAAAAGCCAAACTGTTGGCTTTGCCAGTGCACGGTCTACCTCCCCCCCCCCCCCCCCCCCCTTTAAGCTCCCAAGTCCACATTTTGTCAGGGAAGTGTCTCTAGCTTGCAATTCTCACACTTTGTCCAAAGTGGTGACGAAATTTTGTTTCACAAAGAAATGATAATTTTTGGGACATGTCAACCTCCCAAAAGCTGAGCAGAGCAGTTACAATACAAGGTACTTTATTGGCACAAAAAGTAAGAGAAATGTTGCACAACTTTCATGTGATGGAATATTTAAAATGTTGCATTCTCCTCATTAGCGTTGTTTTTGTTTGTCAGCTTTTATTTCTAAAAGTTCATATTGCTGTTTGAACTTTGGGCCTCATCACTAGTTGGGTGGTGTGGTAAAAATTATGTGGCAATAGCCTTACCGCCACATTACCGCATCGCCTAACCACGAGTTTGGGGAAAGTTGGAGGAATCACCTCCAGCACTCAGCTGGAGCTGAATGCACTGACTTTCCATCAATTTTCGGGGCAACTACCGCAACGCAATTACTGCAGCAGTAATTGCGCCGAAAAAGCCCCATTGAGTCCCATCGACTCAGAGAAATGGGGACTTACACTGCCACTGACACTTGTAATCCAGCAGTAATACTACCGGACTCAGTGGTGGGAACGGTAATTGCATTGGGCGGTATTCCAGCTGATTTACCGGAGGGATACCGCCCACCTTGTGAGGAGGCCCCTTGTCTTCTATGGTGCCATGTATAGGCATATTCTGCTCATTCTAATGGTTGTCACAGGATGATGCAGAGCTGTTCTTGTTCTGTTTTACTTAAAACGACTTCTGCATTCCTGTAAAATGTGAGGAAATAAGAGTCCTTAATTACTTTGGATGCAGGCCAGTGCAGGAGGAAGTTGCTCTCATTTTCTTCTTCTACGAAGTCACATTGCTGATAAGTTCCGTCCCCCCTGCTGGGCATCCAGTTTGAACTGTGTCAGGCCAGTCTCCATCTCCAGCTTCTGCTCACTCTGTATTTGTTTATTACTCTACAACTTTAAAACGTTACCCCAGTGATCTGAGGCATTCTAGCTTTCTCTGTCCCAGTTCTGCTTTCTGTTTCATCGACTATTGCTCCTTTAGGGCTTTTATTTTTAAGACCTTAGCCATTTTCTCCTCTTATGTATGGATTTCCTATGCTGGGAATATGTGGGTTCCAGCAGCAGTAAGATGGCACTTGTGCAATATATGGCTACATGTGATTTTAACGAATCACAAAACAAATGATTTTTTTAACGAACCAAAAATATCTATTAAATAAAATAATGCATTTCTTTATTTGTTTATGGGGGGGCTTCCCCCAAAACCCCTTTTTTTGTATTCATACTTTTTGCCCACCCATAAAACTACTATTCCCATTCCCAACTACATATATACAGTTTTAAACATTCCGTTACTTTTTTTTCTTAGATGTTTTAGGTTTGTTTAGGTTTCGTTGTTTTGTATTCGTTAAAATTACTGCATACCCACTATATTGTTCAAGGGCTTGTTTCGAGGGTTCTATGGTTTGGTCTGCAGCTCTTGGTAGTGGAGGGACGTTTGGGCTACTGTTCTTGATCTGGCACCGGAATGTAAAAATGAATTTTTCGGATGTTGAGCAGCTAAGGTAACCACTTCCAGCTGCACCATGGGGAGTATATTGATATGGGTAAGGCAGTCCCCCCCATGGTGCTGCTCCCTATCAATGATCCATTTCAACACGCTCTTCTTGGGAGAGCTTTACTACACCACCACCCCTAGGAGCTGTCTCTCTCCCCCTCCCTCTCTGTTCTTCCTCCTGCTCCCCCACCTCTATAGCTCTCTCTCAGAACCCGTCCAGAATGCACACTGAATGAAGGATGTAGATACTTCACACATTTCATGAGTATTCAAAAAGTATGTCTTTGGCAGCTATAGATGTGGAATAGAAAATGTTCCAATTTGCTATGGCTGCCAATCTAACCCAAACATATTTCTGTATTTTACACTGTACATTTCTCACTCCTTCAAGAATTATAAAAATCCATATTGATTCATCCAGTAATTGCTGGTCATGTCATAACTCCAATGCAGATTTCATTCATTTGATTTATAATTGAAAATTTGTACAATAGTTCTGGACAAATATGGCTATGCATGCAAAAGATTTTTCATTTTATAGAGTTGCTATCACTTTGTAATATCATAATTGGACCAATTGTTAACCCATACCTTAAAATAATTGACTCGCCATGCTTATTTAAACTATAATTTTAATTGCATTTCACATTATTTCGTTGAATTGGAAGGACTTTTCCAAACTGTTGTTTTCTGCTTGGTGGATTTTCATATGCTCTATTCACCACATTGAAAAATATCATGCCTTTTCCTCTAATACCTTGCACAAGTTTGATAAAAAAAAATTGAATGCTTTTATTGCATACCTCAACAATGTTGAATAATATTACTATGACTTTTTTGCTATCATGTACCCCTCCTTCATCTATCCTATTGTGTCTGTCCAGTTTATCACCCGTTTTCGTCAAATTTAAATATTGATACATTACTTATTAATTGTCCTTATTTTTCTTTTATATTAGTAATTATTAACTCAAGAAGGGAATAGTTTCTTACCTGTAACTCCATTTCTCCAGCATTGGTATCTTTCATGGATTCACATGCTTAGAATATTCCCCGTCGTCAGGCTGGTAATCCCCGGTACATTATATAGACCCTTTCCCATAGGAAAACTTTTTCAACGCTTATGCGTCCTATCCACCTCGTTTTGTATCATGCGTGCCCGCGGCGTCAGGACGCCATGATATAAATACAGGCCCTGCCCCCGCGCTCCCTCAGATTTCGGCCCCCAAAGTAGTGGGGGAACCGATTTGCATGTCCAGGGGAGGCAGGAGGGCGCATGTGAATCCATGAAAGATACCAATGCTGGAGAAATGGAGTTACAGGTAAGAAACTATTCCCTTCTCCAGCATTGGATCTTTCATGGATTCACATGCTTAGAATAGATTACATAGCAGTACCATCCCGAAAAGAGGAGGTGTGCATGCAAACCCACATACTTTCCTCACAATGTCCGTTCCCTATGGTCATGTACACATCAGTAATTGTTAAAATAGAAAACGAACAATATTCCATCATAATTGCAACAAGATCCAACCCCTCAACCGGGGCTTACCTTATTGGAATAGGTGCCGAAGCACCGCCTGTCCCATCCGTGTATCTTCAGCATGTTGTTGCGACAGGCAGTAGTGGCGGGTAAAAGTGTGAGTAGCCGCCCAGGTAGCCGCCATGCAGATGTCCCCCAGAGGGACTCCAGACCACAGAGCGGTCGACGATGCCGCCGCTCTAGTTGAATGAGCTCTTGGTCGTCGTAGAAGAGGTTTTCCTGCCTTGAGATGGCAGTACGAAATGGTAGACGAAACCCATCTCGACAGTCCTTGTTTTGAAATGGCTTTGCCTTTAGCACCCAACCCATAGGCCACGAACAACTGTCTAGTTTCTCTGAAAGGTTGCGTGCGATGAAGATAGAACTTGAGGGACCTTTTTACGTCCAGTGTGTGTAACGTGCGCTCCGCTCCCGAGCATGGCTCTGGAAAAAACATAGGTAAGACAATAGAGGAGTGTTTATGGAACACTGACAGAGCTTTAGGTATGAACTGTGGGTTAGTGGCTAGGACCACCTTGTTTTTGAAAAAACGTAAGTATGGAGGGTCTACCATTAGAGATTGGATTTCTGAAATACGTCGTGCCGAGGTGATGGCCACCAGGAAGGCCAACTTCCACGACAAAAACTTTAGAGAGGATGATGACATTGGCTCAAAAGGAGGTTTCATAAGAGACGCTAACACTAGATTTAGGCTCCACGCCGGAGGAAATTTCTTCTCTGGAGGAAAACTCCGAAACAGGCCCTTAAGGAAGTGCTTGATCAGGCGGTCGCTGAATAATGGTGTAGAATGTCGTTGACGTGTAAACCTGGAAATGGCGGCCAGGTGTACTTTTATCGACGATACCGATAGGCCCTTTCGAGCTAAGAACAGCAAGTATGGAAGGAGCTGTTCCGGCTTAATGGACTGCGGAACCAAACCTGGTTGATCCGCACACCACTGACAGAACCTCCTCCATTTGTACGAGTATGAGGTGTTTGTGGAAGGTGCTCTTGCCGCTTGTAGAATACGCCGACATTCCTCCGGAATCGTTAGCTGACCAAATTCGGCGAAGTCAGGAGCCAGGCCATCAATTTGAGGCTGTCCGGGTCGTGATGCCAAACCACACCCTCCTGTCGAGACAGAAGGTTGGGGGTCTTCTGGAACCTCATCGGTTCCGCCGCCGCTAGGTGCAGCAGGTCCGAAAACCACACCTGTCTGGCCCAGTACGGGGCCACCAGAATCACCCGACATGGGTACTTGAGGATCCATTGCAACGTCCTCCGGATAAGGGGAAATGGAGGGAATGCGTACAGGAATATGTTCGACCATGGGAAGGAGAACGCATCCCCCAGAGAGCCCTGCTGAGGCCATCTGCTTGCATACTGCAGGCATTTCCTGTTGTCCCTCGTTGCGAATAGGTCGATGGATGGATGTCCCCACTTTTCGAATACATGATGTAGTTGCTGGTCGTTCAGCACCCATTCGTGAACATCGTTCAGTTCTCTGCTGAGGGCATCGGCCTCCACATTTCTCACACCCGGCAGGTGGAACGCCAAGATTTGCATGTTGTGTTACAGTGCCCAATGCCAGATTTTTTGCGCCTCCGTCGACAGGGACCTGGACCGTGTCCCCCCTTGCTTCCTCAAGTAAAACATTGTAGTTGTGTTGTCCGTCATGACGCGCACCACCGAGTTCCTCAACTGAGGAAGGAAGGATTTTAAAGCCCATCGCACTGCTCTCAGTTCCAGCAGGTTGATATGCAGGGAGGACTCCTGTAACGACCACCGGCCTTGTACCTGTAACGTATCCAGATGAGCACCCCATCCGCTGAACGATGCATCCGTCACCACCGTCTTCTGGAACTCCGGTTCCACCAGGGGCATTCCTTTCGTAAGATGGGACGAAACTTTCCACCAGCCTAGTGCTTGTACTAGTTGCTCGTCGACGACCAGTCTGTCGGACCATTGACCTTGGCTCTGCGCCCAACGGTCCGCTAGAAATTCCTGACAAGGCCTCATAAACAGACGGCAGTTGTTTATCAACGGAATGCAGGATGACATCGTCCCTAGCAGGGACATGTATTTGCGCACAGATACCCTGGTACCGCAGTGCCATTTCGACGCCTTGCTTTGTAATTTTTGTATTCTCTCGCTGGATGGTCGTACAAGGTTTGTGTGTGTATGAAACTCCGCTCCTAGAAAAACCAAGGTCCTCGAAGGCTCTACGGAGGATTTGCTGAAGTTTATCGAGAAGCCCAGTTTTTGTAGGAGGGACAACGTGGCCCCCAGACTGTTTCGTGTTTGTTCCATGGACGAACCTCTGACCAGCCAGTCGTCTAGATAGGGATAGACATGGTGGCCTTCCTTTCTTAAATGGGCCGCTATAGGGGCCAGACACTTGGTGAACGTCCTGGGGGAGGACTTGAGACCGAACGGGAGGACCTTGAACTGGAAATGCTTTCGCCCGACTACGAACCTTAAATATCTTCTGTGCCCTGGACGTATCGGGATGTGAAAATAGGCGTCTTGAAGGTCCAGAGACGACAGATAATCCCTGGGTTGCACTGACCTGATAACCTCCTGGAGCTTCAGCATTTTAAATTTTAAGCTCTTTAGCCATCTGTTGAGTACCCTCAGGTCGAGAATGGGCCTCCATTTTCCGTTTGGCTTCTTGACAACAAAGAACCGGGAATAAACCCCTCTTCCTTCCTGTGCCACCGGAACCCTTTCTACCGCTCCTTTTTGCAGCATAAGCTCCACCTCTTGTCGTAGGACTCAAGGTGGGGCTGGGCCGACAACACTGGCGGAAGATGTGGAGGCTTGTTTTTGAATTGCAGCGCATGCCCTCTGCGAATCGTGTCCAGAACCCATCGATCTGTGGTGATGCATTTCCATTGGTCGAAGTGATGAGAGACTCGGCCCCCCAGGACGTTCCGAAGGCCGTCATTGATTGTTGGTTTGCTTGTCCTTCGTCGACGAGGACCCCGCGCCGTGTCTTCTGGAGGCTTGATAGTCTCTGCCTCTACGTGCCGACTGGGATGCACGTCTGAAACCTTGTGAAGAGTACGAGGGCCTGTTAAATCCACGGTCCCTAGAGGCTCCAAAGTGGGAGTTTCCAGAAGCACCCCTGAAGGGGCGAAAAGAGCGAAAACTTCTACCTGTCTGGAGGGCGCCGAGAGACCTGGCAGTATCCGTGTCCTCCTTCATCCCCTTCAAGGCTTCATCTACCTTTTCTCCGAACAGATGTTCCCCTTCACATGGCATGTCAAAGACTTTGTATTGGACTTCCGGACGGAAAGTAGTACATTTGAGCCACGCTTGTCGACGAAGTACTACGCCATGATTGATCTGTTTGAAACCAGACTCTGCTAGATCAACTGCAATATTGATTGCGTGGTTCGAAGCCTCTTCGCCATCTCGTACAAGTAACATGGCTGCTTTTCGGTGTTCTTCTGGCAGATGTTCTAGGATAGGGGCTAGCTTGTGCCACATTTCTCCATCGTATCGTGATACGATAGCTAAGGAATTGGCTGCCCTTACCGTCGTCGCGCCTACTGAGAGCACCTTTTTTCCAAAGGCGTCCTGCCTCCTGGCCTCGCTTTCTGGTGGGGTCGAACATTTTTGCTGCACTCTGGCCTTCCTAGCCGCTGCCGCCGACACCACGGAGTCTGACAGAGGTTGTGATGTTAGACATTTTGGAGTGGACTCCGGAGCCTTAAACTTTTTCTCTATACGCCCCTTGATAGCCGGCTCCGAGAACGGATGGCGCATCGTCTTGAGGCCTTCTTGCCACACGTGGTCCAGAATTGGGATGGCAAATACCGATTTCCTCCTTTGACCCATATGATCAAAGAGAAAACAGTCTTTCTTTTGCTCCTCAGGAATCAAGCCGAACTCGGAACACGCCTTTCCCATCATTGCGTGGAAAGCTCCCACATCATCCGGAGGAGAAGGTTGTGTCTGGCTCCTCGTAGACTCTACCTCCACATCTGAGTTCCATGTTGGGTCTCTCGACGGTGACAGGGAAATGTCTGACCCTGAGTCACCCTGGACAGAATCGGAATCCGATAGCTCCCCCTCCTCCTGTGCTCGAGGACGATCCTTCGCCACCTGGGAGGCCGATGGGCTTTTGGTCGTCGAGCGGGCTGTTCGAGCTTGTTCGTCGACGGAAGGTACAGAAAATAGCGACGATGAGGTCCCAGGTTGAGGGATCTGCGTATCCAAACGCTGTAGGAGCTTCTGCAGAGTATTAAGCACATCCAGAGACAAGACCGTCTGGGGGGTCAGCAACGTCGATGATAGAGGGACCACCCCCCCGCTCGGCGTCGTCGCCGTAAGCCCAATTCTGACGGCTGTAAAACCATGTCACATTCCCCTTCCGCCGACAAGGCCGTGTCCGGCTGCAGTAAGACTTCAGGGGGGACCGGGTCATAGACCTCTGGTTGCCATGCCATAGACTGAGTCGCCGTCGACGAGGGAATCCCCACCGCTGCAGCCTGAACGGTAATGGGCATCGTCAACGACACTTGTGTCGACGAGCAAGTAGCCGGCGTCGAGACTTTAGACTTCGAAACCGATTTCGATGCCGATTTCCCGGCTGAAGACTCTCGACTCACGGAAGACCTATGACGGTCCCCTGAGGAGGATTTTGACTTCGCTTGCCTCTCCGTCTTAGATGATGAGGAGGAGGAGGACTTTTTGTGTGATGCGGAAGACCCTGCATGCTTCCCCGCATGCTTGTCCACAGGGAGGTTGTCAACCGGCCGTACCTTCTTCGAGGGGGGTTCCGACTTGCCCCTGGAGGCCGTTGAGCCAACTTCTGATGCCGGATAGGCACCCGCTCCATCGTTAAGCCAGTCGACCAGCCTTCTTTTCCTGTCCGTAAGGGTTTTTTGGGAGAAACCCTGGCATATCTCGCACGTATCCGCCGTGTGGTGTGTGTGGAGACAGTAGATATAATCCATATGGGCACCACCTTCATAGACTTTTTTGAGTCCACATGTCGCACAAGGGCGAAATAACGCTTTTCCGGACATGATTCTCCAGAGTATAACTTCGCCGATGCGAAAGAAAAAACAACCTAATTTCCACTAGTAGTAACCACGAGGATCCCACTACTTTGAAAGACGGTTGAAATCTGAGGGAGCGCGGGGGCGGGGCCTGTATTTATATCATGGCGTCCTGACGCCGCGGGCACGCATGATACAAAACGAGGTGGATAGGACGCATAAGCGTCGAAAAAGTTTTCCTATGGGAAAGGGTCTATATAATGTACCGGGGATTCCCAGCCTGACGACAGAGAATATTCCAAGCATGTGAATCCATGAAAGATCCAATGCTGGAGAATAATTGTTCTATATCTGTATAAGCGATATAGGTTATGTATCTTCATGCTATATTTACACCGTTCTTGCAGTTTTCCGAATAGAAATGTATTAAACATGAATAAATAAATACTGTAGGTCTTTTATGTAGCATGAGTAAATTCATTAAGGATCCTTACCTCACCATTCAATCGTAGAGAAAGAGTTTAAGACAAACATACAAAAACAAAGAGAATAAATCTGCACAGCAATTAGAAGGTAAACACCAGGTAATGGGCACATGAAATGTCAATGAACACCAAGACAAGACCCCCACAAGAAGGGTCTACCGAACACAGTTTAAAAAACCCAACAACAAGGTTACATTAAAACCTGACACATTTGCCACTCACAATCTCATTCCCAGCACTGTATGTTCTGAAATAATCGCTGTCCAGACTAGGTGAGACCACATCCCCATTTCACAGAGCATTATACTTAGTGAACCCACACACAGAAGACGGAAGCCCACTGTTACCAGAGTGTGACCCCAGTATCGCTCAGCTATCCAACCTCTTGGCCTTGGTGGTACCAATCAACTTCGAGGATCAGGTCAGAGTGTAGGCCTTTTGCTGCACTGATGCGGATGTTTACTGCAGTTGTGCGCATTTGCCTTTTATTTTGATACCGTTGCGGAGCACTCAGAAGACACTTGACGGGAGTAGGTTAACGTTCTTGAGGCCTCTGTGGTGAGTCCCAATATGGAGGCATTGCCTGACCACTGAGATAAACTAGTCGAAGCAGAATTAATGAAATAAGCGTGGGGTGGGATGGCGATATGGGTCTGATGCAGGGCTCAAGTTGAGGGAACATGAGGATGGACGGAGTCCCAACACTTTTTACAGAGAGCACACCTTGATATGCTAATTTTTGGTGACGCCACATTTAATTGGTACGTTAATGAGGCCCTCACTTTATTTTTCGGACTTGACCCCTGGAATGATGCACATGCCCTTAGTCCCGTTTATTAGCTGGGTATGATGTCGCAAGTGGCATCATCACGCTCCAACGTTGCCACGTTAAACGTAACATCCTTCCCCTTGTAAATAAGATGGCAAAATACATTAACCATATTGACTATAGATGCACATTGCGCAATACAAATAAATAAATAAATAAATAAAATTGTTTCATGTGTCCATGAGATAGTCCTGGAAAAGTTGAGTAATTCCTACCTGCCTTGGGTACCACTGAATCTTCTGGTATGGGTCCTCGATGTGATATCCACTGTGACTGGTTCTTGAGGTTGAAGATTTAATGAAGGTTGATTCAGCTGTCTTTGTCCAAGTCTACCTGGCTTTTAGTTGGTGCCACGTCATCCACCTCTTCCTCAGTGTGCACCGTCATGATGTCTTGTGGCCATTGACAGTCGTCTTTGTTCTTTCCATCATGTCTTTTGGAAGACGCTGCACTTCCTTGTTAAGGACTGCTCCCCTCGGCGTGCTGTCGCCATTGACCATTTTTGTGAATAGCCATGGCTTCACCACAAATGGCAGACTCAACTTGTGCATGGGCTTTCTATTGCACACTATTAAGGTACTGTCCCTCTAACGAGGAAACCCATTAATGAGTCAGTGAGGGTCATACCTGGATGCTAAAGGGGTTGTTTGGTATTCCCCCTGGAACTGGTATAGTACCCTGCCCATGCTTTATCCATGGGCTATTTGAAATATTTTATTTCGCGTCCTCATGAACCGCTGTGCTTCACCATTTGCCTTGAGACATACCTTCAGTAATTGTTCTGTATGTGATGCTTAGTGATTCTACAAAATCCTTGAATTCTTGACCTAGGAACGGAGGCCCATTGCCAGACTGTATGCCATGTGTGGCAAATATCTTCCCTAGTATTAGGATTAGCACTACAGCAGCAGCGGATGGTTGAAGCCAATTTATGGGTATCTTGAGCACATGTCGATCACCATCAAGAAATTTCTATCCGACAGAATTGTGCCAAAATCCATAATGACGTGAGTGTAGGGCATTGAGCTTCGTTGTTGAGTTTCTATTGCAGGGGATCTCATTGTCTTCTAGATACTACAGGCAACCTTTAAGGATGTGTTCCACTTTTGCTCTAGGGTATGGGGACCACACTTGCTCTCTAAGGTGGACTTGTATCTTTGCCAGAACTTGGAGACCCTTATGTGCCAGAGTGATAATTTTGTTGATGAGAGGTGAGGATATTGCTATTCAGGAGTTTCTCAATAGAAGGTCCTCGGGGAGCACATCAGCACATGAAGTATCCTCCACATGCTTTGTATGGTTACCTTGGCCACTGGGGTGCAGCTCCTTCCTGTCTGTAGACGGATTGTTCTTGAGACCAACTGAAAACATTCATCCTGTAAGGCGATTCGGACCAACACTTCGAAGGTCAGTGACCCTGGAACTACTGTCGACACAAGAAGTATGTGATCATGAGTACTTAATGGACTTGACTGTCGCACTGTTCTTGAAGATGCCATGACAGACAATACACTGGGATACTGGCCCCAGGTAGTAACCACTTCTCTGATTTCACCACGGGGTGAGGTGCAGTACTTGATATATGGATAAGTACTTTATAATCATCTATTACTACCACCAGTTGTCCATATGATAATGATGGCAGCCATAGAGAACGGCCTTTGCTTCTCATTCTATTTGCAAGTATCTTGGCTCAGTTGCCAACAGGGCCCAACTGGCATATGCGATGGGTAGTGCCACTCCTTTCGCGTCCGGCTGTCTAAGGACGGACTCCATGCTAACATCGACTACCAGTTCTATATCGCGTTAGGTCAAACACAATAGTTGTCTCTGCATGAGCCCCTTTTTTAAAATCCAGAAATGATGTCTATTCCAATGCTGTCCATTTCCATACTGTCTTTTTTGTGAGGTTTCAAAGTGGCAGTAACACATTTTTGATGACCATGCAAGAAAAGCTTCTCACTTCCGATGGGTTGGGGGGCACTGCAGCCAGATGCACATTTACCTTCGAGGGTCTGAAGATAGGTCTGAAGTTTAAACAAATTATTCAAAGTCTATTTTGGTCTGTAGAAATATACATGTGGACTTCTCAGTGGGAGTCCTTGTGATTGGTGTCTTTGTAGCATATGGACCTGTCTTCTGAATAGGCCTACATTCGGATATCCTCACTTATAGGCATCACTTCTGGTAGGTCTGATAGCAGTCTTGGCTAGATGATGATGGATGATGGAAAGAACAAAGACGACTGTCAATGGCCACAAGACATCATGACGGTGCACACTGAGGAAGAGGTGGATGACGTGGCACCAACTAAAAGCCAGGTAGACCTTGGACAAAGACAGCTGAATCAACCTTCATTAAATCTTCAACCTCAAGAACAACGTGTTGCAACACCTCCATGGCTAAGGACATCCTGAAGCTCAGCCCTTTGTACTGATACAGCCCTTGATATCTATACAACCTTGCTCTATACCTTGGTGCAGCTTGAAGCATTACCCGATGAGATCTAGCATTCGGATCCAATTTTGAAAAAAATGTTGCACCTTGCAGGTCAGCTACATTTCATCTATTGTGGGCATGAGATGTCATTCTCGTTTAATTGCTTTATTCAGCAAATGCATGTCCAGATATATCCATACTGATTTAGGCTTCCTCGGACTGATAGCAATCTTGACATCTCTCCAAATGCAAAGTTGACCACTTCAAGCTCCTCGGCTTTGCCACAGCGAAGCAGTGTGTCCTTGCTAATTGTTGTAACAAATAAACAAGCTTTTGCCATTTTTGTTTGTCCCTTCCATGGGTACGCACCCTCCAGAAGTGAAGATTCAGGCTTTAGTTGGTTAGTCGGGTTGTCGTGGGTGCAGAATTTTGAAGTGGGTATCAACTATGATGTTTATCATCACCCGATATCAATCATTACAGCCGTACGTGTGTCTAATATCTTATCATGCACCATGGTGGTGTGGGCTTTCTGTATCTTGGTTCCAGGACTACAAACATTCAGAACACCTCTTCGTCTCTTTCTAGCACATCCCTTTCCTCTGGTCTTAATACAATTTCCATCTGAGCTATTCAACTTCATGGTTGAGATCTTTATGGCTTTCCATGATGATGCTGTGGAAGGTCTTGGAATCTACAGACCATCAAAGTAATTTTAAATGCTATATCTCCAATAAATTTGGCCTTTTGCTATGCATTGCCCCGTTTGTGTCTGTGCCCCTCCACATGAGTAGCAGAACCTCTGAACTTCAAGCTTGGTGTTACAGGGATATCGTCAACCTGTGCACGCTCTCGTTCTCAGCTCAAACTTCACAATAGCATGAATTTCCCGCATTTTGAAATTCTTCCAGACTATTCTTCCAGGCTATGCTCATGTGCAATGACCGGTTGTAAGCTAGTTAGTGGGAACTACAAAGCTTCAGAAATGACTGCAGGGATATTCCCGGTTCTCTCAAAATCTGTCTTCTCATTTTGGAGTATACGCAGCCCTGTAGGATTTAGGCACAGACAATGCACTCATCTGCCAACACACACATCTGGCAAACCCATCATGCACCAACCTGCCATATACTAGCAACCCAAAAGTTCCCAGTTATTCACATCTCTTCTGCACCGGAAGTATATTTAAGTAACATTGTTAAAAGAGACCTAAACTGCCATAAAGATATTCTAAGATAGGAGTGCAAGGTGATTGCATCTTTTTGATATTTACTAGCAACCCATCAGCTTGCTTGCTTCGAAAGTTCTAATAGCGCTTTAAATAGGCACGGTGTTGGAGAAGCAGCAAAATGGAAACAATTCTTGCGTAAGGTGGTCCATAACTGTAACTTCCTTCTAACAGGATCAACAAGAACACAATCAATAACCCAGTAATGCCTGCTTGGGCCCTCACACCCTCACACCTGAAAACCCCTTCCTTTCTCCCATCACCTAGTCTCAAAAAGACACTGTGCCTCATTTCAAGATTGGTGCTATTGGGGGGCGCTGTTGCGCTGGCATGAAAATGGCCGCTTGAACAAGCAGCTCTGCTAAGGGGAGAATCCTATGCTTTATTTGCACTGAATGGGTACAGCCTTTATGCCTGGAAAGCTTTGTGCCGAAACCTGCCAAGCTGCGGTGTGTCCAGCCTAATTTCTACAGCTCGGGGACGAGCCGTCACCGAATAAATACCCCACTAAGTCTTGCAGCTTGAACTCCTGTCAGCGCCCCGCCCCGCACTTCCACAGCGGGTGGCTGCTTTCTGACTCAAGCAGCAGGGTATCAGGGGCCGATTGGGGGAGGGGCAAGCACCGGCAGTGGAACCGTGCTCTGGACTGCGGCTCCCCAGAGCATCTGGACCGCAGGGGCCGCAATACCAGCCTCTTCGCCTCACACAGCGTCATCACTCCTGAAGAACCAGCAGCATCCCTATCGGACGCAATTTGCATCAAAACGTTCCCGCCGCAGCCCGCCCTCTCTGGACCGGAGCCCAGAGAAGTGCAGATATTGCTTTCTGGCCACGCAAATATCCCAGCCGAGTCTACTGTTACATACCCAGCAGCCCGGGACCCTCCACACTGCTTCTGCCTCGTTTCCGAGGTGCACCAGTGATACACAATATTGCCGGAGCGGGGACAGACTACGCAGCCCACCTACACGTGCAACCCCGGGACATGGGGGCGCCCTTGGCACCCTGATGCTGGTGACTCTCCGGTCAATATTTACCAGACTCCACAGCTATGCACCGAATCCTGGAGCCGACTGACAATCATATATCCACTCGGCTTGCCTGCAACTCTTGATTTTTCTCTGATCCGCCCGGGACTACGTGAATGACTCCACCATTATTGTATTGCCGCCCTAGACCTTCTGGATAAACCTTTCCACCCATAAGTACCCAAGCACACCCACCACCTGCTGGCCTTTCCCAACGCATGGCACCAGCTGGTACTGCACATCCCCCCCAGCTCAAAAGCCTTCACGTGCAGAGCGGCGCAGGGTGCTACCTGGCACCAAGAGACCTCTGCCTGTCCATCGGAACCCTCGAAGCTCGGATGGGACCTTCCCCTGCTGGGTCCCGCTTTCACTCACCAGGTTACTGGGGCGGCATGGTTACGCCCCGACGGAAGGACACAGAGGACTACTGCACCAACCCCTCACTACCTCACAAGGTACGAGACCTCCTTGATTGCATTCTTGCCAGCGGAGCCAGTGCACCTGCCATCTGCCCTGTCATGTTGCAGATTCTAGGACCGTTAAACGGTAATTATATAGTGCCTCCTTAGTA
The DNA here is from genome assembly GCF_040938575.1 of Ambystoma mexicanum. Lineage (NCBI taxonomy): Eukaryota > Metazoa > Chordata > Amphibia > Caudata > Ambystomatidae > Ambystoma > Ambystoma mexicanum. The sequence goes on from NC_090934.1 coordinate 101,013,128, forward strand.
TTTATATTGGCCTATGACCAATCGCTTTACACGGAAAACCGCGTCGCAAAGTCCCGATTTTTGAGTTCGCTTGAGTTAGAACCATTTTAAGATTCATCCGCCATTTTGATTTCTACTTGTGTGTTCTGCGTTCTAAAATGGTGGACTATGTTTTCAGCTTGCAACCAAGTCTCCTGACCTTTGAGATATGTTAATGTTTAGGCTGTCCGAGAGCCGACTGTTTAGACTAAGTAAAGAGACCTTGCGCTCCATATGAACTGTCATCTAAGTATGGTCTGCGCACACAAGCCTCATCCTTGTATAAACTTTGGGAAAATGAAGAACAAACCTTGAGCGTATGCTTTAGCTGAACTACATTGTGAAGAAACTTGGAATAAGGCTTAGCGTGGGGTCCGAGAACATACATCACCATTGTGCCTTCATGAAAATGCAAACCTATGTAATCCTTTGCATAATATTGTATAAACTGTATGTGAACTAGGCAGGAACTCAAGGCCACAACTGATTAACATGTAGAGAGGCTGGACAATATTACATGCAATTGTACAAAAGTACGAATGTTTCAATGTCCAGCACTCTCTCAGCTCGCTCTTTCAGGCTGGTACACATTGCGGCGTGTTGGGAGCCCGATAGCTATCTGTTTCTTTGTAAACTGTACAGTAATAAAAGATCTGTGAATCTTTTTAGCCTGTGATTGGTGTGTTTCCTTTGTGGTACTCAGCCTCGATATTTCTTTGATCTTACAGGAGGGCGAAAAGGCTGGATTTTGTCACCTGCACCATAAGGCGGCCCCAGAGTGATTCCGTTCCACTGCACTTCCTGGCACCCAGGGTCTGATACGGGCAGCGCCTTCTGCCCACTGCGACACCTACTGACTTACTGAACACGCAAATGCTCTTTTTTGACCCGGATCTGCACCTGACGCCTCAGATACTATTGCATTGCCGTTCTACAGATGGGTCCCAGCTACTTCAATTACAGGTGCCGCAAGTGCCCTGAATTCCTCCTCTACCTTGAAAGCCCAGGCCACGTTATCCCTCCTGTTCACCCATGAACCCCTTACTGCTCTGAAGCCTAACACTCAATTGGGGCGGCACCACTTCTGGCAGCAGGCTTGAAAATCAAACGTATCTTTTATCGCCCAGTGCTGCCTTGACGGCTTCATAATCACCTGCCGCTCAACTGTACGTGGGGAGTCACATTCTATTCCGATCTGATAGGAGCAACCCAGCCGATAATTGTTTGTTCTCCTAACTCAGGGATACTGCCCGGCCCTGATAAATTATCCACACTCCTCTTGGTCTCCTGCTCAAGGGCTTGACTCACCTCATTCTGACCTGCTGCGACCTATCCTTACCAGCTCACTACTACAGTGATCTGCTGCTGCTGCCACACCCTGAGACAGCCTCCATTGTTTTGTATCACTAGGAGATGCGTGCTACTTTGCTCTATCACCCTCCCCCCAAAAGCACTAATTGAGCATACTTGCAGCCCACCGCATACCGTTGAACCAACGCTCCTGGACCAGATCGGTCTCCGTCAATCCCTGCATACTGCACATTCTGCCTCCATTGAGGGATGGCGGGATCATGACCAAAGGGGCGGACAAAAACAGAGCTCCATGAACAAGTTTCACAGAAACAGCGCTGAAGCCAGGTGAATCTCTACCAGAGCCGGAGGCCTCCATGTCGGCACCTCCCGAGTCCACGGAATTGCACAGAATAATGGAATACATGTGTGAAGGGTTCACTGCTCTACATTCCAAACTAGACGATATGAACTGAACCATAAACTCAATCAAAGCCCACATGGAGAAGACCGACTCTCGGGTCACGCAGCTGGAGACTAGGGTAGGGGTGGCTGAAGACATTGTTGCCCTTCGGGAAGAGGCAACTGCCCTGTCCAGGCAGGTACTAGATGTCACTAAGAAGAATGAAAACCTCGAATCGCGCTCCAGATGTAACAACCTCTGTATCATCGGGGTCCCTGAAGATAAGATTGATGGCCCCATGGAAGGCTATGTCGAACGCATCCTACTTACACTTCTGGACTCCCTGAAACTTTCCTGCAGTTCGCAATAGAGAGAGCCCACCGTGCCCGAACAGCAAAACCCAGGCCGGGCGTCTTTCGCGTCCCATAATAGCAAGAGTGCTGAAGTACCGGGATAGAGATTCTCTTCTCCGTGAGGCCAGAGCCAAGGGAGACCGCCTCCTTCAGGATACACCTTTATGCGGATTTCTCAGTGTCTGTCCAGCAGAGGGATGTTTTGTTGGAAAATTGCATGACACACGACGGGGAGCTAGAGTGGTATGTACTTGGCCTGGCACTGTTAGATTGCGATCACTGCACCTCTGGGCTGACCCCCTTGTTCTACTTGTTGGTTTAGACCACAACCTATTGTTGATAGTCTCCTGCCCAAATGGCTGACAACAATATTGTTTGTATGAGCTGGAATGTCAGGGGGCTGGGCAACCACACCAAGATGCGCAAACTACAGTTATATATTGAACGGCACAAAGTCAAACTGCTATTTCTGCAAGAAACACGCCTGCGCCAGCGGATGCAAGATGTTTGCTAAAACATGGGGCCCCTAATGCTATTACACCGAATATTCCACCCAAAACCACGCATCCATGATCCTGATACAGAAGAGTCTCAAATTTCACCTTAAAGTAACTCATGTCGATTCCCTGGGTCGCTATGTCCTACGGTTCGGCGTCCTGCAGGGCAGAGAAGTCATACTACTTAACGTATATATGGCCCAATGCTGATGAATGACTTCTACACACATCTCTCCTCCCTGCTCTCCGGGTTCCCCCTCGTCCCTATCCTCTGGGGTGGAGATTCTAATACCATTTTGGATGTAGACCTCGACATGTCGGGTTCCAGGCCCTGCCAACTTTCCAGAGTAGCCAGGTCCATCATAGAGGCGCAGGCCCAGTTGGTAGTGTCTGACGCATGGAGACTGATCCATCCCGCTTCCTGATCTTACTCCTTCTACTCCTCAGTACATGATTCACACTAACGCATAGACAGATGGCTTCTCTTGGACATACTAATCAGAACCATTACACATATGTCTATCCTTCCCAGGACGTTTTCTGACCATTCTCCAGTGACAGTCTCCTTGAGATGGAGCGCAGACAACCCAGAGTCTCGCTCATGGAGTTTGAAACCACACTCTCTACTAGATATTGCTTTCGAAACGGAGCTGGGGTCTGCTATCGATGACTTTTTCACACTGAACACTGACTCCGTTAATTTACAGGCTACTCTCTGGGAAACATTCAAAGGGGCATTGCAATTTCTAAAGAAGCAGGGATTCTTAAGGTGATCGGAGGAACATCGCCGAGGCCCAATACGCATCCTCGCAATCCCCTAGTGTCCTTTCTGATGTAGATGCAGAGCTAGATGCTTTCTGCACAAATGCGGAACGGGAGCAGAAGATTCTTGACAACCCCATGCTGCACGGAGATATGGGGAAGGCGAGCGCCCGGGTCCCGTCTTGGCCAGACTGCTTCGTCAGGAGACTGGTACAGCTCATATTTCGGCCATTGAGAGGGCTGTTGGCACCCTGGCCTTGACATGCAGCAATGTCAATGCGGAATTCCGTTCATTTTTTATGAAACACTTTATTCCAACGCGGACAACCTCCCCTTGGCCACCATTGAGGCATATCTGGCAGGCCTTCCGCTCTCTGCACTCTCCTCTGAAACGAGGGACTCCCTAGACAAACCAATTACATCCGAGGAAATATCTAAAGCAATCAACGCCCTGGCCTCTGGAAAAACCCCTGGATCCGACTGAATCCCTATCGAATTCTACAAGCGCTACAGAGTTTGCTTGGTTCTCCAACTGTCTGCCTTGTGGGAGGAACCCTGTGAGCTCAGTATTCCCCCCCCCCCCTCTTCGAGAGGCTATAATATCGGTATTACTTAAGCCAGGCAAACCTCCCACACAATGTGGCTCATAATGCCCCCTATCTCTTATCAACTGCGATGTTAAGATCTATGCCAATGTGCTGGCCTTGAGATTGGCCCCATTTATGTGATATATAATTCACTCGGACCAATCAGGGTTTATTCCAGGGTTTTCTACCTCTTTCAATTTGCGCCGCCTGTTTAACATTCTTGCCCGGATAGACCCGAATATACAGGCGGTCGCGCCTACTCTTGATATGCAGAACGCGTTTGAATCTGTCTCCTGGGCCTATCTCTAGCGGGTTCTTGAAAGAAGTAACTTCGGCTCTGGCTTTCGGGCTTTGGGCAGACTTCTGTACTCCTCTCCCGTTGCTAGGGTCCGCACTGAGGACTATTGTTCAGCCCTATTTCAAATTGTCAGGGGCACAATGCAGGGATGCCCCTTTTCACCCTTAATATTTGCTATTGCCATCGAGCCCCTGGCTGACAGGATACACCAAATGCATGCACATAGAGGCCTGAGACTATCCGGGTCCCCTGAGATCATCTCTCTATATGCCGATGATGCACTCCTCTTCATTCGCTCCCCCGAACAAAACCTAGCCCCTGTCTTAGAAGATGTCATTTTCTTTGGGGAGATATTGGGTCTCGAGGTGAACTGCTCCAAATCAACACTGTTTCCCTCAACTGAAATGACCACCCCCCCCTCAACTCCCCTAGGTTTCACATGGTCACAATCGGAGTTCACCTATCTTGGAGTAGTAGTCACACGCCATCAGAATTCTCTACACGAGGCCAACTTTGGAATGTACCTGACCAACCTTTGCCGAAAATGTACAGGCTGGTCTAACTTACCAATCTCTCTAGAGGGCACGATAGGCAGTCTCAAAATGGTTGTATTGCACCAACTTTTGTACAGGTTACTTTAATGTCCCTCTATGGCTGGGCCGCAAGTTCTTTCATGAGCTGACAACAAATCGTCAACGGTTTTCTATGGCATTCAGGTATGGTTCGATTGAAACTTGACATACTGTCCACCCCAATATCGGGAGGCGGCTTCAGAGCCCCCAACTTTGAGAGGTATTGGATAGGTGCTCAAGCACATTACGCCTCACAGTGGTTTATATCCGCAGACCCTCCACTACATACCAAATTCGAGCGCCTGGCTGTGAAAGACCACGATATCTGCTCCTTAGTCCTCCCCTCTCATTGCGTCAAATTCGAATCCCTCAACCCCATTGGCACCACAGCACTCGCCTTGAATAAGCTGTGGAAACAGACCAATACCTCGCATCCCTTTCATGGAGACTTCCCCCTCTGGAACTTCCTCCCGGAATCTTCCCTTATGGACCACACAGCAAAAAGTCTCTGGGCTGGGGCAGGTCCTGGTGTTATGCAAGATGTCTTTGATCAGGGAATCTTCATTGGATGACCGGTCTTACCGGAGTCCCTACGAGGTAGACCCTTCCATTGGCTACAACATGCAGGTCTCCAACTCTCCCTTAAGAGAAGATACCAGGATTTCCCTACAATCCCATCGGACGTCCCTATATTATCTGAAATGTTGACTTCCACATCCCTCAGGGGGAAGATCTCCAGATTGTACACGCTTCTACAGACTAAAGCTATCGCCCCCTTTACTAAACTTAGACATGCCTGGGGGGAAGATTTTGGTATTGAGATCACAGACCAACGCTGGAACCGCATGTGTGCCCGTATTCACCACGCCTCATTTAATTCCCGCTTTAAATTGATCCAATTTAAGTTACTCCATAGATGTCCCTAAACCCTGATTACACTACATCGTATGTCAAAGGACCATCCCGCCAGGTGCCCTAGATTTGGTTCGGACGATGCAGACTATATGCACATGCTGTGGTCCTGTCCTCGCCTCTCCCTGTTTTGGGAGGCAGTATGCACTACTAGGTCTAAGATTCTAGAGTGCACTATTACCCCATTCCCGCTGCTTTGTCTCTTTCACAAACTCCTTTGGTTGGGGTGTGACTCCAGGAAACAGACTGGGCTATATATGTTGCTAGCGACTCAATGTATTCTTTTACTCTGGCTTTGCCCTGGGACCCCCACACACACACAGTGGCTCCGGGCCATTACCTGGGCCTCGGATACAGAGGAGTGCTGGGCAGGCCAGCAGCAGATAATGTCTAGACCCAAAAACATTTGGACTCCCCTTCGCTCTTATATCGCTTCCTTATCTGCAGAACCCGATGTGGACGCTGGCGACCTACCCCCCACCCCCCGGTTCCCACATTCACTTGATTTAGGTATTTTATCTACTACTTTAATGTGTGTGGCTTTGGTTATTGTGCCACTTATTGGCTCATTACTGCTCTGTACAATCTCCCATCTTACTAGGTGTGTTTAAAATGTACCTCCAGACTACCTGTACTGCTCGTGTTCTTGTAATGTCAAGCATAATAAATAAAGTTTAAAAAAATGTTTGGTGGTATTTTGGCAGTAAATCTGCTAGAATATCGGCAAATGGAAATACTGTTACCACCACTGGGTCCAGCTGATTTACCACCAGATTACAAGTGGTGGTAGATGCGTAGGTCCCGATTTATTTGGAGTTCTCCAAGGCATACCCAGCCCTTCTCAACTTACCAGTGCTCTAAGGGATACAATGCCCTTCTCACTCTACCTGCACTCTAAGGGATACAGTGCCCTTCTCAACCTACCCATGCTCTAAGGGATACAATGCCCTTCTCACTGTACCTGTGCTCTAAGGGATACAGTGCCCTCTACACCCTACCTGAGCTATAAGGGATAAGGTACCCTGCTCACCCTACTTGCACTCTGAGGTATAAGGTGCCCTTTTCACCCTACCTGTATGCTAAAGGATACAGTGCCCTTCTCAACTTACCAGTGCTCTAAGGGACACAATGCCCTTCTCACCCTACCTGCGCTCTAAGGTAGACAGTGCCTTTCTCACTCTACCTGTGCTATAAAGGATACAATGCACTTCTCACCCTACTTGTGCTCTAAGGGAGACAATGTCCTTCTCACTCTACCTGTGCTCAAAAGGATACAATGCCCTTCTCACTCTACCTGTGCTCTAAAGGACACAGTGCCCGTCTCACCCTACCTGTGCTCTATGGGATACTGTGTCCTCTTCGCCATACCTGTGCCCTAAGGGATACAGTGCCCCCGACACCCTACCTGAGCTATAAGGGATAAGGTACCCTGCTCACCCTACTTGCACTCTGAGGTATAAGGTGCCCTTCTCACCCTACCTGTACGCTAAAGGATACAGTGCCCTTCTCAACTTACCAGTGCTCTAAGGGACACAATGCCCTTCTCACCCTACCTGCGCTCTAAGGTAGACAGTGCCTTTCTCACTCTACCTGTGCTATAAAGGATACAATGCACTTCTCACCCTACTTGTGCTCTAAGAGATACAGTGCCCGTCTCACCCTACCTGTGCTCTAAGGGAGACAATGTCCTTCTCACTCTACCTGTGCTCAAAAGGATACAATGCCCTTCTCACTCTACCTGTGCTCTAAAGGACACAGTGCCCGTCTCACCCTACCTGTGCTCTATGGGATACTGTGTCCTCTTCGCCATACCTGTGCCCTAAGGGATACAGTGCCCTCGACACCCTACCTGAGCTATAAGGGATAAGGTGCCCTGCTCACCCTACTTGCGCTCTAAGGGATAAGGTGGCCTTCTCACCCTACCTGCGCCCGAAGAGATACAATGTTCTCAACCTACCTGTGCCCTAATGGATACAGTGCCCATCCCACCCTATATGCGCTCTGCCCGTCTCACCCTACCTGGGCTCTAAGAGATACAGCGCCCTTCTCAACCTTCTTGTGCTTTAAGGGATACAGTGCCCGTCTCACCCTACCTTTGCTCGAAGGGATACAATGTCCTTCTCACCCTACCTGTGCCCTAAGGGATACAGTGCCCTCCGCACCCTACCTGAGATATAAGGGATAAGGTGCCCTGCTCACCCTACTTGCGCTCTAAGGGATAATGTGCCCTTCTCACCCTACCTGCACCCGAAGAGATACAATGTTCTCACCCTACCTGTGCCCTAAAGGATACAGTGCCCGTCTCACCCTACCTGCGCTCTAGGGGATACAGTGCCATTCTCACCCTAACTGTGCCCTAAGGGATACAGTGCCCGTCTCACCCTACCTACGCTCTAAGGGATACAGTGCCCGTCTCACCCTACCTGCGCTCTAGGGGATACAGTGCCATTCTCACCCTAACTGTGCTCTAAGGGATACAGTGCCCTTCTCACCCTACCTGGGCTCTAAGGGATACAGTGCCCGTCTCACCCTACCTGCGCTCTATGGGAAACTGTGACCTTCTCACACTAGATGCAATATATGGGATATGGGATACAGTGCCCTTCGCCCCTTACCTGTGCTCTAAATGATACAATGTCCGTCTCAACCTACCTGCGCTCTAAGGTAGACAGTGCCCTTCTCACCCTACTTGCGCTCGAATGTATACAGTGCCCTTCTCACCCTACCTGCCCTCTAAGGGATACAGTGACCTTCTCAATCTACATGTGATATAGGGGCTACAGTGCCCTTCTCACATGTACTCTAAGGGATACATTGCCCTTCTAATCCTACCTCCACTCTAAGGGATAGAATGTGCTTCTCACCCTACCTGCGCTCTAAGGGTTACAGTGCCCGTCTCACCATACCTGTGCTCTAAAAGATAGTACCCTTCTCCCCACATGTACTATAAAGGCTGTGGTGCCTTTTCACCACAGAATATACATAGAGCCCATCCCACTATATGCAAAGGAGTAATAACCACGTCACCCCAGCAGAACTGGTAGCCTAGGACAGGATCCCACACCAGGGAGCTTCCTTAAGGTGTCTCCATACAACTTGGGTCTTCACCTTCAGCCACCTCAAGACCTCCGATGTCCTTATGCAGTCTCCTTGGCATACTGTCAGCCTCAATGGGCTTCCAGCAATCTGCCCTCCTTCCACTCTCCAGCATAGTGATCTCCACCCTCCTGCTATACCCACACTGTCAGCTCTGAACTGTGGGCTTTATTCAGGGGCTCTTCCGAGGACTTGAGTTGAGTCCTGGTTGCTGACTGTCCCATGTTGTGTCCACCTAGTTTCCTCCCATGATTGGGGAGGCTGTATGTCAGTATTCATTTCACCATTTCGGGATGTTCACAGAGCAGTAGACTTATATAACGGCTAGGCAGAAATACCATCCTTCTCTAATGTGCCCACCTTCATTTCCAAGATCTTCAGACCTCCGCTCCCTAAGCGGGGTCCCCTTTCGTGGGTCTTCCCTGCTCGTGTCCCTCTTACACCGACCAGCAGCAACCTGTGGCACTCAGGTATGTCTGCCTCCGAGAGTGTTCTGAGCACTCTCTTCCTCACATTTGAACAGTCAATCCAACAGTGGATCTTCGCTGATGGTGTGAAGGGTTCCTGCTAGGGTAGTCTCTTCATGGGACAAGCTGTACCTACACTCCAAAGCCACCATTGCAATGCCAGTAGATCTGGGAATAGGGTAAACACTCCCCTGAACCTGTAAAAAAAGGTGCTAGAGAGGCGAGAAAATGCTTCGTGAGATATTGTGTCCCATGACGAGAGAAGGGCCTACTGGAATAGGTTAAGAATTTCAGTTGGAGCCAGAACTATTGAAGGCATTAAACACCGCTAAGGAAACCGCTCTTTACGTGAATACAGCCTGTGCACTGTTTCATATTGGACATCCACCCTCCTCCCTTGAGTAAACATATTGTTTCTGGCCTCCCTCTACCTAGGAGTTGCACCCTCCCCTCCTCCTAAGGAGCCCAAAGGATGTCTAAAGTCTGGGGGCAGGCTCTTTAAAATGTAAACATATTTTCTACTGCTTACATAGTCACCTTAATCCTTAGTTATAATAAAAAGTCCGCTTAATCCCTCTTTAGTCTGCCGCACCCCACTGACCCCGGCCCCTGCCATCTCTCTGGACATCCACCAGTTCGAAGACTACCGCCGTAGACGCAATAGATGTTCCTTCAACCATTACACTGAGAATAAAGATCTTTTTGCTAGCCCTGGACACTGGTCTCCCATGCATCACTGATCAGTCTTACCACACTAGCCATCTATCACTGGTTGGATATTCTCTTCTGTGTATGCTGCAATGTCACGTATGTCACAGCACAGCCCTAGAGATGGAGGGGGTCTGCGTTGCCACCAAGCTGTACCACCTCCAGGAAGTTTATCGCTCTGTTAAGCCCAATTTCCTAGCGACCGGCTCCTCTGGGCACTGTGACGGAGCAAGTGCAAATTCGTCACAACGAACTATGCAAGTATACTAACACAGATGGGGGGTGAGGGAAAGGAAGGAATCTCTTGACCAGATTGTGGGTCCCCCAAAGGAACCCTATGGTTGCAAGACAAATGATCCTAAGGCTTTTGAAATCGCCCGCCATGCCATCTAGAGAAGACAGCCAATACTGGAACTTCACAGGGGTGTTGCTAGATCTGGAAAAGATCCAGGGCTAGGCTAATGTCAGGACTGTCGGGACTCGGGGCTAGCTAGCATTTTGGTTGTAGCACCTGAGCTTCTATCCGGGGCTACAACCAAAAGAGCCGGGGCTATAGCCCCCTCAGCCCCCCTCCTCCCCCTAGCAATGCCTTGCTGGAAAGGCCGATCTTTAAGCACAGAGAGAGGAAGGTAACTTGGGAATCCTTTAAGCACAGAAAAAGGAAGGTAACTTGGGAATCCTTTAAGCACAGAGAGAGGAAGGTAACTTGTGAAACCTTTAAGCACAGAGAGAGAGGAAGGTAACTTGGGAATCCTTTAAGCACAGAAAGAGGAAGGTAACTTGGGAATCCTTTAAGCACAGAAAAAGGAAGGTAACTTGGGAATCCTTTAAGCACAGAGAGAGGAAGGTAACTTGTGAAACCTTTAAGCACAGAGAGAGAGGAAGGTAACTTGGGAATCCTTTAAGCACAGAAAGAGGAAGGTAACTTGGGAATCCTTTAAGCACAGAGAGAGGAAGGTAACTTGTGAATCCTTTAAGCACAGAAAAAGGAAGGTAACTTGGGAATCCTTTAAGCACAGAGAGAGGAAGGTAACTTGTGAAACCTTTAAGCTCAGAGAGAGAGGAAGGTAACTTGGGAATCCTTTAAGCACAGAAAGAGGAAGGTAACTTGGGAATCCTTTAAGCACAGAGAGAGGAAGGTAACTTGGGAATCCTTTAAGCACAGAGAGAGGAAGGTAACTTGGGAATCCTTTAAGCACAGAGAGAGGAAGGTAACTTGGGAATCCTTTAAGCACAGAGAGAGAGGAAGGTAACTTGGGAATCCTTTAAGCACAGAGAGAGGAAGGTAACTTGGGAATCCTTTAAGCACAGAGAGAGAGGAAGGTAACTTGTGAAAAATCGGGTTCCTTTTGTAAGCCCACATGATTAAAGCACCTTCGGCAGATATTGTGCAGACACATCACAGGTCTGCCTTGCCCTAAAAGGTACAGCTCCCTCGTAATTAACGAAACATATCTTTAACAAAGATCTCTGTGTATAAGGAACACTTTACCAGCATTATAGTTTGTGTTCTGCACAGAGCAGAGCTCATCAATGAATCAGGGTATGTGCAATGTCCTGAAACTAGGGAAAGTGACCAGGTGTCCCCTTCACGCCATCTAGATCTTTGACTACTTAGGTCTTGGGTTTTCCAGCAAGCAGCATCACTCCTAGATAAACCCCTTGACTGCTCAGTGATCAGCAAAGGCACGGGTATATAATGCCAAGGCGATCACAGGGCCACTCTTTGTTCTGTGAATCGGCTTTTATGCCACCCCAAATCACCACTGTAGTCGCAACAAAGTACCTAGGATTGTCCTTGGAGTGGCATACCATGCCAGGGTTATTCAGACCTCAGTCTGCTGGAAGAACATGACTGAGGGGTAGACAAGAGGAGAGGAGAACCTTAGCGAGGGAGCGATGCAGCCGGGGAAGAATGTATTGTGATGTCAGTCCGGTTAGGTGGACTACAGTCCTATAAAAGCAAGGCGGTGGATGTGTCCGAAAGCTTTGCGGTAAGTGGGCTGCGTTTGCAAAGCAGGCATCGAGAATTGCAGGTCAGTATGCAATGTTAGGTTAGATGTATGAAGGGCCCGAGTGCATGCGCGAGCAAACCTGGTGGTTTGGTGGATTATTTGCCAAGGCGTCGTGATACTTTGTACTGCAGGTTAAACTCCAGAATGTTAATTCTGTGACTGCCAAGCCTGAGCCAAGAGTGGCATGGCCAAAAATAGACGAAAGTGAATGTTGTTGGTAACAGAAGGTAAGGGAGTGACGTTGTCAAACGGGTACAGTAAAATTACAAAAGCCTAAGCACTTTGTGTCAAAAAGGTTACTGTTAAGAGGTTGTACCATGTTCCGCAGCACTATTTTAGTTCACAGCGAGACAGGGTGGTGCCTTACTTGGAAGAAGGGTATCAAAATATAGTAATGCGACGCCTTCTACAGTGAGAATATATAGCCAGTGCTCCCTATGGAAGATCTCTTAATTAAACTATCCGAAAGATAGAGGGGGATGCGCGACCAGACACGGTAGGATGCCTGCTCTTCAGTATGCAGTGACAAGACTCTGCTCTCATCTTATGCTACGACTATTACCATGAAGCTATGACACTGTATGCAAAGTTCTTTATGCCACAGTAAGGCTAACACACACAGTACTAATGTCTTTGTATTGTTCTGCCTTAGCGCCATGATGCCCCTGGGGGTGAGTTTGCGCTTTATAAGTGGTTTAATATAACATGAGCAGGGAGGGAAGCTTCCCAACCATAAGCCACCAAACACCAGTCTGGCCAAAGATCTGCTCTGAGGGCCCATGAGCCAGTCAAAGTGGAGAGAATGGCTGTGAAAGAGAAATGGCCACACAGGGAAGAGAAATGATGATGTGGGTAGCATTTGCACGGGAAACCCTTTATTAACAACATTCAGGAGGGGTATAAGAAAAGAGAATTTGGCATGTTCAGGACTGAAAAAATTAGAACTCATTTTGTTTCCCCCTATATGTTATGTTAACAACGAATATATTATACTTCAAGCCACCAGCACAGTAGCCGCAGAGCAACCTAGGCTTGACCTTGTGCAAAACATTTACGGACATGAACACCAAGCCTTACGCAGTGCCAGAGAGTCATTGGCTGGGCATGTGATAACCATGTCCAACTAAAAAAAAAAGAGAGCAAAGCCCTTCTGCTTTCCTAGGCCACAAGCCATGTTCTCAAGATGGGAAAGCTGGAAGGAAAAATGGGTCCAATTAAACAAGGGTGAGTTTTCACCCATTGCTGCCCTGCGAGCAGAACGCATGGAACGGGCTTCCTGGAGGTTCCTGAGACCTGCTTGGACTTTCATGGGGATGGCTATAGCGGAGTGTGAGGCAGGAATACCCTTGGCTGAGACGGACCTGTGGAAGTTAGTATGCATGAACCAGCCTTTGCCTATCCATCGCGATTTTGGCGGCTGTTTCTTTGTCCTGTTAAGTGAGGGCAGCGGGCACATCCTAAATCCAAACATTGGTGTGAGATGTAGTTACCAGATTATAGTTCCAGCTCGCGTGATTTTTATTCAATTACATGTGCTACCTGCCATCATATGGCTGCTTCAAGGCACTTGAACATTAGATATTAATGCAGAGCAACATAATGAACATCACACAATATAACCTGACATAACACAACCTAACCAATGAAACCATGCATCGTATAATGCATTAAAAAAAAGAGAATGGTTGGATAAATACATAATGTCAGGGAAAAGACAGCAAAACTCAGGCAGATTCAAGTTAACATGCATTTAGGTTTGGCAACAAAACACGCAGCCATATTCAGAGTTGAGCAGGCAATCTGACGATTTACCTTTACCGCCACTGGGCCCTGTGGCATTACCACGGATCTGCAAGTGGTGGGACGGTGAAGGGAGTCCCCATTCTTGGAGTCCCTTGGATTCCATGGGAATTTTGGGCGGATTTACAGCAACCGTTGGGGATTCAGTGCAGTGACTCCACCAATGTGTGGCTGTAAAGTGAAAGATTCCCCGACAGCATTTTACTGGAGATGAATCTTCTGCTTTCCTTCCAATCTGGGAATGTGGCAATGTGGCAAAAGTGGCAGTAATATCATTACCATCTAAAAGAGTGACAGTAACAGAATTACCACAAACGTTTTACCGCACCGCCGGGCCTGTAATGAGGCTCATCGATCCTAACAAACATTAGGTTGCATGCTCCACAGCTGAAAAGCATAGCAAGGTACAGGGTAGCATAACACAGTGTAGGAGGATACCGAACTTAAGTGAACGTAGTATGTTGATGCAGGGCAGAGCATAGACAAGATAACATTATGCAGCCATACAGCAGAACAAACCATCACTCAGTATACCAGACACTGTAACCAAGCAAAACAGCAGCACAAAGGTAGCATGTCCCCATGTAAATGATTGGAGTGGGTCTCTCCAACCTCACATACACATCTGCTCCAATGTGCCACTTCGAGTACAGTCTGTTGCTGCTCTGGGGGCTACTGCTTTAACAGATGAAAGGCAAGAGGACTTTGCCATTTGCACCTTTGTTTATTCCACCACAGAGCAAATATCTGATGTGTATTCCCCTTACCTGGGATATCCTTGTCAGAGAAGTCTCTCTTGGCAGTCTGCTTGCTGAGCCAAATGCACTCCTTTGATCCAGCTGGCGGGTAGGAGTGAGGGCTATTGCAGATGAATAATGCTACCAGCGCTCCTCCATTAGATCAGACTACGGTTCAACCCCCAACAGAAGTTTGTGGGGAGCTGCTCCCGACAACGTTTTGTCTTTAAATAGTCCAGAGAAAATACCAAGACTTGGGTCAATCGGATCTCTGGTTTAATGATCAAACTGTAACAGTAAATGATGAACTGACAGTCAACGATATTTACTGGCCGTAGGTGGCGGCACGGTTGTGTAACAAATCAGCTTGAAACCAGGTATCCTTAAACTATTTTAATGTCAAGAAAGGTTGGTGTCGTGGCTGGTTCAGGCCTACGCGTATCGCTGCGCGCGTAATGAACGACAGACACGGAGCGTTCCAACAGGCGTCTTCCTTTATTGCATTCAACATGAAACTGAAAACTGAAAATGATTCCCCCTCCCACCCCCGTCATATCCCTTTCCCGCCACGTCATTTACGATCCCGCCCGACATCAACATGACATCTCCCCTCTTTTTAAACAGTGGCCAGGCTGTCCACAGAGGAACGTCTCTGGCGGGCCTCCTAGCCCATCTCTTGAATCCAACGCCCTGGTCGGTTCCTGCTCTGGGGTTTGCGCGCTGCCCTCACTGGCTGTGGGACCCTCAAGGTCTGAGTCATCTGTATCTTCATGATCCCCTTGATAAGGGTCGTCTGAGGCATAGTCAATGGGAATGATTATGCGACCACTGAGTCGACTCGCTCCCAAAGAGGGAATGTTCTTGAAGTGGGATGAGTTCCGGGTAATGGAGCCTCCCCCGCCTTCTGCCGTAATCATCGATCCCTTCTTCTGGGTGACCAAGAGTGGTTCGGCTTGAAAGATTGGGGTGTGTTTGTGAGTTTGTGTCTGCTGCATTGCCACGAGTATCAAAAAAGGGGGGGGTTAATGCCAAAGGCTACCCTAGTCATGGGCGTGAAAAGAGAAAGCCAGCTAACTGTAGGCTCATCCCAGCATTCTACCTACTTCCCAAAATCCATAAAAACATTGAAAACCCGCCCGGAAGACCAATAGTGGCAGGTATCAGATCTGTTTTCGAACCACTGTCAATATACATCGACCATTTTCTCCGACCATTTATCTGCCAGATGCCATCCTTCATACAGAACACCACGACTATGATTAAAAAACGAAGTACCATGTCAATCAAACAAGGAGATCTATTAGTCACCCTCAATGTTGAGTCGCTATACACTATCATCCCGCAAATGGAATGTCTAAATGTTCTCAGGTCCTACCACGATCAAAGACAGTTTCTACAACCACCGACAGCATTTCTACTCGAATGCACAAGAATCCCCCCAATGGAGAACTACTTAATCTTCAAACAGACCTTCTACCAACAATGCCACGGAACCAGTATGGGGGCGACTTTTGTCCTAGACATGGCAAATCTATTCATGGATTCCTTTGGAAAAAACGTAGTCTACCATGAATTAAACACTTTTAAAGACTCCATCGGCTGCTGGCTTCGCTATATAGACTATGTCTTTATGATCTGGAAAGGGACGGAAAACACAGCTCGAATTCCCAAGTTGGCTGAACTCGGGCAATAACTATCAAATTCACAATTGACCACAGCCATGATCGTATACCTTTCCTCGACCTAGAGATTTGCAAAAACTTGGATAACTCATTGAGCACAACCCTCTACCGGAAACCAACATCCAAAAACACTCTGCTCGAATTTTCCAGCTTTCATCCAGCAGGCCTGAAAATGAACTTACCCTATGGACAATTCCTAAGAGTAAAACGCAATTGTTCCACCATCAGCGATTATGATTCCAAGAGCAAAGAACTAGCCACCCGACAAAGAACGAGGATACCCCATCCACATCGTACGTCAAGCACGAAAAAGAGAAAAACATACAAACAGAGACTCCTGTCTGACACCAAATACCTCCAAGATGACCTGCGTCATGACTTTCACTTCACTACTAACCCACCATTATGCATACCACAATATATTTCCATATGCATAATTAAACGTGCTACCTAAAGGCACTTGCCTATTTATGAATCCACGTCTCTCATGTAATGTTTAATAAAATACTTTTCTCTGTTGAAAAATTGAATCACACTAACTTTTTGGTGATCTTTTTACCCGTGATCTCCATGGCCCACAGTTAGGTGACTTTCCCTTTTCACGCCCATGACTAGGGTAGCCTTTGACTCCAACCCCCCCTTTTTGATACTCTTGCCTAACTGTCTAGAGTCAGGCCCGCTCACAAAAAAAAGAGGGTCTCGCCCCCATTGTTTCTCATGCTGTACCGCCACTACATCTCCTACCTCTATCTGGGGTGGCTGGGCCCTTTGCTTCCGGTCAGCATAGTCCTTCATCCGTTCCTTGGTGGCCTCATCTCATTCTCTTAGTTCCTGATCTAGGTCGGCTACCGGTTCTTGTGGCGGGGATTGAGGGATCCGCCCCTGGATGTTTCTTCCAAACATGACTTCGGAAGGCATTCGTCCTGTAGTGCTATGCAGCGTGTTGCGGTAGTCCCTAATGAGCTGGTTCAGCACTTGTTCGTAGGGCTGTCCTGTCAGTTTGGCTATCTGGAGCGCTCGCTTCAGGTTGGCCATGAATTGCTCTATCATTCCATTGGCTTGAGGCCACAACGGTGTTATCTTGCGATGATGGAAACCCAGGTAGGTCGCAAACTGGGTGAACTGGTGCCCGTTGAATGGCAGCCCATTGTCAGTCTTGAGTATCCTCGGGACACCATAGGCGCAGAAGTAGTGGTCCAGGGCAGGGATGACGTGGTGGGCAGAGGTCGATGAAATGAGTTGGGTCTCGGGATATCGAGAGTACTCTGACCGACAGCATATACTTTCCTCCCTCAATGGTTCCAAAAAAGTCAGCTGCCACAGCTTCCTATACCCCTTGAGGGAGTTCCTACATCTTCAGCGGTTCCGGGTGGCGGTTTGGTGCGATGAGGCTACAGGTGAGGCAGTTCTTTAGGGCCTCGTCTACCATGCAGTCTAGGTTTGGAAACCAGACTTTCTGGCATAGGATGCGTTTCGTTGACACCCTCCCTCGTTGATTCTCGTGAGCCATTTCAATGACCCTTGCTCGCAGGGCCAGTGGAATTACTAGTTTGCAGTCTTTGATCAGAAGGTGGTCATCGGATAGTGTTAGTTCATCTCGCACCTGAACCAGTCATTCTACATCAGCGTATATCGTGTCCCATGCTGCTCTTTCTTTTTCTTGGGCTCGCCTTCACATGCCAGACTGAAGACCCTCACAGATGATCTGGCATGCCGGATCGCTTTAGGTTTCCTGGGCTACCATCCTGATATCTATCCCCGCTGGTGTGGATTGGTGCATCAGACACCAGAGATATCTGTTTGCCACTGAGGGTTCTGGTCTGCATCCCTCCCGGGGTCTCCTGGATAAGAAGTCCGCTGAGTTGTCCCCTTTTCCTGGTCAGTGCACAGTTTCAAATGCGTAGTCTTGGAGTCGTAGTCCCCAACGTGCTATTCGCAGTGGCATTTTGGCCTGGGGGTTCCTGTACAGGAACAATAGTGATTGGTGGTCTGTGACCACCCGGAATAGTTTACCGTACAAGAAGAGATGGAAATGTTCGCAGTCCCAGACCACGGCAAGGCCTTCCTTCCCTGCCTGAGAGTAGGCTTGCTCCATGGTCAATAGGCTGCGGCTGGCATATGTGACAATATGTGTTTGCGAGGGGTCACTTGGGTCCACTTGTGCCAGTATGGCCCCTAGTCCTACCGGCTAGCGTCTACCGTCAGCTCGGTCTGCCGATCAGGGTCGTAGTACGGAATGTTCTCAGCCTTGGCGACTCTTTTCCTGATGTCCTCAAATGCCTTTTGACATTCATCCATCCATTGGAACGTGGCATCTTGTCGTGTCAATAACCTGAGGGGCTTGCTTACCGTTGCAAAGTCCTTGATGTACCGAGTCCAATAGCTCGCAAGCCCTAGGAATGAACATAATTCCGAAACATTGGCCGCGGGTGCCGTGTCATTTAGTGCTGCCACTGGGTCTGGGGACATTCCTGAGTCTGAGATGATGTGTCCAAAGAATTTCAGTGTGCTCTTGTGAAATTCACATTTATCCCTATTAAGTGTGAGGTTGGCTGCATCCAGAGCTTTAGACACCTTCATAAGGGCCTCGTCGTGTTTGCTGACATCAGTGCCGAAGACCAGAATGTCATCGCTATAATTAAGGCAATTGGGTATGTGCTTGATGACGTTATGAACTTCGGCCTGAAATATTTCAGCAGCCGAAGACACCCCAAAGCTAAGCCTTTTGTAGCGGAAGAGACCCAGATGCGCCACGATCGTGGTTATGTTGCGGCTTTTAGGGCTCAGCACCAATTGATGATAACCCTTCTGCAGGTCCAGTTTCGAGAATACCCTGGACCCATTTAGGAGGTGTATCATATCAGTGATGCAGGGGGCCAGGTGTCTCTCTCGCTGGCTGGCTTGGTTTGGGCACCTCAGGTCCACGCAGAGTCTGATTGCATTGGAACCTTTCTTCGGGACTGGCACCATCGGGGACACCCAGGTGGTGGGGCCTGTGGCTGGCTCAATGATGTCTTGCTCAAGCAGCTTGTGTAGGTCGTCCTCCATTTTCCTCTGGATATTGATCGGAATTCCTCGGTAGTGGTGTGCCACCGGGCATATGGACTCGTCTATATGTAATTTGATCGGTCTATTCTTTAGTTTTCCGTTGCCCTGAAAGATGCAGGGAAAGAGATTTGAGATCATTTCCACGGGGTTGATGTATTTGTGGACCATGATAGTGTATAGGATGTGGATGAGTCCCATGTCGACCGCTGCTTTGAAACTTAGCATGCATCCGCTGTCCGTTTCAGTTGCCAGGACGTGGACGGGCACTCTTTTTTCAGGCCCATTGTATCGACACGTGCCCTCGAATTGTCTTAGGCACTTGAGGGGGAGCTTTGGCACCATATGCATAGATCTCTACCACGGCAGGGCTTCGCTTTGGTCTTGCAGGAAGTTCTTTGAATACCGCCTCACTGATGACGTTCACTGTGGCCCTGTGTCAATCAGGAATTCCGTGGGTGTTCATTTAGTTTGATAATCAGGGTGGGGCTGTGCACTGTGCCTGTGGGATTTCCCAGGGCACAGACATAGGCCTTCTTCTGATCGCTTCCTGAGGAGCTAGAGTTGAGTCTGCTGGTGATTGCTCCACGAGGTAGCGCACGTGCCTCCTTAACCGTCTTTCTGATCGTGCTCTCATAACATATCTTCTTCTGTCTCTCCGTTCTCTCCTCTGTTTATCATCCAGAGTCTTGTTCGCGTGCGTCAGGGTTTACCTGGGTGGATGGTCCTTGAGAAGATGGCTCGGGTGGTTCCCTGAGGAGGATCTTGTCTTGTATCTGGATGGCATTTCTCTTGCACGATTTTTACCTCGCTCTCTGAAGAGTCTGCACACGGACTTCAACAGAATAGCTCTTCTGACCTTCTTTCGGGTTGTAGTTTGTGGATGCTTTCCTCTGTTGCAGGTGTGTTGAAACTCTCCACCTGGGAGTCTATAGTTCGCTCTGTGCAAGCCAGCGCGAGTATTTCATCCAGGATGCGTTGTTGTTGGAGTAGTTTCCATCTAAATGTTTGAGATTCGCACCCCGCTATGATTTGTGACCTGAGTGTTTCTGTATTGGAATAGTTCGCAAAGTCAGTGCTTCATTTTTCGTGTGTAGCCGCATGACATAGGCATCCATGGTCTCCCCTTTCTGTTGTTTGGTGCTGTGGAACAGGTGCCTTTCGTAGTCCACATTGGTGTGAGGTGTGAAATATGCAGCTAGCGCATCATTTAACTCTTGGAGGGAGCCAATGGAGTCGGGGGTCATCTCCTCGATGATGTCCCTGGTCGCAGATCCCACAGCTAACTTTAGTAGCCATTTTTGGCGATCGTCTTCAATGAGACCTGTGGCGCCCATATACAGGTCAAAGTCCCTGATAAACTTGCTCCATCTGGTACCCATGTTGCTGGTGTCAGTGACGTCAAATGCCCCTGGCATCTGAGCCACCAGCATGCTGGGTAGTCTATAGGGGACTTGATCTGCCACTTGTGGGACCCTGCCCTTGACCCTGGTCTTGCGCTCCCTGATCATTGTCCTGCCCCAGACATTGTGTCCTTATCAGTCTCTGTGTGGCCGCTTCTTGGGCAGGAGCACCACTCCCTTGCTGCCTTCCTGCTCCCTGTGTCACTCTGCTAGAGGATTTGCCCTTGTCCTCTTAGTCTCCCCCCCCCCAATAGCCACCTCTCAGGGCACGAGCACCATCAGTCTGCCACAGTGCATGTGGGGAGGAGCTTTCTTCTGGGCCCTCTTTCTGTGGCCTTGTAGCCTGTCCTACCTTGCAGCAAGGTACTTTCCCGTCTGCTGGGCACATGCCAGCAGGCTGGGTCCTCCCAGCCTCTGTTCTTACAGCCTCTTTCAAGCCTGTGCTCGATGAGCGTTCCGTTTCCGCATCGAGGAGCCTTCTCCTCACAGCAAGTCCCTCACGTGCTGTGAGCGCTCCGGCGCTCGCAGCTGACTACCTCCGCTCTGTGTGAGCAAGAGGTTGTGATGCGCCTGGCATCAGCCCCTGCTCGCTCTGTGTCGTGCGCCTTACCAGAGGCCACCTGTCCTCGTCGCCAGTGTCTCGGCTGGTTCAGGCCTGCGCGTATTGCTGCGCGCTTAATGAAGGACAGACACGGAGCGTTCCAACAGGCGTCTTCCTTTATTGCATTCAACATGAAACTGAAAATGATTCCCACTCCCACCCCCGTCATATCCCTTTCCCGCAACGTAATTTCCTATCCCGCATTCTGCCCCCCATTACCATGGAGACATCAACGTGACAGTTGGGGGATTTACACGTTCATATCGTAGCACCTGAGTCCAAAAACCAGACCGCTCTACTTCACATTTCAGTGCAGTACATTACCATGGAGACCCTCGTGGGTGTATGGAAACGCAGACAAAAAGGAGTGTCTTCGAACATGTAGGGTAACTACAGACCCCCATTGGCGTGGAGAGGGCAGGAGCCCCCCACCACCGTCCAGGACCGCAGGACGTTCAGGATCCCTACGGAGACACTCGACGGAGGCGGCGTGATCCCCTCACAGGATCTACAGAGGAGTTCTGCCGTCTGCCCCCCCTGGGTACCCCCCTGCTTCCGGCTATCTGCCCCCCCTGGGCACCCCAGCACAGAAGCCCCTACCGCCTCCTGCGCACCGAAAAACACGCGCGCCGACATATTTTTCATAAAAAAAATGTCGGGCGCGATGCGGCCCGAAAGCGAGGCTCGGCATCACACGTTGCTTAGCAACAGTGTGTAGGCTGCCTTTAAGCCCACACATCCGCCGGCAGGCGGAAGCCGGCGGCCACCCAAGGCCAACATAAGGCCATCTGCCCTGTTTGCCCCTGTTCGCTCCGGGGAGCTACCGCAACTAACAGACCTCTGATTCCCCACGCAAAACTCACAGGCAAACCCCGCATTAAGGGAAACTATTTAATGCACTGAACGCGGTTGATCGATTATATACTGGACATTATTCCACGTGAGTACTGTTACTGTCAATCTGCTATGCTATAACTAGCTACAGTAGTGCTCCCCTGTTACCCCTGCCACGTGCTATGCCCCTTGCCCTGGCTCAGACACCCATTGTCCTATGTTGTGATCCTAGATCGTTACAGGGTTCATGCTATGCCGGGTGCTGTGCCTCACGGTAAACCACAAATTTTACTGTGCCCCATTGTCGCCTTCTGACCAGTCTAGAATTGTATTGTGCCCTATGGTCGCCCACAGACCACATCTCAGTTGTGTTGTGCCCCTTGGTCGCCTACAGACCAGTCTAGAATTGTATTGTGCCCTATGGTCGCCCACAGACCACATCTCAGTTGTGTTGTGCCCCTTGGTCGCCTACAGACCAGTCTAGAATTGTATTGTGCCCTATGGTCGCCCACAGACCACATCTCAGTTGTGTTGTGCCCCTTGGTCGCCTACAGACCAGTCTAGAATTGTATTGTGCCCTATGGTCGCCCACAGACCACACCTCAGTTGTGTTGTGCCCCTTGGTCGCCTACAGACCAGTCTAGAATTGTATTGTGCCCTATGGTCGCCCACAGACCACACCTCAGTTGTGTTGTGCCCCTTGGTCGCCTACAGACCAGTCTAGAATTGTATTGTGCCCTATGGTCGCCCACAGACCACACCTCAGTTGTGTTGTGCCCCTTGGTCGCCTGCAGACCAGTCTAGAATTGTATTGTGCCCTATGGTCGCCCACAGACCACACCTCAGTTGTGTTGTGCCCCTTGGTCGCCTACAGACCAGTCTAGAATTGTATTGTGCCCTATGGTCGCCCACAGACCACATCTCAGTTGTGTTGTACCCCTTGGTCAAAATGCTCTTTTGTGATACTGACTGCCCCAAACTGTCCTGATTTACTTTGTGATCTGACCTACTGCGTTTTTGCCCACTTAAATGTACATCTCTTGTTTACCAATGCAGCCCCCTAGCCCACACCCCAAAGCACCTACATACCTCCCTTCCACTTTTTCCATCTTTCTCACATCCCTCTCCTTTCTGGCCACCTGCAACATGCAGTATGCGCACCCAGACCAACATGCCCACCTTTGCCCCACCCCACCATCAGACCTCATACACAACACACCGTCATATGCATTCCATCCCACACTCAACCTCCTTACCTACCCGGTCGGACACCACCCACTCCACCTCAGGCTCTGCAGACTGAGAACTCGCACCAAATACCTCCTTACTCTCTGCAGTACTCCACACTCCACATTCCTTAGGAACTACAGACTCAGCTCTCGCACCCATACATCAGCC
Source organism: Ambystoma mexicanum (assembly GCF_040938575.1). Classification (NCBI taxonomy): domain Eukaryota; kingdom Metazoa; phylum Chordata; class Amphibia; order Caudata; family Ambystomatidae; genus Ambystoma; species Ambystoma mexicanum. The sequence continues at coordinate 101,036,606 of NC_090934.1, forward strand.
GCCCAGACTTCCTTCCCTGACCACGCTCACTACCTTAGCTCTCATCACGCTGCATGTGCCACGCCTAAGCCTCACACACCCAAATTCACACCGCCCACCCCCAGCACCACCAACACACACACTCTACATCCAAACTTAAGATGCGCTCTCATCAACGCGCGCTCTGTCCAGGCCCATGCCATTGAAATCAATGACCTTATCTCGACCCATAATCTCGACATACTTGCCATTTCCGAAACCTGGCTCCATGAAGCCTCCAGTCCTTCCATTCACCTCGCTCTCCCTGAAAATTATACCATCCTTAGACAGGACCGTAAAAACTTAAAAAGTGGTGGCGGCGTAGCCCTCATATTTAAGGACACCCTCTCCATAAGAATGTGTAATCAACAATGGGACAATAACGCCGATCTCCTCACTGCCAAACTAACCCTTTCACCTAATTGCACCATAAACTTCTTTATCACCTACAGACCACCAGGATCTCCCCTTGACTACCAAAAGCAACTCCTCCTAAATATAGGCAACAATCTCAAAAGCACCACCAAAAGCATCCTACTAGGGGACATTAATCTTGGCTTAGCTGACCCGAAGGACAAAGCAGCCGCAAATTTAGCCAAAGAATTATCTAACATGGGGTACGAACACAAAGTTACTGCACCCACTCACAGCAAAGGCAGATCCATTGACTGGCTAGCTGATCACAACTGCTCTTCGGCAATTACCTCCATCACAGCCCTTCCATGGACGGACCATCACCTCATCCAATTTACCATTCCTACCACGCCCACTCATAAAACCTTAACTCATGCCCCACCCGCTAAAGTAAGAAGCTCCAAAAAACTCACTGCTGCCAACCTCGCCCCTCTCCTTGATACCCCACAACTCAAGCATCCATTCCCCCTTGACCCTACATCTCTAGCCAACATCTATTCCAGCATACTCACTCAAGCCATCGATCTCATTGCCCCGCTAGAAGAAAAAAAAGGAAAAAAAACAATACACTGCAACTCCTGGTTCACTGAAGAACTATCCGTCCTACGCACCAAGAAACGCAAAGCCCTATCCAGGTGGCAAGCAGCGCCTAACCAATCCTCGCTTAAAGACTTCAAAGAGATCTCTCTGACCTACAAGAAAGCCATATTCCTTGCTAAATCCGAATCCTACAACCAGAGAATCACTAATGCCAGTTCCAAATCAAGAGAAATTTTCTCCATATTCAAAGAACTTACCACACCAGACTCCAGCCCAGACAAAATCATCAAGGATGAAGCATGGTGTACAGGCATCCAGGCTGCTCTCCTCAACAAAGTTAAATTACTCCAAGACAAAATAGCCTCCCAACGCAAAGCTCTCAACACCCCCACCTGCCCGCCCATACCTCACACCAACAACTCTCCATCTGAAACACCCCTTTTTGCCTTCAGAGAAGTCTCGGAGACGGAAGTCAAGGACCGCCTTAAAAAAAAAAATCAAACCCTCCACTTGCAAAGGGGATATCTGCCCACCCTCCATAATCAAAGAGAGCGCAGAATACCTCACCCCCATCATCACGGCCTTTATCAATGCCTCTTTCGCATCTGGAAGTGTTCCACAATGCCTAAAAGAAGCCTGGGTCCGCCCGCTCCTAAAAAAACCCTCTCTCGATCCTTCCTCCCCTAACAACTACCGCCCTATCACCACCGTCCCCTTTCTCCTTAAAATCCTGGACAAAGCTGCACACAATCAAATCCAACACTACCTGGAAACAAACACCATCCTAGGCAAAAGACAGTCAGGTTTCCGCAAAGGCCATGGGACTGAAACTGCTCTTCTAGATTTAAAAAATCAGATTACTAAAATAATGGACACAGGCAAACCTGCCCTCCTCCTCCTACTCGACCTTTCTGCAGCATTCGATCTGGTCGACCACAGCATTCTCACAACGCACCTCTCCAATGCTGCACACTTCTCTCACAAGGCTACCACATGGATCACATCATTCCTTGAAGGCAGGGCCATGAAAGTGTACTCTGACCAGGATAGCGCCCCCCCCCACCACTATTAATTGTGGAGTCCCACAAGGGTCCTGCACCGCACCGACCCTCTACAACCTATTCACCAAACCCCTCTTTGACTTACTGGACTCCCTCAACATAGCGTACACCAACTACGCTGACGACACGCAGGTCCTCCTCCCCCTCTCTGGAGACTACGACCTTGACTCAGAAGCCCTCCTCAAAATCTACTCGACTATCCAAACATGGATGGCTATCAATGGTCTCTGCCTAAACGGAGACAAAACCGAAATCATCATCCTAGCCCCTAACGAAACTCTAACCAAACTCAGCCCTGATTATTCGCATTTGATCATCGACAGCATTAGCATACCTGTCTCCTCTGCCGTCAAGACCTTAGGAGTCTACATTGACGCGACTCTCTCAATGACAAGACAAACCAGCGCCATTGCCTCAGCCTCTGCTCTGACTACCAAACTCATCTACGCCATAAAACCCTACCTCACCACGCCCAACTGCCTCTCCATAGCCAGAGCTACCATAGGAGCCAGACTGGACTACTGTAACGCCCTCCTGGCAGGCACTTCATCAAAAAACCTAAACAAGCTCCAAATACTGCAAAACAATGCCCTACGTGCTGCACTACACATTCCCAAAACTGACCACATCTCACAGGCCAGAAGACGCGCCCATTGGCTCCCAGTCAAGGAAAGGATCAACTTTAAAATCCTCACCCTCACACACAAATGCATCAACCACACAGCACCCCCCTACCTGAGACTATAACCAAGAACTCCTCCATCCGCCCCAGAAGAAGTCATCACGCCAACCAACTCCAAGTACCCATTGTAAAAAGAGCCAAAGCCGGCGGCATTGGCTTCCCTCACATAGCACCTAAGCTATGGAATGCCCTCCCCGACGCGCTTAGAGCAGAACCATCTCTGTATCTCTTTAGCGTGGTTTTGAGGGATTTGCGATTCAACTAACTCCACCTTCCCCTCTCCCTCCTCAGTTCGCACACATCTGATACGAAAAGTGTTTGATACGATATGTTTCCTGTAATGAAAATTGCTTTGTAACCATCTTCCTTCCATTGTAACCAGACTATGTATGTATTCATGTAACAGCGCCACGATGCCCCCGGGCTGACGTGCGCTTTAAATAAATCTGAATAAATAAATAAATAAATAAATAGGATGAGTCCTCAGCACATTTTTCCTATTCCATTTATGTTGTTTAAGGATTAGATCTCTTGATGACCAACAACATTCCCGTAGACCTTCCACGAAGCATTCCCCGTCTGTGGTCAGACTACCACTCTATACAGGTATCTTGGGACACATTAGGGAAAATCCAGATGATAAAGGACGATGAAAACCCAACCCAGGAATTTGAGACTCTTGAAACTTGTGAATCCCACAAATTCTCTCATCACATTCAACCCTCACCTGCTATCAGGGGTCCTGGATACCCCTTCTCAGCCAGCAGCTATGGAAAGAATTGTGCAGCCTGTGGCGGGGTAAGTAAGAGCTGCATTGCTTGTCCCCGAAGACGCAGACACCAGGGTAAATGTAATAACTTATTAAATGTAGTTTGTGGCACTGGGCGGTGTGTGGAGAGCCCCCCAGCGTATGAGCCAGGGGACCAAGCTGCTTAAGTCAGGGACACTCAGCTGTCCCAGGGGTGTGGCACCTGGGGGCCACACAGGACAGGCCCAAGCATCCTAAAGGGACCATGCGACATGCAAGATGCTGCCAGGACTGAGAAGGGACAGCACAGTCCGGACTGATGGAGGGTGTGGCCCAGGCCAGGCTGCCCAGCCGCGCCCCAATCGGCCCACCGCGTAACCAGAGAGGTGGGACCCGAAAAACGTCCTCCCAGGTCATGCGAGACAGGCACCGGCTCGGGAGATGAAGAGCAGCAAGACTAGGTGGTGATGAGCATGCAAGGTGCAAAGTCCTGGGCTGCTCCATTGGGCAGCCCAGGTGGCACCCACGGCCCGCCCCTGGATCTAATGACGCATTGCTGATGGGATGGACACAGAAGAAAGGAAGGCCGCGGTCATGCAGAGGTGACAGAGGTGGCGTCCATGTTGACATGGGGATGCCACCTGCTCTACCCATGGTGCTCAGGAGCATGGGAACCTGCCTCAAGTCAAAATGGTGGTGTGGGCCGCAGGGGTGATATGGGGCAGCCCCCCACACCCACAGGGCAGCCCTGAAGATTTTAAAGATAGCTGCAGGTGCTGCAGTGATTTTAGGTGGGCTCCCAAACTAATGGGGACAACCAGAACATTTAAAGATAGCCACTGGCATGGCAGTGAGCACGGGTGAGCCCCACATGCACAGGAGGTGTCATACCCCAAATTCGTCAGGGGCCAGGGACCAATCAGCCAGTCAGCCACCAGGACAGAGCATGTAGGTACTGTGAAGGGGTTGACTGACTGCAGTAGTCATGCCCACTGGGACATAGTCTATATGTTGTATGTCAATGTATATATGTATGTGTAGTTAACGCATATATTTAATTAATAAATGGTAAGTAGAATATTAAGTAGGGGCGATGTAGAGTTTGGGGGGGGAAGTATTAAAGGGAATGTTATGTAGGGTAGGTGTAGGATGTTAATTATATGTAAGCCTATTAAATAGGAAAAAGGGGGTAGAGGGTAGGTACCCTGGGGTGAGGTAGCAGGATAGTGTGGTGGCCTGCCTGAGGGTGCTTAGCGAGATGGGGCCACCCACAGAGGCCATCCTCGGGCCGCACACTCCATCCTCGGGTAGAAAAGAGGGAAATGGTTAAAAGTATAAGTGCGTTTGTATGAATAAAGAAGGGTCACCGCTGGGATCACTATAAAATTCACTGGTGTATGTGTCCGTTGGTAATCCAAGAACTTGCGGTGTAGCCCATCTCCTGTTATCAGCGGTTTTATTTGGCAGGTGAGTTCTCCTCCCTACACAGTGGACCTCGGGATGGGAGGGGTGGTGTCCATGGGGACTGGCACTGCTCCAGCGAAGGTAAGAGTACAAATTTGTACAGACCAGGGCCGGAAATCGGCTTATAATCTATCTTATTCACCCTAAAATTAAGAAGAAACTAAACTCCACTCTAAGAAGACCGAATAAATGGTTGTACTCCAACCTCAATAACCAAAAAAAGGATTAACCAGTAAACTAGAAAAAAAATGGAAACACTGACAAAATTAAGTTCATGAACAAGAGCCTGCCGCATGATGATGGAAAGAAATAAAGCCAGGAGGAGCTTACACCATCTTAAGACCTAGCTGACAAATGTACCTTCTCTTTCAGGGATCAAATACTCTGCTTCCATTGAGCCATAAAAACCTTCAAACAGCTGGTTTTTGTAATCTCAATGTTCCAAGCCAAACCCAAAAGCACCACCTCAGAATTCCTTCCATGCACAACAGAAGACATCACCAAAACGGCAAAGCAATTGCCTAGCCACCTTCCTTAAGAAAAGCATTGAATGCTTCGCAACCCCAAGAACTAGCATATGAAATGCCTCACTAGCCACAGGGATCAAACAAGCCCCCTTTAAAAATGCCTCAGTCGCCCCTCTGCTCAAGAAGGCCACTGCAGAGCCTGCAATGCTAGATATCTACAACCTAATCACAACCAATAGATTCACAACTAGAATTCTGCAGAAATGTGTGACTAAACAATTGCCCTAGTACAATGAAAACATTTCACTATTGGATTTAAGTGGTAATCTTTAATTGGTTATTTATAACACGCTTAATACCGAAGAGGTTTCTATGCGCGACTTGGATTCAAACCTGTGTTGCTCTGCGTCGTGCCACTGAACTATTCTACCCGATAACCATCAATCAGGTTTTAGTCCATTTAGGAGCACCGAAACAGCCTTGCTTTTCATCAGAGAAGAGACACTAAGGGACCTTGATCACACCACCAACTCAGTATTGACCCACCTACACCTTTCCACACTGTATGTACCAGGGGTGGAATCGTACTACGCACCTTATTGAGAGACAGGTGTAGCAGGCATACAATATACATCTTACGCCTCAACTTACAACTTTACCCGCCTCTTACCTGTCTCCAAATCCCACTTACCTGGGTTGGAGACACCCACCCACCGATCCCCGGTAAGCCCCGCTGTGACGTGGACAAAGGATGTTAAGGGCAGGATTTTCCCCAGCATATCCCTATGGGGAAAGACACTGGGTTACAATAATTGGCACACAAAAGGAAAGGCGGAACAAAGGAATGCTGGTGTACGTTTCTTTAGGTTGTTGTTTGTATAGATTATACTTGTTCTTCCAGTACACCAGCAAATACATTTTTATTTACAACTGGAAAACACAAGACACTACATACCTAAACCTAAGTAGCTGCACATCTAAAAGAAACCTTTAAAAAATATAAAAATACAGAGTGCTTTAAAAACCGTTCTTTAAAAATATGATGAAAAAATACTCAAAGATATATACACGTATAAACAGTGTCCTGCATACAAATGATATACATGTTCCTTACATCATAGAGAACCTGGTCAGGGCTGTCTCAAGGACCTTGCTGAGGCTCTTTCTTGATGTTCTTCTGCTGAAGTAATGGCTCTGGCAATAGGTAGTCAGCAACAGCAGTGTGTGGGGCCCCCAAAGTCTTTGCTTTGCTGGGCTGCCTATGCACGCTGCAGCCCAAAAATCAGATGCAGTGTGAGGGGCCCTGCACAACTCTCCTCGACAGGGGCAGCGTCTACCGTGTGCAGCCTGAGGAGTCCTGGTGGCCCGTCCGATAGGGCAGGCACCTTTAATTATATGTAATGAAACACCTCTCCAGGTCTGACCACGCAATTGTGTCACTTCATCTGAATTTCACTAATGCGAATTAGTGAAACGATAACACTAGTTTCACTTTCACGCCTCAAGCTACTTCATACAGTCAAAGATATGAGTACATCCCTTTCATACTCACAAAGACAAAATCCACATCAGCTGTTGACCTTACTCGAATGAAGCATGACACATGCACTAACTAGGCCATAGTATCCAAGCAATGGAAGAACATCTAACTGGGCCACGACGAGAGGTCAAAGATTTGGTTCGATGACACCCCAGTCAAATATCAGAGCATTGGTTGCAAACTAGAATGCAATGGCGTACATCAAACTTCAAGGAAGTCAAACTACAATGAAAATTCAACATGTGGAGTTATAATGGCACAGCCAGACGAGCCAAGAAACGCTACGACATCAACCGTATCGTTGAGGCAACCACCCATCAGAAATGTTCAAAACATTATGATTTGTTAGACTAACCAATTCTAAAATCCCCTGTTGTAATCCTCTCAGCACTACTCGGATCCCCTAGACTTTCACCTGAAGCATGTGCAAGATCCATGAAGAAATGAATCTCCCAGAATCCTCAGCTTTCGGGCCGGCTCATCTGACCCGCCATGCCTCCTTCACTCCAGCAAGCAAAGGGCATTCTCTGAAATGAGCCTGCAAGATCAAGACGACTAGAAGAACCCGCTCAGCAATAGGCATGAGGACGCTCCTGAGTAGTCTACTCCCAGACATTCCTCAATCGAGGCAAAGTCAAAAATCACCTAAAACAAGCTATAGCCCACCATCGGCTCAGGAAGGCTGACAAGTCAGCGCTAATCGCAGCCCACCCATCCCAAAGGAAGGTATTGAAACATAAGGCAACTTGAAGATTGAAGAGCGATCATGTCTTAGACTCAAAAAAGAGACAGAAAGATCTCTATATGACATCTGTGAAGAACCAATTCCTCCCATGAGGCAATGCCACCTGGATGGTCCAGGCAACAATGATGGTAACAACCCGCCTGCCTGAGTGAAGGGCTTGAGGACAGTGAGGGTTTTTAACCAAAGCCACATAGCACTGTTGCCTCAGGGTCTAGCAGGTCATTGTGGGTAATACCACCAGTAGCACCCTCGATCGTAGGTGCTCAAGCATCATTTCAAATAAAAAAAATTGAAAAATGTACCATTAAAATCTGCAAAGTTGCTAATTTTCTGCGTTGATCTCAGTGACGTAATCAACACAGCAGAATGGCAATGTTGCTGCTACCAGAGGCAAGCTTTATTTTATTTTTATTTTTTTGAAAAGAGGCTTTAGCAACCATGTTTTGGGAATGCGGTTGCTCAGCTGTGGGCGCGTTTCTTCGTGGGGGTTGTGAGGGAAATGTCAGCAGACTGTGGCGGGGGGGGCAACCAGCGCTCCGGCTGCTCAGAACTCTGGCCTATATTGATGAATACAGCCCACGTTTGGAGCAATCAGATTCGCTGTGCACCCTCTCTGCAGCTTGCAACACTGTCGGCCATGGGATAATGGTTTTGCGACTACACAAGTGGATGGGAAACACTGGGTTAGCCGTTGACAGAACTGAAGACTTCTTCTAAGACCGCACCCAGCTGACCAGTCAAGGCTGCTTGCAATCATAGAGGGGTCCTCATCTCCTGCCCAGATCATATCACACTGCCAAGATCTACCCAGGCTACAGCAAGGATCTGAAATCCACTCCAGAAACTCTACTTATGGATGATGGTGAGTTTCCTATACCGACATGGAGCCAACACTGTACTGGCTGAAGTGGCCACGAGGATGCAATGCCCTCTTCCTGGTCTCATTGTCTGGGCACCCTACCTCATACAGACTGTATTGCAACAAGATTAAACAGCTGGGATTACTTTTTGGTTTGGATTTGGATTTCTCCAAATCAACTCTGCGCTCAAGATCACAGACCTCCAACTCAACCTAATCCGAAAGACCTTGCATCTCTTACACCTAAACCATCATTGTTTTAATTAGTTTTTTTTTGTATAGTGCACAAACAGCCTGCAGGTATCATAGCGCTGTTACAGAGGTAAGTAGCCTCCTCAGTTACAGTGGTACATGCAGAAGTATCGAAGATATTAGCCACGGAAAGTGGGTTGGTTACAGAATTACAGGACGCAATTACAGTTGTACGTGACATAGTGGATGAGGTGTACACAGTTACATTGGTAGTATGCAGGCGTGAGATACAGACCAGGGAGTGCGTGCAGAGGTTAAACAACCAGGTTTTGAGTGCTTTGGAGAAAGCGGGTGTGAGGGTTCGTTTCTGAGTGTGAGTGGCATGGAGTTCTATTTATGACAGCAATGAAAGGGAAGCTGGACCACCTGCTTTGGCTCGTTTGACCTAGGGGATTATGAGTCGGTGGGAGTATGGTGTTCTCGTAGGTCTGGAGGAGGCCGTTCTCACTACTTTCGAGGAAAGGAAGGGCGGGGGCTGTGTGTAAACTGCACTTGTGAGTGATGGCGAGAGTTTTGAATAGAACGCGTTCTTTGAAGGGGAGCCAGTGTGCTTCGCATCTGGCGGTAGATATGTGGAACTCATTTGGCCCTCTTGTTCCTTCAATATCATATTGCATATGTACCGAAATGCCGGTCATAAGTGAAAATCACTATTTTCTGAAAAATATTTTTCAAAAAGGTTGATTTGGAAAGAGTGCTCAGAGCACGATTTTTAAATCGAACTGTCACGCCCCAACTGCACATCAGTGTGCACAGTGCTGACAGGCACCGCCGGTCCGTAAGACATAGGGAAGGAAGGCGTCTGTGTGTATGTATATTTTAGGTCTGTGTATATGTTGTGGGGGCATGTTTGTAGCATAGAAGTGAGGGGGTAAGGAAGAAGGGAATTGTAGGTGTATTTACAGGTTGAGGACGGGTTTTGTTGTGTGGAAGGGATGGGGCGGGTGGGCGAAGAGGTGTGTGCGATTGTGATTGTGTTTGTGCGACTGTCTATTTTAAGGGGAGCAAAGAGGGGTTTAGAGTAAGGTGTAAGACGAGGAGGGAGCAGACGAAGAAAGTGATGTTCGGTGGTCCCAACTCCCCCACGCCGAATTAAAAGGAAAGAGGGTAGTTAGTCGGGGTGTGAGGAAGGGTGAACCCACCCCAGAAAAAGGGATATTTACGAATATTGAAGGCTGTACCAAATCAGTCGAAAATATCACATGGAACCGAAATGCCGAACAAATCCCATAAAAGTAGGAGACTCCAAAAGAAAGTAGCAAAAATGTGGACCCACTGGCTCCCTGTAGCGCAGATCTCATTTAAAACCTCCGAGCATCAAACAAAAGGTGTGCTGAAGAAAGGGATCCATTCACCTCACAACAGAGCTTCCCAACATGGAGATGAGGAGCCTAAGATCAAGGCATGCAGCCAGCACATGGATGGACGTAAAACTATCACAACAGATGGACTCCACAGTCTCTTGGTGCATGGCTTTGGAACCAGAAACATGCACATTCCCCAACTTGAAACAAATGTACCCATGCCCTTAGCGATGGATCAAGTAACCAGAGAATCAGGAAGATGACGGCAATCTCACGTTCAAACTTTCTCCAATTGGCACTGCAGAACAACCCGCCTGTCCAGGAGAGACCCCCATGTCACTTGCAACTTGTCACTATTTCCTCTCAAGCTCCCCTCGTACACAGAACAAACAAGAATAATCTGATCGACCAATGGGGAGCATCACTGACTGTGTCTGCAATCTGTGACTCTGCATTTATTGTGGACATCACCTCCCATTATGTTATGTAAAAGGATATTAATACTGTGCACTGAGTGGTCCACTGGCGCTCTGGCGGATCTGAAAAGCAAGAGGGTGAGTTAAGTTAGTAGGACAGAGCAGGAAAAAGCACAAGAGAGCTGTATTGTGCTGTTGGCAGCTTCAGTTCGGTTTACACTGTTCGCTGTGAATTATCCCTCACCATAGACTATAGTGATTAGTGCTCATGGGAGGTGTAGTCCAAAACATCTGGAGAGCCAAAGGATGCAGACCCCCCCAACCTACTGGACGCTGGCGGTTGCATTCTGAAGTTGCATAAGGCAACATACTTGAACCCTTCCTAAGAACCATGAATACATTTTAAAGCAATCACGGTGTTAGTACACACCATAACAGTGTGCCGCATTGGGCAAGCAAAGGATAACATTTTTGTGCTTGTATGTTCTCATTTGCAACCTAGGTTTTAACAAGAAGGGCCCAATGACATTTATAGGGACAGTCCCAGATCAGTGGGGTACACAGATGAGCCCTTGTAGTCATACAACGAAGAGGGTTGAGTGGCAAATAATGGCTAGAGCCGAAGGCACAATAATCAAATACATGGATACACTACACGATCAGAAAGCATTGCAAAGACTTGTAGCGCAGTCTAGGGTGCGACGGAGGAGAAACGACGATAAAGTAAGGCATGTGAGTCACAAACACATGGTACAGCTAAAATAAAAAAAATTGTGGATAATTATTGAAATAATGCACCAAAGCAGTCATCTACAAGCGCCTATAATTGATAACCTCACAGGCGTCGGTCGAGCAGAAAGAGAATGTGCCATTACAGAGTTGAAACCCTCATTAGGAAGTGACGCAGCTGTGAACCAGTGATGCAACCTGCTAATGGTGGGGACCAAACCCAAGAAAGAGTGTCCGGTTAGGAAAAACTAAAGTAGGATCACTAATTGGGTAGCAAAGCCTACACTATAGAACCTATGAACACACACAGTAAGGCCGCTCCACCCCATGTGTACTATAAGGAAATCATGGTGGCAACAGTAAAGGCAGGCACAAGTGATCACAGTTCAAGCACGTTTATTAAACTGTATATGTGGGTTGGAAAAACGGCAAATCTAAACCTAAAACTAAGATGGGAGCAAGCTACGATCATCAAATAATAAGGCAGTCCTAGTGGCGTCTTGTCAAAGAAACAGGCCTATGCCAAGAAAAACCTATTGCCAATCCTTACGCTAAATACAAACAAAGAGTGTGGGATAGGATTCACAGGAAAGAAAGAAGAGTTTACAAATAATAAGCCAGGATGTGTTAGTCAGGGTCTCCCTTCCCCAAGTTTTGAGCACGGGACAAGATGGGACTCCGCAGCACAGCACACGCTCGAGCTTTCCCAGCACGAGCCAACAGTTCCGCTCTCAGTTATCAGGACCTTCAGTGGTTAAATCTTTTTTCTACAGTCTCTTGCCTCCAAGGACCTGATGTGTTACAAATAATAAACAAAAGAGTTCCTTTCCGTAGGCATGTTGGGTGATGACCTTTCACCCCTGGATCTCCCTCTTCCGGGCTCAAATCCACAAAAAGTTGTTAATGATGTCAGGACCTTTGGTAATTGGGCTTCTTACCTCGGAGGGCCTGACCGGTTCAAAATTTACAAACGAAAGATCCAAAGTTCTTCTCGGATTATACTTGGGTGATACCTCTTCACCCCTGGGTCCCCCTCTTTCGGGCTCAGACCCCTCTCGAATATCAGCCTCCCTCGGTCGGGCTCACCCTGGCATGAATTCAAAGGGCTTCTCTGTTGCATTCACGTGTCAGTGGGGTGATGGCTTCTCACCAGTGGGTCCCCCCTCTTCCTGGCTGAGACCCTTCTCAAAACCTTGCCTTCTCCCCCCCCCCCCCGGCCGGGTTCACTGCAGCCTTTTCAACACAATCTCATCTGTGAAATTCACGAATCTTAATGTCTTTTTATGCAGTTCACTGTGGACATCCCTCTGCTGGGTTCACTCTTGTCAACACAATATTCATTGGGGACTTCTGGCTTCGCCCCCTTTTATTGGCATCCCGCCGTCGGGTTCACTCTTGCCAACCTTGCCAATTTAAACAATTTCTTGAACAGTTCTTACGATGCAGGATTCACTTCCCTTAGCTTCACAATCATCTGCCAGTCAAAGACTCATCTGTACAGAGGATTTTACTGGACCACTGTATGACCACTGACTCCTTTCTCGCGTTTCCGAAGGCCTTCTGGTAACGGTTGTTTCAACAATAGGGTAGTCGCCCAGAGTTTCCCGAATGAGCACCCACGTGGTGCCCGACTCCTCTGTAGCTGGTTTTCCCCTCTCATATTAACAGTTCTTTGTTAGCTGTTTGCTACTTTTGTTCAACACAGTTCGGTTGGCTTTGCTTGTCTCTGGAGTCAAGGTCAGTACCACGGTGGCAAGCGTCTCTCCCCAGCTTGGTTATCAGCGGAGGGGGCTCTGTGTATCGCTGACATCTGCTGCAACACACGCTGGCTATTGTTCGCAGTCTTCAGATTCCAACCGCTGAGGTTTCACAAGCCATGGCCGGAAAGGGCAAGGTCGCTTCTACCGCCACCCTCTTGATTTGCACAGTCTTTCTCCTCCTCTTGAACTGCTGTGCTGAGCTAGCTCTTTCGTTGTGCCGTTTGCATTGCTCGTCTTTTGCTCTTGTGCTCCACCTTTTATCCCTGTGGGGAAGGGAAATGGCCATCAGGTGTGTGTGATTCTGGTCAATTGCCTGACTTTGCCTGACCCTTGTGGTGGGATATGTCAGGTAAACGGCTCTGGTGTTTATCCGTCATCTTTCGTGGTGCGCAAAAGTGTTTGTGTCGGGAAAAGGGGGGATAGAGTGTTTGAGTATCCTACGTGGTAGGATGGCGAGAAGGTGTTACAAGAAGAGGAATTATATTCTTTGTTCTAGGGGGGTAGATGTATGCGGGTAGATGAATTCGGAAGGGTGAGATTGGTAGGGTTTGAGAAACAAAGGGGAATGACTGGGGTTATTATCATGAAATGAACAGGGGGAATTGTGGGAACGGCAGTGTTTTGTCTGAGCAGAGTGAGAGTGTGGGAAATGATAATCAGAGGGACAGGAAGGAGAATGACCAGGAGTATTTGAGGAGGACACTGGAGAGATTCTGGGAGATATAGTTTCTGGGTGTATTAAAGTTTGAGATCCTAGGGGACTTGTTATTTATGGAGTGGTTGTTGGATGTGGGACCGAGAGATTCAATACAAGGAAGGGAGGTAGATGTAGTACAGCCTATAAAGGCCTTGGGGATCTCGCCTTCTCCCTCTTCCATGGTACCATACCGCATCTCACCTGGAGTATTTCCCCGAGCACCACCCTGGGTTCCGCTACCCAGATGGTCTTTCCTCGCCAGTGCACCCCAGGGTCTGGATAAGAGAGTGTCAATTCTAGCCAAGCCACCTGAATAAGGGACTCCCGGGATTTACTCGGGAGAACACCCTCAGACTTCTCACAGTAAAAAGAGAAATATAGATTTTGAGTGGTCTTTCCAAATCATAGTGTCATGTCGCTGCCACACATGAGTACACACAGGGGCTGACAGGCGTGTTGAGGACTAGCAGAACAGTTGTGGGAGTGCCAGGTGAGTGGCTATATGTGTCTGTATGACTGTGTGGTGGGGGAAGGGGAATGCTTGTGACGGGGAGAAGGGTAAACGTAACTGCATATTTGCGTGCGTGTGCTTTTATGTGGTATTGGAATGAAGGGAGTTCCATGGGGGGGGAGGGATATAGGGTGGGGCGGCGGTGGCTGACAAATGGAGGGTGCAGGTGGTGAAACCCCCCTGACTTCTGATACATCCCACCGGCATGGGAGAGGGTGAGGGCATGGAACGGCTTTCCTCTAAGGTTGGGGGTGAACCCTACCCCTACAGGAATTCAGAATTTCAGCTTTTTGAGGGCCACCAAAAATCGGCTGAAATAAATCTGTCTTTTTTTGGTAGGAGGTCTTCAAAAAGCGGAAATATCACATAAAACCCACTGTATGCATATACTTGTGAAGAAGAGGGGTGATATGCTCAAGACACAGACACAGTCAATTGAACAAAAGGAACAATTTACTTACCTGTAACTAATGTTCTCCAGCTTGTTTCTGGCATGGATTCACATGCTCATGAATATTCCCCGTCGCCAGGCCAGAAAATCTCGGCAAAAGAAAAAACAGTTTCACTTCCACTTACAAACTGTTTTTCTCCTCTAAACCAATCACTGTCCTCTGGGTCATACTGCCCCCAGCCAATGACAGTCCTCTCCCGAAGCCCCACCTATGGCAGCCATTTTCAGATTTGGTAAACACATAAAGTGGCAGTATGATCAAGAGCCGCAGAGGGGTAGGAAGGAGGGTTGGCATTTGAATCCATGCCAGACCCAAGCTGGAGAACAATGGTTACAGGTAAGTAACTTGTTCCTACTCCAGCATGGGATCTGGCATGGATTCACATGCTCCTGCATAACGAATACATAGCAGTACAACATAACACACCCAAGGGAGGTGGCAAGGAAGCAATTACCTCTGCAACAGACTCACCCCAAGCGAAGAGGTTCCATAGTACTGCTTGGCCGACTCTGGAAACCCTGTTGACGCAGTAGAATCTTGTGAAGGTGTGCGTGGACCTCTGCGTAGCAGCCCTGCAGATGCCCAGCAGGGGCACACCAGACAGATATGCTGTCATTGTAGCTCTGGTGGAGTGGGCTCTCCGACAGCCTGGCAGCGGTCGGTTCGCCAACCGGTGACAGTGCATGATGCAGCTGGAGAGCCACCTTGAGATAGAAGCCTTGGACAAGGATTTCCCATGGTTCACAGGACCAAAGTTCACGAATAGTCCGAAAAATCTTTGTGCGTGCCACGTAGCACCTCAGGGCACGAGCAACGGCCAGCGAGTGGATGGCCATTACAACCAGCAACGAAGGCTTCGGAGGCGTGCGACAGTCCAGCCTTAGTCAAGGATAACAAGTACGGAAGAATCTGTAGGGCCGTGACCCTCGGAGGGGTGATCCATACTGCTACCGGCAACATGTAGCAAAATGCTTCCACTTGTGACCGTAGCACTTTGAAGTGGACAATTCTCTGGCCTTGGAAAGGACTTCCCTGCAGTCCGATGGCAACTCTTATCTTCCAAACTCGGGATGCAGGAGCCAAGCCCTCAGGTTCAGCGATCCTGGGATGTGATGAAGGATTGCGCCTCCTTCTCTGGTGAGATCTGGGACTACTGGCAGCTTGACTGCAGGCAATGCTGACAGGCTGAGGAGGTCCGGGTACCAAATCTGCCGCGTCCACACCAGGGCGACGAGTATCATCCTGTATCTGCACTGTTTGAGTGTTGATGACTCATAGCAGGAGAGGGAACGGCGGTAAAGCGTACAGATACAGACCTTTCCATGGTAATGAGAACACGTCCCCCATGCTCATTCGTTGGTGGTACCTGCTAGCAAACTTCTGGCATTTGGCGTTCACCACCATTGCAAACAGAATGATCTGGGGCCAGCCCCACTTGATGAAGATGCGGTACACCTGGTCCTGCCGAAGTTCGCACTCTTGGCAGGAGGACAGCTCCCTGCAGAGGAAGTCGACAATGGTATTCCTGACCCCTGCCAGGTGAAAGGGGATGAGGAACATCTCTCGTCCGATGGCCCAGTGCCACAGGTCCCGCGCCTCTTTGAAGAGTGCTGGAGATAGAGTGCCCCCCTGCTTCCTAATGTAAAACATTGTGTTGGTGTTGTCCGTGAAGATCCTCACCACATTGCCCTTCAGAAACAGTTACTTGAGGACTTAGAACACTTCCCGCAGCCCCAGAATATTGATGTGAAGATCCTTCTCCTCCGTCAACCACGGGCCTCTGGCGTGCAGACGTCAGGTGTGGACTCCCCAGCCTTCCAGGGAAGCGTCCGTAGTGACCGTTTCCTGGTACAGGGGTTTTGAAACCCTGTGCTCTGGGCGATGTTGAAGTGAACACCCCACCACATTATCGCCCGACGGAACTCCTCATCGAGCAGGATCTTGGCTGCAAAACTTCCGGACACCTGAATCCAGCGAGCGTCCAGGACTCCTGAAGAGGTCACATCCGTAACCTGCAGAGCCGGATAAAGTAGATGCAAGACAACATCATGTCCAGAAGCAACTTGATGGTCCCCACTGTGGTGGTCTTCAGTGACAACAGCCGCTGCACTCACCCCAGAATGGCTGCTACACTCTCATCCAAGGGTGATGCCAGGCAGATCGTATTGGGTCTGGCTCCCAGGAACAGCGCATTCTGCGATGGTGTCAAGCAGGACTTTGGATAATTGATGGAGAATCCCAGATCTGTCAGCAGCTGGACCGTCATCTCCGTTTGTCCGATAGCCAACCCTTCAAACTGGCCCGGATGAGCCAATCGTCAAGTTACGGGCACACATGTATCCCCCGCAGATGCAGATGGGCCGCCACCGGTGCCAGGCATTTCGTGAACACCCTGGAGGGTGACTTCAGGTCGAAGGGGAGGGCCTTGAATTGGTAGTGCTGTCCCTGCACTACGGAGCATAGGAACGTCCAGTGCTTCTTGTGAATGGGGATGTGGAAATAGGTGTCCTCCAGGCCCAACAATGGCAAGAAGTCTCCTTCCTCCAGTTGGCCGAGCACGTGCTGCAACATGACCATCACGAATTCTGGGACTTTGGGTACTTGAGACGCTGCAGGTCTAGGATGGGCCACCAGCCCCCGGTTTTCTTTTTGACTAAAAAGTATCTGGAGTAGACTCCGGAGCCCCAAAGTCGTCATGGAACCAGCTCAATTGCCCCCTTTCGCAGCATAGCCCGTACCTCCATCAAGAGTTGAGTGACGGGCTGTTACTGCCGGGCCACCGGAGGGATCCGTGGACACTTGTGCTGAAACTCCAGGTTGTGTCCATGGGCGAGAGTGTCCAGCACCCATCTGTCTTCTCCCACTTGCTAAACAATCCCATCAGCCGGCCTCCCACAGGGTTGCATGGGTGGGGAGCCCCCCCGACGTCCTGGCTGGTTCAGTCCTGCTTCTGCATCCGCCTTGAGGGTGACCACCTCCACTGTAGGCTTGGAACACCATCTGTAGGCCTCCTGGGTCTGCAGGGACTCGTCAACAGCCTTCCCAAAGAGGTTCTCTCCGTCGAATGGCATTGTCCAGTACCCTGGCGGAAATTCGTGGCCTTCAGCCAGCCTTGATGGTGGAGGCAGACAGTTCGCCATCTGTCGGAACCCTGTGTTGATAATGTGCAATGCCACCGTGATGGCATAGTCCGAAGCCACCTCTCCCTCCTGGAAGAGGGCAATCGCCTCCATCCTCTTGTTGTCGGGGAGGAAGACCAGAATCGGGCCCAGCTTGTACCACAGCTCACTGTCATACCTGGACAGAATCGCCAGTGCGTTGGCCACCTTGATGGTTGACACTGCAGTGTAAATAACTTTCCTTCCCATCGCGCCCAACTTCTTTCCCTCGCTGTCCGGAGGGAACGAGGATGCCGAGGAAGCGTTTGACAAACTTTTCCTTGTGGTCACTGAAACCACCGAGTCCGGCGATGGTTGCAACTATAGGCACCTGGGTGCGGACTCTGACACCCGGTACTTTTTCTCCAGCCTATCCCACTTTGCCGGGACCGTGTAGGGGTTCTTCAAGAGGTCCAGGCCCTCATCCCACACGTTGTCCCGAAAGCGTACCGCCATGATGGTCTTCATCTTGGCTTTTGCGCCTCTGTTACAGAAAACCCTCCATCTTGGTTTCTTCAAGCGTAAGCTGGAAGAGTTGGGAGGCCTTGGTGACTGTGGACAAAGATATAGCCAATATCTTTGTTCCAGAGTCCCAAATGGTATCTAAAAGAGGAATTGTAGTGATTGTTCTCCTACGTTTATCTCTATGTTCATATCAAACTGACTTAAATTCTGATGTGACTTGCAATTTGAAAAGGTCTGCCGCCTTGCCGATAATCATATGAAACAATACCAAATCGTTGAGTGGTGAGGTATCCCCTGCAGAGTCATTCTTCCTGGGTTTCTCTACGATGTAATCGTCCCACTCACTTTGTGTGCCCGGCTCATGTGTAATCTCACCCTCTTCAGGGTCTGAACATTCTCTGAATGGATCCTCCTGCCGGTCTGAGACCGATGCAGATGATGGTACTATCGTAGGATCCCTTGTAGGTGGCCTTGGTCTAGGCGATGATCTTGGAGGGGAGACCCTTGTCGTAGACAACGTTTTCGTGGACGATTGCCACCTGAATTTTTTTTAAAACACCTCCTTACCTTTGGAGGTAGTTTTTTCTTGAGGACGCCGTTTCTTCTGGTGTCCAGAGCTAAGGGAAGGTGTGAGGGAAGTTAATTCCACCTTCTTCTCGCTTTTATATGAAGGAGAAGAACTCCTTTCCACTGAGGAGGCCCTTCTCTTTGATGTTTGCCTCTCAGATGGTTTTATAGAAGGCACAGGAGTCGTCTTGACAGATTCTTCATCAGAAGAGGGTTCTCTTGACTCTAGGTGTAGAAGGAGTCTTCTGTGTCTGTCCTGCAGAGTTTTGTTGGAGAAAGTCTTGCAAATGTCGCATTTGTGGATTTCATGAGGATACAGGCAGTATATGCACTGCTCATGAGGATCTTTCATGTAGACCAGTTTCTTCTTGCACCTAATGCAATCCCTGAAGAGGGAAGGTTTTCTGATGGTTGGTTCTTCAGATATGGTGTTAAGGGAAGTTTCACTCGACAAATTTAGATTGAAATTAAGTGTCTTCTGAGCCCAGAAACACAGTGTATATAGGGCATGATCAGGGGATCAAGGTAGAATATATTTTAGAGAAAAATTAAAACATCTAACAATGAGAAAAAAACAAAAAGCTCAGAGAGCTAGAGGATTCCCTCGGTCTGTTAGACTGTGGGTGGAGACAGCCTACATGCGCCGTCCCCCCCGTCATATTTAGTTGGAATATGACAGCCAAGAGTACATCAAGGCATCTCAGAAGGGGGAAGGCAAACCATTCCTCCTGCCGTGGCCAGCTTAATTAACTAACAAAGGCTTCATGGATCTGCCCTTCCAGCTGCTGGTGGCAGCTTTGCATATTAATCAGAGTCAATTCAAACAGGCCCACAGGGGAACTGGTCGCAGGACTAACAAAGGACAGGAAAACCCCAACAACATTTGATGTGCACTGTGTCAACCTGAAGCCGCCACCGGCCTCTCATATCAAGGGCAGTGAACTGCCAAGTCTGGGACTGCCTTTTACAGTAGTCAACCGAGCATGTGGAACCCCTAGGGAAGTTATGAGTATGCGGTTTGGGTGGCGACCGAATGTCTGGTGCGATGCAGCTTCAAGTGTGACCTGCTGCCTTAACCAGGAATCACAGAGAACTCGATTAACCAGAGCTCCCCTTTGATCCACAACAGACAGGAAGATGGGTGGGACATGTTTTAACCCTTTACCTGTTCTGTTGCAAAGCAATCCGGTTATGACTCATGCATACAGTAGATTGTTGGTAGGGACCCAGGATTGTTTCATTAAAGTAGGCTTAGCCTACACCAATCCATGTAGCCAATTTGTCTTTAAATTAGGGTCAAGACCCCCTTTTGGGCAGATCATCTGAGGACTTTGCAAGGAATAATAAGAACAACTCATTTGGACCCTGGCTGAAGGTACAGTCTGCCTTACAGCTTCCGTCAGTGAAGGAAAGCCAGGATTTCAAATGGGGGAAGCATGAGCCCTCCCCTAAACATCTCCCAGGGAACAGAGGGAGATACTGAATCCATCCAGAGGACCCTCCAGCAGCTGCAGAACCAGTACCCAGCCAGTGTGCAGCGTGCCTTGCTTGGCTCTGTAAGCAAGCTGTTACGCTCACCTGGCTCCCACAGGGGCGTCAGTCGGATCCGGCCGGCTGCGGTCTCCACCAACGTGATGCGTAGTGCAGAGATGACTGACTGGACTGGCCCTCCTAAACTTGTCTGCTTGATCCGTTGAAGTATTCTCCTGCAAGCGGAGGGATGGATTTAGCCACCCGTGGATTCAAGTGATGGCACCCCCCCACAGTCCTCCCAACTAATCACCTCCGAAGTGCCCTCTCAGCAATCTCACCTTATATTCTTGAAAGATGAGCTCTCCATCTTGCATGGATTGAAGGGGCACGTTGATGCCAGTTACTTCACTGGTTTGAAGGCGTGGGAGAGTTCCGGAGAGTATTGACTCTGAGGTTCCTGGCAAGGTCCAGTAAGTATCAAGTTCATAGAGTTCAATATGTCCGATGTTTCACTCTTGTCCCCCCTTCCTTCCTTGTCTTGCAGCTGAGATTGTGAGAAGATGCTCTCGTGGCAGCTGGTGGCGCTCAGGTAAGAGTCTGTATTACCCGACGCTGTCCGGTAAATGTTGCACGTGTTTAACGTGTTGTTTTCTCTCTCTTTGCAGGTGCAGCACATGAAGATGTGGAGAGTTATAGAATAATGCCTCCGGTGGTAAATCAGGTAAGTCTATGGTGATAAGAGTTATATTTGTTGGTTTTCTCAGCTCACCTTGCTGTTTTCTTTCGTCCCCCAGGTGCCGGATTTCGGCGAAGAAATGATGGAGGCAGCGCCGAATCGAAAGATGCTGTGAGGACTGGTGAGTACGGCGCGGCACTGCAGCTGCGACACGTACAGAAATGATGTTCTTTCCAGGTCCGGAGGCGAGATGGATCCGGAATCAGGTGAGGAATTCGAAAATAGTTCATTTTCTAACCTTGTCCTTTTCTTTCCTCTTTGTTTTAGGAGCTCCAGATTCAAGGCGGGAGTGGCAGAAGACTGGACACAGACTGCAGGCACGGTGAGCGTTACGCTGCTGGATGCAGAATAACGCAAAGTGTGTGCTGTTGTTCGGGCGTGGTTTAAATAGCCTCCAAAGTAGTTCCAGGTAAGAAGTTCCCTAGAACCACGCACGAGTAAAAAATAGTCCCTGTAATAAAATAGTCCCATCCAGGCCTCACGTTGGCTTGGACTCACTAGCAGCATGGTCTGCATCAGGTAAGTAAAGTCTATGAGCCTGGCGCCTAAGGTGCCAGGACTGAACCCAAACAGCCCCCTGACTGGCCTGTTGGGGTTTTAATAAGTATCTGGATGCCTGCTCCCGGAGCTGATGGGCTTGGTCCTGATGCCCGGGGGTAGGTATCATGACAGCACTCCCCTCCTCCCCGCCCCCAAGGCCCCTCCTAAAGTTGCTCTTCCCCTTGGCCCTGGTTTGTCTGGGACGTCCCGATGGAATCTCTTCACCAACCGAGGTGCATGAACGTGGTCACTAGGCTCCCATGACTTTTCTTGTTGTCCGTAGCCCTTCCAATCGATTAAATAAAAAAGTTTTGATTTAACCATCTTGGAGTCCAGGATATTTTTTACCTCGAATTCAGGTTCTCAATCTATCAAGATGGGGTCGGGTGGTTTGGTTAATCTTGTTCCTGGTTGAACTGGTTTTAAAAGTGAAACATGAAAGACAGGATGAATTCGCATATTAGAGGGTAATTCAAATTTGACGGCCACCAGGTTGATAATGGCCTTAATGGTGTAAGGTCCCAAATATCTAGGGTTAAAAGTCAGAGTTCCCTTCAAAGGTATGTGTTTTGTAGCCAGCCAAACTTGATCCCCAATCTGTTATTGTGGAGTTTCACTTCTATGTTGATCAGCATTTTTCTTATATTTCTCTTTTGCTTGTTTCAAATGTTCTGTTGCCTCCTTAAAGGCTTGTGTAATAGTAGAATGCAAATGATTAACTGCAGGGATTTCTAAGTGCTGAGGCGAATCTTGTTCTGAGGTTCGAGGGTGATGTCCATATATGGTATAAAAGGGGCTTTGTCCGGTTCCTGAATGTAAAGAGTTATTGTATGCATACTCGGAAATCCATAAAATATCTTTACAATTACTTTCGGTCTGGTGTAGCATGCAACGTAGGTACTGTTCAAGGGTCTGTTTGGTCCTCTCCGTCTGACCATCAGTCTGGGGATGGTGACTGGTTGATAACCTCATGTCAATTTGTGCCAATTGACAACCTTTCTTCCAAAAATGTGATATGAATTGACTACCTCGGTCAGAGACCAATACGGAAGGAAATCTGTGTATTCAAACAATGTTTTCGAGGAACTCCTTGGCCAGAATTGAAGCAGAAGGTAATCCCTTTAAAGGACTAAAGTGGGCAATCTTGGAAAAAAGATTCACAATAACTAGAATGGTGTTAAATCCATTACATGGAGGTAGATCTGTAATAAAGTCTAAAGATAAGGTGTGCCATGGTGTAGGTGGAATATCCAAAGGTTGTAAAAGGCCAGCTGGTTTTTTCTTCTGACTTTTGTTTTGGGCGCAAATGCCACAAGACATCACAAATGACTTTACGTCTTTTCGCCAGGTGGGCCACCAGAATTGTCTCTTAATTTTAGCTTCAGTTTCGCGATACCTGGGTGCCCTTCCATCAGAGTGTCATGATAATTGGAGATGACTAGTTCTTGTAGTTCCTTGTGTGGTAGAAATAGTCACCCTTGATAATAAGGCAGGTCACTGATGACTGAGTAGTCCGGGCCTTTCTTTACCCAGTCCTGCAGGGCTGTTGGATCGAAGAGTTGTTGGATTCTTACATGAATATCCTCTAGTGTCTGTAGAGTAGTTATGCCAAGAATTCTTTGTTCTGAAATTATAGGCACCGGTTCCGCATATGCTTCTCCCATCCCTATTCGGGGTAAGGCATCTGCCTCGTCATTTCTACAGCCTGGTCGATAAGTGATCACAAAATCGAGCTCGGCATAGAACAATGCCCATCGAAGTTGGCGCGACGATTGGGCTTTGGCTGTTTTTAAATACTGCAAGATCCGGTGATCGGTGATTACAGTAATGGTATGCCTGGCACCGAGAAGATAATGCTGCCAAGCCTTGAAGGTGGATTTGATGGCTAATAATTCTTTATCGGTAACCGCATAGTTTAACTCGGGTGCCGAGAACTTTCTGGACCAAAATGCTACTGGGTGAAGTTGACCGGTTTCAGGATCCTTCTGGGACAGGACAGCTCCCATGGCTAAACTGGATGCATCAGTTCCAACTATGTATGGAAGTTCAGGGCGTGGATGCTTTAAGACAGGTGCAGACGTGAATTTCGCTTTCAGCTCGTGGAAGGCCTTTTCAGCCTCTTCGGTCCACAAGAAGTGTTTGTTTTTTCGCAAAAGTGCTGTGATGGGGTGTACAACATGTGAGAAATCTGGAATGAATCTGTGGTAGAAATTAGCAAATCCAAGCATGCTTTGTACCCCTTTAACTGAACTGGGTGATGGCCACTTGAGAATTGCGTCCACCTTTCGAGAGTCCATTCGGACTCCTTTTGGAGTCAGGATAAATCCAAGGAATTCAACTTCCATAGAATGAAAAATGCATTTTTCCAATTTTGCATATAACTTGTGCTGGCGTAGTTTCTCAAGGACTGCATGCACATGCTTAACATGGTCTGATTCTGAGGAGGAGTACGCTACAATATTGTCTATGTATACGACAACACAGACATCAATGAGTTCACGAAGGACATCGTTCGTAAAATACTGGAAGGCTGCTGGTGCATTGCACAACCCAAAGGGCATCATCTGATATTCGAATAATCCGTACTTGGTGCGAAAGGCAGTCTTGCATTCGTCGCCTTTCTTTACACGTACCAGATGATATGCCCCTCGGAGATCTAATTTGGTGTAGATGAAAGCATCCTTTACTTGGTCTAGTAATTCGGGGGTCAGAGGCAATGGGTATCGGTTCTTCACCGTAATCTGATTTAATGCGCGGTAGTCTATGCACGTTCTGAGGTCACCTTCCTTTTTAGGCACGAAGAATAAAGCGGAGGATGCAGGGGACTTGGATGGACGAATGAAACCATTAGCAAGGTATTGGTCAAAGTATTGTCGTAGGTGAATGTTTTCGGGTTCCGTAAGGGCGTAGATCCTACTGCATGGAGGTTGTGCACCAGGTATGAGGTCGATTTGACAATCGTATGATCTGTGAGGTGGTAAGGTGTTTGCCTGTTCTTTTTGAAAAACATCCTGGAATTCTTGATATTCCTGAGGTAACTGCACGACTGGATTAGCGACTGTGGCCAGGCCTTTGTTCAAGGTTTCAATTGCAGCCAATTTTCCTCCATTCAGGTGCTGATCTCATCTAGACAACTAGTGACCACAGCAAGAGCATCCTCTACATCATCAAGTCTGATGTACAGCTGAGTATCATCAGCATAAGAGTGAAACCTGAGATTTTATTTTTCCAGGATATTCATCAAGGCACAAAGATAAATATTAAACAGAAGTGGGGAGAGAGCCTATCCCTGTGGCACACCACAACACTGAGAAAGTATTTCTGAGAGGAATCCCCCTACTCGAACACTTTGCTGGTGGTCGGTAAGAAAAGATGTTAACCATTGGAGTGCCCGGGACCCACATTGATTAGGTTTTTTAGGCGATCTAGCAAAATACTATGATGAACCGTATCAAATGCGGCTGAGAGATCAAGCATTACAAGCATGGAAAGTTTCCCGGCATCTCCTGCCTGTAACATGTCATCCCAGAACGCCGTGAGTTCAGTCTCTGTCCCGTGCAATGGCCGAAAACCCGACTGCAAATGATGAAGTAGGCAATGATCTTCGACAAAGTCCTGCAACTGTTTAGTCACTACCTTCTCTAAAATTTTGCCTGGCCAGGGAAGACCCGCAATAGGGCGATAGTTGCCATAATCTTCTGGATCCAATCCAGTTTTTTTTAAGAAGGGAATAACAATCGACATTTTCAAAGTATCACAAGCACAAAAGTTCAACCTTCACCATATCACTTTTCCTTTTGTCAGGATTATTCTTAATCATTACGCATTTCAGAGTTTGTTGACCTTGTCGCTTTGTAACAAACAATTCACCTTTCGCAGAGACTTTCGAGTGTGCTACTTCCATTCGCCGGACCACTCCGCTACTCTGTATCGCAGGTCTTTCACCGTTATCAGCAATAAAAGTTCCTCGCAGGTCTGCCTTCCTTCGTGTCTCCTTCACACGCATGCAGCCTCCAACTATGAGATATATTGCTGCACTTTCAATCTTTTCTAAACACACACCAGTCTTTCATGTCGCTCGCCAATTCACCAGATGTGTGCATGCCTTTCTTGCCTTTTCAGTTTCAGTTAGTGGGCCAAGGTTAACCACAGGCTTGGCCTCACTTCCCCAACTCTGTCGTTCACCCGGGGAGGGTAGCTGGCGCCTCAGAGACAGAATGAAGTCTTCTTGTCCGGGATTTTGCCTTCACCATGCAACTGCCATGGTTCTTCAGAGACAACGACCTCCTGCAGGGATCTCCTGGGTCTCTCTGCCCTTTGCTCTCTTCCCTCTGCCGGTCGCTCTGCTCCAGTAGGTTCGCCTTTGCCCCAGAAGTTCTGCTCCTTCTAGTGTTCCACCTTGCTCAGAGTGTCTCTCTATGTTCCGCCTTTAGTCAAGTGCCCGACTTTGCCTGACCCGATAAGCAGCGATTAGCAGGGTATTAGCCTATCTAACCGTGGCAAACTGACCGAATTACCAATTTGGTCAAATTTGATATAGGTTACTTGGCCTTTGAACCAATTTGGTTGCATATATTGCTAAATACCAACACTGGAGAGCAGGGTTGCGTGGGTGTCCCCTGCTATCCAGGGTTGGTATTTAGAAATATTGGGTGTGTGGAGGTGTCCCCCGCTTCCTTAAAATTGGAGGCAGGGGACAAATAAAACGCATGTGCGTATAAATTGGGCACCGACCAAATTGATTTATGGTCAGTTTGCCACAAGCAAATTGAATTCGGTCAGACATACCCAATCCATTAGCGGGACATGTCCAATGTAATGTGAAAGGGTTAGCCTCTTTACTCTCAGTTGCCCTCATCCTCAGCACAGTGTTTGTGTAGAAAAGGGGTGGGGGGAGGATGTTTGAGGATCCTATAAAACTGGATGGGTCATGGGACAAGGAAATGGCATAATGCCTAGTCTCACCATCGGCTGTCTCAACCCCACTTCCTGATGACCCCTCACCCAGGTGATCCTCCCGCACTGGTCCACCCTGAGCGTCTGGATCCAAAGGCAATGGCCGTGCCCAGGCCACCTGGGAGAGAGATCTCCGGAGACCAGAAGGTGTGACACCCTTTGGCATCTCACAGATCGTAAGATTTAATTCTGTTGGAGGTAAAGAGGAGCTGATCCGTGAATGCATTTAAATACCAGGCAAAGCAATTTAAAAGGGATTCTTTGATAGGCAGTCAATGAAGGGAAATCCTTCATTTGAAAATTGAGAATGTATGCACTTTGAACAGTGGTCTGACCTTGAAGGCTTGAAAGGTGTTGCTTGGGAATACCAAAAAGAGTGGCGTTTGAGTAGTCCAATTTGGAATTGACCTGAATCCCTACAACTACGGCACAGTCGCCCACAGATATAAAAGATAGAATAGAACGAAGCACCCAAAGGAAAAAATAAACTGAATGATCTCACTCACCCGAGATTCACATCCAAGATCTGCCTGCCAATAGCATCCCAGATTTCTTAACTTAGTAGCAAAGGTACATTGGTTGGTTGACTTCCAGGGTACAGTCAACAATACTTTGAAGGGAGTGGGAAGAGTGGTCGACACATGCATATAAATCTAGTTGTCATTAGCATATGAATGATAAGCAAGTTTGAATTTTAAAAAAATAGACATAAGTGCTGAATGTACAGGTAAACAATAATAACGGGGACTGGGGTGAACCCTGAAGGACTCCACATTTAACTGGACTGGATTTGGAGTAACACCTACCAATTTTGCAGTCAGTAAGGAAAGACCTGAACCAACCGAGATACCGCTGGGATACAACTGCGACCTCTGACATCTTGCAAAGGAGAAGTCAAAATCTGCTGCCCGAAGGGAAGCAAGAACAGTTCACATCTTTATGAACAAGCCATGGAGCTGTATAAGCACATGGTGTGACCCCTATTCTATGAAAGGAACTTGTTGTAATACATCCTTCGACACACTATGGTCATCTACGCTGGTGCTTCATTTCCATAAATCCAAGACAGGTTGGGGAGAATTCTCTGGTGAGCTAGTCATACACCAAAACCAGCAATGACCATCTACCCTCTACTGCCAGAAAGTCAACATATGGCTTTTCCCGCACTAATCCACCAGTCTAACCAAAGACCAATCACTTACTAATTGCATGCAGTGGTGCAGAAATTAGATGCGCTTTACACAATATTAAGGCAAAATGCTTATACATTTTTCTTTTGACTTCATCCATGCAGCGTCCCCTACCTAATCAAAACGATGTGTAATAGTTGGGTGAAAACTGGCCAAACTATGACTTGTCCATCATTCAGAAGCACAGTGCGTGAGCTGCTACAACTTACAACTCATGCTGAAAAAGAAGTTTTAAAGGTCAAAGATCCTGCAATTTCTGAAATCAGTTTATGAAATGTCACACATGCTTAGTAATTGTAACGGATTGGGCCCCACTATCACAAACAGGGAGACTTTTGCCTTCGTAAACATGCAGAGATGTGCAAAGGGATGTTTTAATGGCATAAGCCTCTCTGGGAGCATTGCTTTACGTTCTTGCAGTCTAACGAAACATGCCAAGCCGATGGTTTCTTTAAGGTAAATGAGACGGCCCAATTCATTGTTCCGCCACAAATAGAAAAGGGATGTTTATGCTCCATTTAAAAATATTATTGTGCAATTCGAGCAGAAACACTAATGGTGACAGAAGTCATTAAAAAATATAAGCTCCGAGAAAATAACATTACTTCAACTTGCAGCGCACGATGATTTAGGTACACTTTCAAGTAGCACTCTTATACATAAAGTAACTCACAGTAAATAATAATAGAACAATAAATAGTGATGTTTGAAAAATATATTTATTGTAATATTGATCAGGGGCTGTGTTGATGTTATTCCCCATAAAGTAGAACAAATAATGACAAAATTGACAAGAGGATAAATAACACAAACCACTCATTAGATTGGACTTCTACATTTTAAACTGGCGTGCCTTCAATTGGTGCAGCTTTTTCCTCTGCGATTTTCTCCTGCTTAAGTTGCTCGGCGAGTCTACGCTTCTTTACTTCCTGAGAAACCTAGAAGATGAAAAATAAGAATGCTCAAAAATGGGCATCACACCCGCCTCCAAAGGAATACAAGAAAGGAGTATCTGGGAGTTCAGTGTAAAGAACCATTAATTGATGGTCTCTAAACTGAGCACAGTATTTCGGAAGCGTTTTTAAAAAAAACAAAAAAAAACATCTCGGGATGCTGATAGCAATAAACCGCTACTGGGGCAGAAAATGCCCGGTGTAACGTTAAAGCTTAGGCTGCTAACTGGATTGGGCATTACCTGGCCCGGTAAAGGCCCCGCCCGTCAGGGTTTATTGCTTAATTAAGAGTTGCCGGAACTGCTAGCAATTTTCCTCCTTTCCCGGGATGCAGATCCCTGGGTAAATCTATGAGAATCCCACATTTAGCACCCATATCAAAAATGATACACATTTAAAATGTCAAGAATTCAATGTTTTTAACAATCTGTTGCCCCCACTGCATCCTCACTTCATGGAAGACAAATGAATACACACCACATTATATATAAAATGGACAACATGCTCATAAGCACCACAGAACCCTAGAATTGATAAGAAGGGCATGGAGACCAGGCCTGATCCCCACCAGTGGCTTCGGAAGAATCGTAGATTTGTTATGTGCTCGCTGATTTAACAACGCTCTGTTTGAAGGTTTGCGTAGGAGAGATCTTTTAACCAGCCTGCATAATGGCCAGTTCCATGAACAGTTTGAAGTCAAAGGTCTTCTAGTATCTGAGCTGAAGTGGTTTCCATTTTTAAACATTTACGTCACGTATAGGAATGTAACCTCAAATATGCAATTCTTCTCTTGATAATGACCACCTTGATTAGTTGTGCAGATCGCATCAGGTCCAAGCTCAGCTTCCATTCTAAAGAATGGGCACAAGGAGCTCTTTGCACAAGTTTCTGCATCTCTACAGAACCAGTGGCACAGTCTTTGAATTGTTTCAAAGACATCATTTGAAACAAACAGGAGTCCTGCACAGGAGACCCGGTCTGCGCTTTCATGTCGGAAAAGACTGGGACTAGCTGGTTGCAATCCACTTTGCTTCCAGAGTGTTCTTGGTTGCATGGGAGATTGTGGGGTAGCTAGGCTGTGCATGACTGGACAGCCTTTGCCTCTCGGAATGCTGTAGGTGCCTACTATTCGAGGGGTGTGGTCTCCCCCAGCCTGAATCTGGGATGAAAGGAAGGGGTCTGGAGCTATTCAGGAAAGTTGACCATCCACAGCTGACTGATTGCCAGAGGATTACTACTACTACAAGTCTTTGCTGAAACCGCCCTCTGCTTTGCAAACATCTGCATTCATCTCAACTGTGGAAATCTGAACCAGATGTCTTCCTCTGTACAACTGTTGGCCCTACCAGTCTGAAGCCCTGCTCTGCATCCCATCACCCAGCCCTGAAATCGAAAGAGCTGCTGGATTTGCAACTGACCTGCGCCCAGCCTGGGACTGGACTGCACTGCTGCACGGGTATCTAGTATCATTGGGGCTGGAAGTGGACATCCTCCATGCATTATGCAATCTCGCCAACTTACTGCTCTCGTCCCGCTCCATGAGGAAGCTCCTGCCGGAATCTGAAGCCCACCTGCATTGCACCGAGGGTCTGCCGACTCTGTCCAGAGTCCCCATGATGATTGCTCTTGAAAAGACCTCCTCGGCTAGGGATGCAGAATCAGGCGTCACCCTTTAGCAGAGTCTCACTATAAGCCGACTTAACCGTCGGACGAGGCCTAGAACCTGCAACCCAGGAGCCCTCTTCAAGCTGAAACACCCCGTGAGCCTTATCCCCCCCCCTCCCTCCCAAGCGAATCCCCATTCCCTGAGGTCCTTAACTTTATTCAAGGTCTGTAGAAAGGCATTACATAATGTTAAGCCAGAAGAAGGAGACAGACTAAAAGGTGACATTTTCAAAAGGATTTATGGTAAATCAGCTAAATGAGTATTTGGAAATGTCCACTTATTGAGTCCTATAGCTCAACTCGTGACAGATGCGATTAGCGGATGCAGTAATTCCGCTAGAGCAGTTATCACTTTCTCTTCAGGCTTTAGCCCCAGGTAAAAGCAGGCAGTTTTGACCATGTGGTTTCATGAAACACAATCAGGTTGAGCAAAAAACTGTCAGTATTAAGAAATATTGCCAATGCTGCTCCTGCAATGAGGGCCTTAGCTTTCATGACTAGCAAATGCACAACTGATATCACTGATGTCACTGCTGTGGCAGTGCATTTAGGGTGCCGTTCCCTGGAGTAGAGCCCCTCTTTTTCACTGTCTGTCCCTAAATGACGCTCCTCGTCCACTTCAGCTCTTTTACTGCTCCTCCAGCTCCTACTCCCGTTTCCCCTCGTGCTGCCCTTGCTCATCCACCTCCCCCCGATATTCTCCTGTTAATCCTCCTACTTTTCCACTTCCTTTCTCTATAACTCCTGCGTCTCCACCTCTTCCTGCTGCTCATCCCTTCACCACTACTGTTCTCCTCACTCTCTCCACACTGGATCACCACACTCTCCCCCAAACAGCTACTTGTCCGCTACTTGATGCAGGCGTGTGGAGGATCCCCAGTCTACCAGACCCTCACCTGTGAGCTTGGCAGGGACTTGTCCCATGTGCTGCACTGTCAACATGGACACTTTGAGAAGGTTAATGGGGCTGCTAGAATTTCAGAGAAAGACACAGGAGGAATAATTGTGGAGATGCCCATCTTACAGGACAGGGATTCTTGTGGCCGATCTCCTGGTGGTAGCTTGTGAGTACAAATGAACTTGTTTGTAGACGTAAGCTCTTGCGAACCATAAAACTCAGTTCCATTAGTTACAGACTAAGAATGCTAAGATCCTGTTGGGTGATCCGTCCAGGTAAACAGACTCTGAAGAGCCAAAATGGCGGATCACAAGGAATAAGCCTCAGTCTTCGCACAGGAAGGTGGAGGGGCAAGAAACACAAACTGGGGTACACTCTGACCAATCACATGTCAAGGGTTCGGACACAGCACATCTGCAACCCACTGACTTAAAACCAACCTGCGGGGTGGGGTTGGGAGACTATAAGAAGCACATACAGAACTGGGCCTTGTCAGAGTTTGGAGAGAGCGGAGACTAGGAAACTAGGTGAAGGAGAATATTGAAGGAGAAGAGTGCTTTGGAGGTGACTGTAGGAGGAGAACAGAAGGAGAGCAGAGATGGTAGCTTGGAAGCAGGAAGGCCAAGTGAGAGGAAAGTGAAAGAGGTAGATACCCAAAAGGTTTGAGGGGAGAGCTGCACGAGAGCCTTGGGAGAGAGGTGCTCCAGAGGTTGGGGAGAGAGATGTCCTTAAGGGTTACAAAGGAGAGAACAACAACAGAGGTTAATGGAGGAGGGTAGTGTAGAAACCCTGACTTGCAGGCATGAGAGTGAAGGCCCTATCAATACACCATTCATCTGATGGAACAGTGGTGGCTGGAGGAGATAAAAGCACACAGGAGATGCCAGCAATTAAGGACAAGGAAGAAGATAGAAGTGAGAGGAAGGAAGAGCAATCCCAGGACAGGAGATTGGAAGGATGGAAGGATGCCAAAAGGGAAGATTAGGCGGTGCCCAGCGAGCCCCAGTGTCAGAGGTCCCTCTTTCCGACACTTCAGCTAGCCTACAAAAAAGCATTTCAACACTCCCTGTGGCGATCATAATAATCCTATCAGTGGTCTTCTCAAACTGGAAAGTAGCAGGGTGCAGTGCTTGAACCCCACCCATCTGGAATCAGTAAGGAAGGAGAAGACACCAAAAGGACAGGTGAGAAGTGATAGAACTACCCCAAACTCCTTGGATTGTGGGGCAGGCGAAACTCTGACACAGTATATTTAGGAGAAGACGTCCTATAGCGTGCCTCTTTTAAGACCTTACCTTTTGTTGGTTACAAATACAGCCCAATTAAAACATCATCATACCACTTATATCTCTATGAATCATTGAGCCCCACTCAGCTTTGTGACAGCACCAAATGCAAGCACCTCATCTCTTGCTCTGCTGAACGTTTTACTTAAAGTCCGGTCTAACATCCAAATCATGGAGTGAGTGGCTCTACGAGCCTCCAGACATCCCATAGTCTCCCTTTGCTGCCGGGTCCATTGTGGCTTTGCCACAGCCTGAAACTGCACATGCATTTCTACTTCTTGTACACAGCATGCTGCTTATCAAAAATCTTATTGCGACGTTGCAGCAGGCTCTTGCAACAGAAAAAACAGACATCAGCAAAACAAGAGGATTTGCCTGTGACTTTCTCGAAACTGTGAGAAAAGAAAAGAGGCCCAGAAAACCTAAACATTGTGATGCCTAGGAGACCCCGATCGGACAAGCATAGCACTCAATGGTTAGACTGCACTCTGCCAAATAGAATATTTCTAAGTGTAAGCACATAAACACATACAGATAGTATGAACTGAGGTGTTTGACTTTCAGAGGTCTATAATTACAGAAATGTCTAGCCTAATTTTCAACATACATGCTGGAAAAGGTTCTACGTGATATGTTTGACTATTGAAGGCTGCGTGCACAAAAGGCAGATTATTTTCAGACGGCTTCGTGAGGCCTTCAATATTTGCAAATATCTATTTTTTGGGTTTTTACTGACCCCCATACCAGAGATCCCCTAGAAACTGATCCCCTGTCCACCACCACGCTTAAAATCAGGGGGTTTCACAACTTTCATCCGTCCGCCACCCTTCCCCCATCATTCCTACACAAACCCTCGTCCTACCCTACACACACACTTCTCCTCCTCACCCGATGCCTCCATCTTCTAGCCCGTCCGGCCACAACCATCTGCGCCAAGGGGCTGCCAGTTCAATTTATAAAGACTGTTCTGAGTGGTCTCAGAGCAGTCAGTCTTTTTATGTTTTTCGATAAAACAAAAAAGATTTTCACTTCACAGTCACAAAAACATGACACACAATCTAAAATTTCAGGTATTAGAGATATTCAGACCAAGTTTCCACCAGGCACAGGGGTTTTTCTGTATGAATTGAACTGCCAGTCAAGCAGAAGAGTTATTCTGAGCAAGCTAGATCTGGTCAGGGGTAAAGGGCGGCTTCCCTATCTCTGTATTACACCTTACAGAATCAGGACTCGTATGCCCGAGCAGGATGGAAAATTAATTTCAGGAGTGTGCCAGCGGCAAGAAAGACCCAGAGGACTAGGATTCCCAGAAGCCCGCTTTCACACAGCGTTCCGGCATCATTTATGGGACACCGCGAAGAAGCATGGTCTGGTGTGTCAATTAGCTCCCGCCTTGTCTCTCGCTTCTCCTTGCCGTGTCCTCCCTCTTCCAACCCACATCGCGCCAGCTACCGGCTCATCAGTCCTAGCCATTCTCTGACCCTTCTGCTTACCAACTTCTTGCTACAACTTGGTTTTTGTTTGTCTGGACTCCAAACTTGGACAGTTTATTTAGTCTCTTACTTGGATTGGAATGTCTTTTGGCCCCAGACTGCTCCACGGGCCGCCACTCGTCTTGTCTTTTGTGCCTCATTTGGATTGTACCAACTCAAATTCTGTAGTTGGATTGCTTTATGGACCTCTGCTCCATTTACTCCTTAGGTGTGTAAAACCTTACTTGTATGCTTCAACATCACCCTCCAGGTTGCCTGGTTCTTCTGGTCAGTCTCAGTTCTCCGGATTGAATTCCCAGATGTGTAGGTATTCCAGTTACATTTCCCTGGAACCAGAAATTGAGCCTGGAGATTGTGGGCCTAACTTCCTTGACACCTTTCAGGCTACAATTCCTCCCAGAGATTTCAGATATCCTGTGGTGCTGTTACCTGTTATGTCTGTGAGGGTCCAATCGTTCTGGCACTGTCCTGACACTGCCAAGCACATGAGCATGCCACAACTAATCATAGGAATTACTCAGAGCAAGCCACCACCTAGCACAGGGGTCTTTTAGAGCAAGTCATCACCAAGCAGAGGAGTTATTCATAAAGTCACCGGCGAGCACAGGGGCTATTCAGAGCAAGTCACCATCAGGCTCCAGAGTTATTAGAAGCAGGTCACCGCCAGGAGCAGCCGTTATTTAGAGCAATTCACCATCAAGCACAGGATTTATTCAGAGCAAGTGATCACCAGGCACAGGTGGAGTTCAGAGCAAGTCCCTGCCGAGCCCAGGAGTTCGGAGTAAGTCACACACCAAGCATAGGGGTTATTCGGAGCAAATCAGCACAAAGCACAAGGGATATTCAGAATTCGTACCTGGGATATTCAGAATTCGCACCCAGGAGGTGCAAGTAGCCAATCAGGTGGCTAGAACAGCAGGTGAGAATACACATTCACCGCCCGCAGTTCCAGCCACCCAAGACCAGTCCCTGGGTGGCACCACTTATTATTTTTTATTTCGGGTGGCAACAGGAAGCATCTCCCAGTTGTCTCCCACCTACCCCCCACCCAAAACAATCCAAACCTATTCCTCCAGCCCCTCACTCACTCCCCACTTACTTGCTGGGCCGGAGCATTGTGCTCCAGTCCCGGCGCTCCTCCCGTCACCATAGAAATGAAAAAGAGACATAGTCCATTTTCCCTATGGAGACAGCCATCTTTGTTGCTTTCTTCCCCCTCTGGAGGAAAAACAAAAACCTTTCACACCCCGGTAAAACCCCAGGGTGCGAATGGCTCTCACCCCGGCTGCTACCTGGGCCCGGGCCCGTTGAAGGCCATGTCCGCCCCCCATATCGTGGGTGAAAGCCATAGAAGTCACCACGAAGCAGATGAGTTATTCAGAGCAAGTCATCCCTAAGGACAGGAGCTATTCCGAGCAAGTCATCCCTAAGGACAGGAGCTATTCCGAGCAAGTCATCCCTAAGGACAGGAGCTATTCCGAGCAAGTCATCCCTAAGGACAGGAGCTATTCCGAGCAAGACATGATGAAGCACAGGAGTTAGCCAGAGCAAGTCATCGCCAAGCAGAGGAGTTAGCCAGAACAAGTCATCGCCAAGCAGAGGAGTTAGCCAGAACAAGTCATCGCCAAGCAGAGGAGTTAGCCAGAACAAGTCATCGCCAAGCAGAGGAGTTAGCCAGAACAAGTCATCGCCAAGCAGAGGAGTTAGCCAGAACAAGTCATCACCAAGCAGTGGAGTTAGCCAGAAGTCGTCATTGCCAAGCAGAGGAGTGAGCCAGAACAAGTCCTCACCAAGCTGGTACAGAGTTAAGTGTATATGGTTCTATATTAAGTATTCATACGGTACCAGATGAAATATTTATATGTACAAAGGGCAACTCAAAGTACATATCGACAGGCACACAAACCATGCCATATTTATTTCAGAGTAGCAGCTCTTACCTTTAAGCAGAAAGCCTTCTTGGCCAGCCATCGGCGAGTGACCCGCCTGTAGTACTCCGGTGGGAAGGTGTACTCTATGTCCAGCTGCTGACACACTTTCTCAAAGGTAGAATAATTTGTGCGACGCAAATACTTGAGCAGCTTCTTTCGTCGGTCAATGGCCAGCAGCATTTTGCGTTTGTGCAGTTTGTCCTGGAAAAGAAGAGTGCAATGGAGCAATTGGCACTGTTCACATGGGACAGATGCTCTACAACACATCCCTATTCCCAGCTTGCTGCCTCATTATAAGGGGATACTGTAGTGACTTGCTTTGGTGGCTGGCTGTTGCGGTGATGTCACTGGGGATGGTGTGCCCAGAGCAAGAGGACCTGGGTATTCCACCTGTGGCAGCTGGCTAAACAGTCAGTATCAGCTGGGCGCTCTGAATCCTCTAGACTTTATAGCATAAATACCTTCTCCTGTACATGTGTCAGAATCTGCTTCAAAGGTGACTAGTTACAAGCACTAATGCGTTGGGAAGTAAGAAGGAGAGAACTCTGCTCGGTTGCTGTCAATGTCAGAGCTAGACATCTGTGAAGAGGGACTGTGGGGCAACTGTGCAACGCAGCATTTGTAGGATATTTGGCAGTGGTCAGTGGTCCCAGTGCTTCCCACAGACCCCATCACCAGACCGCCTCCCATGCGCAATCCAAACCCCTAAGCAAACACACACCTGTGGTTTAAGGGATTACTTAAAAGTAAGTATAGGAACAGTAAAACATAAAACAAATTTAAAAAAACAACAGAGGAGCACCGCCCTCCCAACCGCTCCCGCCCACTGAATTATTCGGTCAGGAAACTTCTTTGTTTCGGATACTGGATTTGTACGAGCAAAGGACCTTCAGGCGTACGCCAAGGTTCGGATACCGGATGAAGAGATTGCATATTTGGCTGACCTATACAGCCCATCGTTCGCCAGCGACGGGGAAAGTAATAGCGCATTCATCTCTGGCTGACACATCTCCTTAGTTTCCCAGCTATGGGGAAAGGAATGGAGGCCCTAATAGTGGCTAAAGCGTAATACTGAGGGGAATGGTTAGAGAGACATTCCGGGCCTCAGAAGTCAGCCAAACCGACACTTGGCTATCCCAGGTCCAGAGGGTCCATGGAAGGAACACACTCCCGTCTCAGGTGCGGACACTGGAGGCAGGAGTACCCTGGACAAAAGGGCAGCATTGCCTGTCCCGGAGTTGGAGTGTCTTCCAACTGAGGCTTATTATTTTAGTTGCTGGTTACTGTTTGTTAACTAGATGAATTCAGTTAGCTCGTTACTATTCCAAAACTGAACACACTATCTTAAGGGGTCACCAAAAACATACATAACTTTCCTGGACCCAGTATCTTCCTCCCCAGCCATGGGGGGCCCAAATTACAGCCAAAGAGGTGGAAAACGGGCTGCCACAATAACGCCCAGGCAGAATATTCCAAAACTACAGTGCAAGACAGTGTTTCTATTACATTACTTTGGCCACAAAGGACGGAGAATATATGAGGGGCTGCCAGCCCAAGCAGCTAGGGGAAAAGGTCCTAAATAATTTTGACATTACCCTCAAAAGGTGGGATATACATTTCATCAAAAAGACCAGAACCATTCTGGAATGGTGCTACTTCAGCACAAGGATGCAGGATGAGAAGGTGAAGACTACATTGTGTCCCTCAAAGAATTAGCTCTTGTATGTAATTTTTGAGGAACATTTTGCCAAAATGCTTTAGCAACCAATTTATAGTGGGGTACGCCACAAGGAAGACCAGGGACAAGCTACGGAACAAGCATGGCTCCAAACTGTGGTTGGAGTTGCAAAGGATTAAAGATAGAGAGCGCCCTTAGGAGAGGACGTATTGTTGTGTTGCAGGTACTGGACTGGAGTACAGCTTACCTTTCCAGTGCTAATAATTGTAATGCAAGTAAGCTTGTGTGTAACAAGGGTAAGGGCATTAGGCACTTTGCCAGATACTGCAGGTCTGTGGTAGGTGATGCCAGGGGCAAACACAAACCAGGAGGGCAGCATAAGGAGTGCATCACAGCATCATAATGTGCAATTGCATGCATACAAGTAGGAAGGCGAGCAGGTGTTTGATTTGGATGAGAAGGTGATGCTTGTGAACACATAATACATTAAAATGGTTAACACAATAGGAATAACTTTCCATGGTGAGGAAGAGGCGTTTGAGGCTCAGAGCAGGGTCTGTCTGATGATGTGCAAATTGAAATGAGAGTGGAATTGGGTGCAAAGATGCCCCTTACATATGTGGGGGCACATGCTGAATAGCAGGGTCGTAGAATTACAACTTCCAGATATCCTACTCGGGTATTATAACAAGGAGAACATTGTTTTGTTATGCTACACCCATTTAGTGCTGCAATTGAAGGGCAGGAGGGCATGGTGCAAGGTGCCTATGTCAGTGAAAGGGGCTTCCTTACTGGGCCAACGAGAAGCTAGAGGAGCGAAGAGAAGACCAAGGATAAGATTAAACTCCAAATGAACATGAGCAGGACCGGTCGTCTGTGAGCACAAAGAAAAAACTCTCGAGAGGGAAAAATCCCACAGAATTTTGAACCCCACACATAGGGTATTTGAAGTGTTGATGCGTAACATGGAGCATAGCATGTGGTCAAACACAGAAGTGGCTTCGGCTGTGGTGCGACATCCCTTGCCAAGCATAAATGAGCGGCTGTCTACCTTGAGAGAGTGGCAGTCCTTCACCAAGCTGCATCTGACATCATCAGGTGCGCCTGCATCAAGCAAGGTGACGTCATTCATAACTCATGAAGGGACCTTAAAATTCAAACTCATGCCATTTGGAATAGCGTCTGCGGGCTTCCCTTCCAAAAACGTACGCAGCGTTTACTTGGGCACTCAGTAGCGTGCAGTGCTTCCATCACAATATACTGATTGGTGGCATCACCATAAGGGAACATGGCAAGAACTTCGGGCACCTTCAACATCCTCCAAAAACATGACCTGACAGTAGGAAAGGAGAAGAGTGTGCTCAGGGCACAGAGAATAGATGATCCGGAGCACCACATTTCTGGTGGCGGCGTGCGACTCGTCGAGGTGATGGTAACATCGAAAAGAGCGATCCAAATGCTACAAAACAAGGAGGAACTGGCCTCCTACTCTGGAATGGTGTAATTCGATCAAGCGTTTATTCCGCTTTTAGCCAACAAGGTAGCAGAATTATGGAAATTGCTTCAGAGGGGCATGGAGGTTGTATGGAATGTGGAGTACGACATAACCGGAAATAAATGACACACAGACACCATCAGTGCTGATGAGCGATGCCATTGGTGTGGGTTTGGGTGCTCTGCTTATGCAAGTACATAGTAGTGAGGAACTCAGGACAGCCAATGCCTTATGGATGCTAAAGGGACCCGAATGTTGCTTTTCTGCGAGTAAAGGGCCCTAGCTGGATTTTGGGGAGATGAGAAATGCAGGCACTTTCTGTCGGGGACAAAATGATGAAACGCGTTAACCACAAGCCCATGATGAGCGCTTCCAAGTCCACAGAGTTTGATGGGCTCTCTAGGTGCATTGCTAACTAGGTATCAGGCATGCAGTGTCACGATTTCGGCATGAAATACAATCTGGGGAGGTTGAATTGATTTGCTGACTGTTTGACAAGGTTTCCTTTGGAAAGGATGGAGGAAGAGTGTCATGGTGTAAGCGAGACATGTAATAGTATCATACCGAAAGAAAAAGTATTGGCACATTAGAGATCAGCAAAGTGTGGAGGAGGAAAGCATTCTTTCCTCAAGGAGCAAGGACGCGTCTGCTAGACCTGGGTCATGGTCGGGATACTGGGGTAGCTCAAACAAAGTGGGAAGCACAGTATGACTATGGGTGTCTGGGTATTGAAGGGTTTGTAGAGTGACAGTTTAAGGAATGCCCGGAATACTAGGAATACACCAAGACATACAAATCACTACTACAATCTGTAATGCCCATGTCCTTCCAGTCGGAAGAGTCCAGTGGGAAGAGTTGCCTGTGGACATTTTGGGGCTCGTCATACTGGGGCATAGAGGGGGGCATTTCATGGTGTGCCTGGTCGATCAGTTTTCAAAATGGACTGATGCAAACGTGATTCGAGAGGTAATCGCAGACAATGTGAGTAGGCTACATAAAGTGGTGTTTGGACTGGAAGGCTAGCCAGGCTGTCTGCCTACATTAGGCCATGATTTGTCAGTGTGAAGTTGGAAGCATTTCTGGGAGAAAATGACATTACTTATAAGAAAATGTTTCGGTTACCCTGAAAAAACAGAGCAGTTGAGAAGGGGAACAGGATAATAATGGAAGCTGTGCCAATGGCAAGATGTATGGGAGCACGTGAGATAGAAGCAAAAAGAGTTGTAGCAAATGCGTTCTCTTCCTACTCTGCCACTGGTGTTCCGCGACTTAAGTTACTGAGAGGTAGGAAGTTTAACTCCAAAGCGTATCCAACCTGGTTGAGAAAAAGTGAAGTATGTGAATGAAATGAGAACAAGTTTACGCTCAAGAGAAGTAGAGAACTATGCATGTACAGGGAAAGTGCACACAGAGAACAGAGATAAAGGTGGTGGGGACTATGTAACGGTGAGGAGGCCAAGGGTGTTGCCTTAGTGTGGCCTCTTGCATTACGGTTCCACAAAAGTGGTGTGGGTATGCAAGCATACTGTGGAGATGGAAAGTTGCAAGGTATAAAAACAAGGGTAAGGAGGTCAGGATCCAGCCCCGAGGACTCCCACCTAGACTCCCTGTGGAAGTTTAAAGAGGGAAGGCGCACTGTGATATGGGTCAGTGGGCGACTGATGTGGTAGTGGATAGTGTGCCTAGAATGGGAGGCACTGAACAATCCAGCTGTGGCTGTTGTTCAGGTAGCCAGACCAGCTAGGGGAACAGGGTACCTGTAACACCTTGGGTTTACGGAATAAATACCTTTTCCTGCTAAAGTGCCAGGGTCTGCGTCACAGTACATATGAATGTTAACCACACCGTAGAGACGCTCAACACTAGAAACTCAGAATACTCAAGATCCTGTATGTGAACCTGCCTCTGCTGTCTATTTTACCGACTAAACAAATTAGACTTGATACAGGGCAGATGTCATTTTTTTGGCTACAACTATAGATGACATAGGGCAACGAAATGTCAAGTATAGGTTCACTGGGTGTTCTGAAAACTAGCCACACAGCTCCCCAAACCAAGGCATACGAATCCACATGGAGGTACAATGCCCCACCCTCACCACATGCATAAGTCGCAGCTGAGGCCTAAAATATTCTGCCTCATTATGTACATGAGTCCACAACAACCCAGCATTTTCAAGTACAGCACCACTCACAAGAGGCTCATGTTCCTCGTCCAAGGCTACATCATCATGAAATGCATTAGACTTCCATTGAAAACCAAAACACCCCTGCATCATGTACAAGAGAGACTATAAGACACACCGTCATGATGTAAGAAAAACAGGTTAGAGGGGAAAACACCCTCCACATAATCTACTTAAAAATGCACCTTAGGCCACAAAAGCCATCCTCATGACAGACTGAGAGGTGCCAAGTAGCCCCCCTCCCGTCCTGTGAGTTTTCTTGAGCCAGTCCTGGCTTTTCATTTTGCATCAGTGACTTGCAGTTTCATTTTCCACTTCATAAGGATGAGCTTTCAAGTGGTGAGAAGGCAGGAGTGCCTCAAAGCGCAATGGGTCTGGTATGGATTCACATGCTCATGAATATTCCCCGTCGTCAGGCTGGGAATCCTCGGTAAAGAAAAAATCAGTATCAGTTTCGTTTCTGATCTGTCTTTCCTAGTAGTAACCAATCACTGATCTCTGCGTCATACTGACCACAGCCAATGACTGCCCTCTACCTAAGCCCCACCTCTGGCAGCCATCTTCAGATTTGGTAGCACGTGAAGTGGCAGTATGACCAAGTGAAGAGCCGCAGAGGGGTAGGCGGGAGGGTTCGCATGTGAATCCATGCCAGACCCATGCTGGAGAACAACAGTTACAGGTAAGTAACTTGTTCCTTCTCCAGCATGGGGTCTGGCATGGATTCACATGCTCATGAATATAAGATTAAATAGCAGTACACACATGCACAACCACGGGAGGTGGTAAAAAGCTCAACATTAAGCAATACAAAAAACTCAACATTAAGCATCTCTTACCTGCTCACCAGGCTCACCTTAAGCGAACAGGTTGCGCAGCACTGCTTGGCCGACCCTGGACTCCTCGCTGGAATCCCGATCGACGCAGTAAAATCTTGTGAAGGCGTGCGTCGACCTCCACGTAGCAGCCCTGCAGATGTCCAGCAGGGGCACACCAGATAAGAACGCCGTAGTAGCAGCGATCGCTCTGGTCGAATGGGCTCTAGGACGGCCTGGCAGCGGTCGGTTAGCCAACCGGTGACAGTGCATGATGCAGCCGGAGAGCCATCTGGAAATAGAAGACTTCGAGAGAGCCTTCCCTTGATTCACAGGTCCAAAGTTCACGAACAGCTGTGATGTCCTCCGGAAACTCTTCGTGCGGTCCACATAGAACTTCAGCGCTCTAGCCACATCCAGCGAGTGCAAAGTCCTCTCGGCCGGCGACGAAGGAGACGAGAAGAAAACAGGTAACACCAAGGGCTTGTTAAGATGGAAGTCCGACGGCACCTTGGGCATAAAGGAGGGGTGCGTCCTAAGCACCACCCTCGAGGCATGGAAAGTCAAGTACGGTGCTTTGCAGGATAGGGCCTGGATCTCTCCCACTCGTCGTGCGGAGGTAATGGCCACCAGGAACGCAGTCTTCCACGACACAAACTTCATAGGTGCGGAGTGCATCGGCTTGAATGGGGGCCCCATGAGCCTGGTCAGCACCACGTTAAGTTCCCACGCCGGGGCCGGTGCCTTCACCGGCGGGAACGACCGGAACAGTCCTTTCTTAAACTCTTTTACCAGTCGATAGGACCACAGGGACGTCCTGTGGTTCTGGTATATCTGGAGATCGCCGCCAGATGAATCTTAATGGAGGCATGGGCTAGCCCAGCCTTTGCCAGCGATAGAAGGTACGGCAGCACTTGAGGGGCCGTGATCTTCTGTGCACGGCACCAGATAGAGAACCTCTTCCACTTATGACCGTAGCATTTGAGAGTCGAGGACGCCCTGGCCTTTGCAAGAACCTCTATGCAATCGGCCGGTATATCGTAGCCTCCAAACTCTAGCGCTGCAGGAGCCAAGTCTGCAGGTTCAGCGACGCCGGGTCGTGGTGGAAGATGGCGCCTCCTTCTCTGGAGAGAAGGTCCGCGTCCGCCGACAGCTTGATGGGAGGGGACGTTGACAAGTCCAGAAGGTCCGGGAACCAGATCTGCCTCGGCCACGCCTGTGCGACGAGGATCATTCTGCACCGGGACCTCTTGAGCTGGTTGATGAGTCGAAGCAGCAACGGCAACGGAGGGAACACATACAGGTATAGACCGTCCCAGGGGAACGAGAACGCATCGCCCATGCTTCTCGGCTGGGGAAACCTGCTGGCGAACCTCTTGCACTTCGAGTTCGTCGCTGTTGCGAACAGGTCGATTTGGGGTTTGCCCCATCGTTGAAAGAGTTGATCCACCTAATCCTGGCGCAGTTCCCACTAGTGACACGCGCGCAGCTCACTGCTGAGCGAGTCGGCGATGGTGTTGCTTTCTCCTGCGAGGTGGAAGGGAACCAGGAACATCCCCTGGGCGACCGCCCAATGCCACAGATCCTGTGCCTCCTTGGATAGGGCTGGGGATCTGGTGCCTCCCTGCTTCCGTATGTAAAACATTGTCGTGGTGTTGTCCGTGAAGATCCGCACCACCTTCCCCTTGAGCGACGGGAGCAACGATTTGAGAGCCCAGAACACTGCTCGGAGTTCCAGGACGTTGATGTGCAGGGGCCTCTCCTCCGGGAGCCAGAGGCCTCTTGCGTGGAGATCTCCGGTGTGGGCGCCCCAACCTTCCAGGGAGGCGTCCGTCGTCACCGTCTCCTGGTACGCCGGCGTCTGAAAGTCCTTGCCCGCTGTGAGGTGCGCTC
The DNA here is from genome assembly GCF_040938575.1 of Ambystoma mexicanum. NCBI lineage: Eukaryota > Metazoa > Chordata > Amphibia > Caudata > Ambystomatidae > Ambystoma > Ambystoma mexicanum. The sequence goes on from NC_090934.1 coordinate 101,080,639, forward strand.
GAACGCCCCACCACTGAATCTTCGAAGGTGCCCGTCGTCTGTATCCAACGGGCGTCGAGAAATTTTTGAAGAGGGCGCATCCGTAGTCTGCAGAGGCGCACCAGGTAGATGCAAGAGGACATCATCCCCAGGAGGGACTTGCAGGCGCTGCACTTTGCCTAGAATGGTCTTCGTCCGTTCTTCCGACGGGGCCGCCAGGTGCCTCACTGTATCGAGCTTCGCTCCCAGAAACAGGGCCACCTGCGACGGCACCAGGTGGAACTTCGGGTAGTTTATGGCGAATCCCAGGTTTGTGAGTAGCTGGACGGTCCTCGCAGTGTGTTCGACGGCGAGTTCCCTCGTCCTTGAGCGGATGAGCCAGTCGTCCAGGTAGGGGTAGACGTGAATCCCCTGTAGGCGCAGCCGCGCCGCCACTGGTGCTAGGCACTTGGGTAAAGACCCTGGGGGCCGACTTCAATCCGAACGGCAGTGCTCTGAATTGGTAGTGGCGTCCCTGGACGACGAACCTGAGGAACTTTCGGTGACTTTTGAGGATGGGAACGTAAGCACCCTCCAGGTCCAACGACGATAGAAAGTCACCCTCCTCCAGCTGTCGCAGTACGTGCTGGAGGGTGACCATCCTGAACTTTTGTGATCTGATGTATTTGTTCAAATGACGAAGGTCCAGGATGGGGCGCCAGCCGCCCGTCTTCTTCCTGACGAGGAAGTACCTTGAGTACACCCCGGAGCCTCTTCGGGACAAGCTCGATGGCACCTTTCCTGAGCATCACCCGTACTTCCAACAGCAGTTGCGGGACGTGATTTTCCTTCCTGGCCACAGGAGGAACGTGAGGGCACTTCCTCAGGAATTCGATAGAGTGTCCTCTTGCCAGGGTATCCAGCACCCAACGGTCGGTGGAGATGGACTTCCACACGCCGACGAAATTCGTCAGCCGGCCTCCCACCAGGGTGCTTCGGTGGGGGCCCGAGACCATGGCCGGTTCAGTCCTGCTTGGAGGTGGAGGCCTTGCCGCCCTGGCCACCTTGCCGACGGCGGCGAGGCGCTCCCGGCTTGCCGCGACCCCTATAGGCCTCCTGAGACGAGGAGCGTGCCGCCTGGCGGTAGGACGACGAGCCACCGCTGGATCCCTTGGAGGCACCCTGTCTGCCTCCGGAGCTCCGAAAGGGCCGTCGTTGCTGAAGGGCTCCTAGGGCACGGCCCGTCTCCATGTCTATGGCTTGGAGGGACTCGCCCGGAGCCAACCCCGTCGTCGTAGGCAAACACCGTTGCCCAGCTGGCGGAACTCGGTATCGGCAATATCAGTTGCCACCGTTATGGCGTGGTCCGACGCCACCTCGCCCTCTTGCAGTATTTCCAGGGCCTCGGACCTCTTGTCGTCCGGCAGGAAGTCCAATATGGGGGCCAGCTTAAACCACAGCTCCCTGTCGTAACGGGCCACGATCGCCAGGGCATTGGCCGCTTTGATCGTCATCGCCGCCCATGAAATGACCCGCCGCCCCATGGCGTCCAACTTCTTTCCCTCGCCGTCCGGCGGGGAATTCGACGTCGAGGCTCCTGACCCCGCCGCTTCCTTCTTCGCCGCCGCTGAGACGGCCGAGTCAGGCGTTGGCTGGGTCCTGAGGCACAGGGGAGCGGTTTCGGGGACCCGGTACTTCTTCTCGTACCGGTCCCGTTTGGCTGGTGCCGTGGAGGGGTTTCTGAGAACCGACAGGCCCTCCTCCCAGATGTCATCGATTAGGGGCACCGCGATGACGGTCTTCCTCTTGGCCTCCCGGCGCTGATAGAGGAAACCTTCCTTTCTCTGCTCCTCCGGGCAGAGCTGGAATAATTCGGACGCCCTGGCGATCATGGCGTGGAATGAGCCAATCTCGTCGGGAGACACGTTCCGTCGTCGTCGCCCTCAGAACCCGTCGTCGAGCCCAACGCACCGTCATCTCCCGACTCGTGGGAGGATGAGGAGGGAACTGTAGGCCTTACGGGGGCGAGCGGAGGAGAGGGTTGGGCCTCCGTCGTTTGTTCTGAGGACTTCCCGACGGGCCAGGTTGCGGGTCCTCCGGCCTGGGCCGTGGGAATCTCGTCCTTATCTCAGAGCATAAGGACTGGATGGCAGACAAAATGGCCGCCGAGCCAGCCTGAGGCCTAGGATCCGGCTGCGCCGGAAGGGAAGGCCGCTCTTCCTCACCATCGTCGTCTTCCTCGGTTATCTCCCGAGGATCTTCCTGACGGGATCGAACCTTCTCGAATTGGACTTCGAGGTTCCTCACGGCCTCGGTCAGTTCCTCCTCCGAGGCCGACTCTGAGCTCGAAGAGGGCACCGTGCCCCCCCTCGCTTCTTCCATCATGGCGGCCACGACGATGGGCTGAAAAGAGGATTCCCTCCTTGGCGGTAGGGAAACTCTAGTCCCGGAGGCAGTCTCCGCTGGCGGTGTCTCTGCCGGCTTGGCAAGAGTCGCCGCGATAGACTCGATAGAGGCCTTCGCCTGCTGGGTAGGGGCCCTCACCACCTTAGGTGCGTCCCAGGCCCTCCTTCGGGGGAGGGACGACGCCTCGCTCCCCCTCTTCCGAGATCGGACGGGGCTTCTCCCGAAGCTTACCCGGGGTCTCGGACTTTCTCTTCCCCAAACCGGAGCGTTGGCTCGTGGTTGACGGTGCCGGGGAAGGTGCGCCCAGCCTGGCGACCAAAGAGCCCGATCTTTCGGCGCTCCCGGAGCCAGCGGACTCGCGGCGCTTGGCCTGGTGTTGGGCCCCCGTCGCCGGGGCGCCCACACAGGACTTAGAAGCCCGCTCGGACCCTTTCTTCTTCTTCTCACCCATCGAGCCCTTCTTCAACCAGCTTGCGAGACGGGATCGACGGTCCCTCATGGTCCGCTCCGACAAGTTCTTGCAGAACTGGCAGTCCTTCTCTACATGAGTCTTGTCCCCATGAAGACAGTAGAGGCATCGCGAATGTTCGTCTTCCTTAAACACATTCTGCAGCCCGCATCCAGGGCAGCTGCGAAACAGCTTGGGTCCGGGCGACGAACTCGCATCCTGGGCCATCTCGAAGTAGGCCGCAAATCTTCTGGAATCCTCCAAGAAGTTGATTCGATGAAATATACACCCTTGAGGGGCGTAGGAAAATCCTGCCACGGATAGCCGTTAACAGGAGTAGAAACGGTGGAGCTAGAGGCTCGATTAACCGAAAAAAAAGTGAAAATTCACCTGAAAAAGCACGAAACACGCAGTAAAAGCTTGAGAGCTAAGCACGAGGACTCCCAACACTTGAACGTGCGGTAAAAATCTGAAGATGGCTGCCAGAGGCGGGGCTTAGGTAGAGGGCAGTCATTGGCTGTGGTCAGTGATTGGTTACTACTAGGAAAGACAGATCAGAAATGAAACTGATACTGATTTTTTCTTTACCGAGGATTCCCAGCCTGACGACGGGGAATATTCATGAGCATGTGAATCCATGCCAGACCCCATGCTGGAGAAGATAGTGACAAACAACACGTACCGGCCTCATGAATCAAACTTCGAGATCTGTATATGTTTGTGTACAATTACCACTCCATTACAACAGATTAATTTTGGGGCTATATTCATTTATTGGGTATTTATAACGCGCCTATACATCAAAAGGTGTTTCAAGGCGCAAAATCCCTATAGTCTTAATACCAGAGTTTTGCGGTCAAGATTTCTTTGCATAACAGTTGGAAACGGGTAGAAACAATGTTGGTTATATAGGGTCTTCCATGTTAATTTATTTGAAAGTGATATTATAGTTCCCTACATGTGCTTATACATACTGATGTATTTTCTAAGATGCCTTTGTTAGCCATTGCATTTTTATCTGTATATGGACTTTTATATTTGTTAATAATTGATGTGGAAGATGTGAAAAGTTCATTGAACCGACTCACATTAAATTAAAATAATACATAAATGTGCTCTAAAACAACCCTTTCGTCCGTCAATCCTGTTAGGGAGTTTTCTAAAGATTAGCAACTGAAAAAAAACATTGAGAGTACCCAATGTAAAGCCCCCAACTCCTGCTCCCCTCCTACACACATCCCTTGTACTATACACGCCCATGGCCTAGCCAAACTACACACCTAACATAACAGACCTTCAAATACAACAAACAACCAAGGCATTGGGCATCACCCTTACGCATACAGCAAGTCGGTACACACAATCAGCCCATCTGCAACCCAACACACACATACATACACCAGTTTTCCTGGTTCTGGACCAATCCTATCCCTCTACCCTCAGTAACCAACCCTGTCCTCTTTCTTGCAAAGCCACGTGAGGGCCTGGAGACTGCCCCTGGGTGGAAGTGGTGCACGGTATAAGTCACCATAACATAACGTCCATTTTTTTGAGACTTTAAATGACTCTCTCTACTTGGCAATGCAACTCTTATTACAGGCCTGTAACACCCAAGGTAAGGGTAGCTATGGCTGAGCAGCCAGGCTGATCTTAGGAGGGAGAGAGAGCAGTAGGAACATAGAAAGAACTCGTAGCATACATATGGGAGTTAAATACAAATAATGGTTTATTTTATATACACACAGGCAAAGAGAATTCTTCAGAAAGTACCATCATAAGCAATACACACAATCGAAAACCAATGCAATACGTCTGGTAAGTAATCCACAGTGTAACAGACTTACAGAATGGCAGTATGCAATTGAAGGTAAGTACAAACCGCTTTGTAGTAAACTTAGTTGAATATTCGGTTTTAAGAATGACATGAAGCTCCAAGTCTAACATAAGCAGGATACCACTTTTCATACTTGCAATACTTTCTTTAGAGAGGCCTTAGGATTTAGCAGTCCTTCCACCTCTAGGTATGAGATTATCTCAGGAGTCAGAAGGGTACAGTAGTTCATTAGTGGCCTGTTGTAGGCAGAAAAGGATTAGGCACAAGCTGTAGGAAAGTCAGAGTTCCAGAGGATCCTTCTCTAACAAGTAAGTACTGAGCTTTTTGTAGGTAAAAAGGGGCCAGGGACTGTTGGGTAAGATTTTCAGTTTAGTGCTCAACCTCCCTCACTTGCGAGGCCCCCAGAACTTTTTGCTGGACTGGTGGATTATTTTTCTTTATACCTCAATGAGCGGGAACCTTTTTCTGCACTCACGCTTTCTTTTTATGGGAGTCATTTTTAAGACTCTCCATAGTGTCTTTTGGATTTTATTCCCTTTAACTACTTTTGGCATTTACCTTTTATTGTTACTGGGTTGCCCTTTGGGTTCCCCTTTTATTTTTTATCTGGCTAGCCTTGTGAGAACTACTGTTCCCCAGGACAGAAAGGATATTTTATCCTTTCTAAACTATATTTTGGTGAGACCAGCACACCCAACCTTAGATGGAGTGCTGGGGAGATACTGTTACAGGGACAAGCTTACTCTAAATGGCTGGTGGCAGTGAACCTTTTTATGAATTCGGTGCTCCTTTACTGCAGGCTGTTTCCACAGCTGTGGTAAAGGCACCCATGGGTGCCCATTTTACCAAAATGGCCCTAGTCTTTTTTTGCCATTTTCGCATTTCTTGTCCTTTCTTGGCCCTTTTCCTACTCTTCCGGGTGGGAAATTCCTTTGTGCAGGTTTTGTCTTCAATGGGAGACATTGCTTGGGCTATGCTGCCTAGGCTCCAGAGTGTCTGCGACGGCAGGAAATGAGGGTGGACTCCAAAACTTTACAGTCCTTTGTCTTCCAGCATGCCTGCTGGAATCCAGTACCAACTTGGAAGTTGGCTTTCCTGAAAGGACTACCACCACCTCAGGTTTGAATGTTGCAAGCCTGTCTGATTGGCTGGGTTCCTGTATAACTGTCAGATTCTGGAAGCAGAGAGGTAGTCGACCACTGGAGGTGAAACCAAAGAGGAAGATGAAGAAACTACAGCCATAGCGATTTCCAGCGATCGGAGAGCCTGCTGTGCAACGATTAGCCTGCTATTACCAATCCTCGCAATCAAACTGGGGGGTTCCGAACGCAACTACTCCTACCCAGAGGCTGGTGAGCTCCACCAGTCTCAAGATGACCTGAATTTTGAGCCATCCCATGACGTGCTGCGACATTGCAGGGCAGCAATACCCCGAAACCCTGGGACCTCGAACCATTGTGCAGTGCATGGTCTTCCTAAATCCGAATCCATCCAAAACTTTGGTGGCCTCTTCTTGGCTCTCCAGAGACACAATCTGAATCCCTGAAGTCCCCTCACCAGAGTGCAGGACAGAGAGTGACAAGAATCCGACCAGCGATATTCGTTCTTCATCAGGCTGCTGAAAAGAGTGCCAAAACCAAAGAACCACATCCAGCCACGAACAAACTCTTACTTGATATGATTCGATATTGCCTTTATAACGCACCTATACACAAGTGTTTCAAGGCGTGGCAAGGGAAGGGAAACGGAGGGAGGAAAAAAAGACAGCGATTTTAGTAGGCCTAGTGATACTGAAATCGCGCAAGTGCAGTGCTGGGGGGAGAATGGGAGAGTGCAGTACAAAGGATAAAACAACAAGTAGTGCAGCCAAGCAGATGGCAAGTGTGCTGTTAAGTGCAGACAGCAGGTGTCAAATAAGTGCAGGTAAGGGGACTGTAGGGTTACGGATGCAGACACAATGTGCAGGGTTTGCCAGGAGGCAGTGCGGGTGTGCAACTTGGCAGGCAGCGACCTGGGCCCAAATTCAGAAGATAGCCAGGTGACCAGTGCAGAATCAGAGAGGAGATCAGCAGGGGAGAGGAAGAGAGAAGGCAGAAGCAAAGAGGTCTTGAGGTGCTTCCGGAACCGGAGATGGTTCTCCTTAAGTTTCAGAGAGACAGGGGGGCTGTTCAAGAGAGAGGCGCCAGTCGAAGAAAGCTCTACCCCCAACTCGTTGCTTGGAGAAGCGACTGACTCTCAAGGAGTTGGATGTGGAGGAGCGGAGAGCTCGAATAGGAAGATATTCCGGCAGAGAGAGTTGGAGGTACTGCAGTTCCAGGCCCCAGAAGGCATTGTGGACAATGCAGGGCGTCTTGAATTTGATCCTTGCAGCCACTGGGAGCCAATGGAGAGATTTAAGGGCTGGAGAGATACGATCCCAGGGCTTGAGGCCAGGGACGAGTCTCATTAGTCCTGTTCTGGATGAGTTGCAGAGGCAGGGAGTAGAGGCAGGCAGATCTAAAAGGAGGCTGTTGCAATAGTCCAGCCTAGAGAGAACCAGAGCTCTGGAGAAAGTGAGCTTCTGGGGAAAGGTGAGGAAAGGAAGATTACATATATGGTGGTGCAGCTGGTAGTTAGACTTCTTTGAGACGTCAGAGATAGGAGGAGAGAAGGAGAGTGTTGAGTCCAAGATGACCCAAAGGTTCTTAGCCTCACAGGAGGGAGCAGGAAGAGGGACAAGGGAGGCCGGCCAGAGAGCGACAGGAAAGGAAGGAGCAGGTGAACCGATGAGGAGGATCTCCCTTTTGTTGGCATTCAGGCAGAGATCACTGGCGGCACACCACTCCAGGATTGCAGACAGGCAATCTGAGATGAGAGAGGGAGAAGAGGCAGCAGAGGGGAGCCTGAAAATTAGCCGGGTGTCATCCGCATTGCATTGAAAGTTGGAGCAGAGAGCTGCAATGCGGTGGGCAAGAGGTGCCAGGTATTGGTTGAAAAGCCAGGGAGAAAGGTTAGATCCCTGGGGAACACCACATGTAGAGAGAGATAGGGGAGAGGAAGGACCCGAGTTGGACCTGGTAGGGTCGGTCCGAGAGGAAAGAGGCCAGCCAGGCCAGGGCCTGATCAGAGGTGGTTGAGCAGGATGGCATGGTTGACAGTGTCAAAAGCAGTTGAGACATCGAGTAAGATGAGGACAGAGGGGTGATTAGCATCAAGGTTAGAGAGCAGATCTTTACGGATGTTCAGTAGAGCAGTTTCTACGCTTCTGGCTGCTCTGAAACCAGACTCATGGGCATGGAGAGAACCAACAGATTCAGTGTCAAGATTAGGCTGGGAGATGGCCAGCTTTTCCAAGGGTTTGCCCAGGAAAGGAGTGATGGAGATCGGGCGATAGTTAGCCGGACAGGAGGGGTTGGCTGAGGGTTTCTTGAGAAGAACAAGTTACTTGCCAAATCTGGTAACGTTCTTTCGATGGGATGTTCCTACAACTTTTCCACATCTATGACAGGTAACGTCCACAGCTGTACTACCTCGGAAACTTTTCGGCAGAGGGCGTCCTGCGTCGATCCCATGTCCCTCGAGGGCCTCCGTCGAGGGTCGACGTCACTGGATGTTATATATAGGACGCACGTAGCCTCAGTTGTAGTTTTTTTCCCCAGAACGTGTGGCACCAATCTCCTGCCAGTATGACTGCAGACAGCCTTGCAGAGACGTAAGCTGCAATCGCATAGGGAATTCCCCAGAGGGGCAGGTTGGGAGGGTGATGTGGAATACGTCGGAGGAACATCCCATTGAAAGAACATTACCAGATTTGGTAAGTAACTTGTTCTTCGAAGGGGATGTGTCCTCCGACGTATTCCACATCTATGACAACTCCCAAAGCAGTACCAGATTATGGAGGTGGGAAAATAATTTAGAATACCCAATCAAATGGCGGAAATAAAGAACCGCCTTGCCAAAGGCCAGATCCTGACCGTGGATTGAATCCAGGGCGTAATGTTTGACAAAAGTATGTAGAGAGGCGCATGGGGCATGGGGCTGCTTCACAAATATTCAGAATAGGAACACCCCGCTGGAGGGCAGTGGAGGTAGCCACGTCCCTAGTCGAGTGAGCACGTAATCCTACCGGAGGATCCTTACCCGCCAAATGGTAACACTCAGTAATAGTGATGATAATCCACCTGGACAAGGTCTGTTTGGTAACAGCCTGGCCCAACCGGTGTCCAGCATAACCGATAGAGTTGATCGTCCACTCTGACCCGGGACATCCGTGAAATATAAAAGCTCAGAGCTCTCCTAGGATCCAACCTATGGAGCCTCTCCTCTTCCTTGCCAGGATGCGGAGGAGGATAAATCGGTGGAAGAACTATCTTCTGGCTTAAATGAAACTCAGACACGACCTTTGGCAGAAAAGAAGGCCGCACCTCAAGGACAACCCTGTCCTTATGAAAAACAGTAAAGGGTGTCTTGGCTGAAAGTGCTTGCAATTCACTCACGAGCGGAAGTAACCGCAACTAAAAACACAGTCTTGAAAGACAACAGTCTCAAAGGACAAGAGTGCAAGGGCTCAAACGGAGCACCCATCAGAAACTTCAAAACCAAATTCAAATCCCAAACCGGCACCTGGAAAGGGGACGGCGGAAACACCATTAGTCAGTCCTTTTAGAAACTGCGAAATCAAAAGGTATCTTAAAATAAGAACACTCTTCAGACGAGCGCTTAAATATGGACAGCGCCGCCAGGTAACCCTTAATGGTACCCACACGAAGGCCCTTGTGGGCTAAAGAAAGCAGAAAAGACAAAACCATAGGAATGGAACATTGGAAAGGACCCACATTCTGACCCCTGCACGATTCGCAGAACTTCCGCCAATGGCAACGGTACAGGGATTTTGTTGCAGGCCGCCTGGCCGAAAGCAACATCTCCATCATGTCATCCGGGAGGTCCCAATCCTTGCATCTCAACCTTTCAGATACCAAGCGTGAAGGTTGAGAGACCTGACCTCTGGATGGAGAACCTGACCCCCCTCCTGTGAGAGCAGATTGTCTCGGTAAGGAAGACGGTATAGAGGGCAGATGACATGTCGAGAAGGTCCGGGTACCACGCTCTCCTGGCCCAATCCAGAGCAATGAGGATCATTCGGGAACCGAACCTCCGCAATACCTGAGGAATGACGGGGACTGGAGGAAACGCGTACAGCAGTGGGAAGGACCACTCCACTATGAATGCGTCCCCCAAGGCTCCTCTTGGTGGAAATTCCCGCGAGCAGAATCTCTCGCACTTCCGGTTGACACTGGTGGCAAAGAGATCCACTTGCGGGGTTCCCCAAAGGACGAAGATCTCCAAAAGGACTTCCTGAGCCAACTTCCACTCGTGAGAGACCACGCTCTGCCTGCTCAGAGCGTCCGCCGCCACGTTTTCGTCTCCGGCCAGATGAACTGCCGAGATCGAGATGGCCCAGAACCAGAGCTGCATCACCTCCCCGCACAACGGGAGTGACCCTGCCCCCCCCCCCCCTTTTGTTGAGGTAATGCATAGCCACTATGTTGTCCATCATAATCGGGACAGTCTTTCCCCGCACAGACAGCAGAAAAGCCTTCAGGGCCAGCCTGATGGCTCTCAGCTCTAACAGATTGATGTGGAGTCTGGACTCCGACAGAGACCAAGGACCGCTGACTGTCAGCTCGTTGGCATGAGCACCCCATCCTGTGAGGGAAGCATCCGTCACGATCGTCACCTACGGCCATGGTTGCCAAAACAGTGCCTTCTTCATCAGATTTCCTTTGTCGTCCCACCATAGAAGATCCTGGGCGACCGAGAACGGAATCTGAACAGGATCCGACATCTTGCCAGAGAACTGCGACCACTGCATCTTGAGAGCCCACTGCAGGGATCTCATCTGCAGTCTGGCCTCTGGCAGCAGACAAATGCAGGATGCCATGAGGCCGAGCAACCTTAAGAATTCGAAAGCCAGGAGACTCTGGGCACGCCGAAACTTGTCCACCATCTGCAGAATGTGAAGAGCACTCACCTGGGGAGGCGAACACTGCCCCAGGGACGTGTCGAGTACTGCTTCGATGTATCGGAGCAGCTGGGAAGGTGTCAAATGCGACTTCTTTAAATTGAGGGAGAAGACCAGCTTGTGAAGGGAATGGCAGGTGATGGACAGATGATCCAGGGCTTGCTCGCGAGAGCTCGCCCTATTCAACCAATCATCCAGGTAGGGGTAGACTTGAATCCCCCTTCTCCTGAGGTAAACTGCCACCACCACAATCAGCTTGGTAAAGACCCTCGAGGCAGAGGTCAATCCGAAGGGCAGGGCCCGAAAATGAAAGTGCAAGTCGCCAGCTGCGAACCTCAGGTACTTCCTGTGCTTGGGATGAATCAACACATGAAAGTAAGCATCCCTGAGGTCCAGAGACACCAACCGATCCTGTAGTTGAAGGGCCTGGAGGACTTGAGAAAGAGTGACCATCTTGAACTTGTCCTTCCTGAGAAGTTTGTTCAACCAACGCAAGTCCATGATGAGTCTCAATCCCCTGTCTTTCCTTGGAATCCATCATAATCAGGAAAAATAAGGGGAATACCATCCCTTGTTGCTCTCCGCTACAGGCACCAGTTCTATGGCACCTTTCTCCAGCAGGGACAGGATTTCCTGCGCAAGGAGAGGATCTGGACGCTTCAAAGAGAGCTTCCCCGGTGGATTGTCGTGAGGCCGCTGAAGGAAGGGAAGGCAGTAGCCGTGGGCTATGATATCCAGAAACCACCCATCAGAAGTAAGGGCACGCCATTCTCCAAGATGCTGTGCTAGCCTGCCCCCAACCGGCGAACCACGGGACATGGCCTCATGACAGAGTTGTGGGGGCTGCGGCAGCACATGGTGGCAAAAAGGCAACTGCACAAGCGGCTTTGGCACCACGATTTCCCAGACCACCACAGGTACTTTTTCGCTGACCCCTTTGACTGGCAGTCCCTCCCGCTCTACCAAAAGAGGAGTAGTAGTGAAAGGAACCTCCCCTCCACTGCTGTCCCATAGGACAAAAAGGCAGAGTTGGCTGTACTGCAGCGCTCAAAGACTTGGCTGCAGCTTTGGAGGTCTGCAACCTCTCAAGGCTCTCGTCAGCCTTGCTGCCAAACAAATAAACGCCGTCAAAGGGCATGTTCAGAACATGGGATTGCACATCCGGGGCAAAACCCGACTTCCGCAACCACGCAAACCTGCGGATCACGGTGCTCGCAGCCATGGACCGGCTGACACCGTCTGCCGTGTCCAAAACCTGAATGAAGGGATTCGCACATAGCATCCTTGCCATCTTCCACGAGGGCCAGAAAGCCATCCCTTTCTTCCCCCTCGGGAATATGCTCAGCTGCCAAAGATGCACAGTTCCACAGAGTGTGTGTAAACTCAGCCAAGGCACAAGTGGAGTTGGCCCCCCTCCTTTGCAAAGCCATGTGCAACGGCAAAGCCGAGTCAGTGGACGGACCCTGATCCAGGATATCAGTCAAGTCATCCTGATCAAACGCCACTGGGGGGCAGACCACCCCAAGTACTGTCACCCTCGACATGAGACGCTGATAGTAGCATGCGCCCCATGCTCAGGCCAGCCAACCTCCACCTCTGGAAAGAGGTGTCGAGGCCACTGGCGTCATACAATGACTGACAGAGTTCCTCCATCTGACTATGCCCAGAGAGGGACTTCAGGATACACAGGCAAGCCCATCTCCTGATCAGAGAGTTCAGCAACCTCTGAATTTCTTGCAAAGGTTGGAAAAAATCCAATCTAGGAGAAGGAACAGAATAGGGCTCAAAAACAGGCCTCACAAACTTACTGCTAGCCTGCCTCAGAGGTTCACAGCCCTGTGGGGCACCTCCGACAAATACTCCTCAAACGGCGCCGAGGGCGCTGAGGGAATCAGCGTCAATGTCGACCGAGGCGCCAACGGCGTCGATGACTTCATCGAGGGTGTAGCCCCGAGAGAGTCCTTCGACGGACACGGTGCCGATGACGTTGACGCCTTCTTCGAAGGCTTCACAGGTTTCGACGGTCTCAATGGCGTCGAGGACCGAGACCTGAACCTGGCACGGCTATGGCGATCAGCCTTGTCTGATCGGGACCTCGACGGCTCCCGATGATCGCGCCGTCCACCCGAGCCCGAAGGCGCGCAAGTGGTGGACCGAGCCTGTTCCCTGCCAGCTTCTTTCGAAGGCACGGACGGAACTGTTCCCTGCGACTGAAAAATCGCTAACATATGTTGGCGGAATGAATACCATTCGGCCGGCGATGAACACTTGGTTGTACAAGTCAACCGTCTGGCGTAGTCCTCCTCCGACGAGGACGGGGAAGGTGACCGGTGACGGCGCTTCCTGGAATGCCTCGACGAGGCAGAGGAATGGCGGGATCCACTCCTAGACCAAGACCCCCTGGAATTTTACCAACGCTGAGACTCGCGAGTCATCGGTCGAAAGCACAGCGGACTTCGATTTACGGGCTTTGGACACCCTGCCTACCTTCAATTTCCCCTTACGCTCCCGCAAGGCCTTAGACGTCAGGGACTGGCAGTCGTTGGTGGCATGGCTTTCGCCGAGGCACCAGAGGCAGATGTCGTGCGGGTCCCTGATGGACATTTTCGAACCGCAGTTCCGACATTTTTTAAAGCCCGACCTCAGGGTAGGAGGAAGACATTGTTCGAAGAGAAGAATCGAGTGCGCCGAGATTCCGAAGCAAACACGTTTGCGGAAAAAACAGAACTGAGGCTACAGGGGTCGTGCGTCCCATATATAGCATCCGGTGACGTCGACCCTCGAGGGACATGGGCTCGACTCTACCATCGACGCAGGACGCCCTCTGCTGAAATTTTACCAAGCAACACAGCTGTGGACATTACCTGTCATAGATGTGGAATACGTCGGAAGACACAATCCCTTCAAAGGGGTGCACAAGAGTGATTCAGGGGGGAAGGGGATGTTCCAGTGGCGAAAGAGTGATGTGCAGAAATCGGCCAAGGCTGGAGCAAGGGTGTTAATGTGGTCCTTGATGGTTTTGGAAGAACCTGTTTTGACGAGACTTTCATAGATCGGACTTGTCTAGAAACCTTGTCAGGGGTGAACAGAGGAAAAGCAGAGAAGGGAGGAGGAGAGGTGGCCGCAAGGAGGCCAGAGGTAGAGGAGAGAGTAGAGGGAGGAGGAGGAGTAGAGGACGAGAGGGTGGACAGGATGTCCTGGGTTTAAGAGATGAAATGAGAGGCCAGGGCCGTGCAGAGGGCCTGGGAGGGGACAGAAGAGGTAGAGACTGGACAGAAGAGGTAGAGACTGCAGCAGGATTGGCCAGCTCTTTGCAGATTTTAAAGAGTTCGGACGAGTTGTTAGATGCCGCAGAGATGCGGGCTTTGATGTGAGCTCTCTTCTTAGTGAGGACAGAGTTGGTATTGCCTTTGGAGCAGGCGGCAGGCCAGTTTGTTGTGGATGCACCCAATGCTAGCCATTTCCTCTCAGCCACCCTACACTTACGTTTAAGGGTGATGAGGTCTGAGTCATACCAGGAGTTGCACTTGGCTTTGAACTTCAAGCTGATCCTCATGACAGGGGCAAGTACGTCAAGAGTGTCAGAGATAGAGGAGTGGAGCATAGAAAGGGCTGTGACAGGATGCGAGTCAGCCAGAGGTGGAGGATGGGGAGAGAAAGAGGCAGCGAAGGCCTCAACTGACACATGCTTCATGGGTCGAATGAACGCGTGGGTGGCAGACTGTGTGTTGGCTCGGCCTTAGGGGTAGAGAGAGAGAGAGAGAGATGAGAGGAGAAGGTGATCACTCCAGGAGAGAGGAGTGGTGAGAGAGTTAGAGAGGGGGAGGTCTGAGGAGAGCAGAACATCCAGAGTGTGTCCTGCAGAGAGAGTCGGGCCAGAGGGAAGAATAGGAAGAGAAAGAGTTGCAGATGTTGCGAAAGAGTCCAGAGGAGGTACAGGAAGCATCCATGTGGATGTTGAAGTCTCCAAGGAGGAGGAGTTGAGAGGTCGAGGCCAGGAGGTAGGAGGAGACGTCCGCCCACTCGGAGAGAAAGAGGTAGAAGGGGTCTGACCAGGTGGCCGGTAGCTAGTAGCCACGGTGAGAGAACGGCCCAGAGAGAGAGAAACCTGGAGACAAGGCATTTTGAAGGAGGAGTAGGCCTTCATAGGAATGATAGAGGCAGGAATCCACACTGGGAAGATCAAGGCTACACCCCCACCGGAACGATTGGATCTGGCCGCGAACAGGATCTTGTAGCCATCAGGGAGGAGAGTGTCAAAGCTTGTGACAGAGCTGACCGTGAACCATGTCTCAGTGAGACCAAGGACATCAAGGTTGAGTTCTTCCAGGAGACGGAAGATGTCAGAGGAGTGCTTGACACCTGAGCGAGAGTTCAGAGTGGCAATATGGTGAAGGTTGCCACCCTTGAAAAACTTCCAGGGAGGGTACAAATCATAGGTATTCCCTGCAGAGGTGTAGAATGAGCCCAAGGTAGGGCAGAAGAGGAAGGAGACAAGGGCAAGATAGCCTAGGAAGAGGATGAGGGCACCAGAGAGGTGGCAGAGGAGAGAGGCAATGGAGCCGAAGGAGGGAAAAGAAGGGACAGCAGAAGAGGAAAGGAAGTTGATAAGGTGCGGGAAGCGTCTATCAAAGAGTAGGAGGTAGGCCTGAGGACCTTGGACCAAGACGGTGCCATTCAGGTAAACATTAATGATGACCTTATAGGAGTGTAAAGGGGCCAGGAGGGCCTCCTACCGGGTGCCATCTTTAATGGGAGAGGAGGAAGGAGAGAGCACAGAGACCATATTAAGAGTCCATAGGTCTGGCGATGGAATGACAAAGAGGATTATCTGTGAGCGTCTGTCTGGAGGAAACGCTGATGAAGGCATCAGCGATAGGGAGGCCTGGGTTGGAGATCAGGATATCCTTTTCGAACTTCTTCCTACAAGACTTAGTGAGAAAGGCAGGATAGTCAATAGAGAAGTAGTTAGAGAAGACAGGAGAAACAGACAGCACCATAGAGGAGGTGGGGGAAAGAGGAGAGAGGAAGAGGGGTGAAGGAGGGTGAAGGGGGGGGAGTGAGACACTGGGGGTGCAAGCAGACAAGACGGAACGAGACAGAACAAATGGTAAATAATTAACTGAAAGAGACAACGAGCACAACAGAACACAGAGGCAATAAGGTGAACAACAACCAGGTTACCAGGCCATCAAGAAAAGCCGAGTAATCGATGACAGAAAACCTAGAAGAGGGAAGAAAACAGCAGAGCACAGAGAAAATCACAGCAAAAACAGAGCAGTCAACAAAGGAAACCTAGAAGAAGGAAGAGTACAGTAGAACACAGAGCAATACACTACAAAAACAGAGCAGTCGATGAGGAAAACCAAGAGGAAGGAAGCGCAAAGCGGAACACAGAGCAATACAACAAAGGACAAGTGAAGCAGCTGGGAGGAGAAATAGGGCAAGGCGAGGCGAGGGTAAGACCCTCAGGGGAGCAAGGATGTGGGTGCTGGCAGGCTGGAGAATGGAGGGCACGAGGCTCACGCCATAAAGAGATGAGAGGACAGGGAAGCGCAGTTGCGGATGTGGCCAAGGAGGGAGAGTGAGAGTAACCCATGCGATCAAGGAGTATGAGGGAACACACAGGCAAAGGCATGTGCGGGCGTGAGAGTGGCAAGGATGGAAGGGGACAGAGTGAGAGTGCGAGGAAACCACGCAATCAAGGATTGCAAGGGAACACAAGGGCAAGGCACACACAGGCATGAGCGCGGCAATGATGGAGGGGGCGCTGAGGCACACGCGATCACAGGATTGAAAGGGACAGCTCCGGCCAAGGACTTGGAGCCTTCCCTGTTGATCCCAGTCTTCATGACAAGTAATTAATTGACCAGGTTTTTGATTGCAGATCCGGATGACATCCTGCTGCACTGCACACTCTTCTTACGTGCTGAGGTACTGTGCTGGCCAGGGTATTACCTACCTTAAGCCTTTTGTGATTCCTGTGTAGTTTTGGGGTGTTTCATGTGATTGGGAGTCCTCTCATCCAGTTCACCCAGGCCCACTGCTAGAATCCTCCTAGGGTGCTTTCATTGAAGTCCCTGGATCCTAACTAACTCTAAAGTGAACAACCTACTTGTTTTTAAAGAGACTTCCACAGGAACTCTGACTTTTCCTACAGCTGTGTCTATTCTGCCCTGTCTGCTGGAAATTCGAGTACAAGTGACCCTCCTCCTGCCCCTGTGAACACTCATGCTTCAAGAATAGGGAAAGACTTATAAGGTTTGGGCCTTTTGCGTATGAAATGTAATAAGTGGTTAAAAGTACTTACTTGTTAAAGAGCTGGTCTGGTAACTGGCCCTCTGAAAAAGCAACGGTTACAAAAGTTCTTACTATCCTTTGAATGTGTTTTTGCTATTTTGAAAAGTATATATAAAGTTATCTTACTCAACTGTGAATTGGGCCCCCCTCTTCCCAAAAGTAATACTGTTGGCTTCACTTTACTATTTCTTTTAGGATATAAACGTATATTTTCACCAACTGGGTGTTGCCTCCCCATACCTGCTGTTTAGCCTATTTAGAATAAGTCTGCCATAAGTTTTACTTACCTTGAATCGCTGTGTGCTTTTCTTAATAAGTGCATTGTGGGTTTATTACTAAACTAAGTTAGATAGTTATTGCTTACCTCAATCTGTGTTCCACTGATCTGAAAAGCAACTGTTATAGTTTATTACAATATTAGGTATTACTCACCTGGTCTAAATGAAAGTTATCCTGAATGGAGTTAAAGGTTTATACTGTTCCATGAAAATGCGTGTTGCACTATTCACAAAAGTATCCTGGTAAAGGGGTTGGTTCACTAAGTGATTTCCTCGCTGAATGTCACTGCATGACTGACAGGGTCTACTACCCTTGACTTACTGTAAATTAATCTAAAAATAACTTGTGGTTTTACTCCTCCTGAATAGGTGTGTTCTATTCTAAATGTGTATGATTAGGTCTGCCTAGAAATACGGTTAGTGATTCTGAACAGGGTCAATGCTCTGGACTGGGTACCTTAAGCATTGTGTTGTGTTTGTATATTGTGTTTATGATTCTATGACAAAGTACTTACCCACCAAGATTTACCTTGGCCTATTGGTATTTATAACCTCTATTTTTTTTATAACATCTGGGTGTTAGTGTTTCTTTGGAAATATTTGTATGGGACAGGTTCTTTGTACCTTCCTGCAGCCCTTATTCCCTCCTAAAATAAGCTCTGCCTACGCTACCAAATACATAGGTGGTACAGCCTTATACTAAGCATGGAGTCTTGTACTGTCTAAGTTGTATGGTTTTACTAAACCCTTAATTGGACTTCAGAGAAACTGTCCTAACATGGAATTCCTAAAGGCCTCCCTGAATGCGCACAGTGTTAGGCCTGGGCAAACGTGTGTGGGCCAACACACAAAAGTGCAAATCACCACCTTACCACACAAGAGCATCAGAATCACTCTGGTTACATATCTCGAGTCTCACAGTACCTCAGCAGTGAAGAAGATGATGCAAGCGGACACCCTCACGATGAAACAGCTACAGGACCCGATCACCAAATTCTTGGTCTTCTGACAAAAGAAGATGCACTGGAAGGAATTTTGCAGCAGCAGTTAAATGGAGAGGCAGCCAGCAAAGGGTACTTCATGGCTTCTCGCGGCTCTGTGATTTTGGCACCCTTTTCAAGACACCAGACGAAGGCCGGTTACTGCTTGGTCGATTCGCCTCGCTTTCTCGGTCCAGGGGACTTCAAGGTGTAGAATCTTGCCTCTGGAGGTCTGGAAGGACTCCAAGTTTTGGGAGGATTCAATCTTCAGATGATGCACTGCACACTGGTCGTAGGTCCCAGGGATTTGAAGATTTGCAGCCCAGGAAGTTTGCATACTGTTGTGGGATGGCTTAAAATGCAGGTTGTCTCAAGGCTGATTAGGCCCACCAGCCTAAAGGAAGGAGTTGTCCTCTTCAGAGCTCCTCTGTCACATGGAAGAAAGGGTCAGCACAGCAGCGGTCACTCAGCAGGCATCTCTGGCCGCTGTAAGTAGCTGCAGGCGCCTTCTCTTCTTTCTCTGTAGATTCAGTTCCAGTGGTTGACTGTCTGCGCACCAGGAATCCAGCCTCTTATCCAGGAACCCAGCCAACCAGCACTCATGCTAAATTCAGACTTTGGTGGACAGTCTCCAAGTTGGAACTGGTTTCAAGCGCGCATACCAGAAGACAAAGACCAGCAGAGTTTTGGAATCATCCCCTGCTTCCTGTCCTCACAGACACTCAGGCGCCTAGGTAGGCTTTTCAAAGGATTCCCGCCAAAGACAAAAATCAAACCAGGATCAGACAAACAATAAGAAATGGCAAAAAAAGAAAACACTCACCATTGTGGGTTAATGGTGAGCGTTCAGTGCATTACCGTGGCTGAGAGCACAGCCTGCGAATACAAATTGCACTAAGGTCCGTAGAACACGTTCACTGCCACCAGCCATTCAGGTATGCTTGTCACTGTAACAGAAATATTACAGGAGCAGCGAGAAAGGGAATACCCCTCAGCACTCCACATAAGGTGGTGTTTGCTGACCTCCCAATATAAAATGTAGAAAGGATCAAAAGTATCCCTACCCTTGAGAACATTTGTTCTTACTAGGAGAACAAAATAAAATAAAAATGGAAGCCCAAGGGGCTCCCCAGCAACACTGCACAGAAAGTGCTGTGTGCTGCAAAAGCAAATTACAGGTGCCCCAAAAGTTGGAAGAAAGCATGAATCCAAACAAAGTAAGGAGAGACACAACAATGACTCCCATAGCCAGAGTAAAAGAAGGAGTGAGTGGGGGGAAAAGGTTCCCACTCAACCAGGAACATAGACAAAAGAAATCCACAAGTCCAGCAAAATGTGCTGGGGGTCTCACAGGTGAAGGAGATTTGGCATAAAAATGGAAAATCTACCTAACACAGCCAAAAAGCTAAATAGTGCATGTATTCTTTGGAAAAAGGTCTTGGTTGCTTGTGTTACAGTGCAGAGGGGAGCTGGCCTAACATTTCAAGCTGGGCTGCTCCCAATGGTATAAGTACCTGGCTGATTTTCATATGGCTGGTACCCTTCTGCAATGGCGCAGACCTTCCACAAAACAGTGGTTTGGAAGGTTTCCCCGAGCGCTGCCAGTGGTTAAGATTAATCTGAAACCTTCCTTCAATCACATTTTGTGGTTCTAGTGTCTCCCCATGTGGGAGAGAATATGCCCAGACGTGGCCCCTTGTCCGCTAAGCTGCTTCTCATTGATGAGGCTCATTATGGGGTTGCTTGTGTTTCTGTGCAGAACGGGGCCCGATCTAGCAGTTCGGGCTGGCTAGCGCCCATTGCTAGCAGTACCAGACTTTGCATATGGCTGGTCCCCATCTGCAATGGCGCGACGGCTACAAAATAGTAGTGTAGTCGATGCCCAGATTGCTTCCAGTGGTTAAGATTCATTGAAAACCTTCCATTCATCCAATTATATGGTTACAGTTTGCTAACTGTCCACCATCATTAAAAAACAAAATAAAAGGAGGAACATTCACCTTGTGATGCTGCTGCACATGCTCCTGGTAGTTTCGGATCTTGGCCGTCAGGACTGCAACTGAAGAGAGAGACAAGAGGCCATCAGTAAAGATGGTGAACATCAAGAAGGCTGGTTTAGCAAGGGCAGGCAAGGCAAAAGCAAGCAAACGTAGGCAAGAGAGGTGCGGGACTGGGTAAGGGAGGTGGGCAGAGCGCAGTAGGAGAGTGACGTGAAGGACAGGAGAGAGAAGGTACTGGCAAGAGGGGATAAGCCAGGCAAGAGCGGAACAGTCAAGGAACAGGAGAGGAGCTATTGACCAGGGGCAAATGATAACGCAGGTGACTATTTGATCAGAGACCTGCCCATGAGCCAGCTCTCCCTCTTACAGAAGGGAGCTGAACGTAGGGTACACGTGCAGAATAAATCCATGCTCCACTCTCAGGTGGATCATCATTCACATATTTGGGGTGACATTTCTGGAAACCCACTCTCTTCACCAGTTCAAGTTTGAAAATTATTTTTAATGTGACATTAGCCCTCTCTCTACTTATTTCACACGTTTCTCCAAGGTAAAATATCTGCCACGATGACATGCGCACACCTTACGTAGTCTACAGATAATAGTGGTCTGTGAGGGTACGCTGCCCCTCCCATAGTTACCCTCACAAGTCTCTGCTTGCAAACCCATGATTCACGACAGAAGGAGAGGGCGGCGAGGGGCACATTCTGGTCTGGGAAGCGCTCCAAGTGCTTGAATATGCATTGGGCAAATGAATAAAAGGATAGATTAGAGTTCTGGGGACAATCCTCTCCCACTCCCTTAGCACCATTTTTATGTGGGGTTCTGTCTGGGGGTCTTGAAGATTCTTCCCTGCAATGCACTCACGCTCCTGTGTGTGGTTCCATCAAGAGACCTCAGTAGCAGGCCAATCCTTTCGGAGAATTGCCTTTCATCTCCATCAACCGCGCCCATGGCCTGTCCCCTGCCTCCTTACAAGATAAATGCGGGACAGTTCTAGAAGCAAACATGGGTGGAAGTTGGAAGGCAGCACGATTCAGGCAGGGGAAGGTTAGCACAGCTAAATCGAGGAGATTTCTGATACTATGTGCCTCTGGGCTGTAATGAAAGAAGCGAGATGATGCGCTGGGGCACCTAGAATGGCAAACATCACGCAGGACTGGCCAAGCCACAAGAGACAACGGTTGCTGTGAAAGGAAGCTTGCTCGGTTTCCATTACGAAATAGAGGACATGGTGTACTAACCCCGTGGGACGCCTAACGTCTTTCCAACAAAACGGTCGATTAAAACAGAAACCATAGAAGCAAGCTGAGCGAGCAGCCAGCCACATGGAGGCAGGAGTAAGAGGCTCATATAAAGGAGGATTTACACAATGTTAAGGCTAGATGACCCAACTCTTACACACACTGCAAATGGGGCCGTGTGTTCGCACTCAGACTCTTTTCACATTTTTAAAGCAATCTGTTTGAGTAAGGCAAAGCAGCACACAAGGCTTTCTTATTGCAAAAGTAACTACTGCCACTCAGGAAGTGAGAGCAGCAGTCACAGGGGCAGGCGTGTTGATCTCTTCAACCCGGCTGCTTTCTTCAGCTGCACCTTAACTTTGAGGGCACTGGCAAGTGCTCTCACCACAGGGAGGCATCGTAAGCAACTCTGCCTTGTCATGTTATATGGTCTTGTCCCATGCACTGCTGCCGCTTGCATGGTCTCTTGGCGCTCCGGCGGATCCGCATTGGAAGGAGAGTGGGGGGGGTGATAGGCAAGGGAGCTTTGATGTGCTCTTGGCAGCTTCAGTTTGGAGAAGACCCGTCAGTAAGCTTGGGTTTGTTTTTTGGTCGGTAGTCATGTGGTGGTGTGCAGTGGCCAGAGTGTTACAAAAAACAAAAGTAGTAGCACTATGTTGCCTTGCCCCCTGTCCTGCCCACTCCCTCCATACTCAACGTCACCCCTTCCACCATACTCATCGTCACCCCCCTCAAATCCCATTCCCAAGTTTATCCTTTCCTCCACTGCACCCTGCAACATTGTGTTTTACAACAGCAGTAAAAGTGAAGAAAATACAATGAAAGAAAATATATTTAAGTGACCACCATTAGTGTGTCATTGTCCCACTTAGTATGCGCCATCTCCTTCACCACCCACCGTTCACACCTCTTAATGAAGATGGCCAGCCACAGGCACACCCCTCCCATTGCCAACATGCAAGTCTTTGCCTACAGCCATTCATACGCCGATCCAGATCGCAGTCAAGCTGGGCTCTTTGGCTGTTTGGGAACGGGTTGTACATCAGTGTATTCTAATAAATTTCCTTCCAACACTTGAGAGATGGCGGACGGCTCAGGTTTGAGTCCGCAGTAGGGATGAAGTTTAAGACAAAAAGAATTGTTCTTAAAGTTGCTGTCCTGGAACGGTATTCCGGGTGGCATAAAGTAAGAGAACGATGACTGGTTGTCATCGAAAAGTAAGGGAACGTTGTACCGTTTATTTACTGCCCACTTTGACCTCTGGTGTTGAGGTATGATTGTGCATGGGTGCTCTGTGTGTACTTGTGTTTGGTTTCATATCAGGTGTTGTGAATTGTGTCCAGTTTGTGGTGCGGTAGAGGTAGGGGTGGGTTTAGTTTAGAGTTTGAGGCCGAGCATGCAGAGAAAGGAGTTTGTAGTATGGTTAGTTAAGCACACCACCTTTCGTTCCCGCCAAAATGTCCATCCAGGTGCGTGACACCTCCTGCCCCCAAAATACTTCATCTAAGTGTAACATATTTCTTTCCCCCAAAGTGCATCCTAGGGAGGAGACACATTTCCTACCCCCAGAACTACTACTACGAGCGACACATCTCTCCCCCAAAAGACCACCCAAGTGTAACATACTTCCCACTCCCAACAATCCATCTAGGGATGGCACATTTCCTACCCCCAAAACATACAACATTTTTCCTACCACATGTGAGGAATCTGATGGCGCCATCACTCCGCTCCCGGGGATAGACTCTCCCCCCATGTGGCCAGGGGGCTGCAGACGCTACTTGATCCTGACCCTGGGGGTGGCTGTTTGAGGGAGAACCACATAGAGGGAGCTGACCCTCAGGGGGATGACACATCATCATCAGGGGGGGACATGGTATCTCCTCCCTTTCCTTTTGAGGAAACCCCCTCCATTCCTTCTGCGTTTATGGCAGACTGACAGTTCCTTAAAATACTGTGTAAAAAGTGATAACAGAATCTTTCCATCACATAGAGCATTAAGTGCTGAGACGAAGAAGAGGACTGCCAAGAGAGAGATGCTCCTGAAGAACCAAAATGTGCAGTTTAGTGTTTGTCAAACCCCGATTGGTTCAAGGAGGCTCCCAGGCAAAACGAGGGAGTTCAAAATCAACACAGCTGAAAGCCGGCAGGCTTGGACACTGAAGGAAGCTGAAGTCAACAGCGTGAGAAGTGAAGGGCTAAATTAGACAGCGCCACTAAACCCACAGGAACCCTGAAGGCACAGGAGTGGAGACGGCATAAGAGAGTGCCGGCTCAGGCACTCCTAAGCAGCTTGACGGGTCGGGGACAGACGGGAGCAGGTTCCGTGGCCACGAGGCATTGCCGACAAACAGAAGGCAAGGAAAGCAGTCCTCACACCGGTCAACTTGGAGGGAGACAGTGAGCAGCGAGGCTGCAGGAGAGAGACGAGAGTGAGAAGCCAGGTTGGTCTTCGTCCTGCGGAGAAGAGCAAGAACGATCGTGACTGCCAGTTGGGAGAAGCCTTCCGAACTCCACAGGAAACGTAGTAGCAGTTACTCGGAAAAGCACGGAAAGCCGGTGAGCGAACAGGAAAGGGATGGGGCACTGGAGCCGATGTGCATGAACTGTGAGCAGTACAGAAAAAAGTAAGAAATCATAGCTTATGAAGCCTGAAAGAAAGAAAGGATCTTGAGGAAGAGCAATATCCCCCCCACCTTTTCTTTTGAAAGTATTGAATAATTTAGTGTAAAAGTCCAGGCAGGAGAGTATACCAGGTGGCGAGCAGATCTGGGATACACACCCATTTATTTATTTATTACATTTATATAGCGCGCAGACAGCCCAGGGGCATTGTGGCACTGTTACTTGTAAGGAAAACTTAGTTACAATGGGCAATGGGTACAGTTTGTGCCTTGGGTTACAGTGAGGCAGTGACCTGTGATCAGATATAGGTGGTGTCATACCACGTAATGCATCATACATGACATTCATGAGGGCTAGGCCATATGTTTGCTAGATGAACAGGGTCGTTTTCAAGGCTTTCCGAAAGGCGGCCAGTGAGGGTTCAGAGCGCAGGGAGCTAGGGAGGGTGTTCCAGTGTACGGCAGCGAGGTACGGGAAGCTGGAGCCCCCTGCTCTGGCTCGTTTTACCCTGGGTACTGAGCGCATGCTGGCATAGGGTGACCTAGTGGGTCTTGTGGAGGAGACCGGGTGGGACCTCTGGGAAAGGTACATTGGGGCGGCAAGATGGACACATTTGTGGGTGATGCTTAGCGCTTTGAATAAGATCCTTTCCTTTATGGGGAGCCAGTGGGATGCTTTTCTGGCAGCGGTGATGTGCTCTCTCTTGGCAATGCCTTGTGCAGCACGCAGGGCACTGTTCTGTATTACCTGGAGCTTCTCAAGGTTTTTGTTGGAGGTCCCTAGGAAGAGAATATTGCAGTAATCAAGCCGCGAGCCAGTTATGGCCCTGGCTATGTTAGTGCATGTTTCTTTTGACAGATAAGGTCTGATTGCGTTAAGGAGTTTTGCATGGTAAGCAGCAGAGGAGGCGATGGCGTTTACTTGTCTGGTCATGGATAGGTTGGAGTCTAAGTAGACGCCTAGTGTTTTTACTGTGTCTAGTACTGGGATCCTGATTGAGTCAATAGTGAAGTGACTAAACTGTGCGTCAAGTTTCTTGATGGTGTCGGGGGAGCCTACGAGTAGGAGCTCAGTTTTGTCGGAGTTAAGGCAGAGGCCGTTGATAGCCATCCACATTTGGATTGTGTTGTAAATGTTGTTGAGGGTAGCAGAGTCCGTGTCATAGTCGCCTGTCAGAGTGAGAAGGATCTGTGTGTCGTCGGCGTAGTTGGTGTAAGAGATGCCCATGGCGTCAAGGATGAGGATGAGGAAGAGGGGGCGGGTAAAGATGTTATAAAGGGTAGGGGAGAGGCAGGAGCCTTGGGGCACCCCACATAGCATGATAGAGGGTGATGCAGTGGGGCTAGGTCAGAGAAGACCTGCATGGTCCTGCCTTGGAGGAAGGAGGTGATCCATGTGGTGGCTTCTTGGGAGAAGTTGGCTGTGGAGGAGAGGTGGTGGCAGAGGATGTCGTGGTCTACAAGATCAAAGGCTGCCGACAGATCCAGGAGCAGGACAGGTTTGCCTTGGTCCCTTGCGTCGTCCATTTGGTTTTTGAGGTCGAGTAGGGCAGTCTCTGTCCCGTGCCTGGGGCGAAAGCCGGATTGCCTCAGTCCAAGGAGGTTCTGTTCTTCAAGGAAGTGCTGGACCTGCAGGTAGGCTGCTTTGTCTAGAATCTTGAGGAGGAAAGGGACAGTGGTGATGGGGCGGTAGTTATTAGGGGAGGTGGGGTCAAGTGAGGGTTTCTTTATGAGGGGTCGGACCCATGCTTCCTTGAGGCATGCAGGGACTCTCCCTGTGGTGAAGGAGGCGTTGACAAAGGCTGTTAGGAAAGGCGCCAGGGTGTCTGCGCAGTCTTTGATGATGGAGGCAGGACAGGGGTCGCCTTTGCAATTGGAGGGTTTTATGTTTTTCATGATGTTGATCATGTCTTTTTCTTGGGATGGTTTTAAACGAGAAGGTGGGTGGGGCCTCTGTGGGTGAGGGGGGCGGTGGTGGCGGCGAGGGTGTAATGTGGGTGGAAAGTGTTAGTTTGGTGTTCACGATTTTGGCTTGGAGGGAGCTGATCTTATTGCGCATGGCTGTTTGGATGTTGTCACACCATTCTTTATCCTTGGTGAAGTTTTGGGGGGTGGGTGTGGGGGTCTCAAGTTCCCTGAATATGGCGAACATTTCCTTGGTGTTCGATTTGGCCTCCGTGATTCTATCTTCAAAAGATTTAGCTTTGGCTTTAATGATGGCTTTCTTGTAATTATTTGCAAGGGATTTGAAGTTGAGTTTGTCTTTATCATCCCGGGATGTTTGCCAAAGAGCTAATGCTGCTCGTTTGTCGATGCGTAGTTTTAGAAGGTCTTGGGTGAACCACGCATTAGCGTGTCTAGTGGGTTTGGTTTTGCGAGGTTTAAGTGGGGCGATGGTATTGATTGCTGCCGTGATGGCAGTATCGTAGTTTTTGGCCAGGGTTTCTGGGTCGTCGGAGAACGGGGTTCTGAAGGCAGGTCCCTGTAAGAAGGGAAAGAGTCTTTCTTTGGTCATTTGACAGGCCCTCCTTGTAAGGGCTGGAGGTAAGGGTAGAGGGGAGTGGGAAGTGGTTGTCGTGGTGGGGATGTTGAAGGTGATGGTCAGACCATGGGGTGGGGGTGTTGCCTGTGAGGGAACAATTGTGGTGGGCGATCCAGTCTAGTGATCTGCCTAGGGCGTGTGTGGGGTTAGTGATGGTGTTGACGAATCCTAGGGTGGCTAGGGCTGTGTCAAGAGCTTTGGCCGCGGGGTCTTTGGCGTCATTCAGGCCAAGGTTGATGTCTCCAAGGAAAATGGCTTTGGAAGACTTTTTAAGGTTGTCCACCAGGAGGTGGGTGATGGAGGCCTGGAAGTCTCCTAAGGGTCCTGGTGGTCAATAGATGAGGTGTAGGGTGATGGTGCATTGGTGAGAGATGGTGAGTTTCAATTGAAGGTAGTCGCTGTTATTGTTAATAGTTTTGTCCGCCTTTCTGATGGTGATCGAGTCTTTGGCTAGGAGTGCGACACCGCCTCCAGTGGTCTGGCGATCTTGTCTCGTGATGGCATAGCCAGGTGGGCGAGCGAGGGATAGGGCGGGGCCTGAGGCTTCGTGTAGCCAAGTTTCGGTGACCATTGGAAGATCTAAATCTAGGGTGGTAATGAGGTTGTGGATGTCTAGCGCGTGCGCATTGATGGATCGGGCATTGATGAGGGCACATTTGAGGTGCGGTTCAGGGGTGACATTGATGGTTGAGGGTGGCACATCCGAACCAGTGGGGTGCGCATTTTCTGGGGTCATAGACACCGTTAAAGTGGCATTTGCATCATTAGGTAGCATGGCAGTGGTAGAAGAATTGCAGATTGCGGTAATTACATTCAGACCAGTGGGGGGCATATTTTCTGGGGTCATAGACACAGATAAAGTGGCATTTGCATCATTAGGTAGCATGGCAGTGGTAGAAGAATTGCAGGTTGTAGTGATTACATTCAATCGTGTGAGTGACACGTTATTGTGAGTCTTAGACATTGTATCCAATGCAAATGGGTCAAGGCGATGCTTAATTAGTGGGCTCGGTTTCGTTGTGTGGCTAAGTCTACGGGATTTATGCAGTACTGAGGAAGGAGCCTTTAGGTTAGTGTCAGATTTCATGGTTCTTGACTGTAGGCGTGTATTGCGTGCACTTGTGGGGATGGGTAGAGCGAGCATTACGCTCGGGAGAGTACGTGTGCGTAAACGCTGTTGCCTTTTTGCAAGTGAATTGAGTAGTTCAGGAGTGCGGGACTCCTTACCTTGTGATTCCTGCAGGATTCCACGGCGAACGGCAGACTGCGAGCAGCGAAGAGCTGCTAAGAGGAGCGCTGGCCTTTTTCTGCGGCCTTCTTCTCCCGGCTTCGCCTCACGGCACCCTCTACCTCCATTTAAGGCAGGAGGGGAGGGGCAGGCAAGTCGGGGGAACAAATCAGCATCCGGGCCTGCGGCGGTGACTTTCGCGGGCTGCAGTGACGCTCCTGGAGTCAGGTGGATGGCGGCGGCCATGGTGAACAGCTGATCCAAAAGAAAGGAGATCAGCTGTTGTGGCCTCCGCTCTCAGATGCGCTCGCAGCGGAGCTGCTAAGAGGAGCGCTGGCCTTTTTCTGCGGCCTTCTTCTCCCGGCTCCCATAAAGAGTTGTGTTGCACAAAAGCCCTGGCAGGAGAGTACACCAGGCATTTGCAAGTCTGGGACCTGCACCCACATGAACTGTACGAAAGAACCGGGCAGGGGAGTATACCAGGTGTTGGGTGATTTACATTTGTGATACTTTGAAAAGAGAATCCCAAGGAAGATTCATGCCCTTGAAATTTTGATTCACATTGAGTGTGGAAAAGACTTGGGGTAGGGAGCCATTTCCTGGGAGGGGATTGTAACACCAAGAGGACGGGTTTATCCTTTTGGGTTACAAAGAACTTAGTTATTCTTTTGAACTTTTGTTTTGGTGGAGAGAAACCTGGGGATGGAAGCCATTCCCTGGAACTGTGAACTCTATCCATTGGAAACATGTGTTGGATTTACCTTTTCGTTGAATTGGTTCTTTTGTGCATTTTCCAAACCAAAGACATTACCTTTAGCATCTTATGGTTACTTTTAGAATGAGAGGGCTAGGATATAATTTCGGAAACAGGACATTTTTTGCTTTGGTCATCTTGACACAGGACAGATCCTTAGTTTTTGGATGAGATAGGGAAATACCTCCTAGATTAGGGACAGTGAGGACTTTCCCAAAATATTCGCAACACACATGAGCCCTCTCTGTCCGTGGCAGATTCCTGGTTCCTCACACTCCGGGGATCTATTCAAATATGATACATTTCTACCCCCAAATAAAGAAAACCCTCTAGGTGCTACCCATTTCCTATCCCCCAAATACATTCAAGTGGAACTCATTTTCTACCCCTATGATACTGACAAGTGTGATGCTTTTTGTAACCCCCAAAAAATACATCTAAATGCAGCACACAGACACCTCCAAACAAATCCATCAGACAATCTAGGGGGCGAAACAGGCGGTCCACACAGTTCCACAACATGATGGCGGCAGTGCAGCAGTGGCTGGTCCCTCAATTGACAGTCACTGAAAGGACTGCTTTCCTTTCATCCGTTCGCCAGCAATGCCTCACGGCCACGGCACCTGCTCTCCGACTCATCAAGTTGCTTAGGCGTGCATGGGCCGGCACACTCTCATGCCACCTCCACTCCTACGCCTTCGGGGGCAGCACAGCACAGCAATGGCAATACTCACCATCCGTGCTGACCCACTCCAGCTGCAGTTTTAGGGTGCCCTGTCGGTCGTCCATGGGCGGACAGGGATGGCCATCAAGCGGAGTAGTCTGTGTGGGTAGTACATAAGTGGCAGGATCTTCTGTATTGTAGCAGTGGAGGTGCTCACAATTTGCACCATCGTACCATTGGTAGGTAGGCAGTTGTATGTTGTTTGTGGGTGAATGTATGGAGTGGTTTCCGTCGTGCGGTGCTCAGTGCAAGCGTTTGTGTTCATCTGGTTATGTAGAGTGTTGCGGGTATGTTGTGGAGCGAGTGGGTTATTAATAGGGTGGTTGGGTGCATTTTAGTTCTATTGGCTTGGTCTCCTTTCACCAGGACATCCTCACTCTATTACATGTGAATCGCAATATTGTTTTTTTTCTTCTTCAGATAGTGACCTTAGGCTCAAAAAGTTCATTACAGCTACTGCCATGGCTGGGGGGGTCAACCTTCTCAATATTTGGAAAAAAAACAGCATCACCTCACCCACAACTCGACAAAAATGCGAATCACTACTCTTGCATGAGGACTACTCAAGTCTCCTCCAATGACAGTAGCTGGAAAAGCTTGCTCTTTAAATTCCTACTTGTCATCTACACATCCATTCATGGTATTGTACCCCCCCCAAACACCTTGCCGACTGCACCTTCTTGTACTCTTCCCCTCTCATACTCTACGTTCCTCCATCTCCCTTAACCATTCTGTTCCCTCATGCTTCCGCTCCTTGACCCTACTGCCCCCCTGAAGTAGAATGTCCCCCCACCCCTGGATATGAAGTCATTTTATGTATTGTACGACACAATACCAGACTCAATCTCCAATTTTCAGAGAAAAGGATTTTCCCATTACCCCAATTAATTCCTCCAAGTAAAACCTGCTCTTTTGTTTCATCTGTAATTCTCTAAAAATGTACTATGTTTTGGACTACAACTCCCATCAGCCCCATGCAGCACAGCCAATGGTGAGAGATTATGGGAGTCACAGTCCAAAATATCTGGAAAGCCGTAGGTTGCAGACTCTCACAGTAGCCCCATATTATATGCCCTAACACCACCACAGTTCTGGAGGCAACTGTTCTCCCTAGCACCCCACCCCTTCTTCACCGAATCAATCGTGCAAACCAGACACTGATTAGCCACCATGACTGCCAGCTCGCACTTGAGTAGGGCACATCTGCAAACTAGAACACCACTCCCCTCACAACACTCACATCCCTCACGACACCGCCTAAAGTCTCGCACCCCTCCCCCACCACACAACCCACATCCTCCAACTCTCATACCAGGGGAGCCCGCTCTCACTCGAAAAGACACCCCTTTCTGCCCGACATAATCCACGCACCTTCAAGAAGGAACACACCTACCTCATCTCATACCCCAAGCTCTCCCATTCACCCCTGCCCAGAGCCACACACCCCTCCACACACTGCACATCTTCCCCCCACGCAGTTCAAGAGCTGGATCAAGGTCAACGTAATCCCAGTCCTGGCAGAAGACCTGCTCCTCACCCTCCCCTCACTCCTTGTCCCAGAAAGACCTCAACCCATAGATTTTTTTGACTCTGCGCTCAACTGGATCGCATCGTTCCTAACATACAGACACCAGATCACTTAACTCCCCTCCAACCCTCCGGGCCCTTCTCCTCCACTGCAAGTCCGGTGATCAATGGAGTCCCCCAAGGTGCCTGCCCATCACCTCTCCTTTTCTACCTCTACATGACCCCCTCTGCCTGCGCTCATCAGCGCCAACAACCTCACATGCTATAAATAAACGGATGACACACAAATCATCCTGAGAATTCCCCAATCGACCTCCGCCCCTCACCCTGATCTGGCAGCATGCCTGACAGACATTGATCTCTGGATGACAGGTAGCCATTTCCTTCCCAACCTGGTAAAACAGAGATCATGATGTGTGGAAAAACAGCCTTATTCCAAATACCGTCCCCCCTGGCCACCTGCCCTTGGCCCTCCCCCCTCTACCTCCTCCTCAGTGCAACACCTTGACTGTAGAATGGACTCTAACCTAACCCTGTCCCATCACATTAACAATGTATCCAAATCCTGACACTTACACATAAAGCTAGTGAGACACATCTCCCCTTACTTCACCTACTCCCATTCGATGACCGCAATTATGTACATTGTCGTGTCTAGACTGGACTATGCAAACTCCAGGTGGGTGCACCTGCCTTCCAACTAAACAAACTTCAAATAGTCCAGAACTGCGGAGTCAGGCTCCACCTTGCCCTCAACGAGGGGATCACATTACACTAGTCTACCGCACCCTACACTGGCTCGACTGGGCAACAAGCGACTTTCAAAATCATGCGCATTACTCACCAAGCTGTGCACAAAACCGGCCCTAAATAACTACAAGAGAAGATGACATTTTACGTTCTAACCTACAACCTGAGGTCGAGCACTGCCCTCCTCCTAGTGGTCCGCTCCTTCATATCAGCCAGAATCGCCTTGCCTGGCTTCTCAACCCTGGGGCCAAAAACCTGGAACTCTCTGCCCCCCCACCCCCTTATTCAACACACAGAAGCCAACATGGTGTTCCGAAAATGACTCAAGACCTTGCCCTTACCCTGAATCATCCTAAAGAACCCACCAGGCTTTTGACCCTCTGCGAAACCATGCCTCCCGGCTAACTTTGCACAACCAGAGAAAGGCCAGCAACCCACTACAACGGGCATTTAAGAATGCCAGAGACACAGAACCATGGGCCTAGAAGCACTTAATCATGCATGGCTATGTACCACACTTAGAGGTTTGGCAAGGTACTATGCTCGGTAGCCCAGTGATGTTCTGCCGAGCACTGCTCTTGGAAAGGACAGTCATGCACTGCACCTAGCAATCTTTAGCCAAGCATAGCACCTAGAATACTCAGCCATCTGAGCATTTCAGCCTGTCTGAGCGATTAAGACACGCACAGCACTTAAGAAGATGACCTGGTTCAGCGCTTGAGTCTGTGTTCTTGGAGGATCCAGCCACCTATTGAAGGAAGTATTTGAAATTTTAATTGACCTGGATGTATCTGCCAACCCAGAAGCTTAGAATCCACGAGCAATACCCAATCATGTAGACACAATTGTGGCAGACAGAAGATCTGTAACGCATTGGTCCTGTATTGCACTAAAATGACCTTAGTATTGTTATTACACACAGCAGCCCTAGCCATGCCTGGATCTAGATTATTCAACATTCATCTGCACCGGAAAGCTACTAGCCTTGTACAGCAGGTGGGAGGTTGACAAACAGCATTGCTTGAAGTGTGAGGCCCATAGGTAGGCACAGGAAAGCAATAAGGGACAGGGAGGTCTTTTCAGCTCCATGGATATTCACACATGACTCACTACCTGGACTCTCCGCTCAGCAACAACAATAGAATCCAACTATCCCCACGATTAAATCGGCCTAGCTGCACACAATCTCACATACCTACAACAAGGCACAGCACCACCTCCACTAGAATACAGCTACCCCAGCCAAATTTGGCCTAGTTGCACACATACTACCTGTCTCACATACCCTGCACACTACATCTAGCATTAGAACGTAGCTATCCCCAACAAAAACTCTGTCTAGCTGCACACATACAGAGTACACACACGCACCATGTACTTCTCTGTCCATCTCCACTTACCTGGACTACGGTCCCCTATGGCGTTCAACCTACAGCGCGTTGAGACCATATCAACGGGGCAAGGCGCTACACAAATGCCCATTAAAATAAAATATGTCCCATTACCCTTCACCATTACTAAAACTCTGATATCCTCAATCCCTTGTAAGGGCACATAACATAGAAAATACCTTGTATTGCTTATGTCCATCATTTCTGATCGAAATGATGCCCCTACTTTCTATAAATATAAATACAAACCCAGGTTTTGGTTGAAATGTAGGCCTGGACATTTCAGGAGGACACAGAAAGCACTCTGCAGCTAATGACACTTTCTTTCCAAGCCAATGTCATAGAAAATATCAGACTACACAGAATTAAAAAAAACCCACACAACAAGTCATAAAATGGTGTACCAATGATTTGGGGAACAACACAACCTATTATTTAGTCACAATGTGATAGCTTAGTATATGATCTGAGCTATGTAAATTATCACTATATTCTAGGATGCTCATTACCATGCAAACAAAAAATACATAGGGTCTTATTCTCTCTTCTTTAATATGGCAATATTAGCACCCAGGACCTGGGAGCCAACAAATCAGGTTGCTCAAATCGTGGGCTGAATCCCAAGATTTCAGCGCGAGTTCCAAGCAGACTGTTGGATGCTTCCCTGCCTGCCATCTTCCCGTCCCCTCTGGTCACCATTTCTTCCCCTCCCCGCCCCCTCACCTTATTGTTTTGGTGGCAGCAATCATCACCGTCCTCCAGTCACTGTCCTGGCTGCCTACCACTGCGAAATGGAAGAGGGGCTCTGCATGGAGCCCCGCCTTCCATCTCCACGGCGGCCATCTTAAGTATTCCAGATTGGAAACCTGGAGTGCTAATGGCAACAACAAACAGGTTCAGTGGGCTTCACCGGCCCGGTAATGGCATCTGGGCGCAGAGTTAAGGCTATCCCTTCGCTCAGGCCTATAAATTTAGTGGCAGGCCGTTACCGGTCAGTGAAGCCCACTGAACCGGTTACTATAGCAATAACCCATTATTATGCCAATGATACATTAGTGCAGTTGAACAAAAAGCTTGGAGTGTACTTTGTATTTCTCTAAAAAATGATTTGCTTTCCTTAAGCAAACTCTGAGATTTACTTTCATTTTCCAACACTAAATGAAGTATGTTTTCTAGATGTTCTACATTTCTTTTATCAGGTCACCTCTCTTTGTAAACGATGTTAATGCTATATGGATTCATAATTACAATATGCACCCTTCTTTTAGGATGGTTTCTTGCTTCCCTGAATTAAGTGAATAACTACTGGAATAGAGCTCAGAGAAGCCGAACTTCACGACTAGCAAAGGTTTATCACAAACGTTGAACCAAATCATGGCTTGGTAACGTGGCTGATCAGTATGGAACACACTGAGATCAGGGGTTGGTGTAAAGTACAATTGACACGCACAACTTAATGAGTCCAATCCCTACCATAAGAACAAGTGTTCACAATGGTCAAGGGAAACAGCCCAGTTTAGGTTCCTTGGAAGAAGTTTCAAAAGTTGCCTTGCATTTCAGTGCTTTACTGTCCTTGTGGGTGGGGCCAGACTGCTTCTCTATGAAAGGAACAGTGAGCTAAAACATGGCTGTAGCCCCTCCTCAGTGGGAACTATCCGATAGAACAGGTTGTTTGTCCATGTTCGTTCTCATTTGGGAGGGGGGCTCACAAATGTTTGCAAATTTTGAAAAACTTTAACCCTATGATACTACAGGTAATCCACACACAGACTCTTAGCTCACTATGCTTAGAGAGGTTCAGTTTCATCTCACGGATGATGCAACACATGTCTAGGGTTTGTGGTGATTTGGAGGAGTGAAATAGAGGATGGGAGAAACTGGCTTCTACTGGATGCAAGCCCATAGGGTGATTGGAAATGGTCTCATGGTAGCCCTGTCGCCCTAGCTGAAGGTTTGTGTTACATTTTGAAAGTTTTGGCCAATCCTTTGTAAATTGGTTTATTGAATTAGAGTAGCTTGGTGACTAAAGGCTTCCAAGACTAGGTCTGAAGACTTTCTGATGGCCGCATTGATTGGACATTTACTTTGTAGTGTAGGGTGTCCTAGGAACGACAAGGATCTAGATTGGGCATTACTTTGAGTTGATGGTACGACGTCCTTTCATCGACATCCGTTTTTACGCCAGGTGTTTTTCTGTTGAATTTTTACCGAAAATACATTTTCAGAATTTGTTGGGGGGCGGGAAAGGGCATATAAAGGGTTGGGGGGGGGGTGGGAGGTTGGGAAATCAGGAATAAATAAAAGAGGTAAATGACAGGGGTGTGGGGGGAAACCCCCCCCCCACAAAAATAATAAATGTTTTTCGGAAAAATTCCACAGAAAACACCTGTCGTAAAAACAGGTATCGATGAAATGACAGACAACGCAGGAGATGGGTGGACCTCTACTTCGCTGACAAAGGAAGTAACAACTATAATATATACAAAGAATGTCTGCGGAAAAGTCAAATTAAGGAAGAATCCGGCTAAAGGACAGGGAGAGGGATTCCCAAATTCAGAACCACAGATCAGACTATACCAAAAACAGAATGATTAGAAAACATGAATGTTTTATTTAAATTTTTTAAAATACACATATTAAATCATGTTTAGAGCTCATTATCTAAATATCAACATCTAATTTGGAAAATTGAAAAATATAATCAAACACAGTGTTTATCTAAAAACACGACTGATATCTCAGTCAATACTGGCTTAATGTAGCCAAGCAATCTGAACGTCATGCCGGTTGAAGGGGATCATCCGGCTGGCGATCAGAGGCTACGGCCACATTTGATGATATAAGAACAACCACAATTACATAAGCAAGGCAGTGTTGGTTACTTCTGAAGTTGGAACTAACAAAGCAGGGGTGCCATAATGACATAGAACCACCCTGATAACCTGGAGAGTCGGAACCAAAGAGCCACTTCTTTCAGTAGCCCTTCCTAACACTGTACACTACACAAGTCTTGCTTTAGTGTTAGAGTTTCCCTTAGGCATTTGTCCAACCCCTAAATAACCTGGTACAAAATAAAGATCCGTTTGTGTGATGTGCATCATTGCCTCAAGTTTGTATTTTATTAGCTTTTAAATAGCGCTTTTCACACTTTACACCAAAGCGCTTTACATAAGGACAATAAGAATACAAAGTATCAGAAAACAGTATATAGAACAATTTACATGAACAATATGGCATGACATGAGTGGTATTGGACCATGGTGGGAGAGGTAGTAAAGATATAGGATGTGATGTAGGACTGTCGTGATGTGGATGGTGCTCTTGTTCAGATGTGGACCCCGATTCACTGTTCTTAGAGAGGTTCAGTGTCACGACACTGATGTCGCCAAACAAGGCAGAAACATTTGTCTGGGATTGCTGATCGTACTCTTGCTGAGAGGAGAATTGTATTTCAGTGCTGGACTGCCCTTGTGGACTGGACCAGACTGATATGGAAATAAAGTAGATCTTGGCTTAAAAGGTACAAATATATGAAGATCCTAACAAGTAAAAGAGAAAGGGCCTCATTAAGAACTCTGCCCAAAATGTGCGGTAACCTGGCTGGGGAGCGCGCACCAAACAATAGCAGTAACGGTTACAGCTGAAAACTCAAGTACATGGCAGAATTTCAATAATCAGCGGAATTTCTTTTACCACCATTCCAGTCAGTGGAAATTCCATCGGCGAAATTCATCATCGCGATAAAAGTAAGCACAGCAACGGCCATTTGGGAAATCACAATCCATCAAATATCTGAACAGAGGAGTCCCATCTAAACCCACAGACAATTGCAAAAATGTCAGGAGTAAAGGGCAAAGCCTGGGTGCTCAATATAAGGCTGTGGAAGCCATCATTCTCGGAGCAGGAGCTGACTGCACATGCAGAGCAGGTGGTGGCCCACTCAGAGGAGCTATATGGGGCCGAACACCGCAAGACTGGCCAACAGCGGAAAAAAACAATATGGGCTGAGATCAGGAACAAAGTGGTGGCCGTAGGTCATGTCCAACGTAAGGTTGATGACATTAAAAAGCAATGGAATGACCTTAAGGCCAGGGTCTGGAGCCTAATATTTCTACCCCTGCCGGGTGACAGCTGCCACAGGAGGTGTTACAGTAGAACCACTGCAACTCACACACAGAGGACATGGTTAGTGGTCCCCTGCACATAGCTGGGATTGAGGGTGTGGGTACGCCCGAGATTGGAGCCAGGGGGAATGTGGCGAGTACCTGAGTGAAATATGGTCCCATACATGGTCAACCATGCAGGAATAAACACAGACTGCCATGCATGCAAGCGATGTGAACCCCAGCAAGCATACACAATCCATGTGAGGCAGCAGGCCACAACGACGAGTCAGTGAAGCAATGTCCAACTGCAACGCTGCATGTAGACACATATTGTCAAATCCATGCCTGACAGAACGTCCACCTGACTCACACAACGAGAGTCACTGCAATCACTTGACCATACTACCATGATCCAAGCATCAACTGTCCCAACGCACATTTGGACAGGACACCATGTAGGACAACCCGTCCCCGAGTTGCGCGTCCGAACCAAGCAGGACACTCTCTGCACCTGGCACATGGTTGCCCAGATGCAATGCATGCTACAAACACACTGCCTGACACATGATGCATGCCCCCCAGTAGGCCCAACACACTGAGATGACATAGTACAAGTGACAGTGAATGTTGAATTGCCATGCACCTCAGCACCAAAGTGCTAACGCACATTTCAATGTCCCCCAACAGGCACTCAAGACAGCCAGGAAACAACTGAGGTGGACGGACCCGCCACAAAACCAGCATCAACCAGTGACGGCAAGCAGCCAGGCCAAGGCAGTTCGGGGAGTGGGAGTGTGCCACCGAAGAAAAGGCACCATGTAAGTGTGTCATTTACGGACAAACCCACTGTCGAGAAAGACACGGCCACGCTGGCTCCACAGGACACAATCGTGGAAGCAGCGCCACCAGCAACAGCGCCAAATACCACTACAGCTGGGGCTACTGTGTACTCACACATGAGCCAGAGTGGGGAAGACGGCCTAAAATGCCAGCAGGCCATTGCAAGCACTGCAGACATGCTGTCCGAGTCTGCATCCCCCATATCGAGCCAGCCCCAATCCCTGTCCTCCAATTATCCCTGGAATCCTCCCTCAGCACAGCCTCTCCCCACTGCACTCACCACCTTCCAATCGGTCATCCCGCTGTGCTCTACATTATGAACAGGAGTACTCCTACGATGAGCAGGCCGAGCCTGCTCGCTGTTCAGTGCACCATGATGTCCATGGAAGTAGACATTCACCACAGACAGTGCCAGGCCCTACACTGCGGGCCATCTGGGATCAGCTAGACAGGATGGAGCAGAGGCAGGCTGAGATGCGTGCTATTGCGCAAGAACAATTGGGACATTCCCAGGCTATGCGGGATTGCATACAGGAGGCATCTAGGCAGTTGTCCAGGTGCAGGAGCATGGTGCACAGCAATGCCAGCTAGTGTCTCACAAGCCAGAGGGTGAGGCAGCTGGCAGAACAGTTGTCCTCCCATAAGGCCACGCGCCATGGGTTATGGTGTTGGGACTGGGGTGTGCGATGGATGATGGTGTTGGGTGGAGTGATGGTGTTGGGGCTGAGGGTTCCTTGATTTGATCATTCAACATTGTTGAATCATGATTATTTGAGCAGTTTTTATTCAAAGGTGTCGAGACGTGCATTCAGTACATTTATGGGCTGCATGTGTGCCAGGTCAGAAGACATTGCCCATGCGGTCTTGGCAAATCATTCGTCCTTCCCTCACATTCCCACATATGTCCTGTAGTGCCCTGTGTACACCTTCAATGTTTTCGTCATCTGCGCTAGGGGGAAAATGGTCCTCATCTGGAGGCATTTCTATGTTCCTTTGTATGCACAAGTTGTGCACCATTGCGCATAGGACTACTATTTTGCCTATTTTCATGAGGGCACCATCTGTGTGGTGAAGGCCCCTGAACCTGGCTTTCAGTAATCCAAATGTGTGCTCAACGCATGACATGGGCTCATTGTAGGGTATTTTCTGTAGTGTGCCAGGGTTCCTCAGAGGTGTCATCAGTCATGGTAATTACAGATAGCCAGCGTCACCTGCAAGAAATGAATGGACTGTGCGAGACATGGTGGTGTGTGGGTACATGTATATGGTACTGATGCATTTACCCCCATGTGCGCAACTCAGTGCATGTGCATGGTGCACCTTGTGTGCATTGAGGTTGATGAGACTTGGCCTACATGGTACACTTGCAGCCATTCACATTGTAGTAGTCAGTATTTGTCGCCATGTATGGACCATGACAATGCTTTCATGGCTTTGACGGTTGCCCTGATTGTGTTCTGCTGCCTTGCATGGCGGGATGTCCCGTGCCGTTGCATGAGTTCCGTCTGTGTACTGGGGTGGGTCAGTCAGGGTTCTAGGCCTGTTCTGTGTATTTCTGTTGTTGCTTCATGGGACTTGTAGTTGTTTCACATTGCTACTCATTACATACCCCATGTGAGTGACAGTGATTTCTGTAATCAGATGTGCCTACTACCTACCCACAAGCCAGGTGAGCTGTCCATTGTGTCAGTCCATGTATGCTGGAAGGGTGCTGTTCCTCAGTATCAGGGCATTATGTGTGGCCCGAGGGTATCGGGCGCAAAAGTGGCCGATTGTGAGGTCTGCATCACATGTCATTTGTACATTCACGGAATGGTACTGTTTCCTGTTCTGTTATGCCTGTTCTGTTGCCTGGGGGAACCAATGCCACATGTGTGCAATCTAATGCTGCTATGGTATTAGGAAAATGGGCAATGGTGTAGAAATGTGCCTTTCCTGCGTGCGCCTGGCTGATGGGCATAGAGCTGTGCTGATGGGCATGCCTCATGAGCGCATCCAGGATTTGGTCCAGCACCTTGGAGAAAGTGGGCTGTGACATCCCATGCAGTGTCCCACCTGTGTGTTGGAATGCGCCCGTGGCACAGAAGTGTAGGACCGACACAAGCTTCAGCAGGGGGAAGGACTGGCAGTTCTGATTGCAATGGCACTCTGGAGTTCAGCCTGAACTAGGGTGAATAGTTCTGTGATGGTGGGAGGGTCCAACTGAAATAGGGTCACTAATTGGCTGTCAGTCAGTGTCCGTGGGGCATCACCGATCAGGCTCTGGCCTGGCTGACCTCTTTCCTCTCTGATCGACCCAGGTCATACTTTGGTCCTTCCTATCATCTATCTCCCTCTCTACCTGTGGTGTTCCCCACGGGTCTAACCTCTCGCCCTGGCTATTCAACCAATACCTGGCAACTCTAAATTCAAAACCCTCTGCATTGTTCACAAGGCTTTCTGGGGCCGGGGTCCAAAATACCTTCAGCTATGCCTCTGCAAATACCTCCCCTCTCGAGCTCTTCCCTGCTCTACTTCTGACTGCCTCAGGGTCAGTTGTTTTTCTAAGAAACGAGCTGGGGGTAGATCTCGGTATTCGGCTGGGGCCTCTCTCTGGAACAAACTCCCTGCCACTCGAAAACATGAGGAGAACCATCTGCAGTTTCGGAAGCACCTCAAGACCTTCCTCTTTGATTCCGCCTTGGCCCCCTCTCTCCCTGCTGATCTGTGCTCCTGGCACCGTGCACCTGGCCACCCTCTGTTCTCCGTGCCCAGGTTCCTGCTCACCCTGCCACCCTCCTGCACTGCCTCCGGGACACCCCTTGCACTGGGGTCTGTATCTGTACCCAAACAGACCACCCCCCCCCCTTTTTCTTCTTCCTGCACTTGAAGACCTACCCTGTATGCTGCCTGAAACTCAGCACTTGCCACTTGCTGGCTGCACTACTACTTTTGTTGCTTTTATTATTTATTTATTATTTATTCTGTTCTCCTTTTGCTCCGCACTTTCCACCTCTCCCCCCTCCCCCACCATGCACTTGCACCCTCCCCCCCACCATGCACTTGCAGGTCCTCAATGTCACCGGGCCTAGTAAGATCGTTGCTTTGTTCTCCCCTGTTCTCCCTCCCTTGCCGCGCTCTGAAACACTTGTGTATGAGCGCGATAGAAATAGAATATCAATTCAATTCACTGTATGTAATCTGATGTAGCTCCCCGCAACATGAGGAGCAGGGACGTCTTTTAGGGATCGCCAGAGGTCGCAATTATGACCTATGTGGTCTCCCTTGCGACCTCTGTGGTCTCCCTTGCAACCTCTTTGTTTTGGTAATGCAAGCTCCTGGGCTCTGGCCAGCCCCATAAAAAAATAAGACAAATAAGAACAGGAGTGCCACAAGTCTAACACTTTCAGCACTGACCCTAAATAAGAAAGAATAGGAATACCAAATAATGTGTCTTTCTGGAATTCTATACAATAATTGCTAGACTCATTAACGGTTTATTTCAGGCACACTTCAGGAGGCGAGTCACTGATTTAGTCTGTTCCTAAACACCAACTCAGCCCTTCATCCTTCTGAGGTCGATAAATGAGTACCAACACAAGTTGCGTGATATTGGGTGTATATTCTTTCTATATAAAGTGCTTAAGCGTAAGTGCTATATAATAACACATCATTATAATTTGGCCATGGACGTCTGCTTGCATTCACAGTAATTTGGTAATATGGGCCTATACACACTGATCTTAACAATACATATGGCGATCCATTCTTGTATGAAATGTACATCACATTATAGTGATATTGTAACCATATTTTTTCTTAGTGTACAACGCTATGTGATGCCACTTCCTGTTTTGTCAACGGGTGAAAGGTCGTGTTCCATCACTTCCCGCGATATCACTTTGGGGTGCGGTCAAATGATATCACTTCCAGTGATGTCATCCGGGGGGGGGTGGGGGGGGGGCGGAGGC
Organism: Ambystoma mexicanum; assembly: GCF_040938575.1. NCBI lineage: Eukaryota > Metazoa > Chordata > Amphibia > Caudata > Ambystomatidae > Ambystoma > Ambystoma mexicanum. The sequence goes on from NC_090934.1 coordinate 101,122,524, forward strand.
CGGGGGGGGGGGGGGGGGTCAAGGGTCGTGTCATGTCACTTCCGCTATTTTGGTGAAATTACCTCCCTGATGAGGAGTAGCTCTCCCAGCCCTCATATTTGTACTTCTTCTGACCACTGTATGTAATCTGATATAGCTCCCCGTAACATGTGGAGTAGCTTTCCCATTCTGCATATTTGCACCTACTACGACCACTGTATTTAATCTGATATAGCTCCCCATAACATGAGCAGTAGCTTTCCCAGCCTGCATATTTGTACTTACTATGCCCACTGTATGTAAACTGATGCAACATCCCCGCAACATGAGTAGCTTTCCCAGTCTGAATATATGTACTTATCACTATGACCACTGTATGTAATCTGTTGTAGCTCCCCCAGTCGGTATATCTTCAACTACTATGTCCTAAGTATGCACTTTCTGTAACTAGCTGGACACAAAAGTGATAGGTTTCGAATTAATCGATGGTCTGGAGGGTTGCCCCGAGCAATGCCAGTGGTTAAGATTCAGTCTAAACCTTCCAGCCATCACCTCTTTGTTTTTGCTTTGTCACCCCGAGTGGGACGGGTATGCCCAGACGTGGGTCCCGTGCCTGCTGGGCCTAGAGACCCAAGCTACTCCTCACTGATGAGCCCCAACAAGGGTGAAACATGTTTGGGGATGCTTGTGGTCTCGTGCAGAAGGGATGTGACCTAGCAGTTCGGGCTGGACTGCCCCTTTTGGGGTGGGGCCAAGCCTGATTTGCATATGGTCTTTCCCCTTCTGTAATGGCTTGGCAGGCGAAGAACGATGGTCTGGAGGGTTGCCCCGAGCAATGCCAGTGGTTAAGATTCAGTCTAAACTTTCCAGCCATCACCTCTTTGTTTTTGCTTTGTCACCCCGAGTGGGACGGGTATGCCCAAACGTGGGTCCCGTGCCTGCTGGGCCTAGAGACCCAAGCTACTCCTCACTGATGAGCCCCAACAAGGGTGAATACATGTTTGGGGATGCTTGTGGTCTCGTGCAGAAGGTATGTGACCTAGCAGTTCGGGCTGGACTGCCCCTTTTGGGGTGGGGCCAAGCCTGATTTGCATATGGTCTTTCCCCTTCTGTAATGGCTTGGCAGGCGAAGAACGATGGTCTGGAGGGTTGCCCCGAGCAATGCCAGTGGTTAAGATTCAGTCTAAACCTTCCAGCCATCACCTCTTTGTTTTTGCTTTCTGTAACTAGCGCCTAGATGCCTCAGGCTTTTGTGCGCTGTAATAAATCCTAAAATAAACATCCAGCCCCTTGGCTTATGGAGCACTGGCAGTACTTTTGCTGGAACACTTGACTTTCATGAGAGAGATATTTTTACTGCATATGTTTTCCTAGGAGAAGAACCATTCTGACAACTTGTAATTTAAGACACTTTGGGCCTCGTTACATGTTTGCCAGTGCTGTATTAACGTGCCGGTATTACCATTTACTGGCACGTTACCGCACTGGCAAACTACACGTTTGAAGGTTGGATGGCTGGATTTACCTGCAGCTTTGAGCTGCCGGTAAATCCTGCACCCCTCTACCCAAAAAATGCGGGTATTACCGGCACCTGTAATACTGGCAAACGCTCTCATGGAGTTCTATGGGACTCCATGGAATGGGGATTAATGCCACTTACCGCCACTTGTAATCTGTGGGTAATTCCGGCAAAGCATGTGGTGGTAACAGTAATTCCATTTAGTGGTACCCTGCCGGATTTACCAGCAGGATATCACCAAATATGAGGCCCTATGTGTTTATTTAGGCCAGACCTGTGCATATTGGTTCATAAAAGTCCATGTTACTCGAGTTCCTTGTCGGGCCTGTTTGTCGATCAATGTCTTCTGTGTGACATCACTTTATTAACGTTTGGAAATAGTATAACACATTTAAACTATTTCCTACTACAAGCTCACACTATCCAGAAAGGCATCCAGTGATAATATTGCTGGAAATAAAGAAGGAATTTAACAAAGATGAAAATATATTGCAAGAAATAACAGTTGGTAAAAAATACCTAAAAGCAGAAAAAATATCGAAATAAAGAATAGAAAATGTAATGATAGAGGTGGGTTTGAGGTGTTAAAAAAAAAAAAACAGATTTAAGATAATATTGGGATAAAGAGAGTTTAGGAGTAGGAGAGGCATGGAAGGCCCGGGGAGGGTCCCCCCGAAAATAGATATTTTTACAATGGGCACTGTAAAAGGCATTTCAATATTTTTTCATGCAATACTTATTACAATTTGTAATTGTATGCCACCGTTATTTCCGCAATAAAATCACTATGAACCACCTGGAGACTCTCTGTACAAGATCCTGAAAATTGCAATATTGAATACGAAGCAGAAACCAGTTACATTTTCCATTGATGAATGTTAGTTATTGGTTTGACATCTCACCATGAATTCAAAATGTGGTATATTTTCATTAGATGTTTAGGCATTCTAAAAGGCACTTTTTGCAAGTGAGGGACTTCAGCCAATGCACAATTTGGACCAATACCATGCTGTACAATAAGATGGGTCCTCATTTTCCATTTTGGTAGGTGGTGCATCACCCTAAACAGGGTAAGCAAACACCTTCTGTAGCGGGATGAGAACCGATTCTTCACCTAGTAAAGAACTAAGCTGCAAACTCAATACCTCTTCCTTTCATGTTAAAGAAATCTACCAAAGTAAAGATATCCCCTCATTGTTAGTTTCCCACTCCACTGTGTAATTGTTGCCCACCTCTGAGAGAAGCCTGTCTTTGGATGACAGTCATGTTTAAAGATAAAGTGCATTCTAGATGACATTCTCAGCATATGCTCCCAATCTAACAAGTGGGTATTTTCTTGCGCTTACATTCCAGAATCAGACAATGGTCTAAAAAAGCAGCTTTCCAGCCCATTAACCATGGTACAAAATAAAAGCATTGGGTGAGGACAGTGTGGTCTATGATATGTAGGTTGTACACTCATGCATTTACCCATTCAGATAGCAATGTGGTTTTGGCTATAGTCACATGTAATGGCACCCACAACATTAACAGTTTAGGCACTAGTCTGATACTGGCACACCTCTGAACTGCCAGACGTAGGCCAGTGCGCGGGCACTGAGAATCTCACTCACTTTGAGCCTCCATGGAGCCACAGTCATGAGGACTCCTATTCACTTTCTCCATCAACTGCTGGGTTTTGACTTTCATCTTCTCTTTCTGAAAAGAATAACAATTATTAGTAAATGCATAGTGACTGCAAATGTCATTATTACCCAACACAATGCTAAGATACTGTATCACCTTGGGAACATGAAGGAGTGAAATGACCCAATGGAATTCTTATATGCAACAATGTAAGACGTCATTGGAGGTGTCAATCCTAATTATTGGAAAGACATTCCCTCTCTCCCCCTCTCGTCCGCCCCCATCCCCACGAGTAATGCCAATTCTAGGCAGTCCCTCAGCCACAGTTACATCGAGTGATAACTACGACCTATGGTAGGGTAGTAATAGGAACAGGAAAAGAGGACATGTTTGAACAGACGATTGCTAAAGAAAAAAGAAAGCCTAAAGTCACAGTAATCCCTTCATTCTAAGATTAATTCCCTACACTACAAAATAACAAAGCGGTGCTCGTCAGGACATCTTATAAAACAACCTCTGTGCTCTGTCAAAGCAAAACCCTATTTTATCCTATTTCCAACCTGACGCTTACGAACATTAAGAAAGAAAGATGCGCCAGTAGCGGCCTAGTCAGAAGGGTTACTCCCCCTTTGGTGGCTGCTGAATTTAAGGTTGTCCCAAAAGAAATAAAATTTGGGACAACATGCCCAATGTTCTTTCTCAAGTATTAAAAAAATAAAAAGAATGTATACCTTCTTCGAGGATGCACGTTCTTGAACTGGGTAGATCGGTCTGTCCAAGAATAACAACAAAGTTCAGTCTCTACATGTAAAGTTTTGATTCATGAGTATCGAGGTGTTTTTGTTCACACCCCAGTGGGCTGTAAGGTTTCTCAGCCAGGACTCGCAAGCTTCTTCCATCCCCCTCCAGGATCTTGTTGGTTTAGCCCCCAGTGGGCTATGGGCTTTCTCAGCCAAGACTCGTGAGCTTCTTCCATCCCCCTCCAGGATCTTGTTGGTTTAGCCCCCAGTGGGCTATGGGCTTTCTCAGTCAAGACTTGTGAGCTTCTTCCATCCCCCTCCAGGATCTTGTTCTGTTTAGCCCCCAGTGGGCCATGGGCTTTCGTAGCCAGGAGTCTTGAGCTTCTTCCATACCCCCTCCAGGATCTTGTTCAGTTTAGCCCCCAGTGGGCTATGGGCTTTCTCAGACAGGATTTGTACGCTTCGTCCATCCCCTTCTTGGATCTTGCTTGATTTAGCCCTAGTGGTCTAGGGGGTTCTCAACATTGATTAGTGAGTTTCTCCTATGTTCCGCTGGGATCTTGCTCAGTTGCTTGTTCAATTTAGCCTGCTGTTAGAAAAGATTTTAGTTTTAGGCAACTTTCCCTCCATATTCAAGGGACTCCAAAACCTTTTGCTTTTGTTTTTTACCTATCCTGACTTTCAGCTTCACTTTCCTGGCCTTTTGCTCATTTTGTGATGGGGAAACTGATCAGTCCTTCAGACTATCAGTACTGGGGAAACTAATACTTTTGTATCACCCTAGACTTACACTGGGGATTTTGTGTTACTTTTATGCGTGACAGCAGTTACATTTATACTATTTTTTCATTTCTTTTAGTGTGCCAATTGCATTTACCGCATATGGCTACTAAACATGGCTAGTGTCCCAAAACGGCCATGCCATGAGGTTTTTCGCTTGTTCTTTGGCGATATTGTTTCTTGGCCTTCTTCCTGCCCTCTCAGGTCAGGAAATCCCCAATACGGCCTGCATCTGCCCGGGAAAGCTGCTGCTTTCGCAGGCTAGTACATGCCATTTGTGTATGGATCCAAGAAGTGGGTTGAGACTGTCTGGTCCCAATCCACAAACTGGTGCCAGAAAGTCTAGTGTGCATGCACGAAAGCCCCCCACAGTTGTCCCTGACTGGATCACTGCTGGCTAAGTGAGTGGTGCATATAATGCTATTGGAGGGCTGATTGATCACTCACCTGAATTTAGGATAAGAAGAGGAGTCCTGCAGCCATTCCAGTAGATCAGAAAGAGAGTCAAGTATCCTGTGAAGCCGACTGAAGACCCGTTGACTACTGTGAAGAGGCCTGGCGATCTTTCCTCAAACTGACCCGGTGAAGCCCTGCTGGACTACCTGATCTGAGAAGAACCTCATCTGTGCTTTGACCCTTGGACTGGTGGGACCAACCAGCCTCAAAGTCTTCTCACGTTGCTGCAGCTTTGAGCCTTAGGAAGTGGACCTGGACCGCTCAGTTGACGGACCAGATCTAAATTGGCCTACCGCGCCAGATGCATTGCCGTTCTGCATTTTTGCCTGGAACTTCGGTAGTCGCCAGTTCATCACACAAGTCGCTTTCCATCCACGTTTCAGCATCCCAGCATCAAGGGATCCTGTCCTGGAAGACTGTCTTGGTTTGTGACTGTCTTGGTTTGGAGAGACTCCTGCTGTCGCCTGTGTGTGGAGACTGTCGCTGGAACCGGCTCCCCTCCAACTGGTAGTGTCCTGAAGTGCCCTGCATCGATCGGTGTCTTCTGCATTTCTTCATCGGAAAGACTTGCACTCAGCTACAGGACCTAACCGGAAACTTCCTTGCACCCACAGCTACAGGGCATCTTGTACTGGATCCAACAGCAGGAAACCCTCCCTCTAGCAACTCTCAGTTAATCTGCCAATTTATTTGGGAAAATCTGAGCAAGGGTGGTGAAGACAACAAAATAGTTACAGCCATCCTGTCTCCCCTACAATAAACCTTAGAATAAACGTTAATTTCATGCTCTCACTTTTTAAACATTTGCCTAAAAAGCTGTTGAAGAAGCATTTTACTTACCAATAAAATTCTTGAAGTCTTTTGGAACACGAATCGTCACCATAGGAACTCTTCTTGCCTTTGTCCCCTCTCCTAAAGGAACTTTATGACTTTTGGTCAGAAGACCACATTTAACTTCGAGATTGGATTCCAAGTTAGGGCTTCTATTCTTGTGAACTGGTTCTCTCCATGCATAACTACTTTCAAGTGTCTAGGTGAACTGCGTGCATTTCAACAACTAAATGTGACTTTATAGGTTTTATATTTAGAGTGTTATGTGATAATATGCCCTACTTTATTCATTTTCCGGTCTAAATGTAATCATTGTCTCGATGTGTGGACTCATTGTAGACCCCTGACCCCACTAATCTCTCCTGAGACTACCCCTTGACAGTCTCCATGCTTACCTTGATTGGGTTTGGCTAACCTCTCAGTTTTCCCCTGTTCACTATAACTAGGGTGGCCTCCTGAAATCTGTCCACATGGCCAGATTTGATAAATCCATCTATACACCCCCTGTGAGCTATAGTCTTCTCCGCCAGAAGTTGTGGGTCTCTAATGTCCTTGCTCAGGATCTTGCTTATCTCAGCCTCCAGCTGGCTTCTATCCCCCGGCAGGGTCTTGCCACTCTCAGCCCCCAGTGGGCTATGTGTTTCCTGGTCTGCATTATGAGGTTTATTGGATTCCCCCTTTGGGGTCTTGCTGCTCTCCCCTCCCCCCAAAGGGTTTCACCTATCCCCCTTGGGTGTCTTGCTGCTCTAAGGCCCACCAGGTCCTAGACTTTCTTCGCCCCGATTGTTAAGTCTCTTATATACCTTTGGGACCTTGTGGCTCTCTGCCCCTAGCGGGCTGTGGGCTTTCACAGCCCTTATTGCCTTTCGCCGCTAAGCCCTCCTTCTGTTCCCCCTTTTCTGCCGCACACCTTTTCTCTTTCGGTGGGGCTCCTGGGAGGCACCGGGATACCAGTCCCTTTCAATTTTGCGGTTTGGTGTCAGTAGGAGTGGTTACTTTTACGGCTTCTCTTCCGCTTCTTCCCTTTGAGGCGGCTTATCGGGTTGCTGATACCACGGGTTGCATTGCGGCGTGCTTCCTGCCTCAGCGGTTTGGACTGCCTTGGGTCTCCGCCTTCTTTGAAGCAGCTGCTGTGCTCTGCCCAAGACGTCCTCTGTGCAGTTTTCGTTCCTCAAGTGGGGAGGCCAGCCCCTTCTTCTGCATCCCAGTAGGGGTTGCTCTTCCTGACTTCCTGCTGGATGTTCTCTCCTTGGATTGTTCTCTCGCTCCAAGGTCCTCCCTGGATGTAGAAAAAGAAATCCATTGGTCATCAGGCTCCGGAGGAGATGGGAGCAGGCAGAGGTCAGTCACCAAGCCATCCACCTTAAAGGGACGCTGCAAGATTTCTCATTTAAACCATAAACACTGCGCTCTTAGGGGAGAGGGAGGTGGGATGTAAGCATGCTGTGCGTCATCCTTGTCAGCAGAGGGAACGTGGGGCTCACCCAACTTGGAGTCCAGCTTACCCGAACACCTATGGAGGGTTTTACGTAGCACGTACACATCTTGAGTCGCAAAAGGGTGGCTCACCCTTGGGGAGAAGTGAATAATTCCCCTGGATATTTCACAGACCTTACTCAGACCCTGTCAGAACGCAGCTTGGAGTCTACTGCTACACTGGATGGCGACAGGTTTGGAACCAGGGATGGGAGTACTAACTGTCAGAGTTGTTAAACTAAGGATGTTTACCTATGGCCTAGAACTGCACAGATGAAAAAAGCTTACACCGAGGCTGGCAAAACTGATGAGCGCAGGAGGATAAGATGCTGAATGAGCTGAGGCTGGCCTGTGGCCCAACATCCCATGATTTGAGGCTGAACAAAAGCATAATGTACCGATGAGCTGAGGCTGACGAGAAGCCTGATACCCCTATTGGGAAGGCATTGATACCCAATGAGTTGGGACTAGACCAATAAGAAGATGGACTTACCTGATGAATTAAAGGCACGGACCCGACTTCCCTGAAAGGTTGTAGCTGATGAGAAGCCTGGTCAATCTGAAAAAGCAAGGCTGCAGAGGAAGGTATTCCCAGATGTACCAAGGAAGGGGAAACGGCCTGATTACTCACAAGGGTGATCTGGTGGCTGACGATAAGAGGCTGATGCAAGATGGAGATAAATCCTGGGGAGACAGCGCAGGCCAAGTTCCAGGAGCATATTTCCAGATTTAGAAGGTAAACTATGCAGAAGGCTCAGTCATCTCACCTATGCCACTGTGACAGGCCCAACGGCCAACCTTGCTGACAAGCCAAACTGAGAGGGACTGCACATCCCACAATGCCCTGGTCTTGCAGCTGGAAAACCTGGAATGATTCAGTAAGACCGGCATTACTTACTGTAAAAGTATTTCTGATGATTGTATCTGCCTAGATTCACATGCTATAGTCGGACATCCAGTGGTCACCGCCGAGTATAGCATCTTGTCTTTCGAGAATTGAAAGGGAATATCGACATGGGAGGGTCTGTAGCACTATCCCTAATGTGTAGTGTGCCTAAAATCCCTCACGAGTCGAGGTCCCTCGGATTGTATTTTTTGTGCAGTGAGGGCGTTATGGCTAACGTGAGTGAGTACAGAAAAAAGAGAGAAAGTAGTAAGACGTCTATGTTCCTTCCATTAGAGCGGGAAGGAAGGGTGGGCGCAGGTGAATCTAAGCAGATCCAATCATCAGAAATGCTTTTATGGTAAGTAATGCACGTCTTCTGATGCTTGTTAATCTGCTTAGAAACACATGCTGTGCATAGACTAGCAAGCAGTACCCGGAGTTGGAGGTGGGATGTGAGAAGAACAGTAGAGAAAAGATGTCTTAGTACTGCTTGTCCCACCTGAGAATCAGACCTAGAATGAGTGGGGAACATTTGCAATGAATGCTATGGAAGCCCCAGTGCCTCGAGCAGAATGTGCTGGGTCGTCTGAAGTTTGTTGAGATTACCCTGGTTAGTGCCTTGGTACAGGGCATTGCAGTAGTCCAATTTGGACATAACCAAGGTCCTGGCCAGGGTAATGCAATTCTGGGCAGTAAGGAATGAGCGACAGGCCAAGATCAATTTGCAGGTGTATGCAGACGCAGCGGCAACTGCATTGGTTTGTCTGGTGAGTGTCAAGGAGGCGTCCAGGTATATACCCAGAGTTTTGGTGTCTTTAGATACTTTAATCAGATTACGGTCAATGTTAAAGGAGCCGAACAGGGGACTCAGGTTGTTAAGTCTCTGTTGCGTGGCTAAGATGAGAAGCTCAGTCTTGTCATCGTTGAGGCACAGTTCGTGCTGGGCCATCCAGGCTTGTATGACAAGGTAAATGTCATTAAGGGCTTTAGAGTCAGCAATGTAGTCACCAGTGATGGGTAGGAGTATCTGGGTGTCATCAGCATCATTTGTGTAGGTGACACCTAGATAGTCAAGCACATCAAACAGAGGTTTGGTGAAGACATTGTAGAGGGTTGGGGAGACACAGGATCCTTGCGGGACTCCACAAGGAACTGGTGTGGGATCGGCGATGCCGTAGGGGAGAAAACTCTCATGTGCCTGTTGTCAAGGAATTACCTAATCCAGTTGGAAGCGTTGTCAGAGAAGTGGGCCGCTGACTTCAGGTGCCGGCAAAGTATTTGGTGATTGACCAAATCAAAGGCAGCTGATAGGTCCAGTAGTAGTAGAAGGGCCAGTTTACCGTTGTCTTTAAGGTCCTCAATTTGGGTTTTGAGATCAAGTAATGCTGTTTCAGTCCCGTGCTTAGGTCTGAAGCCAGATTGTCTTGAGCTGAGGTGGTTATTGGTCTCCAAGTAGTTCTGAATCTGCAGGTATGCTGCTCTGTCAAGTATTTTGAGTAGGAACGGTACGGTGGTAATCGGTCTGTAGTTAGTTGGTGTTTCAGTGTCTAGAGTTGGTTTTGTTAGGAGAGGGATAACCCACGTGTCCTTTAAGTTGTTGGGTACCGTACCAGTTAGGAATGAAGAGTTAATGAAGGTGGTTATAAAAGGAGCGAGGTCATGTGCTGCTTCCTTAATGATAGATGCTGGGCAGGGGTCACCTTGGCCGTTGGAGGGTTTTAAATTGCGAATGATGTTTTCAACCTCAAAGATGGTGAGTGGGGTGAAGCTAAAGGGGGTGTGAGTAAAGGAGGCCGTCGGAGTATTGGAGGGTTTAGTAGGGGGGTTGGTGAATAAGGTAGTTTGTTTGGTGTTAATTTTCGATTGCAAGGTGGTGATTTTGTTGAGGAGAGCGTTTTGGATGTTATTGTACCATTTACTGTCTTTAATGCAGGGGTCAGGCGCAGGGGATGGGGATTCCAATTCTTTAAGGATTTTAAATAACTCCTTAGTGTTAGATTCCGCTTGTAAGATGCGTTGGTTGTAGGTCTCCTTTTTGGCTTGAAGAGTCGCTTCCTTGTAATTGTGGGTGGTGAAGATGAGGCGATCTTTGTTAGAGTCACATGGGTGGCTCTTCCAGAGTGATTCAGCCTTAGGTTTTCTTTGCGTAAAGTTTTTAACTGCGGGGTGAACAAGGAGTTCAAGTGGGCTTGTTGTTTGGCTTTCCGTAATTTGAGCGGTGCTATATGATCAATGGCTTTAAGCAGTGTTAGATTGAAGATATCTACCAAGACTGTGGGGTCGTTATGTTGGGACACGCATTTATTCAAGATGGGAAGGATGAGAGGGAGGAGTTTATCCTTGGTGATGTCTTTTTTATTCCTTGTGGGAATGGCTGGAGCTATCATGGGAGTAGTGAGAGGGTTGGTCGCTGGTAAGTGGAAGATGATGATGTGGTGGTCGGACCAGGCACAGGCGTGGTTGGAACTTATGGATGTGTTGCAATTAAGGTCAGTAATCCAATCGAGCGTCCTGCCCTTAATATGGGTAGGTTCGTCAATGTGTTGTTGGAAGCCTAAATTAACTAATGTGGTAGCAACCTCAGAGGCCAAGTGATCCTTGGTGTTGAGAAGGCCCAAGTTAAGGTCACCTGGAAGCAATACCTGAGAGTTGGGTTTGGTATTGACGGTCAGGATGGCCGTGATCTCATTTATGAAGGAGCCAAGTGGTCCAGGTGGTCTATAGATAAGGTGGAGAGTAGCAGTGTTAGTTGGAGATAGGGTGAGTTTCACTGAGAGGGATTCTGCGGAACTGAGGTCAGTGTGGGGGATGAATCTGAGTGTAATGTTATTTCTGTGTATGAATGCGACTCCACCTCCTTTGGAAGTTGATTGACGGTCAGCTCTAATGATAGAGTAACCGTTGGCGAGGGCAAGGAGTGGGCCAGAGGCTGCGTGTAACCAAGTTTCAGTAATGGCTATGAAATTGAGGTTTTGAGTGGTGATGAGGTCGGAGATGTCCAACGCGTGGGCCTTGATAGATCTAGCGTTGATGAGGGCACCCTTGAGTTCTTTGGCGGAAATGGTGCTGAGGGATGGTGGTGACTTCTGTGTAGTATTGATATTATGTGTGTGCTGAGTGCCAGAGGCACGAGGGGCACGAGGCAATCTGGATCCAAGTCTAAGATTCCTGACTTGGAGCGTGCACGGTTGATTGGGTGTAGGTTTGATGGCGAAGTGTTGGAGCCATAGGACAGGGTCATTGAGGTATGGGTTACTAATGGGCATTGTGGGAAAGTGTGGGGTGGAGTGACGAGGGTCGGTCTTGGTGGTGCTAAGAGTGGGGGGACAAAGCAATGTGGCAATGATGAACCCTACGATGGTAGCAAGAATAAGAGGGCTGACAGGTGGCAGTGGCTGCATATCGTGATCCAGGTGTCCTAACCGTCTGTGCGCTGAGGTGGGAGTGCACTGGAAGGTGCGTAGAGGGGTTCTGCGCTAGGCAGAGGTGGGATCAGCCAGGAAGTGGCAGTCCAGGTATAGTTTGCTGGCTAAGTGCATGTGCAGAAATGCAGTCGATGGCTCAGGAAGTAGTAGTTCAGCTAATCTGGGTAGGTAGGTACAGGTGCAAAGTGCAGTCAATGACTCAAAGGCAGAGATTCAGCTAATCTGGCTAGGTAGGTACATGTGCAAAATGCAATCAATGACAAAAGCAGAGATTCAGTTAATCTGACTAGGTAGGTACGTGTGCTGACTAGGTAGGTACATGCGCAAAATGCAATCAATGACTCAAAGGCAGAGATTCAGCTAATCTGGCTAGGTAGGTACATGTGCAAAATGCAATCAATGACTCAAAGGCAAAGGTTCTGCTAGTCTGGCAAGGTAAGTACATGTGCAAAATGCAATCAATGTCTCAAGGCAGAGATTCAGCTAATCTGGCTAGGTGAATGCAGCAAGTAGCGAGCAGTTGGATTAACGACAAGCGCTGTGCGGATACTGAGCAAGGAGGATGGTGTGCGTACATATGAGCATTTAGAGGAGGCGGTGATTCATAATGATAATAAAGAAGGTGATACTCAATTGTTGAGTGCGCTCCCAAGCAAAAAGAGGTGAGTGTCCTTAATAACCGGTCTGAGCGACAAAGGCGTCAGGCAGGGTGACTTCAACCATATTAGGTACTGCTATGTTAGTACGACAAAGAGTCTTACCGCATTTCTTTATAAGCGAGCAAGTTCCGTACGTGTTCTGGGGACAGAAGTATAGCAGCAGCCGGGAAAGCGTGTGATGAGGAGGTGCTGCGGAGCAGTGTCCTGCGCCGTAGCTGACTGGTGCGGACAGGGGCATACAGGAGGGGCTTTTGACAATCCATTTAGGAGATA